>NC_081861.1:14481083-15145249 GCF_963259705.1 Myotis daubentonii
ACAGAAGGGTTCACCCAAATCATAGGAACTCGGCCCATGGAACCCCAGCCTGGGCCCTTTGTTGCCCCTTTGAAGGTGTGATGCTTATGCAAACTACAGCCCCATCTCCACAGTTTCAAAAGAAAACAAGCCCCAAACTCCTGAGCAAGGTCTTGGGGGGTATTCTTGGAGGGGTGTGGGTTGCTCCAGGGGTGTCACGCCTTGCCAGCAATCACTCCTCTCCCATACTTCTCCCTTTGGGAGCAGAGCATGAATCTGCGTGGGGTTCCACCCCAGCCTCTCCAGCAGCAGCTCCCGCCAGAGGGCTCTTCCCAGTCCCTGTGAGCAATGTGGATGGCGATGGTGCAGTTCCTGTGGCGGCTCAGTAGGGTCGCCAACAAGTCTCCAGAGTCATGACCCCATTTAAGACCAAGCCTGCATAAGGCTGACAGGAGAGGCAGGAGAACTCCATCTCCGCAGAGATCCCTGGGGGATCCAGGAACCCTAACTGGAGGGCAGTCCACAGAAGTCTGCCCTGCTCAAAGTGTTAGGAGGCCCTAGGGTGGATGACCATGCAGAGAGGAACCGCAGAAGCCCAGACCTGATGTCAGCCCTGGCAGTTCAGGGGGAACCACAAAGGCGGCAGAGGGGAGGACCCGGGTCTTGCCCCGAGACCAGGTGAACATGCAAAGGGAAGACTGAGGGACCCGGGACCCCACAACAGAGATGCCCCACATTACCCCCACTGTGAACCCTGGGAGGCCCCTGGTGCATGACCACATGCTCTCTTCCTGACTTGGGCCTCTCAGGTAGACAGGAGGTTCCAGCTCCAGCCAGGGGTCACGGTGAGGATCCTGCAGGAAGACAAGAAGACTCCACCCCCTGAGGGCTGAGGGGTCAGGCTCCAGGTGGGCAAAGAAGGGGGCTGCAGGGCTCTGCCAGGATACCAGGGAAAAACCCAAGTTAGGACTCAGGAAGCCCCTAGCACACCTTGAAGTATGTATGCCTGAGGCTTGGCCAAGGCCATAAGTGTCCGCAGTGTCCCTCTTCCTATCAGCAGCACCTGGAATCCTCATGGTAGCCCTGTGGATTTGGGTTGCTTCCAAACTTCTACCTTAGGAGTGGCAAAGGGAGGTGAGGGCATTTTCCTGAAGGTGCTGGATTCAGGGCAACATGGGAGGTGTGCCAGGCAATGCTGGTAATTAAAGTGTGGGTCTTGAGGCAGGATGGTGGTACCTCCCAACCCAGTAAAAACAGGGACCAGCTGGCTTAGGCTCTGCTGGCACAACTGGGTGACTCGGCACGATTGTCAATGTGGTGTGTCTTGCAGTCCACCTTGGACGTCTCTGAGAGATGGTGGGCATTGCCTGCAGTATTCATTCTCAGTTCAGCAGAAGGGAAAGGTTCCAGGCACTCTCCGAGTAAACCTGGGTAGCTCAGGGAGGAAGGACGATACCACACTCCAGACTATGGGTGGCCTGAACCCAGTCTGTGCTGCTGCCAGCCCTGGGAAAGGCCTGGCATGGGTCTGCAGAGCTGGATCCTTCACAGGTTTGTCTGAGGGCACTTGGGAAGGACAGGGCCTTGGTCAGAGGGAATGACTTCAGTTCATGCAAAGAGAAGCTGAGGTTGTGGAAGGGTCATAAAGGTGTGAATGCTTTCTTGTGGGAAACTGCAGCTCTGTGCTCCCTGAGAAAAGAAGAGAGCCCTCAGCATCAGGGAGTGTCCTGACCTCAGAATCCAGATTCCCCAGGCAGGGTGTGACATGCTCTCCCTTTCCACATGCCTGCTCCTCCTGAGCTTTTCTCACTGAGGAAAGTTATTCAGGGTGAAATCGGTTCAGCAGGATTCAGATCCAGGCCAGGCCAGGAAGAAAGGCAAGTATCCTCAGGCCAGACTAAGGGAACTCTGTACCCAGAATGGATGGGCCCAGGCCCTGGTGTTAGTTGTGTGGGAACCTGGACAAGGGTGGGGACAGATGGAGCTCCTGTTCACTTTTGTCTCAGAGCTCTCAGGAAGGTGAGGACCTTGGAGTGAGACCACACATCCTATCATCCAGCAAACCACATTTTGTCAGCAGAGAGAGGAGTCCCAGTTCCTGCAAGGAATCAAGGTGAGCCTTGAAAGGAAGCAGAGCACATGGGAAGCCAGACCTACCCTGCCTCCTCTGTCAGCAATTGGGAAACTCAGAATAGTGCATGGATTACCTCAGCTCACTTCCTACTCCTGTACCTCAGGGAGGTTAAGCCTAAGTCTAAGTAGATTGGGCTCAGTCAGCATAGAGAGTGGTCTGAAACCCAGCAGTGCGTCATGGTGAGAAATGATCAGAGCCTTAACCCAGGAAAGATGGACCCAAATCTTCAGTCACCCGTTCTTGATCCTCTGGGAGAGGGATCACATGTGGAGCCCCCTCAGTTTCTTCACTGAAGTGTCAGGTGTGTGTGGCCTTGTTCTGAGCATTTGACCTCAGGCCAGCAGAAGGCAGTGAGGGGCCAGGCTCTGGCAGGGGAAAGGTGGGTATCCTACGTGTGCACGGAGGAACCTCCCACCCACAACAGAGGGGACCTCAGAGAGTCCTGCTGCCCCTCCTGTCAGCTTTGGGGTCCCAGGAATGTGCTTGCCGTGTGCATGCTGAGGTGCCCTTTTGTTCCCTCCAGAAGAGGCTCCGGATTGGAGGAGGTGAAGGCCTTGGTCTACTCTACATATTCTCAGGTCACAGAGCAGCAGGAGGCCAGGAAGTGCTAGGAATTAAGGTGATGTGCCGACCATGAATATGTCCCCATGGGCTCCCCACCCATGTCAGAGGGTCCTCACATTGCCTGACACCTCCACACCCCACCATCAGCTACAGAACCCTGTGCTGTGCCTTCTATACCCTGAAGAGTCATGTCACTTCCTACTTCAGGTTCTTAGTGGGCAGGCTGATCAGGAGTGAGCCCTGTGAGTCCCATGTACACCCCTAAAGGAGAGACCAGGAAGTCACCTTTGTCAGAGCCGCCTAGGGTGTGTTTCTCAGCTCATGCCTCTCTCACGCCCACTCTTCCCCAGGCCCGTGGTTCCTCTCGCCCATCTTCTGCCCACACTCGGTCACTGTTCGAGCAAGAGTCATCATGCCTGGTCATCATATGAGTGAGCCATGGAAGCCTGAGGAACACTTTCCGTACCCAGTTGAGATCCCCGACTTGTTGGTGGAGGAGCTGTTCTGGGCTATGCAGGAGGAGGAAGATGCCCTGTCTCTCTCCTCCTCCCCCTCAGTCCTGTTTATAGACAGCCTAGAGGAGGTGCCTGCTGCTGAGACACCAAGTCCTCCCCAGAGTCCTCAGCGTGCCTGCCCCTCCCCCCATGCCATGGAAGCCTTTCCATGCAGCCAATCTGAAGATGAGAACTCCAGCATTCGAGATGAAGAGGGTCCAAACACTGAGGGGGGCCCTGAAGATGATGCCGATTTCTTGCTCCACAAATCACTGCCTTCGAAGATGATGGAAATGGTGGAGTTCCTGCTCCTGAAGTATCGTGCAAAGGAGCCAACCACAAAGGCAGAAAAACTGAGTCGTGTCATCAAAGAGCACCAGGAGCACTTTCCTGAGCTCTTCAGTGCGGCCGTTGAGTGCACTGAGTTGGTTTTTGGTGTTGTTGTGAAGAAAGTAGACCCCAGTACCCACACCTCTGTCCTGGTCACTGCCTTGGGGCTAACCTATGATGGGATGGTGAGCGATGAGCACAGATTTCCCAACACAGGCCTCCTGGTCACACTTCTGTGTGTGATCGCCTCAGAGGGTGATTGTGCCACTGAGGAGAAAATCTGGGCTGTACTGAATGATTTAGGGGTGCATGATGGGAAGGTACATTGGCTCTATGGGGAGCCCAGGGAGCTCATCACCAAAGTTTGGGTGTAGGAACAGTACCTGGTGTACCGCCAGGTGCACAATAGCGACCCTGCATGCTATGAGTTCCTGTGGGCCCCGAGGGCCCATGCTAAGACAACCACGGTGAAAGCCCTCAAGTTTATGCACACGGTTAGTAGGGATTTCCATCTCCTCCCATGCCTGCCTGAAGAGCCTGAGTGCAATGAGAAACACTATGCCTGAGCCAGAGTTGCATCCAGGCACTTTTCAGGTCCATGTGCATTAACTTCTTTTGCTGGGCATAAAGTGCGTCCAATTTTCAACTCTGTTTGAGAACAAACCAGTAGTGAGGCCCAGGGAAAGGTTTAGGCTCCTATTGTGATTGAGAAATTTATGATTTATTATTTTGTGAATTTTTAAGGAAATTTTCTAATGTTCCTTTACGTAGAAGTTTTCATAAACTTTTAGCATGTAAGTTTGTAAATGACATTGATCACATATATATTTCTACATGTCCAGCTCCAGAGTAAGAGATTTGCTACTGTGTAATGAAAATTGGGACCCTTCCCATCCTAGTTTGTGATCCCAATCTAGATAACATGACATTATAATAGGATTTCCTTGGAAATGTGTAAGAAAGCAGTAAAATCCATGGAGTTAAGAAATAGAAAAATAAAAGCAAAAGGTTGTTAATTTTTGCTTCTTATATATTCTCATCTGTCTTTCCATGAAACAGCTTATTCAAGGATCCTTGGTTCTGGCAAGAAAGGGGGGGGGGTTTAATCTGAATAAAGACGACCCCTGCTCAGTGGTTCATTTACTTCCCAGACATTCACTGAGCCTGTGTCCTCTGGAAGGCCCTGTGTTAGTAGTGGGCACACTAACATAAGCAGGGCATATCCACCCACAGGATGAAAGTGTAGGAGCTGAAGTAATATAAGGAAGGGGTTAGGTGTCCCCCTAGTCCTGCAAACAAGTAACAGAAGAGGTGAGGCGGTGGGCCTCCAGCGACCAGCACTCACTTGTGAATGGACTTCATTTTTACCGCAGCGTACTTGCAATAGCATGGATGGAATTGGAGAGCATTATACTAAGCGAAATAACCTAGTCAGAGAATGGTAAACATCACATGATTTCACTCATATATGGAATATAATGAACGACATAAACTGATGAACAAAAACAGATCCAAAGACAAAGAAACATTGATCAGACCATCAAAATTCAGAGGGAAGGTAGGGCAGAGTGGAGGTAAGCGGGGGAGATCAACCAAAGGACTTGTATGCAAGCATATAGGCCTAACCAATGGACACAGAGGCCAGGGTGTGAGGGCATGAGTGGGGGGTGGAGGAGAGCAATGGGGGGGATAAGGACACATATGTAATACCTTAGTTAAAAAATGATGTGCATGGCCTGAGCCAGGGTACTTGGGAAACTGTGATTCCCTCTGCTGGGGTTGATTGTAAAGAAGCTGGGGGTGGCAGCTTTTTCTAATTTCATGCCATTGTGATCCGAGAAGATGCTTGTTATGATTTTAATCTTCTTGAACTTGTAGAGACTTGTTTTGTGTTTTAACATGTGGTCTATCTTTGAGAATAACACCTGTGAACATCAGAAGAACTTATATTCTGCAGCTATGGGGTGAAACATTCTCTAAATGTCATTTAAATTCACCTGACCCTGTCTGCCATTTAGAGACACTGTTTTCTTGGTAATTTTTTGTCTGGAATATCTATCCAGTGAAGTCTGTGGGCTATTAAAGTCCCCTACTATGACTTTATTGCTGTTGATCTTTCCCTTAAAATCCTCTAATGTTTTTTTTTTTAAATTTTCTTTATTTAGGTGGTCCTAAATAAATGGCATGAAATTAGAAATCTGTTACAGTAAAAACACTCACAAATATTCAAACACATGGAGGCTAAATAGCATGTTACTAAACAATGAGTGACTTACTAATGAGATCAAAAAAGAAATAAATAACTTCCTGGAAGCAAAAGAAAAGTACCACACAACAAATCAAAATCTATGGGACACAGCAAAGTAGTCCTGAGAGGGAAGTTCATAGCACTTACAAACCTACATCCAAAAAAAGAAAAAAATTTAATAAAATATTTAACCATACAACTTAAAAATTAGAAAGAGAACAACAAGAAAAGCTCTGAGCAAGTAGGAGGAAGTAAATACATAAAAGTCAGAGCAGAAATAAATGACATACAGATGAAAAATATAATATAAACGATCAATGAAACCAAGAGTTAATTCTTTGAAAATATAAACAAGACTGATGAACCCTTAACCACATTCAAGAAACAAAGAGAGAAGACCCAAATAAGTAAAATCAGAAACAAAAGAAGTGAGGTAACAATTGACCCCACAGAAATACAAAGGATTGTAAGAAAATACTATGAAAATCCTTATGCCAATAAGCTGAACAATGTGGATTAAGTGGACAAATTCACAGAAATATACAATCTTCCAAAACTGAATCAGTGAGAATCCATCTTTCAATCTGGGGCTGCTGGCTCTTAACCACTCACCTGCCCTCTGCCTGCCTGATTGCACCTAACTGCTCACATGATGGCCTGATCTCCCCTAACCACTCGCCTGCCTGCCTAATTGCACCAACCACCTCTGCCTGCCTGCCTCATGATCCTTACCCACTTGCCGTCCTGCCTGATCGCCCCTAATGACTCTGCCTGCCTGCCTCATTGCCCGTAACTGCTCGCCTACCAGCCTGATCACCTGTAACTGCCTCTGCCTCAGCCCCCACCACAGTGGCTTCCTCCAGAAGGACGCCACGTATGAAGTCCAGAAGTTCATTCAGGGGTCTGGTCTAATTAGCATATTATACTTTTATTATTATAAATAGTACTGGAAGTCTCAGCCACAGCAGTCAGACAAGAGGAAGAAACAAAAGGCATCCAAATTGGAAAAGAGGAAGTAAAATTGTCATTATTTGCAGATGACATGATATTCTACATAGAAAACCCTAGGACTCCAGCAACCAACTACTTGGCTTAATAAATGACTTTAGCAATGTAACAGGATACAAAATTAATACCCAGAACTAGATGGCAGTTTTACACACCAACAATGAACTCTCAGAAAGAGAAACTAAACTAAAAAAAAAAAAATCCCACTTACCATTGCAACAACAACAAAAAAATAAGATACTGAGGAATAAAGTTAACCAAGGAGATAAAAGACTTGTACTCAGAAAACTACAGGACATTGAAAAAAGAGATAGGGGGTGATATACAGAAGTGGAAGAATATACCGTGTTCATGGATTGCTAGAATTAATATCATTAAAATGTCCATACCACCCAAAGCAATCTATAGATTAGATGCAAACCCTATTAAAATACCAATGGCATATTTACAGATCTAGAACAAATACTCTAAAAGTTTACATGGAAGCAAAAAAGACCCTGAATAGCCAGAGCCATCTTGAGAAAGCAGAACAAAGTTGGAGTGACCACACTATCAGATATCAAGTTATACTGCAAAACTGCTGTGATCAAAACAGCTTGGTACTGGCAGAAGAACAGGCATATAGATCAATGCAACAAAACAGAGATGCCAAAAATCAACCCAAGACATTACATTCAATTAATATTTGACAAAGGATACAAGAGGATACAATGGAATCAAGGCATGCTCTTCAATAAACAATGTTGGGAAAGTTGGACAGGCACATGCAAAACAATGGAACTAGACCACCAACTTGCATCATACACAAGAATAAACTCAAATGGATTAAAGGCTTAAGCATCAGTTGTGAAACCATAAAAATCCTAGAAGAAACCAAAGGCAGCAAAATCTCAGACTTGTCTCTTAGCAATATGTTCGCCAATGCATCTCCTAAGACCTAGGTTAAGGGAAACAAAAGAGAAAATAAACAAATGGGACTATATCAAAATACAAAGCTTCTGCACAGCAAAAGACAACATCAACAACAAAAGAGAAACTAAACAAATGGAACTATATCAAAATACAAAGCTTCCGCACAGCAAAAGACAACATCAACAAAATGAAAAGGGAGCTCACTGTATGGAAGAACATATTTGCCAATGATACATTTGGTAAAGGGTTAATAACCAAAAATATATAAGGAACTCATACAACTTAACAAAAGGAAGACAATCCAATTTTAAAATGGGCAAAGGACTAAATAGACACTTCTCCAAAGTGGACATACAGATGGCTAAGAGACACATGATAAAATACTCAAAGTCCCCGATCATCGGAGAGGTGCAGAGTAAAATGACAATGAGGTATCACCTCACACCTGTTAGGATAGCTACCATCAACCAATCAACAAATGACAAGTGCTGACAAGGATGTGGAGAAATGGGAGCCCTAGTACTCTGCTGGTAGGAATGCAGACTTGTGCAGCCACTGTGGAAAACAGTATGGAGTTTCCTCAAAAAATTAAAAATAGAACTCCCATTTGACCCAGTAATCCCACTTCTGGAAATATATCCCAAGGAACCCGAAACACCAATCAGGAAGAATATACAAACCCCTATAGTGGTAGCAGCACAATTTACAATAGCTAAGATCTGGAAACAGCCTAAGTGCCCATCAGCAGATGAGTGGGTAAAAAAGCTGTAGTACATCTATACCATGGAACACTGTACAGCAGTAAAAAAAAAAAAAAGGCTCTGTTGCCCTTTGAGACATCATGGAGGGACCCAGGGGCTATTATGCTAAGCGAAATAAGCCAGAAAGGCAAGTGTCACAGGATCTCACTCATATGTGGGGTCCAAAGAGCAAATTAACTGATGAAGAAAATAGATCCTGAGAGGTAGAAAGAACTTGGGTGCATAACCCATGGACACAGGCAATAGTGTAGTGAAGGCCTGGGGCAGGGGCTGGTTCCGGCTGGAAGGGGTCCATGAGGAATAGGGGACCTCTGTAACACGGTTGGCAATGAAGACAACAAGAAAGGCGGGCTTAGGTAGGAGGAGGACAGTGGTCTTTGGGACAGGAGTCCACCATTGGCCCAGGTCAGGTGACTCGGGAATCAATCCTTTCCTTTCTCGGCAGCACCCGCCCCCTGCTTTTGGCTGTCCTTGAGGCAGGCAGCAGAAGCTCCGATTCTGTTCGGGTCCACCTGCCTTCCAGGACGGGCCTCAGGCGGGGACACCCATCAAGAGCAGGGCTTCTGGTTAGCAGAGGGGGGCAGAAGCTGCCTAGAGTCACAGTGAGCAGCGGGGGAGGAAGAGACCCTGCCCCCACCACAGGCTCAACATGGAAGGGCCTCTGGGACAGGGACCACACACGCCTCATCCGGGTCTCAGAGACCTTGCCCCAGCACGTTCCTCACTTCCGCATCCGGGTCTCTGAGACGCTGGGGATGCCCAGGAGATCCTGAGCTCGCTCACATCCCGAGGGCGGCCCGGGACCCGCCCGAGTCCAGGTGAGTGTGCCCCGGGAGGGTGAGGGACCCCGGGCCCTGGGACAACGGTTTCCGTCCCGGGAGGCCCCTGGGGCTGGCCACACGAGGCCGGTCGTGGTTGGCGCAGCCAGGTCTGGGGACTCAGGGTGAGGGGCGAGGCGCGTCGCTCCACAGGGCCCAGGGCCTCCAGGGTCCATGTGGCGGGCGGCTGCGTGGGAGGAGGCCCCGAGGCCACCCGGGTCCCTCAGACGGGGCTGGACCCAGGGACCCTGCCGTCAGGAGCAGAGCCAGCCCCGGGCCCGCAGGGGGTGAAGCCCACAGCCCTAGGCAGCCTCTGTGACCTTCCCATGGGCTCCCATGACGCGGGCCTTGCGGGGCTTGGCCGGGTGGGGCGGACCTCACTGGGGCTGAGGCGGGCTGGGCCCTGGGGGAGTCTGGGTGAGCACCCGGGTCCCACCGCACCGCAGCGGGAAGCCGCACAGGTGCCCCTGCTGTCCTCTGCGAGGGGCCCCATGGCGGGTGGCCATGCGGGGTGCCCTGACTGCACAGCGGGGGCTGGGAAGGGGCGGTGGTAAGGAGCTGGGCCTCTCCTCCGCATGGAGGGCAGAGCAGCTTCGGAGAGTCCTGGTCAGAGGGCAGTCAGGGATGGGAGGACCCCAGACCCCCACAGAGCCAGCCCGCAGGACTCGGGAGGGGCACACGCGGGACATTACCTGACCTCCGCAGGCGGGTCTGAGAGTCTCTGGGGGTGGCTGTGAGGATGAGGACCCCGGACAGCACAGGGCGGGGTCGGCGCCTGCCAGAGCAGATGGGGGCCACCTGTGAGGATGAACACACCCCCTTCCTCCCTTCCGCTTCCAGTCCCGGTCTCAGAGACTCTGGGGTTCAGTACAGTGAGGAGGACCCCATCTCGGCAGATGGTGGGCCAGGGACCCTGGAAGCTAGACCAGAGTCAGTCCTGGCTGGTCTCAGAGACTCTGGGGGTTCTGTTCAGGGAGCAGGACCCCATCTCGGCAGATGGTGGGCCAGGGACCTGCCATAGCCAAGGTGAGGACCCTGAGGGAGGACGCAGGGACCCTGGAAACCAAACCAGAGTCAGTGCTGGGATCCCGCTGGAGGATGACCACACACAGCATGCGCTGACTTGCACAACCATGTCGGTACCGGGAACAATACTTGAGAACGGCAGAGGGTGGGCCCAGGGCCCTCCATAGTCCATCCGGCAGGCCTCGTGGAGGATGATCCTAGGGGGCATTTCCTCATTGGTGCATCTGGGTCTGACAGTCTGGGGCTTGGGTATAAAGAGCAGGACCTCACATCAGCAGAGGGTGGGGCCAGCACCTGCCAGAGTCAAGGGAGGATCCTAAGGGAGAACTGAGGGAACCTTGGATCCCACCACAGTGGGAACCCCACAGAAGCCCGCACCTGCTCTCAGCCCTGGGATTTCTGGAATCGCTTTCCCATGGCTTCTCCCGCTCCCTTTGCTCTCAGGAAGATGAAAGAGGTCTGGCCTTACACAAAGGGTGAGGCGTATGGACAGCAGATCCAGGACACTCGGGCACTGCAAGTGGCCAAGCTATTGACCATGTGGGAGGAAGGAGGGGGAATTGTCCTCCAGAACAAATGTGGGCCTCACAGACATGCACCCCACTTCCACTTTCAGCTCTGACACACCAGGCAGGGATGTCCAACTGAGAGCACTCTGATGGGGCTGGGGGGGGGGGGTGGGGGTGGGGCCTCAGGTAGGTGAGAGACCTGGACTGAGGGGAGCACATGCAGGTCAGCAAAGGAGGAAGGGGAGGTGGCCCGGACCCTGACCTCTTTGCAGGTGAGCCATCTGAGGAAAGACAGAAGGAACCCTAATGCTCCTCCCCTGCTCCCGAGTCTTGCTGTCTCTTTTCAAGGTTCAGCTGAGGACTGAGGGAACCCCTCACATCACAACAGGGGGAGTCCCAGCCCTACTTTGCCACTTCTGTCAGCCACGAGAGAAAGTGGAACATGGTGGCTAGCCGTGCTGTCCCTCACGTCCTCCACCAGTGACTCAGGAAGGTGAGCATTTCAGTCTGAAGGTAAGTGGCCTCCGGTCAGCACAGGAAGTTATCCAAGACCCTGTCAGATGTCACAGTTAGGACTGAGGGGATTCCCCGTCCCAGGACGGATAGACCCCACAGAGTTTGGCCATGACATACTGTATCCCGTGGGAGGTTCTGGGCAGGTGTGGTCTGCTGCGGGGCCCCCTCACTTTCTTCTGTTCAGTTTCAGGGGTATGTAGCCTTGTTCTGAGAGTTTTGCCTCAGGTCCAGCAAGGGGAGGTTCCAGGCCCTGCCAGGGGAAAGGAGAGGACGCCGAGGGCGGACGCAGGAGACCATCCAGCCCAGAACAGTGGGGACCTCACAGCATCCCGGCCTCCCTGTTGTCAGCACTGGAGGCCCATGGCTGTGCATGCCACCTGCACGCTGAGGTCTTTCCTCGTTTCCTCTTACAGGGACTCCAGGAACCAGGAGATAAAGGCCTAGGTCTGAGGCACAAAACACAGGTCACAGAGCAGAGGAGGTCCAGGCAGTGCCAGCAGTCAAGGTGAGGTGCCTGCCCTGACCTAGAATGTGTCCCTAGGGTCTCCCCCATGCCAGAATCGATGAGAACGCCCTCAGTACCCGACCCCACCCCACTGCCAGCCACAGAACCCTGGCCTATGCCGACTGTACCCCAAAGAGCCATCTGACTTCCTCATTCAGGATCTTAGGGTACAGGCCACCCAGGAGGAGAGACCCCAGTGAGGCCCAAGAGCACCCCTAAAGAGGAGACCTGTAGTCCCACTTTCTCACAGTGGCCAAGGGTGTACTCAGCTGAGGCCACTTACCCTTCCTCTCTCCCCCAGGCCTGTGAGTCCTCATTGCGCACCTCCTGCCCGCACTCCTGTGGCTGCCTGACAGGAGTCATCATGCCTCGAGTTCCAAAGAGTCAACGCTCCTCGCTTGATATTCCCATGCCTGTGGAAGAGGATTCTTCCTCCTCCTCCTCCACCCCTGTTGCTTCCTCTTCCTCCTCCTCCACCTCTTCCTCTTGCTATCCTCTGCTTTCAAGTAACCCAAGCACCTCAGAGGAGGGGGGGGAGGAGCAGGAGGAGAATGTGGAGGAGGAAGAGAATGAGGAGCAGGAGGAGGTTCCTGCTGCTGCTGGGGCACCGAGTTCTCCCGTGAGCTCTCCAAGTGCCCATGCCTCCCCTACTGCCCTTGCCGCTGCTGCTCCCTTGAGCCAATCCATCAGCGAAGAAGGGGAGGGTCCGAGTACCTCCTGGGCCCTGCCAGGTACAGAGTCCTTGCCCAGATGTGTGATTAATGATAAGGTAGCTGATCTGGTGGGGTTCCTGCTCCTGAAGTATCGCACAAAGGAGCAGACCACAAGGGCAGAAATGCTGAGTAGCATCATCAGAGAGCACCAGGACCACTTTGCTGTAATCTTTAGGGAGGCCTCTGAGTGCATGCAGCTGGTTTATGGCATTGATGTGAAGGAAGTGGACCCCACCAGCCACACCTATGTCCTAGTCACCAACCTGGGCCTCACCTATGATGGGATGGTGAGCGATGAGCACAGTATGCCCAAGACGGGCCTGCTGATACTCATCCTTAGTATAATCGTCTTGGAGGATGATTGTGTCCCCGAAGAGAGGATATGGGAAGCACTGAATGCCATGGGGGTGCATGCGGGGATGGAGCATAGCCTCTATGGGGAGCCCAGGGAGCTCCTCACCAGAGTTTGGGTGCAGGAACAGTACCTGGAGTACCGGCAGGTGCCCAACAGCGATCCTGCACGGTACGAGTTCCTGTGGGGTCCCAGGGCCCACGCTGAGACCACCAAGTTGAAAGTCCTGGAGTTTTTGTCCCAGGTCAGTGGGAGTGACCCCAGATCCTTCACACACTTCTATCAGGAGACTTTGAGAGAGGAGGAACAGAGAGCCCAGGCCAGAGTTAGGACCACAGATGATACTACTGCCATGGCCAGTGCAAGCTCTTCTGCCATGCCCAGTGGCTTCTTCTGCCTTGACTGAAATCCAGGGCAGATTTCTTTACTTTGTGTTTTAGGGGGGCAGTCGTGATCTAAGCACTTAGTGCAGGGCCTGCCTGACTGGGGATGAGGGAATCATAGTGAATGACATCTTTGTGTCTCTGTTCCATTGGGGTGACTTAGAAATGTATCTTCTTTTATTTTTGGTATTTTAAAATGTTACTTTAAGTAGAATGTTTATTAGCTTCAGAACCTAACTTTACAAATGACACAGGTCACACAGGTTTATTGTTATTTAACTAAAGAGAAAGCGCTTTGCTATTTTGTAAAACTAATTAGGAATCTGTCATTTTATTGGTACTCTGTAACAAGATAATATGGAATTGGAATCGTATTTTTCAATGTGAAAGAACTTAGCTGTAAAACAGAAATAAAATAGTTAATTTTTGAATTCTTGTATCTCTCTCTCTCTCTCTCTCTCTCTCTCTCTCTCTCTCTCACACACACACACACACACACACACACACACACACAGAGAGCTAGATTTTCGAGCTTATTCAAGAATGTAGAAACATAAACAGTAAAAAAAATACCCTTCTCACTGGTTCATGTACACCCTAAACATTCATTGAGCCTCTGTCCTCACAGGAGAGGGAGGGGATACAAAGGAGAGGAGCTGGGTGGAGGGACTGGCAGGACACTGGGTTGGGAAGGGAGTGAACAGAAGGCAGCTTTTGTCCCCAGGTCTTGGGTCTTTGTCTTTGAGAGTGGGTATGATTTCTTAAACAGGATGACATAATAGATGAAGTGATGTTTACGTCCTTTTAGACAGGAGGGGAGAGTCAACCAGAGGGGGAGGTTGCTCATGTGTAGTGTGGAACTGAAGCTCAGGCCCAATGATGATGATGTATAGCCACCCGTTGTGACTGTCCTCTTACGGGCCAGGTACTCAGCCCTGTGGAATCTGAGCTCCGCTAGGTACTAGGTCCCCCTTCACCAGGTATAAGGCAAGGACAGTGGGTGAAGCAGTCAGGGCCCCCATGATCATGGGCCATCTAGTCATCCTTCTGTGCCACCTTCTCAACTGTAGACTGGGTGACAGTGACACTACCCTATCCCAGTTATTTGAGGATTGAATTCTAGGATTCTTGGATCATGCCCATCCCAGGACCTCGAAGTGGGTTGGTGTGTGGGGTACTGGTGCCAATTCTTCCTGCTCGTCAATCCTTCTGTAGACTCAGGTGGGGGCCAGGAAAGTCTGCTGACAGCAGATAGCAGTAGTGCAGCCAGGGGATGGAGGAGGGTGGCTCCCAAGGGGTCCGAGGGAGACACCTGGCAGGATGATCTGAGCTCACACGGTGGTGTCCCAGGGTCCAGCTGTGGTTGGAGCCCAAGGATTTGCAACCAGAAGCCCTGGAAGAGGGACCGGGGTGCATGGGGACTGCAGCACCTTGGGGTGAAAAGAGGAGGGAGCTGACAGTGTTAGGGTGGGTGGGGGTGGGCAGGAGAAGGAAACCCCAGGAGGGACTGCGCTGGGAGAGGACTAGAACCCACTCACCCGGTGTGAAGCCAAAGCACCCTTTCTCCCTCATCTGTGCCCCCCTGGCCTCAGTGACCTCCTTTGTGGAAATGACCACACTCTGTCCTGAGTGCCTCACCTTACTTGTCTCCACCTTCTTTCCTGAGCTCCCCTAAGACTCCATCTGATAGACGAGGTATGTGCATCACCAGCCCTTTCCATGGGGCCTGGCAGCTGAGTGAGTGGGTATAGGAAGAAGGAGCCAACACTCTCTGCTCTCCCACCATCCCTGTCAGTGGGGTTCCAGGGCCCCAGGGGACGTTGGGGGGAGTGGTCAGCCCACAGACCATGAACACGGAGGGCTGATGCATGATGCTGATTGACATTCACACTTTTGGGTTCCCACAGGCCACGTGAGGCCCATGGATCTCTGGGGAGATGGAGTTCTCCTGCCTCTCCTGGCAGCCTTATGCAGGCTTGGTCTTAAATGGGGTCATGACTCTGGAGACTCGTTGGCGACCCTACTGAGCCGCCACAGGAACGGCACCATCGCCATCCACATTGCTCACAGGGACTGGGAAGAGCCCCCAGGGGGTGGGGGGAGGGGATAGCAGATCCCCTATGTCATTTGGTTCCGGCAATATCCTAGGGAACAAACATGACACTTCCAAAAGTACCCTCCCCACTTGAACCACTTGCTTCACTTGGGCACTGGACCTCCCTGGCACTCTCCATGGGCTGAGGAACTGTGATCTCGAATGCCCGGGGGGGAGGGGCATTGGGTCCCCAATCATTCTTGCCTGTCTCCTGAGCCTTTTGTTCGGCTTCTTTGCCGCCACTCTGGTGCTGTGATCTTGGGGAGTGTCTTGTGGGGGCCATCTTCATCTTTCTTTTTTTTGGGGGGGGGAGGTGACACTAGTCCCTCGACAAACGCATGTCACCGGGTTGCCTTGTGTTGTAATGTTCTTGAGTAGGCACGGCTTGCCTCTCTGGAAATTGCAATTTCTGTAGATCTGAAACAAAATTAATTAATTTAGTCACTTGTGGAGAAAGTATACCTATTTGACATTAACTGGCCGCTCAGACTCTTTACTCATCCCTGCAGGTTATCTCTAAGGGGGCTATAGTTTCAATTGAAAATCTATACTTTCTCATCTTTTCATAAATACTGTATCATATGAAAAGGGGTTAGGCCCTGAAATCATGCCCTTTCAGTATATTGTTCTGCTGGGTCCACTAGGAAGATGTTTGAGAAACAGGGATCGTGGGAAATGGGAGGACTTTCTACTTTACCACCATCCTGTTCCCTGCAGAGCAAACTGAAGAGTTTCCTGGGCATATTTTGCTAAAGCCATGGTGGTTCAGCAAGCAGATGAAACTCTTCAGGCTTTTCGATTCAAAGATTTGCTCGTCGCCCCTTCGGCAAAGAATCTCGCTCTGGAAAAGATTTTCATCAATGATCACGGTGTCTCCGTCATCATTCCAACACACAGACGGGAAGGCCTCATCCTCCACTATCCTCCAAGGCTTTCTTGGGAAGGACAGCCCAAGAAGAATGTTGTTTCCTTCCACACTGGTGGTGCCTTTGTTTGGGTCCAGTGGTTGCGGTTGTCTTGGGGGCTTGGATCTGGGCTCTCTTCTTGGTCCCCGTGCCCCTCCAAAGCCTTGGACACACATGAGGATCTGGGGATGTATCATATTGGAACATTATTGGTGGTTGTCCATCCTCTGATGGGGCCAGCTTGGCTTTTTGCATCTCAGGGGTATTCTGATTAGCCATGTTGATGCTCTACATCAAAAAGCACTTGGTACCCAGGATCCTATCACTTCAAAAGTGGGGTCAGAAATGCCTTTGGTCACAGCAGTGACGCCCTACATACACTGTCCTCAATATTCTAGAGTCTTGGTCGTGGGGCAACCAGCTGCTTAAGTCATGTGCTGTCACAAAGGTGACTTATGGCTGCTCTGGAGTGTGGGCCCTGGCCAAGTGTAGGGGAGTGGATATCGGGAGGGCCCCCATCTTCTCTCTCTTCTAAAAGTATAGAGAAATAGTGTTCAGGTTAATATAAAAGGTGTTCATATGCTGCCAGGAAGATTTTTTCTTGTTGCTAGTTCACTGGATGTGTTGAGAGGTCATGATCCTATCTCCACCCCCATCCCTACAGAAGGGGTGCAGGCGGTTCATGGCCTCTTTGTTGCTCAAGGGCAAGGCCCTGGTTAGTCTTAGCCTGGGCAACCACCAAGACTGCCTGGGTCAGATGGGCTCCTGGGGGACTGTGTCACTCAGAAAATGGTGGTTTGCCTAGTCTCAGTAGGTAGCCCCCATTTTCAATGCACCCCTCACAAGCTTCCTGCTTTGTCTCTTCCAGCTGTGCCTACTGATTGGCAGGTTGTGCTCAGATGAGCCCAAAAGAGAGTCCTATTTTCTTAGCCCTGGGTCCAGTTGTCCCTAGAATAGGGCTGTGTTTCAGCACAGTTGGGAATGTTCCACTCATTCCTCAACCACAGTGCTACCCAAGCACCTGAGAGAAGATGTTAAACACGGTGTTGCAGTGGGAATGGGCAGCCACACCCTCTGATGTCCTCAGAGCCCCCTCTTGAGCTTGGCTTGCCGCCAAATCTCACCACTCTCAGGTCACAATAACATTGGCTTTAGTTTCTATGTCTTCCACATAGGAACTCTTCTCACTACCCAAGATGGGTTCACTTTGGGGCACCTGCATGTGTCTTCTCAAATCACCCTCCCAAGACCCTCAGATTCAGACTCCCTTGAGGCCTCCCCTATGCCCCATTTCCTTTCTTCAGTGAGGTGGGTGGGCTTTGGCTTTCCCAGATTTCAGGCTTCCCACTTCCAAATTGGATCTCCTTTGGTACTTGCCCTTTTCATTGGTGATTTGTGGTTGGGCACATATTCAGCTCTGAGGAAACAAAGCATTTCACTGACTCACTCTGAAGCCAGCCCTGTTCTCCCTGCCAGAAGCCCTCCGCCCCCTACCCCTCCCAACCCCCCCCCCCCCACACACACACACCACTGTGTTCCTGTTCTGCCATAGCCTTGAAGATAGGTACATTGAATCATTTTGTTTGCTCTTGGGTTAGCTTCTTTTCAAGAACCATACACAGACTCACTACTAAGTTAAATTCCATCTTGTTTAGCTAGCTGTGACTGAAGGAAGCTGATATGAAAATAATCATAAATATGTAGTTGAACTTAGATGTGAGCCTGGGTGTGAGATGGCACAAAAGCAAAATTCAAGTCATCTTCACCATAGAGGAGAGGATACTACAGTGGTTTCGGTGATCCATGTTCTCTAGCTGTTTTGGGTAACTTTGGTCTTAATAATCACTCTGTATAGGGAGATGGAAAGGCACCACCTGCACGGGTCCTAGGTCCTGGTCCCAGCCCTGCCAGTAAGTGGTGTTATTTGTCCTCTCTGAGGGTCGTTCCTTTGTTCTGAAAGGGAATCCAGAGGCATTAGGGAAGAAAATACCCCAAGGTGCCTCTCAGCTTAAAGAT
Source organism: Myotis daubentonii (assembly GCF_963259705.1). Lineage (NCBI taxonomy): Eukaryota > Metazoa > Chordata > Mammalia > Chiroptera > Vespertilionidae > Myotis > Myotis daubentonii. The sequence continues at coordinate 14,499,352 of NC_081861.1, forward strand.
GAGCACCCAGTCTAGATTTGGGTTCAGTCCATGGTCTTTGTACTTCTAAACAGGTTTACAAAGCATTCATTCAAAAATAAGTTTATTCATGGAAGACATGCCCTAGAGCAGGGGTGGGCAACCCCTGGCACGCGTGCCAAACATGGCATGCCAGTAACTTGTGTTCGCACGCGAAACCCTCTCTCATAATCTTCAATTTACAATTTTTTCTTAATATTGACTTTTTATTTTTCAGATAAGTTCAGTGTAGGTGCATATTAGATAAATAAATAATTTTACGTAACACGTTATCTTAAAGACCATAGACATGGATTGACGAAAGAGGGAAAGAGTAATTTCAGTAGCGTTGAAAACAAACTACTGAAGACTTGGAATGCCATTCCAGAGAATTTTCTCTGTTTAAAAATCTTTGCAACATCCCAAGAAACCAGAAACACCAATCAGAAAGGATATATGCACATATATGTTCATCCAGAACAATTCACCATAGCTAAGATCTGGAAACAGCCTAAGTGCCCATCAGTAGATGAATGGATTAGAAAACTGTGGTACATCTACACGATGGAATACTATGCTGCTGTAAAAAAGAGAGAACTCTTACCATTTGCAACGGCATGGATGGAACTGGAGAGCATTATGCTAAGTGAAAGAAGCCAGTCAATGAAGGAAGAATACCACATGATCTCACACATTCATGGATAATAAAGACCATTATAAACTTATGAACAAAAATAGATACAGCGGCAGAGCTGCCTCAAACAGACTGTCAAACACAGTGGGAAGCCCAGGGAGGTTAAGGGGGCAGAAGGGGGGGGGTAAGAGATCAACTGAAGGACTTATATGCATGCATATAAGCATATCCAATGGACATAAGACACTGGGGGGTAGGGGAGGCCAGGGGATTGTCAAGTGCGGGGGGGGGGGGGAAGGACAAGTATGTAATACCCTTTGTAATACTTTAAGCAATAAAAAATTAATAAAAATAAAAATAAAAAATACTAAAAACAGCAAAAAAAAAATCTTTGCAACAGCATTACTCTCCAAGTTTTCATCCACTACTTTGTTCTTGTGAATCTTTGTCCTCAGTGATGAATTTTGTTAAGTCTCATAGTAGGATTACCTTGATGGATGAAAGTAGTGGATCCTGCATATCTCTGAAGGTCATGAAATATAAACCTTATGTAAAATCTCTGTCATCAGTGATGCAGCAGCAAAGTCCCACTGATAATATCAAACGGAGTCATAAAGTTTTCTGTTGGACTATCCGTTTACATGTATACATTAAAAAATAAATGCATTTTTCATCATCATATACTGTGTTTTTGTCGCTCCAATGAATTTTATTATTTCCTCAAGGTTCTTCACATACGTACACCTTAAGAGATATCAAGTAGGCATAACATGTTCTCAACAAATTGGGGTTGGCACGCAGAAGAATTTTGAGTCAGAGATGTTGCTGATTTTGGCACGCACTCACAAAAAGGTTGCCCACCCCTGCCCTAGAGGATAAAAATGGCTGGCTTTTCAAAGGGAAGCTCCACCTAGTGTCTCTGGTTAGACAGCCAGCTCTCTTTGGTTGCCTACCAAAGAATTGTTCCTTAAGCGAGTTTTTTAAAGGCTGAAAAGGAGGTGTCCTTGTGGCCTTTGCTAGCTCATGACTCTGCTAATGGCTTATTTAAGGGGACTTGCCCATTTTATTGGAAGGAAATTGGAGAGAAGCCTCTGGAAACCAGAGTCTGTCATTTTGTGGGGAAAGGGTGTTTATTTGATATGTTTTAGGCACTCTTGAGTCCCGAGGTTTCTAGAGGATCTTCGATTCTAGAACCACCAAATTTCCATTGTCACGAATAATCTAGGACATCAGGCTCATTCTTTCCTTCTGAAGATGATATTTTCACACTGTTGACTTCAATGGAGTTGAAGAAATGCATTATGGAAATAGCCTCCCTCTGTAAGCCTGCTCAGTCCCAGAAATTCAACCCTGGGTCCCACAATCACCAGTCAGACAGTATTTATTAGGTGCCATGCTCAGGACCCTTTGACAGAGGTGATGGGTTTGTTCTTCAGAGTTCCAAAGGCCCCAGAGATGACCCGTGTGTGTTGCCACCTTATGAACAGAGTCCCCAAAGTCATGTGACTCCAGCACAGCACAGCACAGCTGAGTGGGCTACCAATACAGCCGCACCCTAGGGAAAAATGATTTCGGTCCTGACCTGGCTGCTGCATCTGCATAGCCTTGCAGCCATAGAGAAAATACTGAGCTCTGGTCTCTGGGGCCCTTGAGGCTGGCCTGGCTGCTAAGAGTAGATAAAAGAGAGTCTTGTGGTTCTAAGGCCTCAAGCCACTCCCCCAAGCTGCTGAGCAACTTCACTTAGACACGTGAGCCTCCTCTCCAATGCCAGCCTTCCAGCTGTTCCCTTGCACTCCTCCCTAGTCCAGTGGGGCTGCTATAATAATTCTTTATTGTTGAAAGAACTAGAGGCCTGATGCACAAAATTTATGCAAGAGTAGGCCTTCCTTCCCCTGGCTGCTGGCACCAGCTTCCCTCTGGCACCTGAGACCTGGTCTTCCCTTGCATGGTCTCAGAGCCTGTGGGCTTTCGTACACATACCAGCCCCAGGGAGGCAGAGGAAGCACCCAGGACCTGCCAGGGTCATGATGGGGACCCTGTGTCAGGCCTGAGGGGACCCAGGACTCGCAATGTAGAAGCTGCACAAAACCACACCTTGCTCTCAGCCTTGGAAGGCCACAGGGCTGGTGACCACATGGGGTGTCTCCTGACTTCAGCATTCAGGTCTGAGGGAGACTGGAAACTTGATAAGAACTCCATAACAAAATACCACAGACTGAGTAACTTATCGCCAACAGAGATTTACTTCCCCCTGTTCTGGAGGCTGGAGGTCCAAGAATAAGGTGCCAGTGTGCTGCAGTGAGGGCCCTCCTTGCTGTGTCCTCACATGGTGGAAGTAGCGTGCATCTCTCTGGAGACTCTTTATAAGGTGCTACTCCCATCCCTGAGGGCTCAGCCATCATAACCTAAGCACATTCCAAAGGCCCAACCTCCTAATGTTGTCATCTTTAGGGGTTAGGGTTTAAACATCAGCCTTTTAGGAGGACACAAGCATTCAAACTATAGTACTCCCTTCTGGACAGTGCCCTCCTGACCCCAAAACCCATAAAGGGTCTCCTGCTGTGAGGGACTCTTCTCTTCCTCAGCCCAGTCCAGGCCCTATCCAGTAATGCTCCTTGTGTATTGCTGCCTCTCTTGGTCAGGTCTTCTTTCTTGATCAGCCCCCAGTCATAGGTGAGGCCCACGGTGGTGACCAGGACATAGGAGTGGTCATTGCGTCTACTTCCCTCCCATCAATGCCAAATACCAGCTGCACGCACTGGAGACTTGGATGAAGATCTCAGGGAAGCGGTCCTGGTACTCTTTGATGACACTATTCAGCATTTCTGCCTTTGTGATCCGTTCTTTTGCAAGATACCTTAGGAGCAGGATGGTGAGCAATGAGCACAGATTTCCCAACAATGTCCTCCTGGTCACACTTGTGTGGGTGATCGCCACAAAGGACAACTGTGTCCCCGAGGATGAAATCTGGGAAGCCCTGCAGGTCATGGGCTTGCATGATGGGAAGGAACATTGGATCTATGGGGATCCCACGGGGGCTCCTCACCAACATTTGGCTGCAGGAACAGTACCTGCTGTACCTGCAGGTGCCCAACAGTGATCAGGAACACCACAAGTTCCTGTGGGGTCTCAGGGCCCATGCTGAGACCACCAAGTCCAAAGTCCTTAAATTTTTGTTCAGGGATTATAGAAAAGGGATCCTAGTTCCATCCCATCCCTGCCTGAAGAGGCTATGAGTGGCGAGGAAGAGGGGGCCTGAGCCAAGTTGCACCCAGGCACGTTTCAGGCCCATGTCTGGCCCCTTCTCCAGCTGGGCAAGATGTGAGGCTAATTCTTCACTCTGCATTTGAGAAGAGGGAAGTCCACGTTCTAGGTTGTGAGGCCCAGGGCAAGTTGTGGGGAAAATGGTTGTAGCATCTTTTGGTACCTGTGATGATTTAGAAATTTATCCTTGTTTTCTATGGGAATTTTTCAAATGTTGTTTCTTTTCATAGAAGTTTTCACGAGCTCTTTATCTGACCTTCAATTCTGAATGATAGCTTTGCTGGGTAAAGTAATCTTGGTTGTAGGTTCTTGGTATTCATCACTTTGGATATTTCTTGCCACTCCCTTCTGGCCTGCATCGTTTCTGTTGAGAAATCAGCTGACAGTCAGATAAAGAGCTTCACAGATAAGAAAAAGCTAAAGGAGTTCATCACCACCAAACCAGTATTATATGAAATGCTGAAAGGTATCCTTTAAGAAGAGGAAGAAGAAAAAGGTAAAGATACAAATTGTGAACAACAAATACACATCTATCAACAAGTGAATCTAAAAATCAAGTGAATAAATAATCTGATGAACAGAATAAACTAGTGAATATAATAGAACCAGAGGCATAGAAAGGGAGTGGACTGACTATTCTCAGGGGAGAAGGGGTGTGGGGGTGCAGGAAGACACTGGACAAAAACCGTACACCTATGGATAAAGACAGTGGGGGGAGGAGGGTAAGGGCAGAGGGTGGGGTGGGAACCGTGTGGAGTGGAGCTATGGGGGGAAAGAGAGGAACAACTGTAATAATATGAACAATAAAGATTTAATTAAAAATAATAATATTAAAACAATAAAAATTAAAAATTAAAAAGACGGTTTTGCAAGCTTCAGCATCTAAGTTTGTGAATGACATTGACCAAATCTGTATTTGTACTACCCAGTTCAAAAGTGATCCTGCACCATACGAGGTCCTGTGGGGTCCCTGGGGCCCATGCTGAAAGCAGCAAGTTGAAAGTCCTGAAATATTAGCTCAGGGCCAATAGCAAGGATCCCAGTTTCTTCCTATCCCTGTTGGAAGGGTTGGAGAGCAAAGAAGAACAAAGGGTCTTATGGGGTTTCTTCACCAGCTTAGTTGACACTGTGGAAACTGTGGGTTCTAAAGGTTAGCTGCTACTGAATATGCTGAGCAGCAGCAGGGATTTGGGGAGGTGTGGGATTGTGGTTGTCTGTCGACATTTCCCTTGTTCACTGCAGGTGTTTTCACTTTTTAATCCACACTCATAATAATCCTTCTTCTCAGCCCCTGACACATCCTGAGAGCTACAGCGCCCTCCGCAGCACCGGTCCTGGTACTGCAGCATCTCTGCAAGGGGTGTGAGGCCCTCCTGGGTGAGGACTTTGGTGTCCACTGGCTTCAGAACAGAGGGCACGACAGCATCCATCTCCTGGTGCTCCTGTCAGCTCTAGGGACCCTGGGTGGGGCTCTCGGCTGAGCATATGCCTCCACCTGCCTGGGCAATCCAGGGAGTTAGAGCCTAGGTCTGAGGGACACAGACTGAGGGACACAGACTGAAGTCCACAGAGGGAGGGAGTCCTGGTGTGGTCAGATGGAGGAGGGAACAGAGACAGGACTTCCAGGCCCCTAGATCTGCTCTCTGCCCCTGCTCTCAGGAGCAGGGGAACCCAGAGAGCCAGTCCAGAAGTTCCGCACACTGACTTGCTCCCCGGAAGTCTGAGAGAGGAGAGCACCATCTTTGGGAGGCCGGCTTCAGGTCCGTGGAGGGCAGGAGCCCAGGGCTGCAGAGTCCAGGTATGACCCTGATGGACGATGGAGGCCCCGGGACCAGGGAGGCCCTCCTGTCAGCACTGAGAGTCCTCGGTGGGTCGTCTTACTGGAAACTACTCCCTGCCCCCTTCCCTGACCTCCTCAGAGAACGGGGGGGGGGCGGGAGGACAGGCGCTGAGGGGGTGCAATCTCAGGTCTGCACCAGTGGGCCCAGGCTCTGCCTGGAATCAGGGTGAGGACCAGACGGAGGTGCCCGGGAGCTAGTTCAGCCCCTGCCGGGAGCCCTGGGGAGTGAGGCCCACAGGCCTGCCCTGGGGTCTCGGGGTGAGGGCCTCCGTGTGGGGGTCCGGCCTCCCGGTTCACAGAGGGAGGGTCCCAGGACCTGCAGGCCTCACGGTGAGGCCGTGGGGGGGACAAGATGACTCTGGTCCAGAGCAGTCAGTCCCGGGAGCCCCAAGGCTCGGGATGACCCCAAGCAGCGAGGCCTGACTTCCGGGTCCTCCAGGTCTGAGACCCTCGGGCGGCTCCATGTCAAGGCAGCGTCTCAGGGTGTCCGAGACCTGCCTGGCGTCAGTGTGGGGACCCTGAGGGAGACTGGGGGACTGGCCCCAGAACAGTGTCCACCTGGCAGGCTTCCTGGGGTGGGGGAGGGGTGCTCTCACGCATTGTGCTTTGTGATTTCTGCATTGGGTCTGAGAGACAGGGAGGGTTTGGTAGAAGGAGCAACGCTTCATGCAGCACAGGGGGGACCCCAGATCCTGCTGCTATCAAGCTGAGGACCCTGAGGGAGATTGGGGGCCTGGACCCCAGAATCCTCAGTCCTGGGAGGACCTGTGGGCGGGGTACTACAGGATGGGGTGACTTCTGCATCAGGTGTGAGACTCTGGGACATGGTGTAAGGGGCAGAGCCACAGGTCCGCTGAAGGAGAACAGATGGGACCCAGGACCCCACAATATAGGAGACCCCATAAAGGGCCTCCCCTGCTACTAGCCATGGGAGACCCCATGTCAGATGACCCCTTGAGGTATCTCCTGACTTCCGCATGCAGGTCTGAGATATGTTGGTGTTCACTGTAAGGAGCACAGCCACAGGATGAAGGAGGGCACCCTGAACCCCACAACCAGGGGACCCCATAAACCCTACCCTGCTATCAGCCTTGGGATGTTCCCTGGTAAAAGACCAAGTGCCAGGTTTCCTGACTTCTGTATCCAGGACTGAGTGAGACTTAGGACTTGGTGAAAAGTGTAGGGAATCACACTTCTAGGAATATTTCCCAAGGAAACCGGAAATACCAATGAGAAAGAATGTATGCACCCCTATGTTCATAGCAGCACAATTTAGGATAGCTAAGATGTGGAAACAGCCAGGTGCCCATCAATGACCTGATGAAAAAGCAGTGGTACATGTATGCCATGGAATACTATGCAGCTGTATAAAGGGAAGGGTCTCTTACCCTTTGAGACAGCATGGAGGGACCTGGAGAGTATCGTGCTACGTGAAATAAGCCAGTCAGAGGAAGATAAATATCACATGGTCACACTCATATGTGGAATCAAAGTTACAAAGTAAACTGATGAACCAAATAGATACAGACACATGCAAGCATGGGACAGATTGGGGAATCTCAGAGGGAAGGTGGGGAGGGTGGGAAGTAATCAACCAAGAACCTTGTGTGCATATATGCATGGCCCATGGACACAGACAATTGGGTGGTGAGGGCGGGGCAAGAGGACAGGGGTGGGGTGGAGGGGGTCATTTGTAATCTATAGTAATAAAATCATTATATGCTAATTAGACTGGACACCCTTCTGGACGTCATTCCTCAGGAAGCCAGGGCCAGAAACCAGGGCTGTGAAGGAAGCCCAGGTCTCAGGTGCCAGAGGGAAGCTGGTGCCGACAGCCAGGGCAAGGAAGGCCTACTCTTGCCTAAATTTCGTGCATCAGGCCTCTAGTTCTTTCAACAATAAAGAATTATTATAAAATTAAAAAAAATAAAAATAAGAAGGCCATATAGGGAATCAGGTGCACAGAGAGGAGAGCAGTAGTACTACCTACCAGGGGTGTGCAAACTTTTTGACTCGAGGGCCACAATGGGTTCTTAAACTGGCCTGGAGGGCTGGAAAAAAAACATGGATGGAGTGTTTGTGTGAACTAATATAAATTCAAAGTAAACATCATTACATAAAAGGGTACGTTCTTTTCTTTTTTTTTTTTTTTTTTTTAGTTTTATTCATTTCAAAGGGGCCGGATCCGGCCCGCAGGCCGTAGTTTGTCCATGGCTGATCTAGACTCAAGTGGCATTTAATGCCTTCAAATCAGGGTCTCAGAACCTGGGGGTTTCTTACACAAACCAGCCCCAGGAAGGCAGAGGAAGGACCCAGGACCTGCCAGGGTCATGATGGGGACCCTGTGTCAGGACAGAAGGGACCCAGGACTCGCAATGTAGAAGCTGCACAAAACTACACCTTGCTCTCTGCCTTGGAAGGCTACGGGGCTGGTGACTGCATGGGGGATCTCCTGACTTCAGCATTCAGGTCAGAGGGAGACTGGAAACTTGATAAGAACTGTGCAAAAGGAAGATCTGGTCCCCTGATCCTTGCCTACTGGTCAGGAGACAGAAATGCCCAGCATCACCTTATATTAGTCATGCAACTTGAAACAGGAGGGTCTTTACTCACAGATCTCCCTATGATGCCAGGAAGTTTCTGATCAGCATCAGAGTGTCTCTAGCCCAAGTTCCAGGGGCCTTGCAGAGAGGCCCACCTAGAACCCGGACCACCCCATCTGCTAAGCAGTGTACGACAGAGCCAGTCTGACTCAGAAGACTGGCCATTCCAGGCAATGCCTGCGAGAAAACACATCATCCTCACAACTAACAGGTATTAGTAACCCCGCTAAAAGGGACCCAAATAAAGATTGCTCATACAGAAAACAAACGAACAAACAAACAAAAATAAAACACAAAAAGCCTCTACCCATCACTTTTCCATCAGAGTTGTATTTCAGAGCCGTTCTTGGGTCACAAGGTAGCTATGTGACATGTGCAACACAAGCTCTCGTGAGCCCAGGGACACTTTTACAGCAGACCAGTCACTTGCCAGGACAGACAGCTCCTTTATTTCAAAGTCTGATGTCCCTTTCACCGTGAGTGAGGCCAGGCCTGGCTGGTTACCCTCTGGCAATCATTCAGTGCCCGCTCCCAGACCGCCCACAAGGAACCCTGGGTGCTGCTGAAGTGTTCTCTGAGTTTGACCAGAACAAAAACATGGGCGTCCCAAACAATAACCAGTTCTATGAAAGCGTTTTTCTCTGTAAAACCCAGGACTGAGCAGGACCAAAAATAGTGATAGCACCAAGATATTTCCTGACAGCTTTCCCTTTTCCCTAAAGGTCAGAGTCCTTGACACAGTCAATGAGCCCAGGGAGGCATCTCACAAGGACAGTCCCCTACATCTGGGCACAGAAATCTGTTTAGTTGAACAGCAGATGGTGGGTAGTGCTGTCCACAGTGGTGCCAATTCAGTTCTACATCCGCGGCATGATGGCCCATTGATGGTCATGATTCAGCTGGATTCTCGGTGACCTTCCTGTGGAGTCCTCCTGCCCCTAGGGGACAGGTGCTGTGGGATGCCTACCTGGAAGATATCCCTTCCCCCTTTCCTGGGTATGGGCTCCAGTAAGCACCTGGGGTTTGAAAGTGCCCTCGGGTACTTCTGCTTCAGGTTGGTCAGTACAGCCTGCTTTTCCAGCTCCACAACCTCCTCAGGAGCACATTTTCTGGGCCCGCAAAGATTCCCCAAAGTCAAGGAGCCCTGCGAACCACGAAAGAAGCATTGAGATGTTTTTCCTTCCATAAACCAAAGGCTTCTCTTGAGAGAAAACGGTTATTCAGAGTTATACCCACTAGAGGCTAAGCTGATTTCACCAAAGAGACACAGAGTCAGCTGTGTCCCTCTGCCTGAGCACTTCAGATGTGTCAAACTCTGCTCAGGGAACCCTGGGTGAGGCCCAGGAGAGAGGGAAATGAAGTGGACAGAGCCTGGTCACTACTGGGCAGGTCCCAGCCTGGCTGCTGGGGGCAGCACCTACAGGTCAGAAGGGCCCCAGCTGCTGTGGGAAACCAATAGGCAATCAGACCCCAAGCTCTTCACCAGGTGCAAGAAGCTGGTGTGGGACCTCAACCACTGAGGGGTGAGCGAAAAGGCCCAGGATGCTATGGGCTGTGGGGGTGGGGAAGGTGTGTGAAGTCAGGCAGGCAGCCTGAGTCTGGAGGCCACCTGACCCTCTCTGTGTGTTGTGCAGCCTCCTCTGGTCTGTCACTCACACACACATGCATGTACACACATAAACACACATGTGGGCATACAGGCAACACCGCATGCAGACTTGGACCTGTCCCTGCCTCTCAGATCAGCAATGGGAACTGAGGCCCAGTGTGGACAGAAGGGTTCACCTAGGTCGTAGGAACTCGGCCCTCGGAACCCCAGCCTGGGCCCATTGCTGCCCCTTTGAAGGTGTGCTGCTTACACAAAAGTACAGCCCCACTGCCACAAGTTGAAAAGAAAACAAGCCCCAAATTCCTGAGCAAGGTCCTGGGGGTCCTCTTGGAGGGGTGTGGGTTGCTGCCGGGGTGTCAAGCCTTGCCAGCGCTACTCCTCTCCCAGATTTCTCCCTTTGGGAGCAGAGCCTGAATCTGCGTGGGGTTCCACCCCAGCCTCTCCAGCAGCAGCTCCCGCCAGGGGGCTCTTCGCAGTCCCTGTGAGCACTGTGGATGGCGATGGTGCAGTTCCTGTGGCGGCTCAGTAGGGTCGCCAACGAGTCTCCAGAGTCATGACCCCATTTAAGACCCAGCCTGCATAAGGCTGCCAGGAGAGGCAGGAGAACTCCATCTCCCCAGAGATCCATGGGACTCACGTGGCCTGTGGGAACCCAAAAGTGTGAATGTCAATCAGCATCATGCATCAGCCCTCCGTGTTCATGGTCTGTGGGCTGACCTCTCCCCCCAACGTCCCCTGGGGCCCTGGAACCCCACTGACAGGGATGGTGGGAGAGCAGAGAGTGTTGGCTCCTTCTTCCTATACCCACTCACTCAGCTGCCAAGCCCCATGGAAAGGGCTGGTGATGCACATGCCTCAACTATCAGATGGAGCCTTAGGGGAGCTCAGGAAAGAAGGTGGAGACAAGTAAGGTGAGGCACTCAGGACAGAGTGTGGTCATTTCCACAAAGGAAGTCACTGAGGCCAGGGGAGCACAGATGAGGGAGAAAGGGTGCTTTGGCTTCACACCGGGTGAGTGGGTTCTAGTCCTCTCCCAGCGCAGACCCTCCTGGGCTTTCCTTCTCCTGCCCACCCCCACCCACCCTAACACTGTCAGCTCCCTCCTCTTTTCACCCCAAGGTGCTGCAGTCCCCATGTACCCCGGTCCCTCTTCCAGGGCTTCTGGTTGCAAATCCTTGGGCTCCAACCACAGCTGGACCCTGGGACACCACCGTGTGAGCTCAGATCATCCTGCCAGGTGTCTCCCTCGGACCCCTTGGGTGCCACCCTCCTCCATCCCCTGGCTGCACTACTGCTATCTGCTATCAGCAGACACTCCTGCCCCCCCTCCCTGAGTCTACAGAAGGACTGACAAGCAGGAAGAATTGGCACCAATACCCCACACACCAACCCACTTCGAGGACCTGGGATGGGCATGATCCAAGAATCCTAGAATTCAATCCTCAAATAACTGGGATAGGGTAGTGTCACTGTCACCCAGTCTACAGTTGAGAAGGTGGCACAGAAGGATGACTAGACGGCCCATGATAATGGGGGCCCTGACTGCTTCACCCACTGTCCTTGCCTTTTACCTGATGAAGGGGGACCTAGTACCTAGCGGAGCTCAGATTCCACAGGGCTGAGTACCTGGCCCGTAAGAGGACAGTCACAACGGGTGGCTATACATCATCATCATTGGGCCTGAGCTTCAGTTCCACACTACACATGAGCAACCTCCCCCTCTGGTTGACTCTCCCCTCCTGTCTAAAAGGACGTAAACATCACTTCATCTATTATTTCATCCTGTTTAAGAAATCATACCCACTCTCAAAGACAAAGACCCAAGACCGGGGACAAAAGCTGTCTTCTGTTCACTCCCTTCCCAATCCGGTGTCCTGCCAGTCCCTCCACCCAGCTCCTCTCCTTTGTATCCCCTCCCTCTCTCTGGCTGGGGTGCCTTTCCCTGTGAGGACAGAGGCTCAATGAATGTTTAGGGTGTACATGAACCAGTGAGAAGGGTATTTTTTTACTGTTTATGTTTCTACATTCTTGAATAAGCTACGAAAATCTAGCTCTGTGTGTGTGTGTGTGTGTGTGTGTGTGTGTGTGAGAGAGAGAGAGAGAGAGAGAGAGAGAGAGAGAGAGAGAGAGAGATACAAGAATTCAAAAATTAACTATTTTATTTCTGTTTTACAGCTAAGTTCTTTCACATTGAAAAATACGATTCCAATTCCATATTATCTTGTTACAGAGTACCAATAAAATGACAGATTCCTAATTAGTTTTACAAAATAGCAAAGCGCTTTCTCTTTAGTTAAATAACAATAAACCTGTGTGACCTGTGTCATTTGTAAAGTTAGGTTCTGAAGCTAATAAACATTCTACTTAAAGTAACATTTTAAAATACCAAAAATAAAAGAAGATACATTTCTAAGTCACCCCAATGGAACAGAGACACAAAGATGTCATTCACTATGATTCCCTCATCCCCAGTCAGGCAGGCCCTGCACTAAGTGCTTAGATCACGACTGCCCCCCTAAAACACAAAGTAAAGAAATCTGCCCTGGATTTCAGTCAAGGCAGAAGAAGCCACTGGGCATGGCAGAAGAGCTTGCACTGGCCATGGCAGTAGTATCATCTGTGGTCCTAACTCTGGCCTGGGCTCTCTGTTCCTCCTCTCTCAAAGTCTCCTGATAGAAGTGTGTGAAGGATCTGGGGTCACTCCCACTGACCTGGGACAAAAACTCCAGGACTTTCAACTTGGTGGTCTCAGCGTGGGCCCTGGGACCCCACAGGAACTCGTACCGTGCAGGATCGCTGTTGGGCACCTGCCGGTACTCCAGGTACTGTTCCTGCACCCAAACTCTGGTGAGGAGCTCCCTGGGCTCCCCATAGAGGCTATGCTCCATCCCCGCATGCACCCCCATGGCATTCAGTGCTTCCCATATCCTCTCTTCGGGGACACAATCATCCTCCAAGACGATTATACTAAGGATGAGTATCAGCAGGCCCGTCTTGGGCATACTGTGCTCATCGCTCACCATCCCATCATAGGTGAGGCCCAGGTTGGTGACTAGGACATAGGTGTGGCTGGTGGGGTCCACTTCCTTCACATCAATGCCATAAACCAGCTGCATGCACTCAGAGGCCTCCCTAAAGATTACAGCAAAGTGGTCCTGGTGCTCTCTGATGATGCTACTCAGCATTTCTGCCCTTGTGGTCTGCTCCTTTGTGCGATACTTCAGGAGCAGGAACCCCACCAGATCAGCTACCTTATCATTAATCACACATCTGGGCAAGGACTCTGTACCTGGCAGGGCCCAGGAGGTACTCGGACCCTCCCCTTCTTCGCTGATGGATTGGCTCAAGGGAGCAGCAGCGGCAAGGGCAGTAGGGGAGGCATGGGCACTTGGAGAGCTCACGGGAGAACTCGGTGCCCCAGCAGCAGCAGGAACCTCCTCCTGCTCCTCATTCTCTTCCTCCTCCACATTCTCCTCCTGCTCCTCCCCCCCCTCCTCTGAGGTGCTTGGGTTACTTGAAAGCAGAGGATAGCAAGAGGAAGAGGTGGAGGAGGAGGAAGAGGAAGCAACAGGGGTGGAGGAGGAGGAGGAAGAATCCTCTTCCACAGGCATGGGAATATCAAGCGAGGAGCGTTGACTCTTTGGAACTCGAGGCATGATGACTCCTGTCAGGCAGCCACAGGAGTGCGGGCAGGAGGTGCGCAATGAGGACTCACAGGCCTGGGGGAGAGAGGAAGGGTAAGTGGCCTCAGCTGAGTACACCCTTGGCCACTGTGAGAAAGTGGGACTACAGGTCTCCTCTTTAGGGGTGCTCTTGGGCCTCACTGGGGTCTCTCCTCCTGGGTGGCCTGTACCCTAAGATCCTGAATGAGGAAGTCAGATGGCTCTTTGGGGTACAGTCGGCATAGGCCAGGGTTCTGTGGCTGGCAGTGGGGTGGGGTCGGGTACTGAGGGCGTTCTCATCGATTCTGGCATGGGGGAGACCCTAGGGACACATTCTAGGTCAGGGCAGGCACCTCACCTTGACTGCTGGCACTGCCTGGACCTCCTCTGCTCTGTGACCTGTGTTTTGTGCCTCAGACCTAGGCCTTTATCTCCTGGTTCCTGGAGTCCCTGTAAGAGGAAACGAGGAAAGACCTCAGCGTGCAGGTGGCATGCACAGCCATGGGCCTCCAGTGCTGACAACAGGGAGGCCGGGATGCTGTGAGGTCCCCACTGTTCTGGGCTGGATGGTCTCCTGCGTCCGCCCTCGGCGTCCTCTCCTTTCCCCTGGCAGGGCCTGGAACCTCCCCTTGCTGGACCTGAGGCAAAACTCTCAGAACAAGGCTACATACCCCTGAAACTGAACAGAAGAAAGTGAGGGGGCCCCGCAGCAGACCACACCTGCCCAGAACCTCCCACGGGATACAGTATGTCATGGCCAAACTCTGTGGGGTCTATCCGTCCTGGGACGGGGAATCCCCTCAGTCCTAACTGTGACATCTGACAGGGTCTTGGATAACTTCCTGTGCTGACCGGAGGCCACTTACCTTCAGACTGAAATGCTCACCTTCCTGAGTCACTGGTGGAGGACGTGAGGGACAGCACGGCTAGCCACCACATTCCACTTTCTCTCCTGGCTGACAGAAGTGGCAAAGTAGGGCTGGGACTCCCCCTGTTGTGATGTGAGGGGTTCCCTCAGTCCTCAGCTGAACCTTGAAAAGAGACAGCAAGACTCGGGAGCAGGGGAGGAGCATTAGGGTTCCTTCTGTCTTTCCTCAGATGGCTCACCTGCAAAGAGGTCAGGGTCCGGGCCACCTCCCCTTCCTCCTTTGCTGACCTGCATGTGCTCCCCTCAGTCCAGGTCTCTCACCTACCTGAGGCCCCCCCCCACCCCCCCCCAGCCCCATCAGAGTGCTCTCAGTTGGACATCCCTGCCTGGTGTGTCAGAGCTGAAAGTGGAAGTGGGGTGCATGTCTGTGAGGCCCACATTTGTTCTGGAGGACAATTCCCCCTCCTTCCTCCCACATGGTCAATAGCTTGGCCACTTGCAGTGCCCGAGTGTCCTGGATCTGCTGTCCATACGCCTCACCCTTTGTGTAAGGCCAGACCTCTTTCATCTTCCTGAGAGCAAAGGGAGCGGGAGAAGCCATGGGAAAGCGATTCCAGAAATCCCAGGGCTGAGAGCAGGTGCGGGCTTCTGTGGGGTTCCCACTGTGGTGGGATCCAAGGTTCCCTCAGTTCTCCCTTAGGATCCTCCCTTGACTCTGGCAGGTGCTGGCCCCACCCTCTGCTGATGTGAGGTCCTGCTCTTTATACCCAAGCCCCAGACTGTCAGACCCAGATGCACCAATGAGGAAATGCCCCCTAGGATCATCCTCCACGAGGCCTGCCGGATGGACTATGGAGGGCCCTGGGCCCACCCTCTGCCGTTCTCAAGTATTGTTCCCGGTACCGACATGGTTGTGCAAGTCAGCGCATGCTGTGTGTGGTCATCCTCCAGCGGGATCCCAGCACTGACTCTGGTTTGGTTTCCAGGGTCCCTGCGTCCTCCCTCAGGGTCCTCACCTTGGCTATGGCAGGTCCCTGGCCCACCATCTGCCGAGATGGGGTCCTGCTCCCTGAACAGAACCCCCAGAGTCTCTGAGACCAGCCAGGACTGACTCTGGTCTAGCTTCCAGGGTCCCTGGCCCACCATCTGCCGAGATGGGGTCCTCCTCACTGTACTGAACCCCAGAGTCTCTGAGACCGGGACTGGAAGCGGAAGGGAGGAAGGGGGTGTGTTCATCCTCACAGGTGGCCCCCATCTGCTCTGGCAGGCGCCGACCCCGCCCTGTGCTGTCCGGGGTCCTCATCCTCACAGCCACCCCCAGAGACTCTCAGACCCGCCTGCGGAGGTCAGGTAATGTCCCGCGTGTGCCCCTCCCGAGTCCTGCGGGCTGGCTCTGTGGGGGTCTGGGGTCCTCCCATCCCTGACTGCCCTCTGACCAGGACTCTCCGAAGCTGCTCTGCCCTCCATGCGGAGGAGAGGCCCAGCTCCTTACCACCGCCCCTTCCCAGCCCCCGCTGTGCAGTCAGGGCACCCCGCATGGCCACCCGCCATGGGGCCCCTCGCAGAGGACAGCAGGGGCACCTGTGCGGCTTCCCGCTGCGGTGCGGTGGGACCCGGGTGCTCACCCAGACTCCCCCAGGGCCCAGCCCGCCTCAGCCCCAGTGAGGTCCGCCCCACCCGGCCAAGCCCCGCAAGGCCCGCGTCATGGGAGCCCATGGGAAGGTCACAGAGGCTGCCTAGGGCTGTGGGCTTCACCCCCTGCGGGCCCGGGGCTGGCTCTGCTCCTGACGGCAGGGTCCCTGGGTCCAGCCCCGTCTGAGGGACCCGGGTGGCCTCGGGGCCTCCTCCCACGCAGCCGCCCGCCACATGGACCCTGGAGGCCCTGGGCCCTGTGGAGCGACGCGCCTCGCCCCTCACCCTGAGTCCCCAGACCTGGCTGCGCCAACCACGACCGGCCTCGTGTGGCCAGCCCCAGGGGCCTCCCGGGACGGAAACCGTTGTCCCAGGGCCCGGGGTCCCTCACCCTCCCGGGGCACACTCACCTGGACTCGGGCGGGTCCCGGGCCGCCCTCGGGATGTGAGCGAGCTCAGGATCTCCTGGGCATCCCCAGCGTCTCAGAGACCCGGATGCGGAAGTGAGGAACGTGCTGGGGCAAGGTCTCTGAGACCCGGATGAGGCGTGTGTGGTCCCTGTCCCAGAGGCCCTTCCATGTTGAGCCTGTGGTGGGGGCAGGGTCTCTTCCTCCCCCGCTGCTCACTGTGACTCTAGGCAGCTTCTGCCCCCCTCTGCTAACCAGAAGCCCTGCTCTTGATGGGTGTCCCCGCCTGAGGCCCGTCCTGGAAGGCAGGTGGACCCGAACAGAATCGGAGCTTCTGCTGCCTGCCTCAAGGACAGCCAAAAGCAGGGGGCGGGTGCTGCCGAGAAAGGAAAGGATTGATTCCCGAGTCACCTGACCTGGGCCAATGGTGGACTCCTGTCCCAAAGACCACTGTCCTCCTCCTACCTAAGCCCGCCTTTCTTGTTGTCTTCATTGCCAACCGTGTTACAGAGGTCCCCTATTCCTCATGGACCCCTTCCAGCCGGAACCAGCCCCTGCCCCAGGCCTTCACTACACTATTGCCTGTGTCCATGGGTTATGCACCCAAGTTCTTTCTACCTCTCAGGATCTATTTTCTTCATCAGTTAATTTGCTCTTTGGACCCCACATATGAGTGAGATCCTGTGACACTTGCCTTTCTGGCTTATTTCGCTTAGCATAATAGCCCCTGGGTCCCTCCATGATGTCTCAAAGGGCAACAGAGCCTTTTTTTTTTTTTTACTGCTGTACAGTGTTCCATGGTATAGATGTACTACAGCTTTTTTACCCACTCATCTGCTGATGGGCACTTAGGCTGTTTCCAGATCTTAGCTATTGTAAATTGTGCTGCTACCACTATAGGGGTTTGTATATTCTTCCTGATTGGTGTTTCGGGTTCCTTGGGATATATTTCCAGAAGTGGGATTACTGGGTCAAATGGGAGTTCTATTTTTAATTTTTTGAGGAAACTCCATACTGTTTTCCACAGTGGCTGCACAAGTCTGCATTCCTACCAGCAGAGTACTAGGGCTCCCATTTCTCCACATCCTTGTCAGCACTTGTCATTTGTTGATTGGTTGATGGTAGCTATCCTAACAGGTGTGAGGTGATACCTCATTGTCATTTTACTCTGCACCTCTCCGATGATCGGGGACTTTGAGTATTTTATCATGTGTCTCTTAGCCATCTGTATGTCCACTTTGGAGAAGTGTCTATTTAGTCCTTTGCCCATTTTAAAATTGGATTGTCTTCCTTTTGTTAAGTTGTATGAGTTCCTTATATATTTTTGGTTATTAACCCTTTACCAAATGTATCATTGGCAAATATGTTCTTCCATACAGTGAGCTCCCTTTTCATTTTGTTGATGTTGTCTTTTGCTGTGCGGAAGCTTTGTATTTTGATATAGTTCCATTTGTTTAGTTTCTCTTTTGTTGTTGATGTTGTCTTTTGCTGTGCAGAAGCTTTGTATTTTGATATAGTCCCATTTGTTTATTTTCTCTTTTGTTTCCCTTAACCTAGGTCTTAGGAGATGCATTGGCGAACATATTGCTAAGAGACAAGTCTGAGATTTTGCTGCCTTTGGTTTCTTCTAGGATTTTTATGGTTTCACAACTGATGCTTAAGCCTTTAATCCATTTGAGTTTATTCTTGTGTATGATGCAAGTTGGTCGTCTAGTTTCATTGTTTTGCATGTGCCTGTCCAACTTTCCCAACATTGTTTATTGAAGAGCATGCCTTGATTCCATTGTATCCTCTTGTATCCTTTGTCAAATATTAATTGAATGTAATGTCTTGGGTTGATTTTTGGCATCTCTGTTTTGTTGCATTGATCTATATGCCTGTTCTTCTGCCAGTACCAAGCTGTTTTGATCACAGCAGTTTTGCAGTATAACTTGATATCTGATAGTGTGGTCACTCCAACTTTGTTCTGCTTTCTCAAGATGGCTCTGGCTATTCAGGGTCTTTTTTGCTTCCATGTAAACTTTTAGAGTATTTGTTCTAGATCTGTAAATATGCCATTGGTATTTTAATAGGGTTTGCATCTAATCTATAGATTGCTTTGGGTGGTATGGACATTTTAATGATATTAATTCTAGCAATCCATGAACACGGTATATTCTTCCACTTCTGTATATCACCCCCTATCTCTTTTTTCAATGTCCTGTAGTTTTCTGAGTACAAGTCTTTTATCTCCTTGGTTAACTTTATTCCTCAGTATCTTATTTTTTTGTTGTTGTTGCAATGGTAAGTGGGATTTTTTTTTTTTTAGTTTAGTTTCTCTTTCTGAGAGTTCATTGTTGGTGTGTAAAACTGCCATCTAGTTCTGGGTATTAATTTTGTATCCTGTTACATTGCTAAAGTCATTTATTAAGCCAAGTAGTTGGTTGCTGGAGTCCTAGGGTTTTCTATGTAGAATATCATGTCATCTGCAAATAATGACAATTTTACTTCCTCTTTTCCAATTTGGATGCCTTTTGTTTCTTCCTCTTGTCTGACTGCTGTGGCTGAGACTTCCAGTACTATTTATAATAATAAAAGTATAATATGCTAATTAGACCAGACCCCTGAATGAACTTCTGGACTTCATACGTGGCGTCCTTCTGGAGGAAGCCACTGTGGTGGGGGCTGAGGCAGAGGCAGTTACAGGTGATCAGGCTGGTAGGCGAGCAGTTACGGGCAATGAGGCAGGCAGGCAGAGTCATTAGGGGCGATCAGGCAGGACGGCAAGTGGGTAAGGATCATGAGGCAGGCAGGCAGAGGTGGTTGGTGCAATTAGGCAGGCAGGCGAGTGGTTAGGGGAGATCAGGCCATCATGTGAGCAGTTAGGTGCAATCAGGCAGGCAGAGGGCAGGTGAGTGGTTAAGAGCCAGCAGCCCCAGATTGAAAGATGGATTCTCACTGATTCAGTTTTGGAAGATTGTATATTTCTGTGAATTTGTCCACTTAATCCACATTGTTCAGCTTATTGGCATAAGGATTTTCATAGTATTTTCTTACAATCCTTTGTATTTCTGTGGGGTCAATTGTTACCTCACTTCTTTTGTTTCTGATTTTACTTATTTGGGTCTTCTCTCTTTGTTTCTTGAATGTGGTTAAGGGTTCATCAGTCTTGTTTATATTTTCAAAGAATTAACTCTTGGTTTCATTGATCGTTTATATTATATTTTTCATCTGTATGTCATTTATTTCTGCTCTGACTTTTATGTATTTACTTCCTCCTACTTGCTCAGAGCTTTTCTTGTTGTTCTCTTTCTAATTTTTAAGTTGTATGGTTAAATATTTTATTAAATTTTTTTCTTTTTTTGGATGTAGGTTTGTAAGTGCTATGAACTTCCCTCTCAGGACTACTTTGCTGTGTCCCATAGATTTTGATTTGTTGTGTGGTACTTTTCTTTTGCTTCCAGGAAGTTATTTATTTCTTTTTTGATCTCATTAGTAAGTCACTCATTGTTTAGTAACATGCTATTTAGCCTCCATGTGTTTGAATATTTGTGAGTGTTTTTACTGTAACAGATTTCTAATTTCATGCCATTTATTTAGGACCACCTAAATAAAGAAAATTTAAAAAAAAAAACATTAGAGGATTTTAAGGGAAAGATCAACAGCAATAAAGTCATAGTAGGGGACTTTAATAGCCCACAGACTTCACTGGATAGATATTCCAGACAAAAAATTACCAAGAAAACAGTGTCTCTAAATGGCAGACAGGGTCAGGTGAATTTAAATGACATTTAGAGAATGTTTCACCCCATAGCTGCAGAATATAAGTTCTTCTGATGTTCACAGGTGTTATTCTCAAAGATAGACCACATGTTAAAACACAAAACAAGTCTCTACAAGTTCAAGAAGATTAAAATCATAACAAGCATCTTCTCGGATCACAATGGCATGAAATTAGAAAAAGCTGCCACCCCCAGCTTCTTTAAAATCAACCCCAGCAGAGGGAATCACAGTTTCCCAAGTACCCTGGCTCAGGCCATGCACATCATTTTTTAACTAAGGTATTACATATGTGTCCTTATCCCCCCCATTGCTCTCCTCCACCCCCCACTCATGCCCTCACACCCTGGCCTCTGTGTCCATTGGTTAGGCCTATATGCTTGCATACAAGTCCTTTGGTTGATCTCCCCCGCTTACCTCCACTCTGCCCTACCTTCCCTCTGAATTTTGATGGTCTGATCAATGTTTCTTTGTCTTTGGATCTGTTTTTGTTCATCAGTTTATGTCGTTCATTATATTCCATATATGAGTGAAATCATGTGATGTTTACCATTCTCTGACTAGGTTATTTCGCTTAGTATAATGCTCTCCAATTCCATCCATGCTATTGCAAGTACGCTGCGGTAAAAATGAAGTCCATTCACAAGTGAGTGCTGGTCGCTGGAGGCCCACCGCCTCACCTCTTCTGTTACTTGTTTGCAGGACTAGGGGGACACCTAACCCCTTCCTTATATTACTTCAGCTCCTACACTTTCATCCTGTGGGTGGATATGCCCTGCTTATGTTAGTGTGCCCACTACTAACACAGGGCCTTCCAGAGGACACAGGCTCAGTGAATGTCTGGGAAGTAAATGAACCACTGAGCAGGGGTCGTCTTTATTCAGATTAAACCCCCCCCCCTTTCTTGCCAGAACCAAGGATCCTTGAATAAGCTGTTTCATGGAAAGACAGATGAGAATATATAAGAAGCAAAAATTAACAACCTTTTGCTTTTATTTTTCTATTTCTTAACTCCATGGATTTTACTGCTTTCTTACACATTTCCAAGGAAATCCTATTATAATGTCATGTTATCTAGATTGGGATCACAAACTAGGATGGGAAGGGTCCCAATTTTCATTACACAGTAGCAAATCTCTTACTCTGGAGCTGGACATGTAGAAATATATATGTGATCAATGTCATTTACAAACTTACATGCTAAAAGTTTATGAAAACTTCTACGTAAAGGAACATTAGAAAATTTCCTTAAAAATTCACAAAATAATAAATCATAAATTTCTCAATCACAATAGGAGCCTAAACCTTTCCCTGGGCCTCACTACTGGTTTGTTCTCAAACAGAGTTGAAAATTGGACGCACTTTATGCCCAGCAAAAGAAGTTAATGCACATGGACCTGAAAAGTGCCTGGATGCAACTCTGGCTCAGGCATAGTGTTTCTCATTGCACTCAGGCTCTTCAGGCAGGCATGGGAGGAGATGGAAATCCCTACTAACCGTGTGCATAAACTTGAGGGCTTTCACCGTGGTTGTCTTAGCATGGGCCCTCGGGGCCCACAGGAACTCATAGCATGCAGGGTCGCTATTGTGCACCTGGCGGTACACCAGGTACTGTTCCTACACCCAAACTTTGGTGATGAGCTCCCTGGGCTCCCCATAGAGCCAATGTACCTTCCCATCATGCACCCCTAAATCATTCAGTACAGCCCAGATTTTCTCCTCAGTGGCACAATCACCCTCTGAGGCGATCACACACAGAAGTGTGACCAGGAGGCCTGTGTTGGGAAATCTGTGCTCATCGCTCACCATCCCATCATAGGTTAGCCCCAAGGCAGTGACCAGGACAGAGGTGTGGGTACTGGGGTCTACTTTCTTCACAACAACACCAAAAACCAACTCAGTGCACTCAACGGCCGCACTGAAGAGCTCAGGAAAGTGCTCCTGGTGCTCTTTGATGACACGACTCAGTTTTTCTGCCTTTGTGGTTGGCTCCTTTGCACGATACTTCAGGAGCAGGAACTCCACCATTTCCATCATCTTCGAAGGCAGTGATTTGTGGAGCAAGAAATCGGCATCATCTTCAGGGCCCCCCTCAGTGTTTGGACCCTCTTCATCTCGAATGCTGGAGTTCTCATCTTCAGATTGGCTGCATGGAAAGGCTTCCATGGCATGGGGGGAGGGGCAGGCACGCTGAGGACTCTGGGGAGGACTTGGTGTCTCAGCAGCAGGCACCTCCTCTAGGCTGTCTATAAACAGGACTGAGGGGGAGGAGGAGAGAGACAGGGCATCTTCCTCCTCCTGCATAGCCCAGAACAGCTCCTCCACCAACAAGTCGGGGATCTCAACTGGGTACGGAAAGTGTTCCTCAGGCTTCCATGGCTCACTCATATGATGACCAGGCATGATGACTCTTGCTCGAACAGTGACCGAGTGTGGGCAGAAGATGGGCGAGAGGAACCACGGGCCTGGGGAAGAGTGGGCGTGAGAGAGGCATGAGCTGAGAAACACACCCTAGGCGGCTCTGACAAAGGTGACTTCCTGGTCTCTCCTTTAGGGGTGTACATGGGACTCACAGGGCTCACTCCTGATCAGCCTGCCCACTAAGAACCTGAAGTAGGAAGTGACATGACTCTTCAGGGTATAGAAGGCACAGCACAGGGTTCTGTAGCTGATGGTGGGGTGTGGAGGTGTCAGGCAATGTGAGGACCCTCTGACATGGGTGGGGAGCCCATGGGGACATATTCATGGTCGGCACATCACCTTAATTCCTAGCACTTCCTGGCCTCCTGCTGCTCTGTGACCTGAGAATATGTAGAGTAGACCAAGGCCTTCACCTCCTCCAATCCGGAGCCTCTTCTGGAGGGAACAAAAGGGCACCTCAGCATGCACACGGCAAGCACATTCCTGGGACCCCAAAGCTGACAGGAGGGGCAGCAGGACTCTCTGAGGTCCCCTCTGTTGTGGGTGGGAGGTTCCTCCGTGCACACGTAGGATACCCACCTTTCCCCTGCCAGAGCCTGGCCCCTCACTGCCTTCTGCTGGCCTGAGGTCAAATGCTCAGAACAAGGCCACACACACCTGACACTTCAGTGAAGAAACTGAGGGGGCTCCACATGTGATCCCTCTCCCAGAGGATCAAGAACGGGTGACTGAAGATTTGGGTCCATCTTTCCTGGGTTAAGGCTCTGATCATTTCTCACCATGACGCACTGCTGGGTTTCAGACCACTCTCTATGCTGACTGAGCCCAATCTACTTAGACTTAGGCTTAACCTCCCTGAGGTACAGGAGTAGGAAGTGAGCTGAGGTAATCCATGCACTATTCTGAGTTTCCCAATTGCTGACAGAGGAGGCAGGGTAGGTCTGGCTTCCCATGTGCTCTGCTTCCTTTCAAGGCTCACCTTGATTCCTTGCAGGAACTGGGACTCCTCTCTCTGCTGACAAAATGTGGTTTGCTGGATGATAGGATGTGTGGTCTCACTCCAAGGTCCTCACCTTCCTGAGAGCTCTGAGACAAAAGTGAACAGGAGCTCCATCTGTCCCCACCCTTGTCCAGGTTCCCACACAACTAACACCAGGGCCTGGGCCCATCCATTCTGGGTACAGAGTTCCCTTAGTCTGGCCTGAGGATACTTGCCTTTCTTCCTGGCCTGGCCTGGATCTGAATCCTGCTGAACCGATTTCACCCTGAATAACTTTCCTCAGTGAGAAAAGCTCAGGAGGAGCAGGCATGTGGAAAGGGAGAGCATGTCACACCCTGCCTGGGGAATCTGGATTCTGAGGTCAGGACACTCCCTGATGCTGAGGGCTCTCTTCTTTTCTCAGGGAGCACAGAGCTGCAGTTTCCCACAAGAAAGCATTCACACCTTTATGACCCTTCCACAACCTCAGCTTCTCTTTGCATGAACTGAAGTCATTCCCTCTGACCAAGGCCCTGTCCTTCCCAAGTGCCCTCAGACAAACCTGTGAAGGATCCAGCTCTGCAGACCCATGCCAGGCCTTTCCCAGGGCTGGCAGCAGCACAGACTGGGTTCAGGCCACCCATAGTCTGGAGTGTGGTATCGTCCTTCCTCCCTGAGCTACCCAGGTTTACTCGGAGAGTGCCTGGAACCTTTCCCTTCTGCTGAACTGAGAATGAATACTGCAGGCAATGCCCACCATCTCTCAGAGACGTCCAAGGTGGACTGCAAGACACACCACATTGACAATCGTGCCGAGTCACCCAGTTGTGCCAGCAGAGCCTAAGCCAGCTGGTCCCTGTTTTTACTGGGTTGGGAGGTACCACCATCCTGCCTCAAGACCCACACTTTAATTACCAGCATTGCCTGGCACACCTCCCATGTTGCCCTGAATCCAGCACCTTCAGGAAAATGCCCTCACCTCCCTTTGCCACTCCTAAGGTAGAAGTTTGGAAGCAACCCAAATCCACAGGGCTACCATGAGGATTCCAGGTGCTGCTGATAGGAAGAGGGACACTGCGGACACTTATGGCCTTGGCCAAGCCTCAGGCATACATACTTCAAGGTGTGCTAGGGGCTTCCTGAGTCCTAACTTGGGTTTTTCCCTGGTATCCTGGCAGAGCCCTGCAGCCCCCTTCTTTGCCCACCTGGAGCCTGACCCCTCAGCCCTCAGGGGGTGGAGTCTTCTTGTCTTCCTGCAGGATCCTCACCGTGACCCCTGGCTGGAGCTGGAACCTCCTGTCTACCTGAGAGGCCCAAGTCAGGAAGAGAGCATGTGGTCATGCACCAGGGGCCTCCCAGGGTTCACAGTGGGGGTAATGTGGGGCATCTCTGTTGTGGGGTCCCGGGTCCCTCAGTCTTCCCTTTGCATGTTCACCTGGTCTCGGGGCAAGACCCGGGTCCTCCCCTCTGCCGCCTTTGTGGTTCCCCCTGAACTGCCAGGGCTGACATCAGGTCTGGGCTTCTGCGGTTCCTCTCTGCATTGTCATCCACCCTAGGGCCTCCTAACACTTTGAGCAGGGCAGACTTCTGTGGACTGCCCTCCAGTTAGGGTTCCTGGATCCCCCAGGGATCTCTGCGGAGATGGAGTTCTCCTGCCTCTCCTGTCAGCCTTATGCAGGCTTGGTCTTAAATGGGGTCATGACTCTGGAGACTTGTTGGCGACCCTACTGAGCCGCCACAGGAACTGCACCATCGCCATCCACATTGCTCACAGGGACTGGGAAGAGCCCTCTGGCGGGAGCTGCTGCTGGAGAGGCTGGGGTGGAACCCCACGCAGATTCATGCTCTGCTCCCAAAGGGAGAAGTATGGGAGAGGAGTGATTGCTGGCAAGGCGTGACACCCCTGGAGCAACCCACACCCCTCCAAGAATACCCCCCAAGACCTTGCTCAGGAGTTTGGGGCTTGTTTTCTTTTGAAACTGTGGAGATGGGGCTGTAGTTTGCATAAGCATCACACCTTCAAAGGGGCAACAAAGGGCCCAGGCTGGGGTTCCATGGGCCGAGTTCCTATGATTTGGGTGAACCCTTCTGTCTATACTGGGACTCAGTTCCAGTTGGTGAACTGAGAGGCAGGAACTGGTTCAAGTTTACATGTGGTGTTGTCTATGTGTTTGTATGAATGTTTATGTGTGTATACACAAGTGTGTGTGTGTATGTAGGACAGACCAGGGTCAGCTGCACAGCACACAGAGAACATTGAGTAGCCTCCAGACTCAGGCTGTCTGCCTGACTTCACACACCTGCCCCACCTTCACTGCCCAAGGCATCCTGGGCCCTTAAGCTCACCCTTCATTGGTTGAGGTCCCACACCAGCTCCTTGCACCTGGTAAAGAGCTTGGGACCTGATTGCCTGTGGGTTCCCCATAGCAGCCAGGGCCTTTCTGACCTGTACATGCTGCCCACAGTAGTCGGGCTGGGACCTGCCCATTAGTGGACCAGACTCTCTCCTCTTCATTTCCCTCTCTCCCCCGGCCTCACCCAGAATTCCCTGAACAAAGTTTGACACATCAGAAGTTCTCAGTCAGAGGTTCCCAGCTCACTCCACATCCGTTTGGTGAAATCAGCTTAGCCTCTAGTGCAGTGGTTCTCAACCTTGGCTGCACATTAGAATCACCTGGGCATCTTTTTAAAATCCTGATTTCTGGGCCTCATCCTCCAGAAATTCTGTTTCTTTGTTATGGGGTGGGGCTACAACATTAGTAACAAACAGAACTTCTGGAGGATGAGGCCCAGAAATCAGGATTTTAAAAAGATGCCCAGGGGATTCTACTGTGCAGCCAAGGTTGAGAACCACTGCATGGGTGAAACTCTGAATAACCCTTTTCTCTCACAGGAAGTCTTTGGTTTATGGAAGGAAAAAGCGTCTCAATGCTTCTCTCGTGGTTCCCAGGGCTCCTTGACATGAGGGAATCTTTGCAGGCCCAGTAAACATAGCTCCTGTGGAGGTTGTGGAACTGGAAAAGCAGGCTGTACTGACCAACATGAAGCAGACCTACCCAATTGCACTGTCAAACCCCAGGTGCTTACTGGAGCCCATACCCAGGAAAGGGGGAAAGGATATCTTCCATGTAGGAATCCCACAGCACCTGTCCCCTAGGGGCAGGAGGACTCCACAGGAAGTTCACTGAGAATCCAGCTGAATCATGACCATCAACAGGCCATCATGCCGCGGATGTAGAACTGAATTGGCACCACCGTGGAGAGCACTACCCACCATCTGCTGTTCAACTAAACAGATTTCTGTGCCCAGATATAGGTGACTTTCATTGTGAGATGCCTCTCTGGGCTCATTGACTGTCTCAAGGACTCTGACCTTTAGGGAAAAGGGAAAGCTGCTAGGAAATATCTTGGTGCTATCACTCATTTTGGCCCTGCTTATTCCTGCAATGTACAAAGAGAAATGTTTTAGGAGAATGGGTTAGTGTTTAGGACTCCCTTATACAGTCTCCTCCTCTCTGTCTGGTCAAACTCCGAGAACACTTCAGGAGCACCCACGTGTCATTGTGGGAGGTCTGGGAGCAGGCACTGAATGACTGCCATTGCCAGAGGGTGACCAGCAGGGATGAGCTCATTCACCTTGAGGGAGACACCAGACTTTGAAAGAAAACACCTGTCTGTCCTGGCAAGTGACTGGTCTGCTGTAAAAGTCTCCCTTGGCTCATGAGGGCTTGTATTACACATGTTGTATCACTGCCTCGTGACCCAAGAACAGATCTGAAGTACAGCTCTGATGGAAAAGTGATGGGTAGAGGTTTTGTTTTTTGTTTGTTTGTTTGTTTGATTTTTCTGTGTGAGCAATCTTTATTTGGGTCCCTACTAGCAGGGTTAGTAACGGTTGCTAGTGATGAGGATGATGGGCTTTCTCCCATACGTTGACTGGAATGGCCCATCTTCTGAGCCAGACTGCCTCTGTCATACACGGCTTAGTAGATGGAGTGGCCAGGTTCTAGGTGGACCTCTCTGCAAGGCCCCTGGAACATGGGCTAGAGATACTCAGATGCTGATCAGAAACTTCCTGGCATCATAGGGGGACCCGTGAGTAAAGACCCTCCTGTTTCAAGTTGCATGACTAATGTAAGGTGATTCCGTCAAGGTCAGGAGCAAGGCAGTTCTGTCTCAGGTCCAGCAGGCAAGGCTCAGGGGACCAGATCTTCCTGGGCTTGCCTCAGGACTAAGTAGCCAGTTCCTTGGCTGAGTATGTGAAAATGAAAGAGGACAATGGGAACAAAAGCCTGTCCAGGCCATGATTTCTAGTCTCCTCAGGCTCATCTGACGAGATGTGTGGCACGGAAACAGAAGAACATGGACTCACAAATATCATTGGGCTGTTTATTTTCTTCCATGTAGTTTTGCCTTTCTTTATTAAAGCCTACATGGATTCGTGGGTACAAAGTGGTGATTGTTTTCTGTCACCTGTGATCTTATAGGCCTGCATTGCCCTTGAACTGCTCACAGAGTGAACAGTTGCCATATACGGAGTCCTCCCCCTCCTAGTCCTTATCAGGTTCCTTGGGCTGGGTCATGACTGAAAGGTCAGCCATCACCATATAAAAACCAGGTGTTGTACAAATACATCGTCAAATCATATAGTGTGTGATTTAGGGGGCTAGAGGGTAGTTTGCCCACGGCTGTTCTAGAGTCTCAGCCATGGGGCAACCAGATGCTTAAGTCATGTGATTTCACAAAGGTGGCTCACAGCTGCTCTGGAGTGTGGGCCCTGGATAAGTGTGGGGAAGTGGATGTGCATAGGGCCCCCAGGTTCTCTCTTTCCAAAAATTACAGAAAAATTGGGTTCAGGTTACCAGAAAGAACTCTCATCTGCTGCCAGGGAGATTGTTTCTTGTTGATAGTTCACTGGATGTGTTGAGAGGTCATGAGCCTATCTCTACTTTCATCCCTAGAGAGGGGGAGGCCTATTCATGGCCTCTTTGATAGCTCAAGGTTAGTCCTAGCTTGGCTACCACCAAGAATGCCTGGGTCAGATGGGCCCCTGGGGTCTATATCTCCCTGAAAATGGTGTTTGGCCCCATCTCAGCAGGTAGCCCCCCTGTCCAATGCACCCTCCACAAGCATGCTTCTTTGGTATCTTCCAGCTACTCTTGCTGGATGCTGGGTCCTGCTCAGATGAGCCCAAACTAAGGGTCTGCTTTATTACCCCGGGTCAAGTTGTCCCTAGAGTAGGGTTGTGTTCCTGTATAGGTGGGGGCACAAGCAGTGTCACCTTCCCACGGTACCCTTCTATCTCCCTTTTTAGAGTATTAAGACCAAAGTTGGTAGTTAGACCACCTCAAACAGATAGAGAACATGGATCACAAAAACCACTGTAGTATCCTATCCTCTGTGGTGAAGGTGACATGAATTTGACTTTTGTCACATCCCACACCCAGAATCTCATCTATGTTCAAGTACATAGTTATGATTATTTTCATATCTGCTTCATTCAGTCACGGCTACCTAAACATGTTGTAATTTTCCTTGGTAGTGAGTCTGTGTCCTTGTCCCATGAGTCCTTGTCCCATGTCTTGCACTAAGTGGTGTAATTTGTGATCTCTGAGGGTCAATCCTTTGTTTCTAAAAGTGGAGTGCTATAGGTTAACGCCGGAGTTTGCTGCTTTGAACAACTACTTCAAAAGTGAAACTAAAACACGGAACGGACATCACCCAGAACCACAGGAACGCTGGCTGAGTGGAAGTCCTACAACTAGGAGGAAAGAGAAACGCATACGGACACTCAGAGGAGGCGCAGTGCTGAAGTCAAATTCTGAGGTGCGGAGTTCGCGGAGCGGGCTGGCGGCGGAGGGCGTAGTTGGCGTTTTCAATCAGGAGGGAGTCGCAGACTCTGAGCTCCAGATCCGGGCGAGTCTTTGGGGACCCGGACTCGGACAGAGAAGCGGGACTGTCTGGCTTCGGTCAGAGCGAGTGCAGCTTTCTCTCCGAGCTTTGCAGCGGGTGCTGGGACTCAGAGAGGCAGAGCCCCTGGGGACAGGACTGAGAGCCGCCATAACTGCTCTCTCCAGCCCACCCTGTTGATCCTGTGCGACCCGCCCCGCCCAAGCCCTGCACAGAGGCATTTGCCGGATAGCCTCAGGCAAAGGCTAGATTAGCACCTCCCTAGAGGACAGAAGTTCTCTCACTGCTGACACGGCTGATTCTCATAGCCACTTGGCCTGGAGGTCAAACCCTCCCTGGGATTAGCTACAACAATCAAGATTTATCTATAAGACTGCGAACAAAGACCGCTAGGGGGTGCACCAAGGAAGCATAACAAAATGCGGAGACAAAGAAACAGGACAAAATTGTCAATGGAAGAAATAGAGTTCAGAACCACACTTTTAAGGTCTCTCAAGAACTGTTTAGAAGCTGCCGATAAACTTAATGAGATCTACACGAAAACTAATAAGACCCTCGATCTTATATTGGGGAACCAACTAGAAATTAAGCACACACGGACTGAAATAACGAATATTATACAGGCGCCTGACAGCAGACCAGAGGAGCGCAAGAATCAAGTCAATGATTTGAAATGCGAGGAAGCAAAAAACATCCAACTGGAAAAGCAAAATGAAAAAAGAATCCAAAAATGCGAGGATAGTGTAAGGAGCATCTGGGACAGCTTCAAGCGTACCAACATCAGAATTATAGGGGTGCCAGAAGATGAGAGAGAGCAAGATATTGAAAACCTATTTGAAGAAATAATGACAGAAAACTTCCCCCACCTGGTGAAAGAAATGGACTTACAGGTCCAAGAAGCGCGGAGAACCCCAAACAAAAGGAATCCAAAGAGGACCACACCAAGACACATCATAATTAAAATGCCAAGAGCAAAAGATAAAGAGAGAATCTTAAAAACAGCAAGAGAAAGAAACTCAGTTACCTACAAGGGAATACCCATACGACTGTCAGCTGATTTCTCAACAGAAACTTTGCAGGCCAGAAGGGAGTGGCAAGAAATATTCAAAGTGATGAATACCAAGAACCTACAACCAAGATTACTTTATCCAGCAAAGCTAACATTCAGAATTGAAGGTCAGATAAAGAGCTTCACAGATAAGGAAAAGCTAAAGGAGTTCATCACCACCAAACCAGTATTATATGAAATGCTGAAAGGTATCCTTTAAGAAGAGGAAGAAGAAGAAAAAGGTAAAGATACAAATTATGAACAACAAACATGTATCTATCAACAAGTGAATCTAAGAATCAAGTGAACAAATAATCTGGTGATCATAATAGAATCAGGGACATAGAAAGGGAATGGACTGACTATTCTTGGGGGGGAAAGGGGTGTGGGAGATGTGGGAAGAGACTGGACAAAAATCGTGCACCTATGGATGAGGACAGTAGGTGGGGAGTGAGGGCGGAGGGTGGGGCGGGAACTGGGAGGAGGGGAGTTATGGGGGGGGAAAAAGAGGAACAAATGTAATAATCTGAACAATAAAGATTTAATTTAAAAAAAAAAAAAAGTGGAGTGCAAAGGCATTTGGGAACAGAATCCCCCAAAGTGCCCCTCAGCCTAAGGACTGTATCCTTAATGGAGCCCCTGGGTCAGGGGTGGGCAAACTTTTTGACTCGAGGGCCACAATGGGTTCTTAAACTGGACCGGAGGGCCGGAACAAAAGCATGGATGGAGTGTTTGTGTGAACTAATATAAATTCAAAGTAAACCTCATTACATAAAAGGGTATTGTCTTTTTTGTTTTTAGTTTTATTCATTTCAAAGGGGCCGGATCTGGCCCGCGGGCCGTAGTTTGCCCAGGGCTGGTCTAAATTCAGGCTCAGTCCATGGTCTTTGTGACTCAAAACAGGATTACAGAGCATTCATGCACAAAGTCAGTATATTCTTGGAGGATATGCCCTAGAGCAACAGTTCTCAACCTGTGGGTTGCGACCCCTTTGGGGGTCGAATGACCCTTTCAGAGGGGTCGCCTAAGACCATTGGAAAACACATATATAATTACATATTGTTTTTGTGATTATTCATTACTAGGGGCCCGGTGCACGAAATTCGTGCACTGGGCAGGGGGGGGGGGAGTGTCCCTCAGCCCAGCCTGCCCAGTCTCACATACTGGGAGCCCTCAGGCGTTGTCCCCCATCACCCTCCAATCGCAGGATTGGCCCCTTGCCCAGGCCTGACGCCTCTGCCAGAGGTGTCACGCTTGGACAGGGGGCCCCCATCTCCCCCTGATCACTGGCTCTGGCCCCCGCCCAGGCCTGAGGCCTCTGGCCCAGGAATCATGCCTGGGCAGGGGATCCCCATCTCCCTCTGATCGCTTGCTCCACCCCCCGCCCAAGCCTGACGCCTCTGACCCAGGCTTCAGGCCTGGGCAAGGGGACCATCATATCCCCCCAATCCCCGGCTCAGCCCCCCACCCAGGCCTGATGCCTCGGCCAGAAGAATTGACCCTCATCACCCTCCGATCAACAATCAACGGATCAGCCCCTTGACCAGGCCTGAGGCCTCCGGCAGAGGTGTCAGGCCTGGGCAGGGGACCCCCAGCTCCCCGCGGTTGCAGGCTCCGCCCCTGCCCAGGCCTAACGCCTCTGGCTGAGGTGTCCGGCTCGGGCAGCAGGGACCCGCAGCTGCAGCGGCCCCGCGATCATGGGCTCCGCTTTAGGCCCAGGCAAGGGGCCCCTAGCTCCCAGGACTGCCAGCTTCGACCATGTCCAGCTCCCATCGCTGGCTCCACCCCTACTTCCTGCTATCACTGGCCAGGGCGGCAAAGGCGCCTGATTCTCTGATCATGGCTGGGGGGGAAGGGCAAAGGCGGCCCCAGGGCCGCCTTTGCCCTGCCCCCCAGCTCTTAGCTCCCCCCTGGGTTTCTGATCACTGTCAGTGGCAGGGGGCTTCTTCCTGCTTTCCCTTTCGCCTCCCTGCATTGTGCCTACATATGCAAATTAACCGCCATCTTGTTGGCAGTTAACTGCCAATCTTGGTTGGCAGTTAACTGCCAATCATAGTTGGCAGTTAATTTGCATATAGCCCTGATTAGCCAATGAAAAGGGTATCGTCGTACGCCAATTACCATTTTTCTCTTTTATTAGTGTAAATGCTTTAATCATGTTCAATTTGTAACAATGAAAATACATCCTGCATATCAGATGTTTACATTAGGATTCATAGCAGTAGCAAAATTATACTTATGAAGTAGGGACGGAAATAGTTTTATGGTTGGGGGTCACCACAACCTGAGGAACTGTATTAAAGGGTCACGGCATTAGGAAGGTTGAGAACCACTGCCCTAGAGGATAGGAGTTGGTGGGTTCAGGGTGGGGGTGGGGGCCTCCTAGTGTCTCTGGAAAAGCAGCCAGCTCCCTTTAGTTGCCTACCGAACATTGTTTCTTAAATGAGTTATTTAAAGGCTGAAAAGATTTTCTTGTGCACTTTGCTAGCTCATGCCTCTACCGATTACTTATTTGAAGGGACTTGTCCATTTTATGGGAGGGAAATTGGAGAGAGGGCTTTGGAAACCACAATCTGGAATTTGGTGGAGAGAGGGTGTGTATTTGTTATGATCAAGGCACCCTTGCATCCCAAGGCTTCTGTAGGACCATTAGCTAATGTTCTTCGAAGCAAGAGCAACTGAATTTCCACTGTGGGGAAGAATCTAGAACATCAGGCTCATCTTTTCCTTCGAAGATGAAATACCCACTTTGCTGACTTCTGTGGAGTTGAAGAAAGCCATTATGAAACTGGCCTTCCTCAATTAAGCCTGCTGGGTCCCAGAAATTCAACCATTGGTACCGTGGCCACCAGTCAGACAGTCTCTATTAGGCAACATGTTCAGGACCCTTTGAGAAAGGAGAACAAAGCTAGAGGAATCCCAATACCTGATATCAAGCTATGCTATAAGGCCATTGTAATCAAAACAACTGGTAATGACATAAGAGCAGGCATATGGATCAATGGACCAGAACAGAGAGCCCAAAAATCAACCCACTCCTACATTGTGAACTGATATTTGACAAAGGAGGCAACAGCATACAATGAGGGAAAGACAGTCTCTTCATTAGTAAACGGTGTTGGGAAACTTGGATGGGTACATGTGAAACAATGAAATAAAACCACCCACTTATACCATTTAGAAGAATACATTCAAAATGAATAAAAGACTTAAATGTAAGTCATGAAACCATAAAAGTCCTGGAAGAAAACATAGGCAGTAAAATCTCAGACATCACACATAGCAATATTTTTTGCTGATATGTCACTCAGGGCAAGGGAAATAAAGGAAAATATAAACAAATGGGACTACATCAAACTAAAAAGCTTCTGCACAGCAAAGGGTACCGTCAACAACATGAAAAGGGAAGCCTCTGCACGGGAGAACATAGTTGCCAATGATACAGCTGATAAGGGGTGGATCTCCAAAATATATAAAGTACTCATACAGCACAAGCAAAGGAACACAAACAATGCAATTTAAAAGTGGGCAGAGGACCTGAGTAGATATTCTCCAAAGAGGACATACAAATGGATGAGACAAGAAAAAAATGCTCAATTTCACCCATCATGAGAGATATGCAAATTAAAATGACAGTGAGGTACCACCTCACACCTACCAGAATGGCTACCATCAATAAATCAACAAACAACAAGTGCTAGTGAGGCTGTGGAGAAAAAGGAACCCTTGTATACTATTAGTGGAAATGCAGACAGGTGCAACCACTATGGAAGACAGTGTGGAGTTTCCTAAAGTAATTAACCATAAAGCTTCCATTTGACACAGTGATCCCGCTTCTAGGAATATATCTTAAGAAGCCTGAACCACCGATCACAGAGAATATATGCAGCCCTATGTTCAAAGAGCATTATTTACAACTAGAGGCCCAGTGCACAAAACTCGTTCACCGTAGGGGGCGGCCCTCAGCCAGGCCTGCACCCTCTTGCAGTCCGGGACCCCTCACTCCTTACCACCCACCTGATCTCTGCTCTTTCGTGCCTCCATGGAGGCAGGAGAGGTTCCTGCCACCACTGATGCACTCGCCAGCTGTGAGCCCGGCTTCTGGCTGAACCGAGCTCCCCCTGTGGGAGAGCACTGACCACCAGGGGGTCAGCTCCTGCATTGAGTGTCTGCCCCTGGTGGTCAGTGCACGTCATAGTGACTGTTTGTTCCACCATTCAGTCAATTTGCATATTAGGCTTTTATTATGTAGGATAGCCAAGAGCTGAAAACAGTGCAGATGCCCATCAATAGAAGGGTGAATAAAAAAACAATGGTATATTTACATAGTGGAATACTACCTGTCAGGAAAAGAGAAGGAATTCTTAACTTTTGAGACAGCATGTCTGGATCTGGAGATTATTATACTCAGTGAAAGAAGCCAGGCAGAGAAAGAGAAAAACTATATGACTTCACTTATATGTGGAATCTAATGAACATTATCTGCCAAACAAAATAGAAACACAGGCATGAAGACATGGAACAGACTGACAGCGGTCAGAGGGGATGGGGGAGAGAGGGATTGGATGAAACTAACTGAAGGGATTAGCCAAAGAACATCCATGAACACAGATGACAATGTGGTGAGGGCCAGAGGGTGCAGGGAAATCAGGTACTATGTGAACAGGGCCAAAAGAAGGGAAAATGGGGATATCTGTAATAGTGTCAGCAATAAAATAAAAACTTTTTAAAAGGATATTGCTATTTACCGTTATCTCTTAATAGAACATAAATAAGGGGCTATTGCTCTCAGATGGGATGGAGGGTGAGCTATGGGAGAGCAGGGTAATTCTGAAGGGAGTAGGGAGCCTGTGTGAAAGGTTGAGGGCAGGAGATTCTGTGCAGCCTTAAAAGGAGGCTGCACTGATGAGCAAGTCAGCAGACCATGATCCAGGGAAGGACAGGAGTCACCAAAGGGAAGACCAGGGGAAGGGTGTTGTCATGAGGGAAAATGCTGGGATGAGGGAAAATGCTGGGACGAGGCAGAAATCCTGGCCCCGGGAAGACTGAGATATCAATAAACCTCAGACAATCCCCAAATTAGGCTTTATTCTCACTGTCACCTTCCTTCCTTAGGCCTGCTCTTGCCTGGGCCCCAGGGTTCTCCTAATTGTCATCTGAAAGAGTTCATTCATACTTAGAGGACAGATTAATTGTGAGGCAGAAGGTGGGCCATGGGCTAGAAAGGCAGGAAATATCATGGGCTCCTGATGAATTCAGGCAAGGGGTCAAGACTCCACGATGCCACTTACTAGCCATGTGTTCCTGGGAAAATTAGCTGGCCCATTGGGCATCAGGTTCTTCCTCTGTGAAGTAAGTGGGTCTGATAAGCCCTGTCTTATAGGACTGCAGCGATGTGTGGAGTGTTTGTAAACTACCGTGCACATTGCCTGGTGGAGATTGAATCTGTAATGAATGGCAGTTATTTCTAATATCGTTTTTATCCCAGATACTTCCACTCTCGCCTCTGGCACTGTGATTACTTGTTTGTTATTAAGGTCATATTAGAGAATGTGCAGTTCAGTAGGGCATAGAACACCCAATCGGCCAAAGAGGATACCCAATTCATGGATGTATGCTGACATTCAGGTGTGGGGAGCCTTCCCAGCTGGACACACACAAAGATGCCAGAAAGAGAATCTAGTTAGAACTCTTTCCCTCTGTCCAAGCTGCTCTGTCATCCAAATGCTTTCATTCATTTCACCCCCACCCAAAATCTACCCCTGGATAATGATTGGCCAGATCACACTCAAGATCATTAACATTCAATCCCAATTAGGCTGTGGGCTATGGCGCTCCCAGGCCATCATGTTTCTCATGGCTCAGTAACTGTATATCTGTAGAAATCTGTGCAGATGATGGGTATCACACGCCTAGTGCTCATACTG
This sequence comes from Myotis daubentonii, assembly GCF_963259705.1. Classification (NCBI taxonomy): domain Eukaryota; kingdom Metazoa; phylum Chordata; class Mammalia; order Chiroptera; family Vespertilionidae; genus Myotis; species Myotis daubentonii. Next base: position 14,535,912 of record NC_081861.1, read on the forward strand.
TCCAATGACACTGAGACTGTGTGCAGGAACCACCCTTCCTAACCAGGTGGAGATTTCCCTCTGGTTTATCCATGATCCCAAAGGAACAGGTCAGGACAATTTTCCACTTCACACTTCCCTCTCACACCCAAGACACACAATGTGCTGCTACCACCCCCAGCTTCTTTACAATCAACACCAGCAGAGGGAATCAGTTTCCCTAACACCCTGGCTCAGGCCATGCACATCATTTTTTAATTAAGGTATTACATATGTGTCCTTATCCCCCCATTGCCCTCCTCCACCCCCCCACTCATACCCTCACCCCCCTGGCGTCTGTGTCCCTTGGTTAGGCCTATATGCTTGCATACAAGTCCTTTGGTTGATCTCTCCCCCTTACCTCCACCCTCCCCTACCTTCCCTCTGAGGTTTGATGGTCTGATTGATGCTTCTCTGTATTTGGATGTTTTTGTTCATCCGTTTGTTGTTCATTTTATTCCATAAATGAGTGAGATCATGTGATATTTATCTTTCTCTGACTGGCTTATTTCGCTTAGCATAATGCTCTCCAGTTCCACCATGCTGTTGCAACTACGCTGTGGTAAAAATGAAGGCCCTTCAAAATTGAGTGCTGTTCCCTGGAGGCCCACCACCTCACCTGTTCTGTTACTTGTTTGTAAGATTTAGGGGACACCTAACCCCTTCCTTATATGACTTCAGCTCCTACACTATCATTCTGTGGGTGGGTGTGCCCTGCTTATGTTGGTGTCCCCACTACTAACACAGGATCTTCCAGAGGACATAGGCTCAGTGAATGTCTGGGGATTAAATGAACCACTGAGCAGGGGTCCTCTTTATGCAGATGAAATCCCTCCACTTTCTTGCCGGAACCAAGGATCCTTAGATAAGTTGTTTCATGCAAAGACAGACGAGAAGAGATAAGAATCAAAAATTAACAACCTTTTGCTATTATTTTTCTATTTATTAACTCCATTGATTGTACTGCCGAGTTCTGACACATTTCCAAGGAAATCCTTTTATAATGCCATGTTATCTATTTTGGGATCACAAAGTAGGATGGGACGTGTCCCAATTTTTGTTATACAAGAGCAAATCTCTTACTCTTGAGCTGGACATGTAGAAATATATAATGTTATCAATGTCATTTACAAACTTACATGCTAAAAGTTTATGAAACCTTCTATGAAAAGGGACATTCAAAAATTTCCCTAAAAATCCGAAAATAATAAATCATACCTTTCTCAATCATAATAGGAGCCCAAACCTTTCCCTGGGCCTCACTATTAGTTTCTTCTCAAGCATAGAGTTGAAAATTGGATGCACTTCATGCCCAGCAAAAGAAGTTAATGCTCATGGGCCTGAAAAGTGCCTGGATTCAACTCTGGCTCAGGCATAGTGGTTGTCATTGTACTCAGGCCCTTCAAGCAGTGATGAAAGGGAATAGGGATCCCTGTCATTAACCCTGAGCACAAACTGGAGGGTTTTCATCATGGTAGTCTCTGCATGTGCTCGGGGACCCCACAGGAACTCATAGCATGCAGGATCACTATTGGGCACCTGGCGGTACAGCAGGTACTGTTCCTGGACCCAAATTTTGGTGATGAGCTCCCTGGGCTCCCCATAGAGCCAATGCTCCTTCCCATCATACACCCCTACAACATTCAGTGCTTCCCACACTTTTTCCTCAGGGGCACAATCACCCTCTGAGGCGATCACCCACAGAACTGTGACCAGGAGGCCTGTGTTGGGATATCTGTGCCCATTGCTCACCATCCCATCATAGCTGAGCCCCAAGGCAGTGGCCAGGACATAGGTGTGAGTACTGGGGTCCATTTCTTCCACCACAATACCAAAACCCAACTGGATGCATTCAGTGGCTGCACTGAAGAGCTCAGGAAAGTGGTCCTGGTGCTCTTTGATGACACTACTCAGCATTTCTGCCTTTGTGGTCGGCTCCTTTGCACGATACTTAAGGAGTAGAAACTCCACCATTTCTATCATCTTCAAATGCAGTGCTTTGTGGAGCAAGGAATCGGCATCTTCATCAGGGCCTCCCTCAGCGTTTGGACCCTCCTCATCTTGGCTGCTGGAGCTCTCATCTTCAGCGTGTCTCCATGGCAAGGCTTCCATGGCATGGGGGGAGGCACCCTGAAGACTCTGGGGAGGACTTGGTGTCTCAGCAGCAGACACCTCCTCTAGGCTGTCTATAAACAGGACTGAGGGGGAGGAGGCCCGAGAGGAGTAGAGAGACAGGGCCTCCTCCTCATCCTCCACCTCCTCCTCCTGCATAGCCCAGAACAGTTCCTCTACCAACATGTCAGGGATCTCCATTGGGTCCTCATGGTCTTCCTCAGGCTTCCACGGCTCACTCATATGATGACCAGGCATGATGAGTCGTGCTCGAACAGTGACCGAGTGTGGGCAGAAGATGGGCAAGGAGGACCCACGGGCCTGGGGGAAGGGGAGTATGAGAGGCATGAGCTGAGAAACACAACCTAGGCGGCTCTGACAAAGGTGACTTCCAGCTCTCCCCTTTAGGGGTGTACATGGGCCTCACAGGGCTCACTCCTGATCAGCCTGCCCACTAAGAGCCTGAAGAAGGAAGTGACATGACTGCTCAGGGTATAGAAGGCACAGGACAGGGTTCTGTAGCTGACAGTGCGATGTGGAGGTGTCAGGCAATGTGGGGTCCCCTCTGACAGTGGTGGGGAGGCCATGGGGACATATTCATGGTCGGAACCTCACCTTAATTCCTAGCACTTCCTGGCCTCCTGCTGCTCTGTGACCTGAGAATATGTAGCATAAACCAAGGCCTTCACTTCCTTCTATCCGGGGGCTCTGCTGGAGGGAAAAACGGAGCACCTCAGGATGCACATGGCAATCACAGTCCTGGAACCCCAATGCTGACAGGAGGGGCAGCAGGACTCTGTGAGGTCCCGTCTGTTGTGGGTGGGAGGTTCCTCCTTGCACATGTAGGATCCAAACCTTTCCCCTGCCAGGGCCTGGCCCCTCACTGCCTTCTGCTGGCCTGAGGTCAAACTCTCAGAACAAGACCACACACACCTAACACTTGAGGGAAGAAAATGAGGGGGTTCCTCTCCCGGAGGATCAAGAAGGGGTGACTGAAGATTTGGGTCCATCTATCCTGGGTTAAGGCTCTAATCCCTTCTCACCATGACGCACTGCAGGGTTTCAGACCACTCTCTCTCTGCTGACTGAGCCCAATCTACTTAGACTTTGGCTTCACCTCCCTGAGGTACAGGAGTAGGAAGTGAGCTGAGCTAATCCAGGCACTATTCCGAGTTTCCCCATTGCTGACAGAGGAGGCAGGTTAAGTCTGGGTTCCCATGTGCTCTGCTTCCCCTCAGTGCTCACCTTGATTCTTGGCAGGAACTAGGGTTCGTCTCTGTTGACAGAATTTGGATCCTGGGGATGATACAACGTATGGTCTCACACCAAGGTCCTCACCTTGCTGATAGCTCTGAGACAAAAGTGAACACGAGCTCCATCTGCCCCCACCCCTGTGCAGGTGCCCACACAACTGAAACCAGGGCATGGGCCCATCCATTCCGGGTAGAGTGCCCGTAGTCTTGCCTCAGGATACTTGCCTTTCTTCCTGGCCTGGCCTGGGTCTGAATCCAGCTGACCTGATTTCACCATGAATAACTGTCCTCAGTGAGAAAAGCTCAGGAGGAGCAGGCATGTGGAAACCGGGAGCATGTCACACCCAGGTACCCCCTGCCTGGGGAATCTGGATGCTGAGGTCAGGACACTCCCTGATGCTGAGGGCTCTCTTCTTTTCTCAGGGAGCACAGAGCTGCAGTTTCCCACAAGAAAACATTCACACCTTTATGACCCTTCTACAACCTCAGCTCATCTTTGCATGAACTGAAGCCATTCCCTCTGACCAAGGCCCTGTCCTTCCAGAGTGCCCTCAGACAAACGTGAGGAGGAACCACCTCTGCCGACCCATGCCAGGCCTTTCCCAGGGCTGACAGCAGCACAGTCTGGGTTCAGGGCACCCATTGTCTGGAGTGTGGTATCCTCTTTCCTCACTGTGCTACCTAGGCTTACTCGGAGAGTGCCTGGGACCTTTCCCTTCCCATGAACTGAGAATGAATACTGGAGGCCATGTCCACCATTTCTTGTGACCTCCAAAGGGGACGTCAAGATACCACAGTAACTATCCTGCCCAGTTGTGCCAGCAGAGCCTAAGCCAGCCGGTCCCTGTGTTAACTGGAGTGGGAAGTACCATCATCCTGCCTCAAGACCCACACTTTAATTACCAGCATTGCCTGGCACACCTCCCATGTTGCCCTGAATCCAGAACCTTCAGGACAATGCCCTCACCTCCCTTTGCCACTCCTAAGGTAGAAGTCTGGAAGCAACCCAAATCCACAGGCCTACCATGAGGCTTGCAGGTGCTGCTGGCAGGACCAGGCACGCTGTGGACACTTATGGCCCTGGCCAAGCCTCAGGCATACATACTTCAAGGAGTGCTAGGGGGCTTCCTGAGTCCTAACTCGGGTCCTCACCTGGTATCCTGGCAGAGCCCTGCAGCCCCCTTCTTTGCCTACCTGGAGCCTGACCCCTCAGAGCTCAGGCGGTGGAGTCCGCTTGTTTTCCTGCAGGATCCTCACCGAGACTCCTGGCAGGAACTGGAACCTCCTGTCAACCTGAGAGGCCCAAGTCAGGGAGAGAGCATGTGGTCATGGGCCGGGGACCTCCAATGGTTCACAGTAGGGGTAATGTGGGGCATCTCTGTTGTGGGGTCCCTGGTCCCTCAGTCTTCCCTTTGCATGTTCACCTTGATTCCAGGCAAGACCCGGGTCCTCCCCTCTGCCAAATATGTCATTCCCCTGAATTCCAAGGGCTGACATCAGGTCTGGCCTTCTTCGGGTCCTCTCTGCATGGTCATCCACCATAGGGCCTCCCAACACTTTGAGCAGGGCAGACTTCTGTGGACTCCCTTCCAGTTAGGGGTCCTGGCTTCCCCCAGTCCTCCCTGTGGTTCCTCACCTTGACTCTTCCCTCTGCCCACCTGAGACCCTGCTCCTTACACCGAACCCCAGAGCCTGTCAGACCCAGATGCAAATGTCAGGAAAAGCACCTTGACTCTGGGCAGTGCTTCTGCATCCCTTCTGTGGACCTGAGGGAGGCCTTCCATGATTTATCAAGTTTCCAGTCTCCCTCTGACCTGCAAGCGGAAGTCAGGAGACACCTCACAGGGTTATTTGACTTGGGCTCATCCATGGCTCATAGCAGGGGAGGCCCTATATGGGGTCCCCTATATTGTGGGGTTCTGGTCCCCGTCTTCCCTTCTTCAGCCGACCTGTGGCTCTGCTCCTTACACCAAACCCCAGTCTCTCACCCCTGATGCAGAAGTCACCCCATCCTGTAGTACCCCGCCCACTCTGGTCCTCCCAGGACTGAGGATTCTCAGGTTCAGGGCCCCCAATCGCCCTCAGGGTCCTCAACTTGACAGCAGCAGGACCTGGGGGTCCCTGTGCAGCCTGAAGCCCTGCTCCTTCTACCAAACCCCCCAGTGTCTCTCAGACCCAATGCAGAAATCACAAATCACAATGCGTGAGCTCACCACTCCCCCACCCCAGGAGGCCTGCCCGATGGACACTGTTCTGGGGTCCAGGCCCCCAGTCTCCCTCAGGGTCCCCACACTGACTCCGGGCAGGTCCAGACCCCCTCTGCCGACCTGAGACGCTGCCATGACACGGAGCCGCCCGAAGGTCTCAGACCACGAGGACCCGGAAGTCAGTCCTGACCACTCGTGGGCACCCCGCGCCTTGGGGCTCCCAGGACTGACTGCTCTGGCCCAGAGTCACCATATCCTCCCCACGGTCTCACCATGAGGCCTGCAGGTCCTGGGACCCTCCCTCTTTTAACCGGGAGGCCGGACCCCCCGCACGGAGGCCGTCACCACCGAGACCCCAGGGGAGGCCTGTGGGCCTCACTCCCCAGGGCTCCCGGCAGGGGCTATACTAGCTCCCCGGGCACCTCCGTCTGGTCCTCACCCTGATCCCAGGTAGAGCCTGGGCCCTGCCGACCTGAGGAGGCTCCCCTCAGCGCCTGTGCCGTCTACCGACCCGAAGCCGGCCTCCCAAAGATGGCGCTCAGCTCCCTCAGACTTCTCAGGCGGAAGTCCGTGAGTCAGTGACATCACTTCCGGAAACCAATTGTGTGGTCACCCAGGACAGTTGACAGGGGCGGAGTTCTGCTCTTTTGTGCCCTGCCCGCACCTTCTGGTCCCTACCTGGGCTGGATGGCCTGGGCCCCCACCCTGTGCTGACCTGGGTCTGTGCCCTGCAGGCCAAGTGCCCTGAGACAAACCTTTGGAGGAACTACGTCTGCCGACCCATGCCGAGCCTTACCCAGGGCTGATAGCAGCACAGACTGGGTTCAAGGCACCCACTGTTTGGAGTGTGGTATCCTCCTTCCACACAACCCATGCACACTGGGAGAGTGCCTGGGACCTTTCCCTTCTGCTGAACAGAGAGTGAATACTGCAGGCCATGCCCACCATCTCTCTGAGACCTCCAAGGTGGACTTTAAGACACACCACATTGACTATCGTGCCGAGTGTGCCAGTTGTGCCAGCAGAGCCTAAGCCAGCCGGTCCCTGTGTTTACTGGGGTGGGAGGTACCACCATCCTGCCTCAAGACCCACACTTTAATTACCAGCATTGCCTGGCACACCTCCCATGTTGCCCTGAATCCAGCACCTTCAGGAAAATGCCCTTACCTCCCTTTGCCACTCCTAAGGTAGAAGTTTGGAAGCAACCCAAATCCACAGGCCTACCATGAGGATTCCAGGTGCTGCTGATAGGAAGACGGACACTGCGGACACTTATGGCCTTGGCCAAGCCTCAGGCATACATACTTCAAGGTGTGCTAGGGGCTTCCTGAGTCCTAACTTGGGTTTTTCCCTGGTATCCTGGCAGAGCCCTGCAGCCCTTCTTTGCCTACCTGGAGCCTGACCCCTCAGAGCTCAGGGGGTGGAGTCCGCTTGTCTTCCTGCAGGATCCTCACCGTCACTCCTGGCTGGAGCTGAAACCTCCTGTCAACCTGAGAGGCCCAAGTCAGTAAGAGACCATGTGGACATGGACACGGGGCCTCCCAGGGTTCACAGTAGGGGTAATGTGGGGCATCTCTGTTGTGGGGTCCCGGGTCCCTCAGTCTTCCCTTTGCATGTTCACCTGGACTCGGGGCATGACCTGGGTCCTCCCCTCTGCCACATATGTCATTCCCCTGAATTCCCAGGCCTGAAATCAGGTCTGGGCTTAGGCCTGACATCAGGTCTGGGCTTCTGCGATTCCTCTCTGCATGGTCATCTACCATAGGACCTCCCAACACTTTGAGCTGGGCAGACTTCTGTGGACTCCTCTCCGGTTAGGGTTCCTAGATTCCCCCAGTCCTCCCTGGGGGTTCTCACCTTGACTCTTCCCTCTGCCCACCTGAGACCGTGCTCCTTACACCGAAACCCAGAGGTTGTCAGACCCAGATGCAAAAGTCAGGAAAAGCACCTTGACTCTGGGCAGTGCTTCTGCATCCCTTCTGTGGACCCGAGGGAGGCCCTACAGTTCTTATCAAGTTTCCAGTCTCCCTCAGACCTGAATGCTGAAGTCAGGAGATCCCCCATGCAGTCACCAGCCCCGTAGCCTTCCAAGGCAGAGAGCAAGGTGTAGTTTTGTGCAGCTTCTACATTGGGAGTCCTGGGTCCCTTCTGTCCTGACACAGGGTCCCCATCATGACCCTGGCAGGTCCTGGGTCCTTCCTCTGCCTTCCTGGGGCTGGTTTGTGTATGAAACCCCCAGGTTCTGAGACCCTGATTTGAAGGCATTAAATGCCACTTGAGTCTAGATCAGCCATGGGCAAACTACGGCCTGCTTGCCGGATCCGGCCCCTTTGAAATGAATAAAACTAAAAAAAAAAAAAAAAAAGAACGTACCCTTTTATGTAATGATGTTTACTTTGAATTTATATTAGTTCACACAAACACTCCATCCATGTTTTTTTTCCAGCCCTCCAGGCCAGTTTAAGAACCCATTGTGGCCCTCGAGTCAAAAAGTTTGCACACCCCTGGTAGGTAGTACTACTGCTCTCCCCTCTGTGCACCTGATTCGCTATATGGCCTTCTTATTTTTATTTTTTTTAATTTTATAATAATTCTTTATTGTTGAAAGAACTAGAGGCCTGATGCACGAAATTTAGGCAAGAGTAGGCCTTCCTTGCCCTGGCTGTCGGCACCAGCTTCCCTCTTTGCACCTGAGACCTGGGCTTCCTTCACAGCCCTGGTTTCTGGCCCTGGCTTCCTGAGGAATGACGTCCAGAAGGGTGTCCAGTCTAATTAGCATATAATGATTTTATTATTATAGATTACAAATGACCCCCTCCACCCCACCCCTGTCCTCTTGCCCCGCCCTCACCACCCAATTGTCTGTGTCCATGGGCCATGCATATATGCACACAAGGTTCTTGGTTGATTACTTCCCACCCTCCCCACCTTCCCTCTGAGATTCCCCAATCTGTCCCATGCTTGCATGTGTCTGTATCTATTTGGTTCATCAGTTTACTTTGTAACTTTGATTCCACATATGAGTGTGACCATGTGATATTTATCTTCCTTTGACTGGCTTATTTCACTTAGCACAATACTCTCCAGGTCCCTCCATGCTGTCTCAAAGGGTAAGAGACCCTTCCCTTTATACAGCTGCATAGTATTCCATGGCATACAGGTACCACTGCTTTTTCATCAGGTCATTGATGGGCACCTGGCTGTTTCCACATCTTAGCTATCCTAAATTGTGCTGCTATGAACATAGGGGTGCATACATTCTTTCTCATTGGTATTTCCGGTTTCTTAGGGAAATATTCCTAGAAGTGTGATTCCCTACACTTTTCACCAAGTCCTAAGTCTCACTCAGTCCTGGATACAGAAGTCAGGAAACTTGGCACTTGGTCTTTTACCAGGGAACATCCCAAGGCTGATAGCAGGGTAGGGTTTATGGGGTCCCCTGGTTGTGGGGTTCAGGGTGCCCTCCTTCATCCTGTGGCTGTGCTCCTTACAGTGAACACCAACATATCTCAGACCTGCATGCGGAAGTCAGGAGATACCTCAAGGGGTCATCTGACATGGGGTCTCCCATGGCTAGTAGCAGGGGAGGCCCTTTATGGGGTCTCCTATATTGTGGGGTCCTGGGTCCCATCTGTTCTCCTTCAGCGGACCTGTGGCTCTGCCCCTTACACCATATCCCAGAGTCTCACACCTGATGCAGAAGTCACCCCATCCTGTAGTACCCCGCCCACAGGTCCTCCCAGGACTGAGGATTCTGGGGTCCAGGCCCCCCAATCTCCCTCAGGGTCCTCAACTTGACAGCAGCAGGATCTGGGGTCCCCCCTGTGCTGCCTGCAGCCCTGCTCCTTCTACCAAACCCCCCAGTGTCTCTCAGACCCAATGCAGAAATCACAAAGCACAATGCATGAGAGCACCCCTCCCCCACCCCAGGAGGCAGGCCTCCCCAAGTCCCTCTGGGTCCTAGAGTCCGGGAGGTGGGAGGGATTGCGCAGCCAGACAGACCTGCCTGAGGTACCCGGATCTGACAGGAGCACCAGCCTGGGTCCCGGGGTGGGCCCTCTGTGTGGGTGGCTGGAGCCCTCAGTCCCTATTGGAGGGTCCTCACAGCCCTGGCTTGGACACTGTGGTCACATCACGGTTCCCAGAGGGGGCGCTGCAGAGCCGTGGTTCCTGGGGGAGTATCAGACCCTAACTGCCTCCCCTGCCCCCACTTCCCATGGTGCCTCTTCCCCAGACCACCAGGCACTATGGAAACATTGTGTTCTACATGTTTCCTTTCAGTAAAGTCACAGAGCTACAGCAGGGATTTGGAGCGGGCCCCCAATCTCCCCCAGTGTCCTCAACTTCACAGCAGCACGGCCTGCCCCCCACCAACTACACCTGAAGCCCTGCTCCTTCTACGAACCCCCCCCACCCCCTGTTTCTATCAAACCCAATGCAGAATTCACAAAGCACAATGCGTGAGAGCACCCCTCCCCCACCCCAGGAGGCCTGCCCAATGGACACTGTTCTGGGGTCCAGGCCCCCAATCTCCCTCAGGGTCCTCAGCTTGATAGCAGCAGGACCTGGGGTCCCCCCTGTGCTGCATGAAGCGTTGCTCCTTCTACCAAACCCTCCCTGTCTCTCAGACCCAATGCAGAAATCACAAAGCACAATGTGTGAAAGCACCCCTCCCCCACCCCAGGAGGCCTGCCAGGTGGACACTGTTCTGGGGCCAGGCACCCAGTCTCCCTCAGGGTCCCCACACTGACGCCAGGCAGGTCCTGGACACCCTGAGACGCTGCCTTGACATGGAGCCGCCCGAGGGTCTCAGACCTGGAGGACCGGGAAGTCAGGCCTCGCTGCTTGGGGTCATCCCGAGCCTTGGGGCTCCCGGGACTGACTGCTCTGGACCAGAGTCATCTTGTCCCCCCCACGGCCTCACCGTGAGGCCTGCAGGTCCTGGGACCCTCCCTCTGTGAACCGGGAGGCCGGACCCCCACACGGAGGCCCTCACCCCGAGACCCCAGGGCAGGCCTGTGGGCCTCACTCCCCAGGGCTCCCGGCAGGGGCTGAACTAGCTCCCGGGCACCTCCGTCTGGTCCTCACCCTGATTCCAGGCAGAGCCTGGGCCCGCTGGTGCAGACCTGAGATTGCACCCCCTCAGCGCCTGTCCTCCCGCCCCTCCCCCGTTCTCTGAGGAGGTCAGGGAAGGGGGCAGGGAGTAGTTTCCAGTAAGACGACCCACCGAGGACTCTCAGTGCTGACAGGAGGGCCTCCCTGGTCCCGGGGCCTCCATCGTCCATCAGGGTCATACCTGGACTCTGCAGCCCTGGGCTCCTGCCCTCCACGGACCTGAAGCCGGCCTCCCAAAGATGGTGCTCTCCTCTCTCAGACTTCCGGGGAGCAAGTCAGTGTGCGGAACTTCCGGACTGGCTCTCTGGGTTCCCCTGCTCCTGAGAGCAGGGGCAGAGAGCAGATCTAGGGGCCTGGAAGTCCTGTCTCTGTTCCCTCCTCCATCTGACCACACCAGGACTCCCTCCCTCTGTGGACTTCAGTCTGTGTCCCTCAGTCTGTGTCCCTCAGACCTAGGCTCTAACTCCCTGGATTGCCCAGGCAGGTGGAGGCATATGCTCAGCCGAGAGCCCCACCCAGGGCCCCTAGAGCTGACAGGAGCACCAGGAGATGGATGCTGTCGTGCCCTCTGTTCTGAAGCCAGTGGACACCAAAGTCCTCACCCAGGAGGGCCTCACACCCCTTGCAGAGATGCTGCAGTACCAGGACCGATGCTGCGGAGGGCGCTGTAGCTCCCAGGATGTGTCAGGGGCTGAGAAGAAGGATTATTATGAGTGTGGATTAAAAAGTGAAAACACCTGCAGTGGACAAGGGAAATGTCGACAGACAACCACAATCCCACACCTCCCCAAATCCCTGCTGCTGCTCAGCATATTCAGTAGCAGCTAACCTTTAGAACCCACAGTTTCCACAGTGTCAACTAAGCTGGTGAAGAAACCCCATAAGACCCTTTGTTCTTCTTTGCTCTCCAACCCTTCCAACAGGGATAGGAAGAAACTGGGATCCTTGCTATTGGCCCTGAGCTAATATTTCAGGACTTTCAACTTGCTGCTTTCAGCATGGGCCCCAGGGACCCCACAGGACCTCGTATGGTGCAGGATCACTTTTGAACTGGGTAGTACAAATACAGGTTTGGTCAATGTCATTCACAAACTTAGATGCTGAAGCTTGCAAAACCGTCTTTTTTATTTTTAATTTTTATTGTTTTAATATTATTATTTTTAATTAAATCTTTATTGTTCATATTATTACAGTTGTTCCTCTCTTTCCCCCCATAGCTCCACTCCACACGGTTCCCACCCCACCCTCTGCCCTTACCCTCCTCCCCCCACTGTCTTTATCCATAGGTGTACGGTTTTTGTCCAGTGTCTTCCTGCACCCCCACACCCCTTCTCCCCTGAGAATAGTCAGTCCACTCCCTTTCTATGCCTCTGGTTCTATTATATTCACCAGTTTATTCTGTTCATCAGATTATTTATTCACTTGATTTTTAGATTCACTTGTTGATAGATGTGTATTTGTTGTTCACAATTTGTATCTTCACCTTTTTCTTCTTCCTCTTCTTAAAGGATACCTTTCAGCATTTCATATAATACTGGTTTGGTGGTGATGAACTCCTTTAGCTTTTTCTTATCTGTGAAGCTCTTTATCTGACTGTCAGCTGATTTCTCAACAGAAACGATGCAGGCCAGAAGGGAGTGGCAAGAAATATCCAAAGTGATGAATACCAAGAACCTACAACCAAGATTACTTTACCCAGCAAAGCTATCATTCAGAATTGAAGGTCAGATAAAGAGCTCGTGAAACCTTCTATGAAAAGAAACAACATTTGAAAAATTCCCATAGAAAACAAGGATAAATTTCTAAATCATCACAGGTACCAAAAGATGCTACAACCATTTTCCCCACAACTTGCCCTGGGCCTCACAACCTAGAACGTGGACTTCCCTCTTCTCAAATGCAGAGTGAAGAATTAGCCTCACATCTTGCCCAGCTGGAGAAGGGGCCAGACATGGGCCTGAAACGTGCCCGGGTGCAACTTGGCTCAGGCCCCCTCTTCCTCGCCACTCATAGCCTCTTCAGGCAGGGATGGGATGGAACTAGGATCCCTTTTCTATAATCCCTGAACAAAAATTTAAGGACTTTGGACTTGGTGGTCTCAGCATGGGCCCTGAGACCCCACAGGAACTTGTGGTGTTCCTGATCACTGTTGGGCACCTGCAGGTACAGCAGGTACTGTTCCTGCAGCCAAATGTTGGTGAGGAGCCCCCGTGGGATCCCCATAGATCCAATGTTCCTTCCCATCATGCAAGCCCATGACCTGCAGGGCTTCCCAGATTTCATCCTCGGGGACACAGTTGCCCTTTGTGGCGATCACCCACACAAGTGTGACCAGGAGGACATTGTTGGGAAATCTGTGCTCATTGCTCACCATCCTGCTCCTAAGGTATCTTGCAAAAGAACGGATCACAAAGGCAGAAATGCTGAATAGTGTCATCAAAGAGTACCAGGACCGCTTCCCTGAGATCTTCATCCAAGTCTCCAGTGCGTGCAGCTGGTATTTGGCATTGATGGGAGGGAAGTAGACGCAATGACCACTCCTATGTCCTGGTCACCACCGTGGGCCTCACCTATGACTGGGGGCTGATCAAGAAAGAAGACCTGACCAAGAGAGGCAGCAATACACAAGGAGCATTACTGGATAGGGCCTGGACTGGGCTGAGGAAGAGAAGAGTCCCTCACAGCAGGAGACCCTTTATGGGTTTTGGGGTCAGGAGGGCACTGTCCAGAAGGGAGTACTATAGTTTGAATGCTTGTGTCCTCCTAAAAGGCTGATGTTTAAACCCTAACCCCTAAAGATGACAACATTAGGAGGTTGGGCCTTTGGAATGTGCTTAGGTTATGATGGCTGAGCCCTCAGGGATGGGAGTAGCACCTTATAAAGAGTCTCCAGAGAGATGCACGCTACTTCCACCATGTGAGGACACAGCAAGGAGGGCCCTCACTGCAGCACACTGGCACCTTATTCTTGGACCTCCAGCCTCCAGAACAGGGGGAAGTAAATCTCTGTTGGCGATAAGCTACTCAGTCTGTGGTATTTTGTTATGGAGTTCTTATCAAGTTTCCAGTCTCCCTCAGACCTGAATGCTGAAGTCAGGAGACACCCCATGTGGTCACCAGCCCTTCCAAGGCTGAGAGCAAGGTGTGGTTTTGTGCAGCTTCTACATTGCGAGTCCTGGGTCCCCTCAGGCCTGACACAGGGTCCCCATCATGACCCTGGCAGGTCCTGGGTGCTTCCTCTGCCTCCCTGGGGCTGGTATGTGTACGAAAGCCCACAGGCTCTGAGACCATGCAAGGGAAGACCAGGTCTCAGGTGCCAGAGGGAAGCTGGTGCCAGCAGCCAGGGGAAGGAAGGCCTACTCTTGCATAAATTTTGTGCATCAGGCCTCTAGTTCTTTCAACAATAAAGAATTATTATAGCAGCCCCACTGGACTAGGGAGGAGTGCAAGGGAACAGCTGGAAGGCTGGCATTGGAGAGGAGGCTCACGTGTCTAAGTGAAGTTGCTCAGCAGCTTGGGGGAGTGGCTTGAGGCCATAGAACCACAAGACTCTCTTTTATCTACTCTTAGCAGCCAGGCCAGCCTCAAGGGCCCCAGAGACCAGAGCTCAGTATTTTCTCTATGGCTACAAGGCTATGCAGATGCAGCAGCCAGGTCAGGACCGAAATCATTTTTCCCTAGGGTGCGGCTGTATTGGTAGCCCAGTCAGCTGTGCTGTGCTGTGCTGGAGTCACATGACTTTGGGGACTCTGTTCATAAGGTGGCAACACACACGGGTCATCTCTGGGGCCTTTGGAACTCTGAAGAACAAACCCATCACCTCTGTCAAAGGGTCCTGAGCATGGTGCCTAATAAATACTGTCTGACTGGTGATTGTGGGACCCAGGGTTGAATTTCTGGGACTGAGCAGGCTTACAGAGGGAGGCTATTTCCATAATGCATTTCTTCAACTCCATTGAAGTCAACAGTGTGAAAATTTCATCTTCAGAAGGAAAGAATGAGCCTGATGTCCTAGATTATTCGTGACAATGGAATTTTGGTGGTTCTAGAATCGAAGATCCTCTAGAAACCTCGGGACTCAAGAGTGCCTAAAACATATCAAATAAACACCCTTTCCCCACAAAATGACAGACTCTGGTTTCCAGAGGCTTCTCTCCAATTTCCTTCCAATAAAATGGGCAAGTCCCTTTAAATAAGCCATTAGCAGAGTCATGAGCTAGCAAAGGCCACAAGGACACCTCCTTTTCAGCCTTTAAAAAACTCGCTTAAGGAACAATTCTTTGGTAGGCAACCAAAGAGAGCTGGCTGTCTAACCAGAGACACTAGGTGGAGCTTCCCTTTGAAAAGCCAGCCATTTTTATCCTCTAGGGCAGGGGTGGGCAACCTTTTTGTGAGTGCCTGCCAAAATCAGCAAAATCTCTGACTCAAAATTCTTCTGCGTGCCAACCCCAATTTGTTGAGAACATGTTATGCCTACTTGATATCTCTTAAGGTGTACGTATGTGAAGAACCTTGAGGAAATAATAAAATTCATTGGAGCAACAAAAACACAGTATATGATGATGAAAAATGCATTTATTTTTTAATGTATACATGTAAACGGATAGTCCGACAGAAAACTTTATGACTCCGTTTGATATTATCAGTGGGACTTTGCTGCTGCATCACTGATGACAGAGATTTTACATAAGGTTTATATTTCATGACCTTCAGAGATATGCAGGAGCCACTACTTTCATCCATCAAGGTAATCCTACTATGAGACTTAACAAAATTCATCACTGAGGACCAAGATTCACAAGAACAAAGTAGTGGATGAAAACTTGGAGAGTAATGCTGTTGCAAAGATTTTTTTTTTTGCTGTTTTTAGTATTTTTTATTTTTATTTTTATTATTTTTTTATTGCTTAAAGTATTACAAAGGGTATTACATACTTGTCCTCCCCCCCCCCCCGCACTTGACAATCCCCTGGCCTCCCCTACCCCCCAATGTCTTATGTCCATTGGATATGCTTATATGCATGCATATAAGTCCTTCAGTTGATCTCTTACCCCCCCCCCCCTTCTGCCCCCTTAACCTCCCTGGGCTTCCCACTGTGTTTGACAGTCTGTTTGAGGCAGCTCTGCCGCTGTATCTATTTTTGTTCATAAGTTTATAATGGTCTTTATTATCCATGAATGTGTGAGATCATGTGCTATTCTTCCTTCATTGACTGGCTTATTTCACTTAGCATAATGCTCTCCAGTTCCATCCATGCCGTTGCAAATGGTAAGAGTTCTCTCTTTTTTACAGCAGCATAGTATTCCATCGTGTAGATGTACCACAGTTTTCTAATCCATTCATCTACTGATGGGCACTTAGGCTGTTTCCAGATCTTAGCTATGGTGAATTGTTCTGGATGAACATATATGTGCATATATCCTTTCTGATTGGTGTTTCTGGTTTCTTGGGATGTTGCAAAGATTTTTAAACAGAAAAAATTCTCTGGAATGGCATTCCAAGTCTTCAGTAGTTTGTTTTCGACGCTATTGAAATTACTCTTTCCCTCTTTCGTCAATCCATGTCTATGGTCTTTAAGATAACTTGTTACGTAAAATTATTTATTTATCTAATATGCACCTACACTGAACTTATCTGAAAAATAAAAGGTTAATATTAAGAAAAAATTGTAAATTGAAGATTATAAGAGAGGGTTTCGCGTGCGAGCACAAGTTACTGGCATGCCATGTTTGGCACGCGTGCCAGGGGTTGCCCACCCCTGCTCTAGGGCATGTCTTCCATGAATAAACTTATTTTTGAATGAATGCTTTGTAAACCTGTTTAGAAGTACAAAGACCATGGACTGAACACGAATCTAGACTGGGTGCTCATCTTTAAGCTGAGAGGCACCTTGGGGTATTTTCTTCCCTAATGCCTCTGGATTCCCTTTCAGAACAAAGGAACGACCCTCAGAGAGGACAAATAACACCACTTACTGGCAGGGCTGGGACCAGGACCTAGGACCCGTGCAGGTGGTGCCTTTCCATCTCCCTATACAGAGTGATTATTAAGACCAAAGTTACCCAAAACAGCTAGAGAACATGGATCACCGAAACCACTGTCGTATCCTCTCCTCTATGGTGAAGATGACTTGAATTTTGCTTTTGTGCCATCCCACACCCAGGCTCACATCTAAGTTCAACTACATATTTATGATTATTTTCATATCAGCTTCCTTCAGTCACAGCTAGCTAAACAAGATGGAATTTAACTTAGTAGTGAGTCTGTGTATGGTTCTTGAAAAGAAGCTAACCCAAGAGCAAACAAAATGATTCAATGTACCTATCTTCAAGGCTATGGCAGAACAGGAACACAGTGGTGTGTGTGTGTGGGGGAGGGTGGTTGGGAGGGGTAGGGGGCGGAGGGCTTCTGGCAGGGAGAACAGGGCTGGCTTCAGAGTGAGTCAGTGAAATGCTTTGTTTCCTCAGAGCTGAATATGTGCCCAACCACAAGTCACCAATGAAAAGGGCAAGTACCAAAGGAGATCCAATTTGGAAGTGGGAAGCCTGAAATCTGGGAAAGCCAAAGCCCACCCACCTCACTGAAGAAAGGAAATGGGGCATAGGGGAGGCCTCAAGGGAGTCTGAATCTGAGGGTCTTGGGAGGGTGATTTGAGAAGACACATGCAGGTGCCCCAAAGTGAACCCATCTTGGGTAGTGAGAAGAGTTCCTATGTGGAAGACATAGAAACTAAAGCCAATGTTATTGTGACCTGAGAGTGGTGAGATTTGGCGGCAAGCCAAGCTCAAGAGGGGGCTCTGAGGACATCAGAGGGTGTGGCTGCCCATTCCCACTGCAACACCGTGTTTAACATCTTCTCTCAGGTGCTTGGGTAGCACTGTGGTTGAGGAATGAGTGGAACATTCCCAACTGTGCTGAAACACAGCCCTATTCTAGGGACAACTGGACCCAGGGCTAAGAAAATAGGACTCTCTTTTGGGCTCATCTGAGCACGACCTGCCAATCAGTAGGCACAGCTGGAAGAGACAAAGCAGGAAGCTTGTGAGGGGTGCATTGAAAATGGGGGCTACCTACTGAGACTAGGCAAACCACCATTTTCTGAGAGACACAGTCCCCCAGGAGCCCATCTGACCCAGGCAGTCTTGGTGGTTGCCCAGGCTAAGACTAACCAGGGCCTTGCCCTTGAGCAACAAAGAGGCCATGAACCGCCTGCACCCCTTCTGTAGGGATGGGGGTGGAGATAGGATCATGACCTCTCAACACATCCAGTGAACTAGCAACAAGAAAAAATCTTCCTGGCACCATATGAACACCTTTTATATTAACCTGACCACTATTTCTCTATACGTTTAGAAGAGAGAGAAGATGGGGGCCCTCCCGATATCCACTCCCCTACACTTGGCCAGGGCCCACACTCCAGAGCAGCCAAAAGTCACCTTTGTGACATCACATGACTTAAGCAGCTGGTTGCCCCACGACCAAGACTCTAGAATATTGAGGACAGTGTATGTAGGGTGTCACTGCTGTGACTAAAGGCATTTCTGACCCCGCTTTTGAAGTGATAGGATCCTGGGTACCAAGTGTTTTTTGATGTAGAACATCAACATGGCTAATCAGAATACCCCTGAGATGTAGGAAGCCAAGCTGGCCCCATCAGAGGATGGACAACCACCAATAATGTTCCAATATGATACATCCCCAGATCCTCATGTGTGTCCAAGTCTTTGGAGGGGCACGGGGACCAAGAAGAGAGCCCAGATCCAAGCCCCCAAGACAACCGCAACCACTGGACCCAAACAAAGGCACCACCAGTGTGGAAGGAAACAACATTCTTCTTGGGCTGTCCTTCCCAAGAAAGCCTTGGAGGATAGTGGAGGATGAGGCCTTCCCGTCTGTGTGTTGGAATGATGACGGAGACACCGTGATCATTGATGAAAATCTTTTCCAGAGCGAGATTCTTTGCCGAAGGGGCGACGAGCAAATCTTTGAATCGAAAAGCCTGAAGAGTTTCATCTGCTTGCTGAACCACCATGGCTTTAGCAAAATATGCCCAGGAAACTCTTCAGTTTGCTCTGCAGGGAACAGGATGGTGGTAAAGTAGAAAGTCCTCCCATTTCCCACGATCCCTGTTTCTCAAACATCTTCCTAGTGGACCCAGCAGAACAATATACTGAAAGGGCATGATTTCAGGGCCTAACCCCTTTTCATATGATACAGTATTTATGAAAAGATGAGAAAGTATAGATTTTCATTTGAAACTATAGCCCCCTTAGAGATAACCTGCAGGGATGAGTAAAGACTCTGAGCGGCCAGTTAATGTCAAATAGGTATATTTTCTCCACAAGTGACTAAATTAATTAATTTTGTTTCAGATCTACAGAAATTGCAATTTCCAGAGAGGCAAGCCTTGCCTCCTCGAGAACATTACAACACAAGGCAACCCGGTGACATGTGTTTGTCCAGGGACCAGTGTCACCCCACCCCCCCCAAAAAAGAAAGATGAAGATGGCCCCCACAAGACACTCCCCAAGATCACAGCACCAGAGTGGCGGCAAAGAAGCCGAACAAAAGGCTCAGGAGACAGGCAAGAATGATTGGGGACCCAATGCCCCTCCCCCCCGGGCATTCGAGATCACAGTTCCTCAGCCCATGGAGAGTGCCAGGGAGGTCCAGTGCCCAAGTGAAGCAAGTGGTTCAAGTGGGGAGGGTATTTTGGCAGTGTCATGTTTGTTCCCTAGGATATTGCCGGAACCAAATGACATAGGGGATCTGCTACCCCCTCCCCCCACCCTCATCAAAAGAACCGCTACAAGGTTCAGTGATGTCTTTGTACAACATGTGCTATTCCACACTGATCGCTGGCGTTTCAGTCATGACTCCATCAAGGACCCTGACTAGGCTGAGGAGGAGCAGGAGGGCTCCTCAGATAACAAATGTTCAGTCTGTGAGCGGTTCAAGCACAATGCAGGCCCATAATGTCACAGGCTTTGTAACCATGAATCCATTTCCACTTTAATAACGAAAGGCAAAAACTACATGGTACAGAATAAACAATCCAATGAGAATTGTGAGTCTGTGTTCTTCTGTTTCCGCGCCACACACCTCATCAGAATGAGCCTGAGGAGGCTAGAAATCCTGGCTCCAGACAGGCTTTTGTCCCAGTTGTCCTCGTTCATTTTCACACCCTCGACAAGGAACTGGCTAGGGGGTCCTGAGGCAAGCTCAGGAAGATCTGGTCCCCTGATCCTTGCCTACTGGTCAGGAGACAGAAATGCCCAGCATCACCTTATATTATTCATGCAACTTGAAACAGGAGAGTCTTTACTCACAGATCTCCCTATGATGCCAGGAAGTTTCTGATCAGCATCAGAGTGTCTCTAGCCCAAGTTCCTGGGGCCTTGCAGAGAGGCCCACCTAGAACCCGGACCACCCCATCTGCTAAGCAGTGTACGACAGAGCCAGTCTGACTCAGAAGACTGGTCATTCCAGGCAATGCCTGCGAGAAAACACATCATCCTCACAACTAACAGCTATTAGTAACCCCGCTAAAAGTGACCCAAATAAAGATTGCTCATACAGAAAACAAACGAACAAACAAACAAAAATAAAACACAAAAAACCTCTACCCATCACTTTTCCATCAGAGTTGTATTTCAGAGCCGTTCTTGGGTCACAAGGTAGCTATGTGACATGTGTAACACAAGCTCTCGTGAGCCCAGGGACACTTTTACAGCAGACCAGTCACTTGCCAGGACAGACAGCTCCTTTATTTCAAAGTCTGATGTCCCTTTCACTGTGAGTGAGGCCAGGCCTGGCTGGTCACCCTCTGGCAATCATTCAGTGCCCGCTCCCAGACCGCCCACAAGGACCCCTGGGTGCTGCTGAAGTGTTCTCTGAGTTTGACCAGAACAAAAACATGGGCGTCCCAAACAATAACCACTTCTATGAAAGCGTTTTTCTCTGTAAAACCCAGGACTGAGCAGGACCAAAAATAGTGATAGCACCAAGATATTTCCTGACAGCTTTCCCTTTTCCCTAAAGGTCAGAGTCCTTGACACAGTCAATGAGCCCAGAGAGGCATCTCACAAGGACAGTCGCCTACATCTGGGCACAGAAATCTGTTTAGTTGAACAGCAGATGGTGGGTAGTGCTGTCCACGATGGTGCCAGTTCAGTTCTACATCCGCGGCATGATGGCCCATTGATGGTCATGATTCAGCTGGATTCTCGGTGACCTTCCTGTGGAGTCCTCCTGCCCCTAGGGGACAGGTGCTGTGGGATGCCTACCTGGAAGATATCCTTTCCCCCTTTCCTGGGTATGGGCTCCAGTAAGCACCTGGGGTTTGAAAGTGCCCTCGGGTACTTCTGCTTCAGGTTGGTCAGTACAGCCTGCTTTTCCAGCTCCACAACCTCCTCAGGAGCACATTTTCTGGGCCCGCAAAGATTCCCCAAAGTCAAGGAGCCCTGGGAACCACGAGAGAAGCATTGAGATGTTTTTCCTTCCATAAACCAAGGGCTTCTCTTGAGAGAAAAGGGTTATTCAGAGTTATACCCACTAGAGGCTAAGTTGATTTCACCAAAGAGACACAGAGTCAGCTGTGTCCCTCTGACTGAGCACTTCAGATGTGTCAAACTCTGCTCAGGGAACCCTGGGTGAGGCCCAGGAGAGAGGGAAATGAAGTGGGCAGAGCCTGGTCACTACTGGGCAGGTCCCAGCCTGGCTGCTGGGGGCAGCACCTACAGGTCAGAAGGGCCCCAGCTGCTGTGGGGAACCCACAGGCAATCAGACCCCAAGCTCTTCACCAGGTGCAAGAAGCTGGTGTGGGACCTCAACCACTGAGGAGTGAGCGAAAAGGCCCAGGATGCTATGGGCTGTGGGGGTGGGGCAGGTGTGTGAAGTCAGGCAGACAGCCTGAGTCTGGAGGCCACCTGACCCTCTCTGTGTGCTGTGCAGCGTCCTCTGGTCTGTCACTCACACACACATGCATGTACACACATAAACACACATGTGGGCATACAGGCAACACCACATGCAGACTTGGACCTGTCCCTGCCTCTCGGATCAGCAATGGGAACTGAGGCCCAGTGTGGACAGAAGGGTTCACCCAGGTCGTAGGAACTCGGCCCTCGGAACCCCAGCCTGGGCCCCTTGCTTCCCCTTTGAAGGTGTGCTGCTTACACAAACTACAGCCCCACTGCCACAGGTTGAAAAGAAAACAAGCCCCAAATTCCTGAGCAAGGTCCTGGGGGTCCTCTTGGAGGGGTGTGGGTTGCTGCTGGGGTATCAGGCCTTGCCAGGGATCACTCCTCTCCCAGACTTCTCCCTTTGGGAGCAGAGCCTGAATCTGCATGGGGTTCCACCCCAGCCTCTCCAGAAGCAGATCCTGCCAGGGGGCTCTTCCCAGTCCCTGTGAGCACTGTGGATGGCGATGGTGCCGTTCCTGTGGCGGCTCAGTAGGGTCGCCAACGAGTCTCCAGAGTCATGACCCCATTTAAGACCAAGCCAGCATAAGGCTGCCAGGAGAGGCAGGAGAACTCCATCTCCTCTGAGATCCATGGGACTCATGTGGCCTGTGGGAACCCAAAAGTGTGAATGTCAATCAGCATCATGCATCAGCCCTCCGTGTTCATGGTCTGTGGGCTGACCTCTCCCCCCAACGTCCCCTGGGGCCCTGGAACCAGACTGACAGGGATGGTGGGAGAGCAGAGAGTGTTGGCTCCTTCTTCCTATCCCCACTCACTCAGCTGCCAGGCCCCATGGAAAGGGCTGGTGATGCAGATGCCTCGTCCATCAGATGCAGTCTTTGGGGAGCTCAGGAAACAAGGTGGAGACAAGTAAGGAGAGGCACTCAGGACAGGGTGTGGTCATTTCCACAAAGGAGGTCACTGAGGCCAGGGGAGCACAGATGAGGGAGAAAGGGTGCTTTGGCTTCACACCGGGTGAGTGGGTTCTAGTCCTCTCCCAGCGCAGACTCTCCTGGGCTCTCCTTCTCCTGCCCACCCCCACCCACCCTAACACTGTCAGCTCCCTCCTCTTTTCACCCCAAGGTGCTGCAGTTCCCATGCACCCCGGTCCCTCTTCCAGGGCTTCTGGTTGCAAATCCTTGGGCTCCAACCACAGCTGGACCCTGGGACACCACCGTGTGAGGTCAGATCATCCTGCCAGGTGTCTCCCTCGGACCCCTTGGGTGCCACCCTCCTCCATCCCCTGGCTGCACCACTGCTATCTGCTATCAGCAGACACTCCTGGCCCGCACCTGAGTCTACAGAAGGACTGACGAGCAGGAAGAATTGGCACCAGTACCCCACACACCAACCCACTTCGAGGACCTGGGATGGGCATGATCCAAGAATCCTAGAATTCAATCCTCAAATAACTGGGATAGGGTAGTGTCACTGTCACCCAGTCTACAGTTGAGAAGGTGGCACAGAAAGATGACTAGATGGCCCATGATCTTGGGGGCCCTGACTGCTTCACCCACTGTCCTTGCCTTTTACCTGGGGAAGGGGGACCTAGTACCTAGCGGAGCTCAGATTCCACAGGGCTGAGTACCTGGCCCGTAAGAGGACAGTCACAACGGGTGGCTATACATCATCATCATTGGGCCTGAGCTTCAGTTCCACACTACACATGAGCAACCTCCCCCTCTGGTTGACTCTCCCCTCCTGTCTAAAAGGACGTAAACATCACTTCATCTATTATGTCATCCTGTTTAAGAAATCATACCCACTCTCAAAGACAAAGACCCGGGGACAAAAGCTGCCTCCTGTTCACTCCCTTCCCAACCAGGTGTCCTGCCAGTCCCTCCACCCAGCTCCTCTCCTTTGTATCCCCCTCCCTCTCTCTGGCTGGGGTGCCTTTCCCTGTGAGGACAGAGGCTCAATGAATGTTTAGGGTGTACATGAACCAGTGAGAAGGGTATTTTTTTACTGTTCATGTTTCTACATTCTTGAATAAGCTACGAAAATCTAGCTCTGTGTGTGTGTGTGTGTGTGTGTGTGTGTGTGAGAGAGAGAGAGAGAGAGAGAGAGAGAGAGAGAGAGAGAGAGAGATACAAGAATTCAAAAATTAACTATTTTATTTCTGTTTTACAGCTAAGTTCTTTCACATTGAAAAATACCATTCCAATTCCATATTATCTTGTTACAGAGTACCAATAAAATGACAGATTCCTAATTAGTTTTACAAAATAGCAAAGCGCTTTCTCTTTAGTTAAATAACAATAAACCTGTGTGACCTGTGTCATTTGTAAACTTGGGTTCTGAAGCTAATAAACATTCTACTTAAAGTAACATTTTAAAATACCAAAAATAAAAGAAGATACATTTCTAAGTCACCCCAATGGAACAGAGACACAAAGATGTCATTCACTATGATTCCCTCATCCCCAGTCAGGCAGGCCCTGCACTAAGTGCTTAGATCACGACTGCCCCCCTAAAACACAAAGTAAAGAAATCTGCCCTGGATTTCAGTCAAGGCAGAAGAAGCCACTGGGCATGGCAGAAGAGCTTGCACTGGCCATGGCAGTAGTATCATCCGTGGTCCTAACTCTGGCCTGGGCTCTCTGTTCCTCCTCTCTCAAAGCCTCCTGATAGAAGTGTGTGAAGGATCTGGGGTCACTCCCACTGACCTGGGACAAAAACTCCAGGACTTTCAACTTGGTGGTCTCAGCGTGGGCCCTGGGACCCCACAGGAACTCGTACCGTGCAGGATCGCTGTTGGGCACCTGCCGGTACTCCAGGTACTGTTCCTGCACCCAAACTCTGGTGAGGAGCTCCCTGGGCTCCCCATAGATGCTATGCTCCATCCCCGCATGCACCCCCATGGCATTCAGTGCTTCCCATATCCTCTCTTCGGGGACACAATCATCCTCCGAGAAGAGTATACTAAGGATGAGTATCAGCAGGCCAGTCTTGGGCATACTGTGCTCATCGCTCACCATCCCATCATAGGTGAGGCCCAGGTTGGTGACTAGGACATAGGTGTGGCTGGTGGGGTCCACTTCCTTCACATCAATGCCATAAACCAGCTGCATGCACTCAGAGGCCTCCCTAAAGATTACAGCAAAGTGGTCCTGGTGCTCTCTGATGATGCTACTCAGCATTTCTGCCCTTGTGGTCTGCTCCTTTGTGCGATACTTCAGGAGCAGGAACCCCACCAGATCAGCTACCTTATCATTAATCACACATCTGGGCAAGGACTCTGTACCTGGCAGGGCCCAGGAGGTACTCGGACCCTCCCCTTCTTCGCTGATGGATTGGCTCAAGGGAGCAGCAGCGGCAAGGGCAGTAGGGGAGGCATGGGCACTTGGAGAGCTCACGGGAGAACTCGGTGCCCCAGCAGCAGCAGGAACCTCCTCCTGCTCCTCATTCTCTTCCTCCTCCACATTCTCCTCCTGCTCCTCCCCCTCCTCCTCTGAGGTGCTTGGGTTACTTGAAAGCAGAGGATAGCTAGAGGAAGAGGTGGAGGAGGAGGAAGAGGAAGCAACAGGGGTGGAGGAGGAGGAGGAAGAATCCTCTTCCACAGGCATGGGAATATCAAGCGAGGAGCGTTGACTCTTTGGAACTCGAGGCATGATGACTCCTGTCAGGCAGCCACAGGAGTGCGGGCAGGAGGTGTGCAATGAGGACTCACAGGCCTGGGGGAGAGAGGAAGGGTAAGTGGCCTCAGCTGAGTACACCCTTGGCCACTGTGAGAAAGGGGGACTACAGGTCTCCTCTTTAGGGGTGCTCTTGGGCCTCACTGGGGTCTCTCCTCCTGGGTGGCCTGTACCCTAAGATCCTGAATGAGGAAGTCAGATGGCTCTTTGGGGTACAGTCGGCATAGGCCAGGGTTCTGTGGCTGGCAGTGGGGTGGGGTCGGGTACTGAGGGCGTTCTCATCGATTCTGGCACGGGGGAGACCCTAGGGACACATTCTAGGTCAGGGCAGGCACCTCACCTTGACTGCTGGCACTGCCTGGACCTCCTCTGCTCTGTGACCTGTGTTTTGTGCCTCAGACCTAGGCCTTTACCTCCTGGTTCCTGGAGTCCCTGTAAGAGGAAACGAGGAAACACCTCAGCGTGCAGGTGGCATGCACAGCCATGGGCCTCCAGTGCTGACAACAGGGAGGCCGGGATGCTGTGAGGTCCCCACTGTTCTGGGCTGGATGGTCTCCTGCATCCGCCCTCGGCGTCCTCTCCTTTCCCCTGGCAGGGCCTGGAACCTCCCCTTGCTGGACCTGAGGCAAAACTCTCAGAACAAGGCTACATACCCCTGAAACTGAACAGAAGAAAGTGAGGGGGCCCCGCAGCAGACCACACCTGCCCAGAACCTCCCACGGGATACAGTATGTCATGGCCAAACTCTGTGGGGTCTATCCGTCCTGGGACGGGGAATCCCCTCAGTCCTAACTGTGACATCTGACAGGGTCTTGGATAACTTCCTGTGCTGACCGGAGGCCACTTACCTTCAGACTGAAATGCTCACCTTCCTGAGTCACTGGTGGAGGACGTGAGGGACAGCACGGCTAGCCACCACGTTCCACTTTCTCTCGTGGCTGACAGAAGTGGCAAAGTAGGGCTGGGACTCCCCCTGTTGTGATGTGAGGGGTTCCCTCAGTCCTCAGCTGAACCTTGAAAAGAGACAGCAAGACTCGGGAGCAGGGGAGGAGCATTAGGGTTCCTTCTGTCTTTCCTCAGATTGCTCACCTGCAAAGAGGTCAGAGTCCGGGCCACCTCCCCCTCCTCCTTTGCTGACCTGCATGTGCTCCCCTCAGTCCAGGTCTCTCACCTACCTGAGGCCCCCCCTTCCCCGCCCCCCCCAGCCCCATCAGAGTGCTCTCAGTTGGACAGCCCTGCCTGGTGTGTCAGAGCTGAAAGTGGAAGTGGGGTGCATGTCCTTGAGGCCCACATTTGTTCTGGAGGACAATTCCCCCTCCTTCCTCCTGCATGGTCAATAGCTTGGCCACTTGCAGTGCCCGAGTGTCCTGGCTCTGCTGTCCATACGCCTCACCCTTTGTGTAAGGCCAGACCTCTTTCATCTTCCTGAGAGCAAAGGGCGCGGGAGAAGCCATGGGAAAGCGATTCCAGAAATCCCAGGGCTGAGAGCAGGTGCGGGCTTCTGTGGGGTTCCCACTGTGGTGGGATCCAAGGTTCCCTCAGTTCTCCCTTAGGATCCTCCCTTGACTCTGGCAGGTGCTGGCCCCACCCTCTGCTGATGTGAGGTCCTGCTCTTTATACCCAAGCCCCAGACTGTCAGACCCAGATGCACCAATGAGGAAATGCCCCCTAGGATCATCCTCCACGAGGCCTGCCGGATGGACTATGGAGGGCCCTGGGCCCACCCTCTGCTGTTCTCAAGTATTGTTCCCGGTACCGACCCGGTTGTGCAAGTCAGCGCATGCTGTGTGTGGTCATCCTCCAGCGGGATCCCGGCACTGACTCTGGTTTGGTTTCCAGGGTCCCTGCGTCCACCCTCAGGGTCCTCACCTTGGCTATGGCAGGTCCCTGGCCCACTATCTGCCGAGATGGGGTCCTGATCCCTGTACAGAACCCCCAGAGTCTCTGAGACCAGGACTGACTCTGGTCTAGCTTCCAGGGTCCCTGGCCCACCATCTGCCGAGATGGGGTCCTCCTCCCTGTACAGAACCCCCAGAGTCTCTGAGAGCAGGACTGACTCTAGCTTCCAGGGTCCCTGGCCCACCAACTGCCGAGATGGGGTCCTGCTCCCTGTACAGAACCCCCAGAGTCTCTGAGAGCAGGACTGACTCTGGTCTAGCTTCCAGGGTCCCTGGCCCACCATCTGCCGAGATGGGGTCCTCCTCCCTGTACCGAACCCCCAGAGTCTCTGAGACCGGGACTGGAAGCGGAAGGGAGGAAGGGGGTGTGTTCATCCTCACAGGTGGCCCCCATCTGCTCTGGCATGCGCCGGCCCCGCCCTGTGCTGTCGGGGGTCCTCATCCTCACAGCCACCCCCAGAGACTCTCAGACCCGCCTGCGGAGGTCAGGTAATGTCCTGCGTGTGCCCCTCCCGAGTCCTGCGGGCTGGCTCTGTGGGGGTCTGGGGTCCTCCCATCCCTGACTGCCCTCTGACCAGGACTCTCCGAAGCTGCTCTGCCCTCCATGCGGAGGAGAGGCCCAGCTCCTTACCGCCGCCCCTTCCCAGCCTCCGCTGTGCAGTCTGGGCACCCCGCATGGCCACCCGGCATGGGGCCCCTCCCAGAGGACAGCAGGGGCACCTGTGCGGCTTCCCGCTGCGGTGCGGTGGGACCCGGGTGCTCACCCAGACTCCCCCAGGGCCCAGCCCGCCTCAGCCCCAGTGAGGTCCGCCCCACCCGGGCAAGCCCCGCAAGGCCCGCGTCATGGGAGCCCATGGGAAGGTCACAGAGGCTGCCTAGGGCTGTGGGCTTCACCCCCTGCGGGCCCGGGGCTGGCTCTGCTCCTGACGGCAGGGTCCCTGGGTCCAGCCCCGTCTGAGGGACCCGGGTGGCCTCAGGCCTCCTCCCACGCAGCCGCCCGCCACATGGACCCTGGAGGCCCTGGGCCCTGTGGAGCGACGCGCCTCGCCCCTCACCCTGAGTCCCCAGACCTGGCTGCGCCAACCACGACCGGCCGCGTGTGGCCAGCCCCAGGGGCCTCCCGGGACGGAAACCGTTGTCCCAGGGCCCGGGGTCCCTCGCCCTCCCGGGCACCCTCACCTGGACTCGGGCGGGTCCCGGGCTGCCCTCGGGACGTGAGCGAGCTCAGGATCTCCTGGGCATCCCCAGTGTCTCAGAGACCCGGATGCGGAAGTGAGGAACGTGCTGGGGCAAGGCCTCTGAGACCGGATGAGGCGTGTGTGGTCCCCCTCCCAGAGGCCCTTCCATGTTGAGCCTGTGGTGGGGGCAGGGTCTCTTCCTCCCCCGCTGCTCACTGTGACTCTAGGCAGCTTCTGCCCCCCTCTGCTAACCAGAAGCCCTTCTCTTGATGGGTGTCCCTGCCTGAGGCCCGTCCTGGAAGGCAGGTGGACCCTAACAGAATCAGAGCTTCTGCTGCCTGCCACAAGGACAGCCAAAAGCAGGGGGCGGGTGCTGCCGAGAAAGGAAAGGATTGATTCCCGAGTCACCTGACCTGGGCCAATGGTGGACTCCTGTCCCAAAGACCACTGTCCTCCTCCTACCTAAGCCCGCCTTTCTTGTTGTTGTCTTCATTGCCAACCGTGTTACAGAGGTCCCCTATTCCTCATGGACCCCTTCCAGCCGGAACCATCCCCTGCCCCAGGCCTTCACTACACTATTGCCTGTGTCCATGGGTTACGCACCCAAGTTCTTTCTACCTCTCAGGATCTATTTTCTTCATCAGTTAATTTGCTCTTTGGACCCCACATATGAGTGAGATCCTGTGACACTTGCCTTTCTGGCTTATTTCGCTTAGCATAATAGCCCCTGGGTCCCTCCATGATGTCTCAAAGGGCAACAGAGCCTTTTTTTTTTTTTACTGCTGTACAGTGTTCCATGGTATAGATGTACTACAGCTTTTTTACCCACTCATCTGCTGATGGGCACTTAGGCTGTTTCCAGATCTTAGCTATTGTAAATTGTGCTGCTACCACTATAGGGGTTTGTATATTCTTCCTGATTGGTGTTTCGGGTTCCTTGGGATATATTTCCAGAAGTGGGATTACTGGGTCAAATGGGAGTTCTATTTTTAATTTTTTGAGGAAACTCCATACTGTTTTCCACAGTGGCTGCACAAGTCTGCATTCCTACCAGCAGAGTACTAGGGCTCCCATTTCTCCACATCCTTGTCAGCACTTGTCATTTGTTGATTGGTTGATGGTAGCTATCCTAACAGGTGTGAGGTGATACCTCATTGTCATTTTACTCTGCACCTCTCCGATGATCGGGGACTTTGAGTATTTTATCATGTGTCTCTTAGCCATCTGTATGTCCACTTTGGAGAAGTGTCTATTTAGTCCTTTGCCCATTTTAAAATTGGATTGTCTTCCTTTTGTTAAGTTGTATGAGTTCCTTATATATTTTTGGTTATTAACCCTTTACCAAATGTATCATTGGCAAATATGTTCTTCCATACAGTGAGCTCCCTTTTCATTTTGTTGATGTTGTCTTTTGCTGTGCGGAAGCTTTGTATTTTGATATAGTTCCATTTGTTTAGTTTCTCTTTTGTTGTTGATGTTGTCTTTTGCTGTGCAGAAGCTTTGTATTTTGATATAGTCCCATTTGTTTATTTTCTCTTTTGTTTCCCTTAACCTAGGTCTTAGGAGATGCATTGGCGAACATATTGCTAAGAGACAAGTCTGAGATTTTGCTGCCTTTGGTTTCTTCTAGGATTTTTATGGTTTCACAACTGATGCTTAAGCCTTTAATCCATTTGAGTTTATTCTTGTGTATGATGCAAGTTGGTGGTCTAGTTCCATTGTTTTGCATGTGCCTGTCCAACTTTCCCAACATTGTTTATTGAAGAGCATGCCTTGATTCCATTGTATCCTCTTGTATCCTTTGTCAAATATTAATTGAATGTAATGTCTTGGGTTGATTTTTAGCATCTCTGTTTTGTTGCATTGATCTATATGCCTGTTCTTCTGCCAGTACCAAGCTGTTTTGATTACAGCGGTTTTGCAGTATAACTTGATATCTGATAGTGTGGTCACTCCAACTTTGTTCTGCTTTCTCAAGATGGCTCTGGCTATTCAGGGTCTTTTTTGCTTCCATGTAAACTTTTAGAGTACTTGTTCTAGATCTGTAAATATGCCATTGGTATTTTAATAGGGTTTGCATCTAATCTATAGATTGCTTTGGGTGGTATGGACATTTTAATGATATTAATTCTAGCAATCCATGAACACGGTATATTCTTCCACTTCTGTATATCACCCCCTATCTCTTTTTTCAATGTCCTGTAGTTTTCTGAGTACAAGTCTTTTATCTCCTTGGTTAACTTTATTCCTCAGTATCTTTTTTTTTTGTTGTTGTTGCAATGGTAAGTGGGATTTTTTTTTTTTTTTTAGTTTAGTTTCTCTTTCTGAGAGTTCATTGTTGGTGTGTAAAACTGCCATCTAGTTCTGGGTATTAATTTTGTATCCTGCTACATTGCTAAAGTCATTTATTAAGCCAAGTAGTTGCTTGCTGGAGTCCTAGGGTTTTCTATGTAGAATATCATGTCATCTGCAAATAATGACAATTTTACTTCCTCCTTTCCAATTTAGATGCCATTTGTTTCTTCCTCTTGTCTGACTGCTGTGGCTGAGACTTCCAGTACTATTTATAATAATAAAAGTATAATATGCTAATTAGACCAGACCCCTGAATGAACTTCTGGACTTCATACCCGGCGTCCTTCTGGAGGAAGCCACTGTGGTGGGGGCTGAGGCAGAGGCAGTTACAGGTGATCAGGCTGGTAGGCGAGCAGTTACGGGCAATGAGGCAGGCAGGCAGAGTCATTAGGGGCGATCAGGTATGCAGGCAAGTGGGTAAGGGTCATGAGGCAGGCAGGCAGAGGTGGTTGGTGCAATTAGGCAGGCAGGCAAGTGGTTAGGGGAGATCAGGCCATCATGTGAGCAGTTAGGTGCAATCAGCAGGCAGAGGGCAGGTGAGTGGTTAAGAGCCAGCAGCCCCAGATTGAAAGATGGATTCTCACTGATTCAGTTTTGGAAGATTGTATATTTCTGTGAATTTGTCCACTTAATCCACATTGTTCAGCTTATTGGCATAAGGATTTTCATAGTATTTTCTTACAATCCTTTGTATTTCTGTGGGGTCAATTGTTACCTCACTTCTTTTGTTTCTGATTTTACTTATTTGGGTCTTCTCTCTTTGTTTCTTGAATGTGGTTAAAGGTTCATCAGTCTTGTTTATATTTTCAAAGAATTAACTCTTGGTTTCATTGATCGTTTATATTATATTTTTCATCTGTATGTCATTTATTTCTGCTCTGACTTTTATGTATTTACTTCCTCCTACTTGCTCAGAGCTTTTCTTGTTGTTCTCTTTCTAATTTTTAAGTTGTATGGTTAAATATTTTATTAAATTTTTTTCTTTTTTTGGATGTAGGTTTGTAAGTGCTATGAACTTCCCTCTCAGGACTACTTTGCTGTGTCCCATAGATTTTGATTTGTTTTGTGGTACTTTTCTTTTGTTTCCAGGAAGTTATTTATTTCTTTTTTGATCTCATTAGTAAGTCACTCATTGTTTAGTAACATGCTATTTAGCCTCCATGTGTTTGAATATTTGTGAGTGTTTTTACTGTAACAGATTTCTAATTTCATGCCATTTATTTAGGAGCACCTAAATAAAGAAAATTAAAAAAAAAAAAATTAGAGGATTTTAAGGGAAAGATCAACAGCAATAAAGTCATAGTAGGGGACTTTAATAGCCCACAGACTTCACTGGATAGATATTCCAGACAAAAAATTACCAAGAAAACAGTGACTCTAAATGGCAGACAGGTTCAGGTGAATTTAAATGACATTTAGAGAATATTTCACCCCATAGCTGCAGAATATAAGTTCTTCTGATGTTCACAGGTGTTATTCTCAAAGATAGACCACATGTTAAAACACAAAACAAGTCTCTACAAGTTCAAGAAGATTAAAATCATAACAAGCATCTTCTCAGATCACAATGGCATGAAATTAGAAAAAGCTGCCACCCCCAGCTTCTTTAAAATCAACCCCAGCAGAGGGAATCACAGTTTCCCAAGTACCCTGGCTCAGGCCATGCACATCATTTTTTAACTAAGGTATTACATATGTGTCCTTATCCCCCCCATTGCTCTCCTCCACCCCCCACTCATGCCCTCACACCCTGGCCTCTGTGTCCATTGGTTAGGCCTATATGCTTGCATACAAGTCCTTTGGTTGATCTCCCCCCCTTACCTCCACTCTGCCCTACCTTTCCTCTGAATTTTGATGGTCTGATCAATGCTTCTTTGTCTTTGGATCTGTTTTTGTTCATCAGTTTATGTCGTTCATTATATTCCATATATGAGTGAAATCATGTGATGTTTACCGTTCTCTGACTAGGTTATTTCGCTTAGTATAATGCTCTCCAATTCCATCCATGCTGTTGCAAGTACGCTGCGGTAAAAATGAAGTCCATTCACAAGTGAGTGCTGGTCGCTGGAGGCCCACCGCCTCACCTCTTCTGTTACTTGTTTGCAGGACTAGGGGGACACCTAACCCCTTCCTTATATGACTTCAGCTCCTACACTTTCATCCTGTGGGTGGATATGCCCTGCTTATGTTAGTGTGCCCACTACTAACACAGGGCCTTCCAGAGGACACAGGCTCAGTGAATGTCTGGGAAGTAAATGAACCACTGAGCAGGGGTCCTCTTTATTCAGATGAACCCCCCCCCCCTTTCTTGCCAGAACCAAGGATCCTTGAATAAGCTGTTTCATGGAAAGACAGATGAGAATATATAAGAAGCAAAAATTAACAACCTTTTGCTTTTATTTTTCTATTTCTTAACTCCATGGATTTTACTGCTTTCTTACACATTTCCAAGGAAATCCTATTATAATGTCATGTTATCTAGATTGGGATCACAAACTAGGATGGGAAGGGTCCCAATTTTCATTACACAGTAGCAAATCTCTTACTCTGGAGCTGGACATGTGGAAATATATATGTGATCAATGTCATTTACAAACTTACATGCTAAAAGTTTATGAAAACTTCTACGTAAAGGAACATTAGAAAATTTCCTTAAAAATTCACAAAATAATAAATCATAAATTTCTCAATCACAATAGGAGCCTAAACCGTTCCCTGGGCCTCACTACTGGTTTGTTCTCAAAGAGAGTTGAAAATTGGACGCATTTTATGCCCAGCAAAAGAAGTTAATGCACATGGACCTGAAAAGTGCCTGGATGCAACTCTGGTTCAGGCATAGTATTTCTCATTGCACTCAGGCTCTTCAGGCAGGCATGGGAGGAGATGGAAATCCCTACTAACCGTGTGCATAAACTTGAGGGCTTTCACCGTGGTTGTCTTAGCATGGGCCCTCGGGGCCCACAGGAACTCATAGCATGCAGGGTCGCTATTGTGCACCTGGCGGTACACCAGGTACTGTTCCTACACCCAAACTTTGGTGATGAGCTCCCTGGGCTCCCCATAGAGCCAATGTACCTTCCCATCATGCACCCCTAAATCATGCAGTACAGCCCAGATTTTCTCCTCAGTGGCACAATCACCCTCTGAGGCGATCACACACAGAACTGTGACCAGGAGGCCTGTGTTGGGAAATCTGTGCTCATCGCTCACCATCCCATCATAGGTTAGCCCCAAGGCAGTGACCAGGACAGAGGTGTGGGTACTGGGGTCTACTTCCCTCACAACAACACCAAAAACCAACTCAGTGCACTCAACGGCCGCACTGAAGAGCTCAGGAAAGTGCTCCTGGTGCTCTTTGATGACACTACTCAGTTTTTCTGCCTTTGTGGTTGGCTCCTTTGCACGATACTTCAGGAGCAGGAACTCCACCATTTCCATCATCTTCGAACGCAGTGATTTGTGGAGCAAGAAATCGGCATCATCTTCAGGGCCTCCCTCAGTGTTTGGACCCTCTTCATCTCGAATGCTGGAGTTCTCATCTTCAGATTGGCTGCATGGAAAGGCTACCATGGCATGGGGGGAGGGGCAGGCACGCTGAGGACTCTGGGGAGGACTTGGTGTCTCAGCAGCAGGCACCTCCTCTAGGCTGTCTATAAACAGGACTGAGGGGGAGGAGGAGAGAGACAGGGCATCTTCCTCCTCCTGCATAGCCCAGAACAGCTCCTCCACCAACAAGTCGGGGATCTCAACTGGGTACGGAAAGTGTTCCTCAGGCTTCCACGGCTCACTCATATGATGACCAGGCATGATGACTCTTGCTCGAACAGTGACCGAGTGTGGGCAGAAGATGGGCGAGAGGAACCACGGGCCTGGGGAAGAGTGGGCGTGAGAGAGGCATGAGCTGAGAAACACACCCTAGGCGGCTCTGACAAAGGTGACTTCCTGGTCTCTCCTTTAGGGGTGTACATGGGACTCACAGGGCTCACTCCTGATCAGCCTGCCCACTAAGAACCTGAAGTAGGAAGTGACATGACTGTTCAGGGTATAGAAGGCACAGCACAGGGTTCTGTAGCTGATGGTGGGGTGTGGAGGTGTCAGGCAATGTGAGGACCCTCTGACATGGGTGGGGAGCCCATGGGGACATATTCATGGTCGGCACATCACCTTAATTCCTAGCACTTCCTGGCCTCCTGCTGCTCTGTGACCTAAGAATATGTAGAGTAGACCAAGGCCTTCACCTCCTCCAATCCGGGGCCTCTTCTGGAGGGAACAAAAGGGCACCTCAGCATGCACACGGCAAGCACATTCCTGGGACCCCAAAGCTGACAGGAGGGGCAGCAGGACTCCCTGAGGTCCCCTCTGTTGTGGGTGGGAGGTTCCTCCGTGCACACGTAGGATACCCACCTTTCCCCTGCCAGAGCCTGGCCCCTCACTGCCTTCTGCTGGCCTGAGGTCAAATGCTCAGAACAAGGCCACACACACCTGACACTTCAGTGAAGAAACTGAGGGGGCTCCACAAGTGATCCCTCTCCCAGAGGATCAAGAAGGGGTGACTGAAGATTTGGGTCCATCTTTCCTGGGTTAAGGCTCTGATCATTTCTCACCATGACGCACTGCTGGGTTTCAGACCACTCTCTATGCTGACTGAGCCCAATCTACTTAGACTTAGGCTTAACCTCCCTGAGGTACAGGAGTAGGAAGTGAGCTGAGGTAATCCATGCACTATTCCTAGTTTCCCAATTGCTGACAGAGGAGGCAGGGTAGGTCTGGCTTCCCATGTGCTCTGCTTCCTTTCAAGGCTCACCTTGATTCCTTGCAGGAACTGGGACTCCTCTCTCTGCTGACAAAATGTGGTTTGGTGGATGATAGGATGTGTGGTCTCACACCAAGGTCCTCACCTTCCTGAGAGCTCTGAGACAAAAGTGAACAGGAGCTCCATCTGTCCCCACCCTTGTCCAGGTTCCCACACAACTAACACCAGGGCCTGGGCCCATCCATTCTGGGTACAGAGTTCCCTTAGTCTGGCCTGAGGATACTTTCCTTTCTTCCTGGCCTGGCCTGCATCTGAATCCGGCTGAACCGATTTCACCCTGAAGAACTTTCCTCAGTGAGAAAAGCTCAGGAGGAGCAGGCATGTGGGAAGGGAGAGCATGTCACACCCTGCCTGGGGAATCTGGATGCTGAGGTCAGGACACTCCCTGATGCTGAGGGCTTTCTTCTTTTCTCAGGGAGCACAGAGCTGCAGTTTCCCACAAGAAAGCATTCACACCTTTATGACCCTTCCACAACCTCAGCTTCTCTTTGCATGAACTGAAGTCATTCCCTCTGACCAAGGCCCTGTCCTTCCCGAGTGCCCTCAGACAAACCTGTGAAGGATCCAGCTCTGCAGACCCATGCCAGGCCTTTCCCAGGGCTGGCAGCAGCACAGACTGGGTTCAGGCCACCCATTGTCTGGAGTGTGGTATCGTCCTTCCTCCCTGAGCTACCCAGGTTTACTCGGAGAGTGCCTGGAACCTTTCCCTTCTGCTGACCTGAGAATGAATACTGCAGGCAATGCCCAACATCTCTCAGGGACGTCCAAGGTGGACTGCAAGACACACCGCATTGACAATCGTGCCGAGTCACCCAGTTGTGCCAGCAGAGCCTAAGCCAGCTGGTCCCCGTTTTCACTGGGGTGGGAGGTACCACCATCCTGCCTCAAGACCCACACTTTAATTACCAGCATTGCCTGGCACACCTCCCATGTTGCCCTGAATCCAGCACCTTCAGGAAAATGCCCTCACCTCCCTTTGCCACTCCTAAGGTAGAAGTTTGGAAGCAACCCAAATCCACAGGCCTACCATGAGGATTCCAGGTGCTGCTGATAGGAAGAGGGACACTGTGGACACTTATGGCCTTGGCCAAGCCTCAGGCATACATACTTCAAGGTGTGCTAGGGGCTTCCTGAGTCCTAACTTGGGTTTTTCCCTGGTATCCTGGCAGAGCCCTGCAGCCCTTCTTTGCCCACCTGGAGCCTGACCCCTCAGCCCTCAGGGGGTGGAGTCCGCTTGTCTTCCTGCAGGATCCTCACCGTGACCCCTGGCTGGAGCTGGAACCTCCTGTCTACCTGAGAGGCCCAAGTCAGGAAGAGAGCATGTGGTCATGGACACGGGGCCTCCCAGGGTTCACAGTGGGGGTAATGTGGGGCATCTCTGTTGTGGGGTCCCGGGTCCCTCAGTCTTCCCTTTGCATGTTCACCTGGTCTCGGGGCAAGACCCGGGTCCTCCCCTCTGCCGCCTTTGTGGTTCCCCCTGAACTGCCAGGGCTGACATCAGGTCTGGGCTTCTGCGGTTCCTCTCTGCATGGTCATCCACCCTAGGGCCTCCCAACACTCTCAGCAGGACAGACTTCTGTGGACTGCCCTCCAGTTAGGGTTCCTGGATCCCCCAGGGATCTCTGCGGAGATGGAGTTCTCCTGCCTCTCCTGTCAGCCTTATGCAGGCTTGGTCTTAAATGGGGTCATGACTCTGGAGACTTGTTGGCGACCCTACTGAGCCGCCACAGGAACTGCACCATCGCCATCCACATTGCTCACAGGGACTGGGAAGAGCCCTCTGGCGGGAGCTGCTGCTGGAGAGGCTGGGGTGGAACCACATGCAGATTCATACTCTGCTCCCAAAGGGAGAAGTATGGGAGAGGAGTGATTGCTGGCAAGGCGTGACACCCCTGGAGCAACCCACACCCCTCCAAGAATACCCCCCAAGACCTTGCTCAGGAGTTTGGGGCTTGTTTTCTTTTGAAACTGTGGAGATGGGACTGTAGTTTGTGTAAGCAGCACACCTTCAAAGGGGCAACAAGGGGCCCAGGCTGGGGTTCCGTGGGCCGAGTTCCTACGATTTGGGTGAACCCTTCTGTCTATACTGGGACTCAGTTCCAGTTGGTGAACTGAGAGGCAGGAACAGGTTCAAGTTTACATGTGGTGTTGTCCATGTGTTTGTATGAATGTTTTTTTTTTTTTGCTTAAAGTTTTACAAAGGGTATTACATATGTATCCATTTTATCCCCCCGCCCTAGACAGTCCCCTAGCCTCTCCTATCCCCCAGTGTCTTATGTCCATTGGTTATGCTTATATGCATGCATACAAGTCCTTTAGTTGATCTCTTACCCCCCTACCTCCTGCCCCCCAACCCTCCCCGGCCTTCCCGCTGCAGTTTGACAATCTGTTTGAGGCAGCTCTGCCTCTGTATCTATTATTGTTCAAAAGTTTATAATGGTCTCTATTGTCCATGAATGAGTGAGATCATGTGGTATTTTTCCTTTATTGACTGGCTTATTTCACTTAGCATAATGCTCTCCAGTTCCATCCATGCCGTTGCAAATGGTAAGAGTTCCTTCCTTTTTACAGCAG
The DNA here is from genome assembly GCF_963259705.1 of Myotis daubentonii. Lineage (NCBI taxonomy): Eukaryota > Metazoa > Chordata > Mammalia > Chiroptera > Vespertilionidae > Myotis > Myotis daubentonii. Next base: position 14,574,034 of record NC_081861.1, read on the forward strand.
CATAGTATTCCATCGTGTAGATGTACCACAGTTTTCTAATCCATTCATCTACTGATGGGCACTTAGGCTGTTTCCAGATCTTAGCTATGGTGAATTGTTCTGGATGAACATATGTGTGCATATATCCTTTCTGATTGGTGTTTCTGGTTTCTTGGGATGTTGCAAAGATTTTTAAACGGAAAAAATTCTCTGGAATGGCATTCCAAGCCTTCAGTAGTTTGTTTTCGACGCTATTGAAATTACTCTTTCCCTCTTTCGTCAATCCATGTCTATGGTCTTTAAGATAACTTGTTACGTAAAATTATTTATTTATCTAATATGCACCTACACTGAACTTATCTGAAAAATAAAAAGTCAATATTAAGAAAAAATTGTAAATTGAAAATTATAAGAGAGGGTTTCACGTGCGAGCACAAGTTACTGGCATGCCATGTTTGGCACGCGTGCCAGGGGTTGCCCACCCCTGCTCTAGGGCATATCTTCCATGAATAAACTTATTTTTGAATGAATGCTTTGTAAACCTGTTTAGAAGTACAAAGACCATGGACTGAACACGAATCTTGACTGGGTGCTCATCTTTAAGCTGAGAGGCACCTTGGGGTATTTTCTTCCCTAATGCCTCTGGATTCCCTTTCAGAACAAAGGAACGACCCTCAGAGAGGACAAATAACACCACTTACTGGCAGGGCTGGGACCAGGACCTAGGACCCGTGCAGGTGGTGCCTTTCCATCTCCCTATACAGAGTGATTATTAAGACCAAAGTTACCCAAAACAGCTAGAGAACATGGATCACCGAAACCACTGTAATATCCTCTCCTCTATGGTGAAGATGACTTGAATTTTGCTTTTGTGCCATCTCACACCCAGGCTCACATCTAAGTTCAACTACATATTTATGATTATTTTCATATCAGCTTCCTTCAGTCACAGCTAGCTAAACAAGATGGAATTTAACTTAGTAGTGAGTCTGTGTATGGTTCTTGAAAAGAAGCTAACCCAAGAGCAAACAAAATGATTCAATGTACCTATCTTCAAGGCTATGGCAGAACAGGAACACAGTGGTGTGTGTGTGTGGGGGGGGGGTTGGGAGGGGTAGGGGGCGGAGGGCTTCTGGCAGGGAGAACAGGGCTGGCTTCAGAGTGAGTCAGTGAAATGCTTTGTTTCCTCAGAGCTGAATATGTGCCCAACCACAAGTCACCAATGAAAAGGGCAAGTACCAAAGGAGATCCAATTTGGAAGTGGGAAGCCTGAAATCTGGGAAAGCCAAAGCCCACCCACCTCACTGAAGAAAGGAAATGGGGCATAGGGGAGGCCTCAAGGGAGTCTGAACCTGAGGGTCTTGGGAGGGTGATTTGAGAAGACACATGCAGGTGCCCCAAAGTGAACCCATCTTGGGTAGTGAGAAGAGTTCCTATGTGGAAGACATAGAAACTAAAGCCAATGTTATTGTGACCTGAGAGTGGTGAGATTTGGCGGCAAGCCAAGCTCAAGAGGGGGCTCTGAGGACATCAGAGGGTGTGGCTGCCCATTCCCACTGCAACACCGTGTTTAACATCTTCTCTCAGGTGCTTGGGTAGCACTGTGGTTGAGGAATGAGTGGAACATTCCCAACTGTGCTGAAACACAGCCCTATTCTAGGGACAACTGGACCCAGGGCTAAGAAAATAGGACTCTCTTTTGGGCTCATCTGAGCACGACCTGCCAATCAGTAGGCACAGCTGGAAGAGACAAAGCAGGAAGCTTGTGAGGGGTGCATTGAAAATGGAGGCTACCTACTGAGACTAGGCAAACCACCATTTTCTGAGAGACACAGTCCCCCAGGAGCCCATCTGACCCAGGCAGTCTTGGTGGTTGCCCAGGCTAAGACTAACCAGGGCCTTGCCCTTGAGCAACAAAGAGGCCATGAACCGCCTGCACCCCTTCTGTAGGGATGGGGGTGGAGATAGGATCATGACCTCTCAACACATCCAGTGAACTAGCAACAAGAAAAAATCTTCCTGGCACCATATGAACACCTTTTATATTAACCTGACCACTATTTCTCTATACTTTTAGAAGAGAGAGAAGATGGGGGCCCTCCCGATATCCACTCCCCTACACTTGGCCAGGGCCCACACTCCAGAGCAGCCATAAGTCACCTTTGTGACAGCACATGACTTAAGCAGCTGGTTGCCCCACGACCAAGACTCTAGAATATTGAGGACAGTGTATGTAGGGTGTCACTGCTGTGACCAAAGGCATTTCTGACCCCACTTTTGAAGTGATAGGATCCTGGGTACCAAGTGCTTTTTGATGTAGAGCATCAACATGGCTAATCAGAATACCCCTGAGATGCAAAAAGCCAAGCTGGCCCCATCAGAGGATGGACAACCACCAATAATGTTCCAATATGATACATCCCCAGATCCTCATGTGAGTCCAAGGCTTTGGAGGGGCACGGGGACCAAGAAGAGAGCCCAGATCCAAGCCCCCAAGACAACCGCAACCACTGGACCCAAACAAAGGCACCACCAGTGTGGAAGGAAACAACATTCTTCTTGGGCTGTCCTTCCCAAGAAAGCCTTGGAAGATAGTGGAGGATGAGGCCTTCCCGTCTGTGTGTTGGAATGATGACGGAGACACCGTGATCATTGATGAAAATCTTTTCCAGAGCGAGATTCTTTGCCGAAGGGGCGACGAGCAAATCTTTGAATCGAAAAGCCTGAAGAGTTTCATCTGCTTGCTGAACCACCATGGCTTTAGCAAAATATGCCCAGGAAACTCTTCAGTTTGCTCTGCAGGGAACAGGATGGTGGTAAAGTAGAAAGTCCTCCCATTTCCCACGATCCCTGTTTCTCAAACATCTTCCTAGTGGACCCAGCAGAACAATATACTGAAAGGGCATGATTTCAGGGCCTAACCCCTTTTCATATGATACAGTATTTATGAAAAGATGAGAAAGTATAGATTTTCATTTGAAACTATAGCCCCCTTAGAGATAACCTGCAGGGATGAGTAAAGACTCTGAGCGGCCAGTTAATGTCAAATAGGTATATTTTCTCCACAAGTGACTAATTTAATTAATTTTGTTTCAGATCTACAGAAATTGCAATTTCAAGAGAGGCAAGCCTTGCCTCCTCGAGAACATTACAACACAAGGCAACCCGGTGACATGTGTTTGTCCAGGGACCAGTGTCACCCCACCCCCCCAAAAAAGAAAGATGAAGATGGCCCCCACAAGACACTCCCCAAGATCACAGCACCAGAGCGGCGGCAAAGAAGCCGAACAAAAGGCTCAGGAGACAGGCAAGAATGATTGGGGACCCAATGCCCCTCCCCCCCGGGCATTCGAGATCACAGTTCCTCAGCCCATGGAGAGTGCCAGGGAGGTCCAGTGCCCAAGTGAAGCAAGTGGTTCAAGTGGGGAGGGTATTTTGGCAGTGTCATGTTTGTTCCCTAGGATATTGCCGGAACCAAATGACATAGGGGATCTGCTACCCCCTCCCCCCACCCTCATCAAAAGAACCGCTACAAGGTTCAGTGATGTCTTTGTACAACATGTGCTATTCCACACTGATCGCTGGCGTTTCAGTCATGACTCCATCAAGGACCCTGACTAGGCTGAGGAGGAGCAGGAGGGCTCCTCAGATAACAAGTGTTCAGTCTGTGAGCGGTTCAAGCACAATGCAGGCCCATAATGTCACAGGCTTTGTAACCATGAATCCATTTCCACTTTAATAAAGAAAGGCAAAAACTACATGGTACAGAATAAACAATCCAATGATAATTGTGAGTCTGTGTTCTTCTGTTTCCGCACCACACACCTCATCAGAATGAGCCTGAGGAGGCTAGAAATCCTGGCTCCAGACAGGCTTTTGTCCCAGTTGTCCTCGTTCATTTTCACACCCTCGACAAGGAACTGGCTAGGGGGTCCTGAGGCCAGCTCAGGAAGATCTGGTCCCCTGATCCTTGCCTACTGGTCAGGAGACAGAAATGCCCAGCATCACCTTATATTAGTCATGCAACTTGAAACAGGAGAGTCTTTACTCACAGATCTCCCTATGATGCCAGGAAGTTTCTGATCAGCATCAGAGTGTCTCTAGACCAAGTTCCAGGGGCCTTGCAGAGAGGCCCACCTAGAACCCGGACCACCCCATCTGCTAAGCAGTGTACGACAGAGCCAGTCTGACTCAGAAGACTGGTCATTCCAGGCAATGCCTGTGAGAAACCACAGCATCCTCACAGCTAACAGCTATTAGTAACCCCGCTAAAAGTGACCCAAATAAAGATTGCTCATACAGAAAACAAACGAACAAACAAACAAAAATAAAACACAAAAAACCTCTACCCATCACTTTTCCATCAGAGTTGTATTTCAGAGCCGTTCTTGGGTCACAAGGTAGCTATGTGACATGTGTAACACAAGCTCTCGTGAGCCCAGGGACACTTTTACAGCAGACCAGTCACTTGCCAGGACAGACAGCTCCTTTATTTCAAAGTCTGATGTCCCTTTCACCGTGAGTGAGGCCAGGCCTGGCTGGTCACCCTCTGGCAATCATTCAGTGCCCGCTCCCAGACCGCCCACAAGGACCCCTGGGTGCTGCTGAAGTGTTCTCTGAGTTTGACCAGAACAAAAACATGGGCGTCCCAAACAATAACCACTTCTATGAAAGCGTTTTTCTCTGTAAAACCCAGGACTGAGCAGGACCAAAAATAGTGATAGCACCAAGATATTTCCTGACAGCTTTCCCTTTTCCCTAAAGGTCAGAGTCCTTGACACCGTCAATGAGCCCAGAGAGGCATCTCACAAGGACAGTCCCCTACATCTGGGCACAGAAATCTGTTTAGTTGAACAGCAGATGGTGGGTAGTGCTGTCCACAGTGGTGCCAATTCAGTTCTACATCCGCGGCATGATGGCCCATTGATGGTCATGATTCAGCTGGATTCTCGGTGACCTTCCTGTGGAGTCCTCCTGCCCCTAGGGGACAGGTGCTGTGGGATGCCTACCTGGAAGATATCCCTTCCCCCTTTCCTGGGTATGGGCTCCAGTAAGCACCTGGGGTTTGAAAGTGCCCTCGGGTACTTCTGCTTCAGGTTGGTCAGTACAGCCTGCTTTTCCAGCTCCACAACCTCCTCAGGAGCACATTTTCTGGGCCCGCAAAGATTCCCCAAAGTCAAGGAGCCCTGGGAACCACGAGAGAAGCATTGAGATGTTTTTCCTTCCATAAACCAAGGGCTTCTCTTGAGAGAAAAGGGTTATTCAGAGTTATACCCACTAGAGGCTAAGTTGATTTCACCAAAGAGACACAGAGTCAGCTGTGTCCCTCTGACTGAGCACTTCCGATGTGTCAAACTCTGCTCAGGGAACCCTGGGTGAGGCCCAGGAGAGAGGGAAATGAAGTGGACAGAGCCTGGTCACTACTGGGCAGGTCCCAGCCTGGCTGCTGGGGGCAGCACCTACAGGTCAGAAGGGCCCCAGCTGCTGTGGGGAACCCACAGGCAATCAGACCCCAAGCTCTTCACCAGGTGCAAGAAGGTGGTGTGGGACCACAACCAATGAGGGGTGAGCGAAAAGGCCCAGGATGCTATGGGCTGTGGGGGTGGGGCAGGTGTGTGAAGTCAGGCAGACAGCCTGAGTCTGGAGGCCACCTGACCCTCTCTGTGTGCTGTGCAGCGTCCTCTGGTCTGTCACTCACACACACATGCATGTACACACATAAACACACATGTGGGCATACAGGCAACACCACATGCAGACTTGGACCTGTCCCTGCCTCTCGGATCAGCAATGGGAACTGAGGCACAGTGTCGACAGAAGGGTTCACCCAGGTCGTAGGAACTCGGCCCTCAGAACCCCAGCCTGGGCCCCTTGCTGCCCCTTTGAAGGTGTGCTGCTTACACAAACTACAGCCCCACTGCCACAGGTTGAAAAGAAAACAAGCCCCAAATTCCTGAGCAAGGTCCTGGGGGTCCTCTTGGAGGGGTGTGGGTTGCTGCCGGGGTATCAGGCCTTGCCAGGGATCACTCCTCTCCCAGACTACTCCCTTTGGGAGCAGAGCCTGAATCTGCGTGGGGTTCCACCCCAGCCTCTCCAGCAGCAGATCCCGCCAGGGGGCTCTTCCCAGTCCCTGTGAGCACTGTGGATGGCAATGGTTCCGTTCCTGTGGCGGCTCAGTAGGGTCGCCAACGAGTCTCCAGAGTCATGACCCCATTTAAGACCAAGCCTGCATAAGGCTGCCAGGAGAGGCAGGAGAACTCCATCTCCTCTGAGATCCATGGGACTCACGTGGCCTGTGGGAACCCAAAAGTGTGAATGTCAATCAGCATCATGCATCAGCCCTCCGTGTTCATGGTCTGTGGGCTGACCTCTCCCCCCAACGTCCCCTGGGGCCCTGGAACCAGACTGACAGGGATGGTGGGAGAGCAGAGAGTGTTGGCTCCTTCTTCCTATCCCCACTCACTCAGCTGCCAGGCCCCATGGAAAGGGCTGGTGATGCAGATGCCTCGTCCATCAGATGCAGTCTTTGGGGAGCTCAGGAAAGAAGGTGGAGACAAGTAAGGAGAGGCACTCAGGACAGGGTGTGGTCATTTCCACAAAGGAGGTCACTGAGGCCAGGGGAGCACAGATGAGGGAGAAAGGGTGCTTTGGCTTCACACCGGGTGAGTGGGTTCTAGTCCTCTCCCAGCGCAGACCCTCCTGGGCTCTCCTTCTCCTGCCCACCCCCACCCACCCTAACACTGTCAGCTCCCTCCTCTTTTCACCCCAAGGTGCTGCAGTTCCCATGCACCCCGGTCCCTCTTCCAGGGCTTCTGGTTGCAAATCCTTGGGCTCCAACCACAGCTGGACCCTGGGACACCACCGTGTGAGGTCAGATCATCCTGCCAGGTGTCTCCCTCGGACCCCTTGGGTGCCACCCTCCTCCATCCCCTGGCTGCACCACTGCTATCTGCTATCAGCAGACACTCCTGGCCCGCACCTGAGTCTACAGAAGGACTGACGAGCAGGAAGAATTGGCACCAGTACCCCACACACCAACCCACTTCGAGGACCTGGGATGGGCATGATCCAAGAATCCTAGAATTCAATCCTCAAATAACGGGGATAGGGTAGTGTCACTGTCACCCAGTCTACAGTTGAGAAGGTGGCACAGAAAGATGACTAGATGGCCCATGATCTTGGGGGCCCTGACTGCTTCACCCACTGTCCTTGCCTTTTACCTGGGGAAGAGGGACCTAGTACCTAGCGGAGCTCTGATTCCACAGGGCTGAGTACCTGGCCCGTAAGAGGACAGTCACAACGGGTGGCTATACATCATCATCATTGGGCCTGAGCTTCAGTTCCACACTACACATGAGCAACCTCCCCCTCTGGTTGACTCTCCCCTCCTGTCTAAAAGGACGTAAACATCACTTCATCTATTATGTCATCCTGTTTAAGAAATCATACCCACTCTCAAAGACAAAGACCCAAGACCTGGGGACAAAAGCTGCCTTCTGTTCACTCCCTTCCCAACCCAGTGTCCTGCCAGTCCCTCCACCCAGCTCCTCTCCTTTGTATCCCCTCCCTCTCTCTGGCTGGGGTGCCTTTCCCTGTGAGGACAGAGGCTCAATGAATGTTTAGGGTGTACATGAACCAGTGAGAAGGGTATTTTTTTACTGTTTATGTTTCTACATTCTTGAATAAGCTACGAAAATCTAGCTCTGTGTGTGTGTGTGTGTGTGTGTGTGTGTGTGTGTGTGTGTGTGTGTGGGTGAGAGAGAGAGAGAGAGAGAGAGAGAGAGAGAGAGAGATACAAGAATTCAAAAATTAACTATTTTATTTCTGTTTTACAGCTAAGTTCTTTCACATTGAAAAATACGATTCCAATTCCATATTATCTTGTTACAGAGTACCAATAAAATGACAGATTCCTAATTAGTTTTACAAAATAGCAAAGCGCTTTCTCTTTAGTTAAATAACAATAAACCTGTGTGACCTGTGTCATTTGTAAAGTTAGGTTCTGAAGCTAATAAACATTCTACTTAAAGTAACATTTTAAAATACCAAAAATAAAAGAAGATACATTTCTAAGTCACCCCAATGGAACAGAGACACAAAGATGCCATTCACTATGATTCCCTCATCCCCAGTCAGGCCCTGCACTAAGTGCTTAGATCACGACTGCCCCCCTAAAACACAAAGTAAAGAAATCTGCCCTGGATTTCAGTCAAGGCAGAAGAAGCCACTGGGCATGGCAGAAGAGCTTGCACTGGCCATGGCAGTAGTATCATCTGTGGTCCTAACTCTGGCCTGGGCTCTCTGTTCCTCCTCTCTCAAAGCCTCCTGATAGAAGTGTGTGAAGGATCTGGGGTCACTCCCACTGACCTGGGACAAAAACTCCAGGACTTTCAACTTGGTGGTCTCAGCGTGGGCCCTGGGACCCCACAGGAACTCGTACCGTGCAGGATCGCTGTTGGGCACCTGCCGGTACTCCAGGTACTGTTCCTGCACCCAAACTCTGGTGAGGAGCTCCCTGGGCTCCCCATAGATGCTATGCTCCATCCCCGCATGCACCCCCATGGCATTCAGTGCTTCCCATATCCTCTCTTCGGGGACACAATCATCCTCCAAGACGATTATACTAAGGATGAGTATCAGCAGGCCCGTCTTGGGCATACTGTGCTCATCGCTCACCATCCCATCATAGGTGAGGCCCAGGTTGGTGACTAGGACATAGGTGTGGCTGGTGGGGTCCACTTCCTTCACATCAATGCCATAAACCAGCTGCATGCACTCAGAGGCCTCCCTAAAGATTACAGCAAAGTGGTCCTGGTGCTCTCTGATGATGCTACTCAGCATTTCTGCCCTTGTGGTCTGCTCCTTTGTGCGATACTTCAGGAGCAGGAACCCCACCAGATCAGCTACCTTATCATTAATCACACATCTGGGCAAGGACTCTGTACCTGGCAGGGCCCAGGAGGTACTCGGACCCTCCCCTTCTTCGCTGATGGATTGGCTCAAGGGAGCAGCAGCGGCAAGGGCAGTAGGGGAGGCATGGGCACTTGGAGAGCTCACGGGAGAACTCGGTGCCCCAGCAGCAGCAGGAACCTCCTCCTGCTCCTCATTCTCTTCCTCCTCCACATTCTCCTCCTGCTCCTCCCCCTCCTCCTCTGAGGTGCTTGGGTTACTTGAAAGCAGAGGATAGCTAGAGGAAGAGGTGGAGGAGGAGGAAGAGGAAGCAACAGGGGTGGAGGAGGAGGAGGAAGAATCCTCTTCCACAGGCATGGGAATATCAAGCGAGGAGCGTTGACTCTTTGGAACTCGAGGCATGATGACTCCTGTCAGGCAGCCACAGGAGTGCGGGCAGGAGGTGCGCAATGAGGACTCACAGGCCTGGGGGAGAGAGGAAGGGTAAGTGGCCTCAGCTGAGTACACCCTTGGCCACTGTGAGAAAGGGGGACTACAGGTCTCCACTTTAGGGGTGCTCTTGGGCCTCACTGGGGTCTCTCCTCCTGGGTGGCCTGTACCCTAAGATCCTGAATGAGGAAGTCAGATGGCTCTTTGGGGTACAGTCGGCATAGGCCAGGGTTCTGTGGCTGGCAGTTGGGTGGGGTCGGGTACTGAGGACGTTCTCATCGATTCTGGCATGGGGGAGACCCTAGGGACACATTCTAGGTCAGGGCAGGCACCTCACCTTGACTGCTGGCACTGCCTGGACCTCCTCTGCTCTGTGACCTGTGTTTTGTGCCTCAGACCTAGGCCTTTATCTCCTGGTTCCTGGAGTCCCTGTAAGAGGAAACGAGGAAACACCTCAGCGTGCAGGTGGCATGCACAGCCATGGGCCTCCAGTGCTGACAACAGGGAGGCCGGGATGCTGTGAGGTCCCCACTGTTCTGGGCTGGATGGTCTCCTGCGTCCGCCCTCGGCGTCCTCTCCTTTCCCCTGGCAGGGCCTGGAACCTCCCCTTGCTGGACCTGAGGCAAAACTCTCAGAACAAGGCTACATACCCCTGAAACTGAACAGAAGAAAGTGAGGGGGCCCCGCAGCAGACCACACCTGCCCAGAACCTCCCACGGGATACAGTATGTCATGGCCAAACTCTGTGGGGTCTATCCGTCCTGGGACGGGGAATCCCCTCAGTCCTAACTGTGACATCTGACAGGGTCTTGGATAACTTCCTGTGCTGACCGGAGGCCACTTACCTTCAGACTGAAATGCTCACCTTCCTGAGTCACTGGTGGAGGACGTGAGGGACAGCACGGCTAGCCACCACGTTCCACTTTCTCTCGTGGCTGACAGAAGTGGCAAAGTAGGGCTGGGACTCCCCCTGTTGTGATGTGAGGGGTTCCCTCAGTCCTCAGCTGAACCTTGAAAAGAGACAGCAAGACTCGGGAGCAGGGGAGGAGCATTAGGGTTCCTTCTGTCTTTCCTCAGATTGCTCACCTGCAAAGAGGTCAGGGTCCGGGCCACCTCCCCCTCCTCCTTTGCTGACCTGCATGTGCTCCCCTCAGTCCAGGTCTCTCACCTACCTGAGGCCCCTCCTTCCCCGCCCCCCCCAGCCACATCAGAGTGCTCTCAGTTGGACAGCCCTGCCTGGTGTGTCAGAGCTGAAAGTGGAAGTGGGGTGCATGTCCTTGAGGCCCACATTTGTTCTGGAGGACAATTCCCCCTCCTTCCTCCCGCATGGTCAATAGCTTGGCCACTTGCAGTGCCCGAGTGTCCTGGCTCTGCTGTCCATACGCCTCACCCTTTGTGTAAGGCCAGACCTCTTTCATCTTCCTGAGAGCAAAGGGCGCGGGAGAAGCCATGGGAAAGCGATTCCAGAAATCCCAGGGCTGAGAGCAGGTGCGGGCTTCTGTGGGGTTCCCACTGTGGTGGGATCCAAGGTTCCCTCAGTTCTCCCTTAGGATCCTCCCTTGACTCTGGCAGGTGCTGGCCCCACCCTCTGCTGATGTGAGGTCCTGCTCTTTATACCCAAGCCCCAGACTGTCAGACCCAGATGCACCAATGAGGAAATGCCCCCTAGGATCATCCTCCACGAGGCCTGCCGGATGGACTATGGAGGGCCCTGGGCCCACCCTCTGCTGTTCTCAAGTATTGTTCCCGGTACCGACCCGGTTGTGCAAGTCAGCGCACGCTGTGTGTGGTCATCCTCCAGCGGGATCCCAGCACTGACTCTGGTTTGGTTTCCAGGGTCCCTGCGTCCTCCCTCAGGGTCCTCACCTTGGCTATGGCAGGTCCCTGGCCCACCATCTGCCGAGATGGGGTCCTGCTCCCTGTACAGAACCCCCAGAGTCTCTGAGAGCAGGACTGACTCTGATCTAGCTTCCAGGGTCCCTGGCCCACCATCTGCCGAGATGGGGTCCTCCTCACTATACTGAACCCCAGAGTCTCTGAGACCGGGACTGGAAGCGGAAGGGAGGAAGGGGGTGTGTTCATCCTCACAGGTGGCCCCCATCTGCTCTGGCATGCGCCGGCCCCGCCCTGTGCTGTCGGGGGTCCTCATCCTCACAGCCACCCCCAGAGACTCTCAGACCCGCCTGCGGAGGTCAGGTAATGTCCCGCGTGTGCCCCTCCCGAGTCCTGCGGGCTGGCTCTGTGGGGGTCTGGGGTCCTCCCATCCCTGACTGCCCTCTGACCAGGACTCTCCGAAGCTGCTCTGCCCTCCATGCGGAGGAGAGGCCCAGCTCCTTACCGCCGCCCCTTCCCAGCCGCCGCTGTGCAGTCTGGGCACCCCGCATGGCCACCCGGCATGGGGCCCCTCGCAGAGGACAGCAGGGGCACCTGTGCGGCTTCCCGCTGCGGTGCGGTGGGACCCGGGTGCTCACTGGGACTCCCGCAGGGCCCAGCCCGCCTCAGCCCCAGTGAGGTCCGCCCCACCCGGGCAAGCCCCGCAAGGCCCGCGTCATGGGAGCCCATGGGAAGGTCACAGAGGCTGCCTATGGCTGTGGGCTTCACCCCCTGCGGGCCCGGGGCTGGCTCTGCTCCTGACGGCAGGGTCCCTGGGTCCAGCCCCGTCTGAGGGACCCGGGTGGCCTCGGGCCTCCTCCCACGCAGCCGCCCGCCACATGGACCCTGGAGGCCCTGGGCCCTGTGGAGCGACGCGCCTCGCCCCTCACCCCGAGTCCCCAGACCTGGCTGCGCCAACCACGACCGGCCGCGTGTGGCCAACCCCAGGGGCCTCCCGGGACGGAAACCGTTGTCCCAGGGCCCGGGGTCCCTCACCCTCCCGGGGCACACTCACCTGGACTCGGGCGGGTCCCGGGCCGCCCTCGGGATGTGAGCGAGCTCAGGATCTCCTGGGCATCCCCAGTGTCTCAGAGACCCGGATGCGGAAGTGAGGAACGTGCTGGGGCAAGGCCTCTGAGACCGGATGAGGCGTGTGTGGTCCCCCTCCCAGAGGCCCTTCCATGTTGAGCCTGTGGTGGGGGCAGGGTCTCTTCCTCCCCCGCTGCTCACTGTGACTCTAGGCAGCTTCTGCCCCCCTCTGCTAACCAGAAGCCCTGCTCTTGATGGGTGTCCCTGCCTGAGGCCCGTCCTGGAAGGCAGGTGGACCGGAACAGAATCAGAGCTTCTGCTGCCTGCCTCAAGGACAGCCAAAAGCAGGGGGCGGGTGCTGCCCAGAAAGGAAAGGATTGATTCCCGAGTCACCTGACCTGGGCCAATGTTGGACTCCTGTCCCAAAGACCACTGTCCTCCTCCTACCTAAGCCCGCCTTTCTTGTTGTCTTCATTGCCAACCGTGTTACAGAGGTCCCCTATTCCTCATGGACCCCTTCCAGCCGGAACCAGCCCCTGCCCCAGGCCTTCACTACACTATTGCCTGTGTCCATGGGTTATGCACCCAAGTTCTTTCTACCTCTCAGGATCTATTTTCTTCATCAGTTAATTTGCTCTTTGGACCCCACGTATGAGTGAGATCCTGTGACACTTGCCTTTCTGGCTTATTTCATTTAGCATAATAGCCCCTGGGTCCCTCCATGATGTCTCAAAGGGCAACAGAGCCTTTTTTTTTTTTTTACTGCTGTACAGTGTTCTATGGTATAGATGTACTACAGCTTTTTTACCCACTCATCTGCTGATGGGCACTTAGGCTGTTTCCAGATCTTAGCTATTGTAAATTGTGCTGCTACCACTATAGGGGTTTGTATATTCTTCCTGATTGGTGTTTCGGGTTCCTTGGGATATATTTCCAGAAGTGGGATTACTGGGTCAAATGGGAGTTCTATTTTTAATTTTTTGAGGAAACTCCATACTGTTTTCCACAGTGGCTGCACAAGTCTGCATTCCTACCAGCAGAGTACTAGGGCTCCCATTTCTCCACATCCTTGTCAGCACTTGTCATTTGTTGATTGGTTGATGGTAGCTATCCTAACAGGTGTGAGGTGATACCTCATTGTCATTTTACTCTGCACCTCTCCGATGATCGGGGACTTTGAGTATTTTATCATGTGTCTCTTAGCCATCTGTATGTCCACTTTGGAGAAGTGTCTATTTAGTCCTTTGCCCATTTTAAAATTGGATTGTCTTCATTTTGTTAAGTTGTATGAGTTCCTTATATATTTTTGGTTATTAACCCTTTACCAAATGTATCATTGGCAAATATGTTCTTCCATACAGTGAGCTCCCTTTTCATTTTGTTGATGTTGTCTTTTGCTGTGCGGAAGCTTTGTATTTTGATATAGTCCCATTTGTTTATTTTCTCTTTTGTTTCCCTTAACCTAGGTCTTAGGAGATGCATTGGCGAACATATTGCTAAGAGAGAAGTCTGAGATTTTGCTGCCTTTGGTTTCTTCTAGGATTTTTATGGTTTCACAACTGATGCTTAAGCCTTTAATCCATTTGAGTTTATTCTTGTGTATGATGCAAGTTGGTGGTCTAGTTCCATTGTTTTGCATGTGCCTGTCCAACTTTCCCAACATTGTTTATTGAAGAGCATGCCTTGATTCCATTGTATCCTCTTGTATCCTTTGTCAAATATTAATTGAATGTAATGTCTTGGGTTGATTTTTGGCATCTCTGTTTTGTTGCATTGATCTATATGCCTGTTCTTCTGCCAGTACCAAGCTGTTTTGATTACAGCGGTTTTGCAGTATAACTTGATATCTGATAATGCGGTCACTCCAACTTTGTTCTGCTTTCTCAAGATGGCTCTGGCTATTCAGGGTCTTTTTTGTTTCCATGTAAACTTTTAGAGTACTTGTTCTAGATCTGTAAATATGCCATTGGTATTTTAATAGGGTTTGCATCTAATCTATAGATTGCTTTGGGTGGTATGGACATTTTAATGATATTAATTCTAGCAATCCATGAACACGGTATATTCTTCCACTTCTGTATATCACCCCCTATCTCTTTTTTCAATGTCCTGTAGTTTTCTGAGTACAAGTCTTTTATCTCCTTGGTTAACTTTATTCCTCAGTATCTTATTTTTCTGTTGTTGTTGCAATGGTAAGTGGGATTTTTTTTTTTTTTTTTTAGTTTAGTTTCTCTTTCTGAGAGTTCATTGTTGGTGTGTAAAACTGCCATCTAGTTCTGGGTATTAATTTTGTATCCTGCTACATTGCTAAAGTCATTTATTAAGCCAAGTAGTTGCTTGCTGGAGTCCTAGGGTTTTCTATGTAGAATATCATGTCATCTGCAAATAATGACAATTTTACTTCCTCCTTTCCAATTTGGATGCCTTTTGTTTCTTCCTCTTGTCTGACTGCTGTGGCTGAGACTTCCAGTACTATTTATAATAAAAAAAGTGTAATATGCTAATTAGATCAGACCCCTGAATGAACTTCCGGACATCATACGCGGCGTCCTTCTAGAGGAAGCCACTGTGGTGGGGGCTGAGGCAGAGGCAGTTACAGGTGATCAGGCTGGTAGGCGAGCAGTTACGGGCAATGAGGCAGGCAGGCAGAGTCATTAGGGGCGATCAGGCAGGCAGGCAAGTGGGTAAGGGTCATGAGGCAGGCAGGCGGAGGTGGTTGGTGCAATTAGGCAGGCAGGCAAGTGGTTAGGGGAGATCAGGCCATCATGTGAGCAGTTAGGTGCAATCAGGCAGGCAGAGGGCAGGTGAGTGGTTAAGAGCCAGCAGCCCCAGATTGAAAGATGGATTCTCACTGATTCAGTTTTGGAAGATTGTATATTTCTGTGGATTTGTCCACTTAATCCACATTGTTCAGCTTATTGGCATAAGGATTTTCATAGTATTTTCTTACAATCCTTTGTATTTCTGTGGGGTCAATTGTTACCTCACTTCTTTTGTTTCTGATTTTACTTATTTGGGTCTTCTCTCTTTGTTTCTTGAATGTGGTTAAAGGTTCATCAGTCTTGTTTATATTTTCAAAGAATTAACTCTTGGTTTCATTGATCGTTTATATTATATTTTTCATCTGTATGTCATTTATTTCTGCTCTGACTTTTATGTATTTACTTCCTCCTACTTGCTCAGAGCTTTTCTTGTTGTTCTCTTTCTAATTTTTAAGTTGTATGGTTAAATATTTTATTAAATTTTTTTCTTGTTTTTGGATGTAGGTTTGTAAGTGCTATGAACTTCCCTCTCAGGACTACTTTGCTGTGTCCCATAGATTTTGATTTGTTGTGTGGTACTTTTCTTTTGTTTCCAGGAAGTTATTTATTTCTTTTTTGATCTCATTAGTAAGTCACTCATTGTTTAGTAACATGCTATTTAGCCTCCATGTGTTTGAATATTTGTGAGTGTTTTTACTGTAACAGATTTCTAATTTCATGCCATTTATTTAGGAGCACCTAAATAAAGAAAATTAAAAAAAAAAACATTAGAGGATTTTAAGGGAAAGATCAACAGCAATAAAGTCATAGTAGGGGACTTTAATAGCCCACAGACTTCACTGGATAGATATTCCAGACAAAAAATTACCAAGAAAACAGTGACTCTAAATGGCAGACAGGTTCAGGTGAATTTAAATGACATTTAGAGAATATTTCACCCCATAGCTGCAGAATATAAGTTCTTCTGATGTTCACAGGTGTTATTCTCAAAGATAGACCACATGTTAAAACACAAAACAAGTCTCTACAAGTTCAAGAAGATTAAAATCATAACAAGCATCTTCTCGGATCACATTGGCATGAAATTAGAAAAAGCTGCCACCCCCAGCTTCTTTACAATCAACCCCAGCAGAGGGAATCACAGTTTCCCAAGTACCCTGGCTCAGGCCATGCACATCATTTTTTAACTAAGGTATTACATATGTGTCCTTATCCCCCCATTGCTCTCCTCCACCCCCCACTCATGCCCTCACACCCTGGCCTCTGTGTCCATTGGTTAGGCCTATATGCTTGCATACAAGTCCTTTGGTTGATCTCCCCCCCTTACCTCCACTCTGCCCTACCTTCCCTCTGAATTTTAATGGTCTGATCAATGCTTCTTTGTCTTTGGATCTGTTTTTGTTCATCAGTTTATGTCGTTCATTATATTCCATATATGAGTGAAATCATGTGATGTTTACCGTTCTCTGACTAGGTTATTTCGCTTAGTATAATGCTCTCCAATTCCATCCATGCTGTTGCAAGTACGCTGCGGTAAAAATGAAGTCCATTCACAAGTGAGTGCTGGTCGCTGGAGGCCCACCGCCTCACCTCTTCTGTTACTTGTTTGCAGGACTAGGGGGACACCTAACCCCTTCCTTATATGACTTCAGCTCCTACACTTTCATCCTGTGGGTGGATATGCCCTGCTTATGTTAGTGTGCCCACTACTAACACAGGGCCTTCCAGAGGACACAGGCTCAGTGAATGTCTGGGAAGTAAATGAACCACTGAGCAGGGGTCGTCTTTATTCAGATGAAACCCCCCCCCCCTTTCTTGCCAGAACCAAGGATCCTTGAATAAGCTGTTTCATGGAAAGACAGATGAGAATATATAAGAAGCAAAAATTAACAACCTTTTGCTTTTATTTTTCTATTTCTTAACTCCATGGATTTTACTGCTTTCTTACACATTTCCAAGGAAATCCTATTATAATGTCATGTTATCTAGATTGGGATCACAAACTAGGATGGGAAGGGTCCCAATTTTCATTACACAGTAGCAAATCTCTTACTCTGGAGCTGGACATGTGGAAATATATATGTGATCAATGTCATTTACAAACTTACATGCTAAAAGTTTATGAAAACTTCTACGTAAAGGAACATTAGAAAATTTCCTTAAAAATTCACAAAATAATAAATCATAAATTTCTCAATCACAATAGGAGCCTAAACCTTTCCCTGGGCCTCACTACTGGTTTGTTCTCAAACAGAGTTGAAAATTGGACGCACTTTATGCCCAGCAAAAGAAGTTAATGCACATGGACCTGAAAAGTGCCTGGATGCAACTCTGGCTCAGGCAGAGTATTTCTCATTGCACTCAGGCTCTTCAGGAAGGCATGGGAGGAGATGGAAATCCCTACTAACCGTGTGCATAAACTTGAGGGCTTTCACCGTGGTTGTCTTAGCATGGGCCCTCGGGGCCCACAGGAACTCATAGCATGCAGGGTCGCTATTGTGCACCTGGCGGTACACCAGGTACTGTTCCTGCACCCAAACTTTGGTGATGAGCTCCCTGGGCTCCCCATAGAGCCAATGTACCTTCCCATCATGCACCCCTAAATCATTCAGTACAGCCCAGATTTTCTCCTCAGTGGCACAATCACCCTCTGAGGCGATCACACACAGAAGTGTGACCAGGAGGCCTGTGTTGGGAAATCTGTGCTCATCGCTCACCATCCCATCATAGGTGAGCCCCAAGGCAGTGACCAGGACAGAGGTGTGGGTACTGGGGTCTACTTCCCTCACAACAACACCAAAAACCAACTCAGTGCACTCAACAGCCGCACTGAAGAGCTCAGGAAAGTGCTCCTGGTGCTCTTTGATGACACTACTCAGTTTTTCTGCCTTTGTGGTTGGCTCCTTTGCACGATACTTCAGGAGCAGGAACTCCACCATTTCCATCATCTTCGAATGCAGTGATTTGTGGAGCAAGAAATCGGCATCATCTTCAGAGCCCCCCTCAGTGTTTGGACCCTCTTCATCTCGAATGCTGGAGTTCTCATCTTCAGATTGGCTGCATGGAAAGGCTTCCATGGCATGGAGGGAGGGGCAGGCACGCTGAGGACTCTGGGGAGGACTTGGTGTCTCAGCAGCAGGCACCTCCTCTAGGCTGTCTATAAACAGGACTGAGGGGGAGGAGGAGAGAGACAGGGCATCTTCCTCCTCCTGCATAGCCCAGAACAGCTCCTCCACCAACAAGTCGGGGATCTCAACTGGGTACGGAAAGTGTTCCTCAGGCTTCCACGGCTCACTCATATGATGACCAGGCATGATGACTCTTGCTCGAACAGTGACGAGTGTGGGCAGAATATGGGCGAGAGGAACCATGGGCCTGGGGATGAGTGGGAGTGAGAGAGGCATGAGCTGAGAAACACACCCTAGGCGGCTCTGACAAAGGTGACTTCCAGGTCTCTCCTTTAGGGGTGTACATGGGACTCACAGGGCTCACTCCTGATCAGCCTGCCCACTAAGAACCTGAAGTAGGAAGTGACATGACTGTTCAGGGTATAGAAGGCACAGCACAGGGTTCTGTAGCTGATGGTGGGGTGTGGAGGTGTCAGGCAATGTGAGGACCCTCTGACATGGGTGGGGAGCCCATGGGGACATATTCATGGTCGGCACATCACCTTAATTCCTAGCACTTCCTGGCCACCTGCTGTTCTGTGACCTGAGAATATGTAGAGTAGACCAAGGCCTTCACCTCCTCCAATCCGGGGCCTCTTCTGGAGGGAACAAAAGGGCACCTCAGCATGCACACAGCAAGCACATTCCTGGGACCCCAAAGCTGACAGGAGGGGCAGCAGGACTCTCTGAGGTCCCCTCTGTTGTGGTTGGGAGGTTCCTCCGTGCACACGTAGGATACCCACCTTTCCCCTGCCAGAGCCTGGCCCCTCACTGCCTTCTGCTGGCCTGAGGTCAAATGCTCAGAACAAGGCCACACACACCTGACACTTCAGTGAAGAAACTGAGGGGGCTCCACATGTGATCCCTCTCCCAGAGGATCAAGAAGGGGTGACTGAAGATTTGGGTCCATCTTTCCTGGGTTAAGGCTCTGATCATTTCTCACCATGACGCACTGCTGGGTTTCAGACCACTCTCTATGCTGACTGAGCCCAATCTACTTAGACTTAGGCTTAACCTCCCTGAGGTACAGGAGTAGGAAGTGAGCTGAGGTAATCCATGCACTATTCTGAGTTTCCCAATTGCTGACAGAGGAGGCAGGGTAGGTCTGGCTTCCCATGTGCTCTGCTTCCTTTCAAGGCTCACCTTGATTCCTTGCAGGAACTGGGACTCCTCTCTCTGCTGACAAAATGTGGTTTGGTGGATGATAGGATGTGTGGTCTCACACCAAGGTCCTCACCTTCCTGAGAGCTCTGAGACAAAAGTGAACAGGAGCTCCATCTGTCCCCACCCTTGTCCAGGTTCCCACCCAACTAACACCAGGGCCTGGGCCCATCCATTCTGGGTACAGAGTTCCCTTAGTCTGGCCTGAGGATACTTGCCTTTCTTCCTGGCCTGGCCTGGATCTGAATCCGGCGGAACCGATTTCACCCTGAATAACTTTCCTCAGTGAGAAAAGCTCAGGAGGAGCAGGCATGTGGAAAGGGAGAGCATGTCACACCCTGCCTGGGGAATCTGGATGCTGAGGACAGGACACTCCCTGATGCTGAGGGCTCTCTTCTTTTCTCAGGTAGCACAGAGCTGCAGTTTCCCACAAGAAAGCATTCACACCTTTATGACCCTTCCACAACCTCAGCTTCTCTGCATGAACTGAAGTCATTCCCTCTGACCAAGGCCCTGTCCTTCCCGAGTGCCCTCAGACAAACCTGTGAAGGATCCAGCTCTGCAGACCCATGCCAGGCCTTTCCCAGGGCTGGCAGCAGCACAGACTGGGTTCAGGCCACCCATTGTCTGGAGTGTGGTATCGTCCTTCCTCCCTGAGCTACCCAGGTTTACTCGGAGAGTGCCTGGAACCTTTCCCTTCTGCTGACCTGAGAATGAATACTGCAGGCAATGCCCAACATCTCTCAGAGACGTCCAAGGTGGACTGCAAGACACACCACATTGACAATCGTGCCGAGTCACCCAGTTGTGCCAGCAGAGCCTAAGCCAGCTGGTCCCTGTTTTTACTGGGGTGGGAGGTACCACCATCCTGCCTCAAGACCCACACTTTAATTACCAGCATTGCCTGGCACACCTCCCATGTTGCCCTGAATCCAGCACCTTCAGGAAAATGCCCTCACCTCCCTTTGCCACTCCTAAGGTAGAAGTTTGGAAGCAACCCAAATCCACAGGCCTACCATGAGGATTCCAGGTGCTGCTGATAGGAAGAGGGACACTGCGGACACTTATGGCCTTGGCCAAGCCTCAGGCATACATACTTCAAGGTGTGCTAGGGGCTTCCTGAGTCCTAACTTGGGTTTTTCCCTGGTATCCTGGCAGAGCCCTGCAGCCCCCTTCTTTGCCCACCTGGAGCCTGACCCCGCAGCCCTCAGGGGGTGGAGTCTTCTTGTCTTCCTGCAGGATCCTCACCGTGACCCCTGGCTGGAGCTGGAACCTCCTGTCTACCTGAGAGGCCCAAGTCAGGAAGAGAGCATGTGGTCATGCACCAGGGGCCTCCCCGGGTTCACAGTAGGGGTAATGTGGGGCATCTCTGTTGTGGGGTCCCGGGTCCCTCAGTCTTCCCTTTGCATGTTCACCTGGTCTCGGGGCAAGACCCGGGTCCTCCCCTCTGCCGCCTTTGTGGTGGTTCCCCCTGAACTGCCAGGGCTGACATCAGGTCTGGGCTTCTGCGGTTCCTCTCTGCATGGTCATCCACCCTAGGGCCTCCCAACTATTTGAGCAGGGCAGACTTCTGTGGACTGCCCTCCAGTTAGGGTTCCTGGATCCCCCAGGGATCTCTGCGGAGATGGAGTTCTCCTGCCTCTCCTGTCAGCCTTATGCAGGCTTGGTCTTAAATGGGGTCATGACTCTGGAGACTTGTTGGCGACCCTACTGAGCCGCCACAGGAACTGCACCATCGCCATCCACATTGCTCACAGGGACTGGGAAGAGCCCTCTGGCGGGAGCTGCTGCTGGAGAGGCTGGGGTGGAACCCCACGCAGATTCATACTCTGCTCCCAAAGGAGGAAGTATGGGAGAGGAGTGATTGCTGGCAAGGTGTGACACCCCTGGAGCAACCCACACCCCTCCAAGAATACCCCCCAAGACCTTGCTCAGGAGTTTGGGGCTTGTTTTCTTTTGAAACTGTGGAGATGGGGCTGTAGTTTGTGTAAGCATCACACCTTCAAAGGGGCAACAAGGGGCCCAGGCTGGGGTTCTGTGGGCCGAGTTCCTACGATTTGGGTGAACCCTTCTGTCTATACTGGGACTCAGTTCCAGTTGGTGAACTGAGAGGCAGGAACAGGTTCAAGTTTACATGTGGTGTTGTCTATGTGTTTGTATGAATGTTTATGTGTGTATACACAATTGTGTGTGTGTGTAGGACAGACCAGGGTCAGCTACACAGCACACAGAGAACATTGAGTAGCCTCCAGACTCAGGCTGTCTGCCTGACTTCACACACCTGCCCCACCCCCACTGCACAAGGCATCCTGGGCCCTTAAGCTCACCCTTCATTGGTTGAGGTCCCACACCAGCTCCTTGCACCTGGTAAAGAGCTTGGGACCTGATTGCCTGTGGGTTCCCCATAGCAGCCAGGGCCTTTCTGACCTGTACATGCTGCCCACAGTAGTCGGGCTGGGACCTGCCCATTAGTGGACCAGACTCTCTCCTCTTCATTTCCCTCCCTCCCCCGGCCTCACCCAGAATTGCCTGAACAAAGTTTGACACATCAGAAGTTCTCAGTCAGAGGTTCCCAGCTCACTCCACATCCGTTTGGTGAAATCAGCTTAGCCTCTAGTGCAGTGGTTCTCAACCTTGGCTGCACATTAGAATCACCTGGGCATCTTTTTAAAATCCTGATTTCTGGGCCTTATCCTCCAGAAATTCTGTTTCTTTGTTATGGGGTGGGGCTGCAAGATTAGTAACAAACAGAAGTTCTGGAGGATGAGGCCCAGAAATCAGGATTTTAAAAAGATGCCCAGGGGATTCTACTGTGCAGCCAAGGTTGAGAACCACTGCATGGGTGAAACTCTGAATAACCCTTTTCTCTCACAGGAAGCCTTTGGTTTATGGAAGGAAAAAACATCTCAATGCTTCTCTCGTGGTTCCCAAGGCTCCTTGACATGAGGGAATCTTTGCAGGCCCAGTAAACATAGCTCCTGTGGAGGTTGTGGAACTGGAAAAGCAGGCTGTACTGACCAACCTGAAGCAGACATACCCAATTGCACTTTCAAACCCCAGGTGCTTACTGGAACCCATACCCAGGAAAGGGGGAAAGGATATCTTCCATGTAGGAATCCCACAGCACCTGTCCCCTAGGGGCAGGAGGACTCCACAGGAAGTTCACTGAGAACCCAGCTGAATCATGACCATCAACAGGCCATCATGCCGCAGATGTAGAACTGAATTGGCACCACCGTGGAGAGCACTACCCACCATCTGCTGTTCAACTAAACAGATTTCTGTGCCCAGATATAGGCGACTGTCCTTGTGAGATGCCTCTCTGGGCTCATTGACTGTCTCAAGGCTCTGATATTTAGGGAAAAGGGAAAGCTGCTAGGAAATATCTTGCTGCTATCACTCATTTTGGCCCTGCTGATTCCTGCAATGTACAAAGAGAAATGTTTTAGGAGAATGGGTTAGTGTTTAGGACTCCCTTATACAGTCTCCACTCTCTGTCTGGTTAAACTCCGAGAACACTTCAGGAGCACCCACGTGTCATTGTGGGAGGTCTGGGAGCAGGCACTGAATGACTGCCATTGCCAGAGGGTGACCAGCAGGGATGAGCTCATTCACCTTGAGGGAGACACCAGACTTTGAAAGAAAACACCTGTCTGTCCTGGCAAGTGACTGGTCTCCCTTGGCTCATGAGGGCTTGTATTACACATGTTGTATCACTGCCTCGTGACCCAAGAACAGATCTGAAGTACAGCTCTGATAGAAAAGTGATGGGTAGAGGTTTTGTTTTTTGTTTGTTTGTTTGTTTGTTTGTTTGTTTGTTTGATTTTTCCGTGTGAGCAATCTTTATTTGGGTCCCTACTAGCAGGGTTAGTAACGGTTGCTAGCGATGAGGATGATGGGCTTTCTCCCATACGTTGACTGGAATGGCCCATCTTCTGAGCCAGACTGCCTCTGTCATACACGGCTTAGCAGATGGAGTGGCCAGGTTCTAGGTGGACCTCTCTGCAAGGCCCCTGGAACATGGGCTAGAGATACTCAGATGCTGATCAGAAACTTCCTGGCATCATAGGGGGACCCGTGAGTAAAGACCCTCCTGTTTCAAGTTGCATGACTAATGTAAGGTGATTCCGTCAAGGTCAGGAGCA
This sequence comes from Myotis daubentonii, assembly GCF_963259705.1. Classification (NCBI taxonomy): domain Eukaryota; kingdom Metazoa; phylum Chordata; class Mammalia; order Chiroptera; family Vespertilionidae; genus Myotis; species Myotis daubentonii. The sequence continues at coordinate 14,597,488 of NC_081861.1, forward strand.
AGGCAGTTCTGTCTCAGGTCCAGCAGGCAAGGCTCAGGGGACCAGATCTTCCTGGGCTTGCCTCAGGACTAAGTAGCCAGTTCCTTGGCTGAGTATATGAAAATGAAAGAGGACAATGGGAACAAAAGCCTGTCCAGGCCAGGATTTCTAGTCTCCTCAGGCTCATCTGACGAGATGTGTGGCACGGAAACAGAAGAACATGGACTCACAAATATCATTGGGCTGTTTATTTTCTTCCATGTAGTTTTGCCTTTCTTTATTAAAGCCTACATGGATTCGTGGGTACAAAGTGGTGATTGTTTTCTGTCACCTGTGATCTTATAGGCCTGCATTGCCCTTGAACTGCTCACAGAGTGAACAGTTGCCATATACGGAGTCCTCCCCCTCCTAGTCCTTATCAGGTTCCTTGGGCTGGGTCATGACTGAAAGGTCAGCCATCACCATATAAAATCCAGGTGTTGTACAAATACATCGTCAAATCATATAGTGTGTGATTTAGGGGGCTAGAGAGTAGTTTGCCCACGGCTGTTCTAGAGTCTCAGCCATGGGGCAACCAGATGCTTAAGTCATGTGATTTCACAAAGGTGGCTCACAGCTGCTCTGGAGTGTGGGCCCTGGATAAGTGTGGGGAAGTGGATGTGCATAGGGCCCCCAGGTTCTCTCTTTCCAAAAAGTACAGAAAAATTGGGTTCGGGTTACCAGAAAGAACTCTCATCTGCTGCCAGGGAGATTGTTTCTTGTTGATAGTTCACTGGATGTGTTGAGAGGTCATGAGCCTATCTCTACTTTCATCCCTAGAGAGGGGGAGGCCTATTGATGGCCTCTTTGATAGCTCAAGATTAGTCCTAACTTGGCTACCACCAAGAATGCCTGGGTCAGATGGGCCCCTGGGGACTATATCTCCCTGAAAATGGTGTTTGGCCCCATCTCAGCAGGTAGCCCCCCTGTCCAATGCACCCTCCACAAGCATGCTTCTTTGGTATCTTCCAGCTACTCTTGCTGGATGCTGGGTCCTGCTCAGATGAGCCCAAACTAAGGGTCTGCTTTATTACCCCGGGTCAAGTTGTCCCTAGAGTAGGGTTGTGTTCCTGTATAGGTGGGGGCACAAGCAGTGTCACCTTCCCACGGTACCCTTCTATCTCCCTTTTTAGTGTATTAAGACCAAAGTTGGTAGTTAGACCACCTCAAACAGATAGAGAACATGGATCACAAAAACCACTGTAGTATCCTATCCTCTGTGGTGAAGGTGACATGAATTTGACTTTTGTCACATCCCACACCCAGAATCTCATCTATGTTCAAGTACATAGTTATGATTATTTTCATATCTGCTTCATTCAGTCACGGCTACCTAAACATGTTGTAATTTTCCTTGGTAGTGAGTCTGTGTCCTTGTCCCATGAGTCCTTGTCCCATGTCTTGCACTAAGTGGTGTAATTTGTGCTCTCTGAGGGTCAATCCTTTGTTTCTAAAAGTGGAGTGCAAAGGCATTTGGGAACAGAATCCCCCAAAGTGCCCCTCAGCCTAAGGACTGTATCCTTAATGGAGCCCCTGGGTCAGGGGTGGGCAAAATTTTTGACTCGAGGGCCACAATGGGTTCTTAAACTGGACCGGAGGGCCGGAACAAAAGCATGGATGGAGTGTTTGTGTGAACTAATATAAATTCAAAGTAAACATCATTACATAAAACGGTATGGTCTTTTTTGTTTTTAGTTTTATTCATTTCAAAGGGGCCGGATCTGGCCCAAGGGCTGTAGTTTGCCCTGGGCTGGTCTAAATTCAGGCTCAGTCCATGGTCTTTGTGACTCGAAACAGGATTACAGAGCATTCATGCACAAAGTCAGTATATTCTTGGAGGATATGCCCTAGAGCAACAGTTCTCAACCTGTGGGTTGCGACCCCTTTGGGGGTCGAATGACCCTTTCACAGGGGTCGCCTAAGACCATTGGAAAACACATATATAATTACATATTGTTTTTGTGATTATTCATTATGCTTTAATCATGTTCAATTTGTAACAATGAAAATACATCCTGCATATCAGATGTTTACATTAGGATTCATAGCAGTAGCAAAATTATACTTATGAAGTAGGGACGGAAATAGTTTTATGGTTGGGGGTCACCACAACCTGAGGAACTGTATTAAAGGGTCACGGCATTTGGAAGGTTGAGAACCACTGCCCTAGAGGATAGGAGTTGGTGGGTTCAGGGTGGGGGTGGGGGCCTCCTAGTGTCTCTGGAAAAGCAGCCAGCTCCCTTTAGTTGCCTACCGAACATTGTTTCTTAAATGAGTTATTTAAAGGCTGAAAAGATTTTCTTGTGCACTTTGCTAGCTCATGCCTCTACCGATTACTTATTTGAAGGGACTTGTCCATTTTATGGGAGGGAAATTGGAGAGAGGGCTTTGGAAACCACAATCTGGAATTTGGTGGAGAGAGGGTGTGTATTTGTTATGATCAAGGCACCCTTGCATCCCAAGGCTTCTGTAGGACCATTAGCTAATGTTCTTCGAAGCAAGAGCAACTGAATTTCCACTGTGGGGAAGAATCTAGAACATCAGGCTCATCTTTTCCTTCGAAGATGAAATACCCACTTTGCTGACTTCTGTGGAGTTGAAGAAAGCCATTATGAAACTGGCCTTCCTCAATTAAGCCTGCTGGGTCCCAGAAATTCAACCATTGGTACCGTGGCCACCAGTCAGACAGTCTCTATTAGGCAACATGTTCAGGACCCTTTGAGAAAGGAGAACAAAGCTAGAGGAATCCCAATACCTGATATCAAGCTATGCTATAAGGCCATTGTAATCAAAACAACTGGTAATGACATAAGAGCAGGCATATGGATCAATGGACCAGAACAGAGAGCCCAAAAATCAACCCACTCCTACATTGTGAACTGATATTTGACAAAGGAGGCAACAGCATACAATGAGGGAAAGACAGTCTCTTCATTAGTAAACGGTGTTGGGAAACTTGGATGGGTACATGTGAAACAATGAAATAAAACCACCCACTTATACCATTTAGAAGAATACATTCAAAATGAATAAAAGACTTAAATGTAAGTCATGAAACCATAAAAGTCCTGGAAGAAAACATAGGCAGTAAAATCTCAGACATCACACATAGCAATATTTTTTGCTGATATGTCACTCAGGGCAAGGGAAATAAAGGAAAATATAAACAAATGGGACTACATCAAACTAAAAAGCTTCTGCACAGCAAAGGGTACCGTCAACAACATGAAAAGGGAAGCCTCTGCACGGGAGAACATAGTTGCCAATGATACAGCTGATAAGGGGTGGATCTCCAAAATATATAAAGTACTCATACAGCACAAGCAAAGGAACACAAACAATGCAATTTAAAAGTGGGCAGAGGACCTGAGTAGATATTCTCCAAAGAGGACATACAAATGGATGAGACAAGAAAAAAATGCTCAATTTCACCCATCATGAGAGATATGCAAATTAAAATGACAGTGAGGTACCACCTCACACCTACCAGAATGGCTACCATCAATAAATCAACAAACAACAAGTGCTAGTGAGGCTGTGGAGAAAAAGGAACCCTTGTATACTATTAGTGGAAATGCAGACAGGTGCAACCACTATGGAAGACAGTGTGGAGTTTCCTAAAGTAATTAACCATAAAGCTTCCATTTGACACAGTGATCCCACTTCTAGGAATATATCTTAAGAAGCCTGAACCACCGATCACAGAGAATATATGCAGCCCTATGTTCAAAGAGCATTATTTACAACTAGAGGCCCAGTGCACAAAACTCGTTCACCGTAGGGGGCGGCCCTCAGCCAGGCCTGCACCCTCTTGCAGTCCGGGACCCCTCACTCCTTACCACCCACCTGATCTCTGCTCTTTCGTGCCTCCATGGAGGCAGGAGAGGTTCCTGCCACCACTGATGCACTCGCCAGCTGTGAGCCCGGCTTCTGGCTGAACCGAGCTCCCCCTGTGGGAGAGCACTGACCACCAGGGGGTCAGCTCCTGCATTGAGTGTCTGCCCCTGGTGGTCAGTGCACGTCATAGTGACTGTTTGTTCCACCATTCAGTCAATTTACATATTAGGCTTTTATTATGTAGGATAGCCAAGAGCTGAAAACAGTGCAGATGCCCATCAATAGAAGGGTGAATAAAAAAACAATGGTATATTTACATAGTGGAATACTACCTGGCAGGAAAAGAGAAGGAATTCTTAACTTTTGAGACAGCATGTCTGGATCTGGAGATTATTATACTCAGTGAAAGAAGCCAGTCAGAGAAAGAGAAAAACTATATGACCTCACTTATATGTGGAATCTAATGAACATTATCTGTCAAACAAAATAGAAACACAGGCATGAAGACATGGAACAGACTGACAGCGGTCAGAGGGGATGGGGGAGAGAGAGATTGGATGAAACTAACTGAAGGGATTAGCCAAAGAACATCCATGAACAGAGATGACAATGTGGTGAGGGCCAGAGGGTGCAGGGAAATCAGGTACTATGTGAACAGGACCAAAAGAAGGGAAAATGGGGATATCTGTAATAGTGTCAGCAATAAAATAAAAACTTTTTAAAAGGATATTGCTATTTACCGTTATCTCTTAATAGAACATAAATAAGGGGCTATTGCTCTCAGATGGGATGGAGGGTGAGCTATGGGAGAGCAGGGTAATTCTGAAGGGAGTAGGGAGCCTGTGTGAAAGGTTGAGGGCAGGAGATTCTGTGCAGCCTTAAAAGGAGGCTGCACTGATGAGCAAGTCTGCAGACCATGATCTAGGGAAGGACAGGAGTCACCCAAGGGAAGACCAGGGGAAGGGTATTGTCATGAGGGAAAATGCTGTGATGAGGGAAAATGCTGGGACGAGGCAGAAATCCTGGCCCCGGGAAGACTGAGATATCAATAAACCTCAGACAATCCCCAAATTAGGCTTTATTCTCACTGTCACCTTCCTTCCTTAGGCCTGCTCTTGCCTGGGCCCCAGGGTTCTCCTAATTGTCATCTGAAAGAGTTCATTCATACTTAGAGGACAGATTAATTGTGAGGCAGAAGGTGGGCCATGGGCTAGAAAGGCAGGAAATATCATGGACTCCTGATGAATTCAGGCAAGGAGTCAAGACTCAACGATGCTACTTACTAGCCATGTGTTCCTGGGAAAATTAGCTGGCCCATTGGGCATCAGGTTCTTCCTCTGTGAAGTAAGTGGGTCTGATAAGCCCTGTCTTATAGGACTGCAGCGATGTGTGGAGTGTTTGTAAACCACCGTGCACATTGCCTGGTGGAGATTGAATCTGTAATGAATGGCAGTTATTTCTAATATCGTTTTTATCCCAGATACTTCCACTCTCGCCTCTGGCACTGTGATTACTTGTTTGTTATTAAGGTCATATTAGAGAATGTGCAGTTCAGTAGGGCATAGAACACCCAATCGGCCAAAGAGGATACCCAATTCATGGATGTATGCTGACATTCAGGTGTGGGGAGCCTTCCCAGCTGGACACACACAAAGATGCCAGAAAGAGAATCTAGTTAGAACTCTTTCCCTCTGTCCAAGCTGTTCTGTCATCCAAATGCTTTCATTCATTTCACCCCCACCCAAAATCTACCCCTGGATAATGATTGGCCAGATCACACTCAAGATCATTAACATTCAATCCCAATTAGGCTGTGGGCTATGGCGTTCCCAGGCCATCATGTTTCTCATGGCTCAGTAACTGTATATCTGTAGAAATCTGTGCAGATGATGGGTATCACACGCGTAGTGCTCATAATGTCCAATGACACTGAGACTGTGTGCAGGAACCACCCTTCCTAACCAGGTGGAGATTTCCCTCTGGTTCATCCATGATCCCAAAGGAACAAGTCAGGACAATTTTCCACTTCACACTTCCCTCTCACACCCAAGACACACAATGTGCTGCTACCACCCCCAGCTTCTTTACAATCAACCCCAGCAGAGGGAATCAGTTTCCCTAATACCCTGGCTCAGGCCATGCACATCATTTTTTAATTAAGGTATTACATATGTGTCCTTATCCCCCCATTGCCCTCCTCCACCCCCCCCCCCACTCATGCCCTCATCCCTCTGGCATCTGTGTCCATTGGTTAGGCCTATATGCTTGCATACAAGTCCTTTGGTTGATCTCTCCCCCTTACCTCCACCCTCCCCTACCTTCCCTCTGAGGTTTGATGGTCTGATTGATGCTTCTCTGTATTTGGATGTTTTTGTTCATCCGTTTGTTGTTCATTTTATTCCATAAATGAGTGAGATCATGTGATATTTATCTTTCTATGACTGGCTTATTTCGCTTAGCATCATGCTCTCCAGTTCCACCATGCTGTTGCAACTACGCTGCGGTAAAAATGAAGGCCATTCAAAATTGAGTGCTGTTCCCTGGAGGCCCACCACCTCACCTGTTCTGTTACTTGTTTGTAAGATTTAGGGGACACCTAACCCCTTCCTTATATGACTTCAGCTCCTACACTATCATTCTGTGGGTGGGTGTGCCCTGCTTATGTTGGTGTCCCCACTACTAACACAGGATCTTCCAAGGACATAGGCTCAGTGAATGTCTGGGGATTAAATGAACAACTGAGCAGGGGTCCTCTTTATGCAGATGAAATCCCTCCACTTTCTTGCCGGAACCAAGGATCCTTAGATAAGTTGTTTCATGCAAAGACAGACGAGAAGAGATAAGAATCAAAAATTAACAACCTTTTGCTATTATTTTTCTATTTATTAACTCCATTGATTGTACTGCCGAGTTCTGACACATTTCCAAGGAAATCCTTTTATAATGCCATGTTATCTATTTTGGGATCACAAAGTAGGATGGGACGTGTCCCAATTTTTGTTATACAAGAGCAAATCTCTTACTCTTGAGCTGGACATGTAGATATATAATGTGATCAATGTCATTTACAAACTTACATGCTAAAAGTTTATGAAACCTTCTATGAAAAGGGACATTCGAAAATTTCCCTAAAAATCGCAAAATAATAAATCATACATTTCTCAATCATAATAGGAGCCCAAACCTTTCCCTGGGCCTCACTATTAGTTTCTTCTCAAGCATTGAGTTGAAAATTGGATGCACTTCATGCCCAGCAAAAGAAGTTAATGCTCATGGGCCTGAAAAGTGCCTGGATTCAACTCTGGCTCAGGCATAGTGGTTGTCATTGTACTCAGGCCCTTCAAGCAGTGATGAAAGGGAATAGGGATCCCTGTCATTAACCCCGAGCACAAACTGGAGGGTTTTCATCATGGTAGTCTCTGCATGTGCTCGGGGACCCCACAGGAACTCATAGCATGCAGGATCACTATTGGGCACCTGGCGGTACAGCAGGTACTGTTCCTGGACCCAAATTTTGGTGATGAGCTCCCTGGGCTCCCCATAGAGCCAATGCTCCTTCCCATCATACACCCCTACAACATTCAGTGCTTCCCACACTTTTTCCTCAGGGGCACAATCACCCTCTGAGGCGATCACCCACAGAACTGTGACCAGGAGGCCTGTGTTGGGATATCTGTGCCCATCGCTCACCATCCCATCATAGCTGAGCCCCAAGGCAGTGGCCAGGACATAGTTGTGAGTACTGGGGTCCATTTCTTCCACCACAATACCAAAACCCAACTGGATGCATTCAGTGGCTGCACTGAAGAGCTCAGGAAAGTGGTCCTGGTGCTCTTTGATGACACTACTCAGCATTTCTGCCTTTGTGGTCGGCTCCTTTGCACGATACTTAAGGAGTAGAAACTCCACCATTTCTATCATCTTCAAATGCAGTGCTTTGTGGAGCAAGGAATCGGCATCTTCATCAGGGCCTCCCTCAGTGTTTGGACCCTCCTCATCTTGGCTGCTGGAGCTCTCATCTTCAGCGTGTCTCCATGGAAAGGCTTCCATGGCATGGGGGGAGGCACCCTGAAGACTCTGGGGAGGACTTGGTGTCTCAGCAGCAGACACCTCCTCTAGGCTGTCTATAAACAGGACTGAGGGGGAGGAGGCCCGAGAGGAGTAGAGAGACAGGGCCTCCTCCTCATCCTCCACCTCCTCCTCCTGCATAGCCCAGAACAGTTCCTCTACCAACATGTCAGGGATCTCCATTGGGTCCTCATGGTCTTCCTCAGGCTTCCACGGCTCACTCATATGATGACCAGGCATGATGAGTCATGCTCGAGCAGTGACCGAGTGTGGGCAGAAGATGGGCGAGGAGGACCCACGGGCCTGGGGGAAGGGGAGTATGAGAGGCATGAGCTGAGAAACACACCCTAGGTGGCTCTGACAAAGGTGACTTCCAGGTCTCCCCTTTAGGGGTGTACATGGGCCTCACAGGTCTCACTCCTGATCAGCCTGCCCACTAAGATCCTGAAGAAGGAAGTGACATGACTGCTCAGGGTATAGAAGGCACAGCACAGGGTTCTATAGCTGAAGGTGGGGTGTGGACGTGTCAGGCAATGTGGTGTCCCCTCTGACAGTGGTGGGGAGCCCATGGGGACATATTCATGGTCGGAACCTCACCTTAATTCCTCGCACTTCCTGGCTTCCTGCTGCTCTGTGACCTGAAAATATGTAGAAAACCAAGGCCTTCACCTCCTTCTATCAGGGGGCTCTGCTGGAGGGAAAAACGGAGCACCTCAGGATGCACATGGCAATCACAGTCCTGGAACCCCAATGTTGACAGGAGGGGCAGCAGGACTCTGTGAGGTCCCCTCTGTTGTGGGTGGGAGGTTCCTCCTTGCACATGTAGGATCCTCACCTTTCCCTTGCCTGGGCCTGGCCCCTCACTGCCTTCTGCTGGCCTGAGGTCAAACTCTCAGAACAAGACCACACACACCTAACACTTGAGGGAAGAAAATGAGGGGGTTCCTCTCCCGGAGGATCAAGAAGGGGTGACTGAAGATTTGGGTCCATCTACCCTGGGTTAAGGCTCTGATCCCTTCTCACCATGACGCACTGCAGGGTTTCAGACCACTCTTTCTGCTGACTGAGCCCAATCTACTTAGACTTAGGCTTCACCTCCCTGAGGTACAGGAGTAGGAAGTGAGCTGAGCTAATCCAGGCACTATTCCGAGTTTCCCCATTGCTGACAGAGGAGGCAGGGTAGGTCTGGGTTCCCATGTGCTCTGCTTCCCCTCAGTGCTCACCTTGATTCTTGGCAGGAACTGGGACTCGTCTCTCTGTTGACAAAATTTGGATCCTGGGGATGATACAACATATGGTCTCACACCAAGGTCCTCACCTTGCTGATAGCTCTGTGACAAAAGTGATCAGGAGCTCCAACTGCCACCACCCCTGTGCAGGTTCCCACACAACTGACACCAGGGCCAGGGCCCATCCATTCCGGGAAGAGTTCGTGCGTAATCTGGCCTCAGGATACTTGCCTTTCTTCCAGGCCTGGCCTGGGTCTGAATCCAGCTGACCTGATTTCACCCTGAATAACTGTCCTCAGTGAGAAAAGCTCAGGAGGAGATGGCATGTGGAAAGGGAGAGCATGTCACACCCAGGTACCCCTGCCTGGGGAATTTGGATGCTGAACACAGGACACTCCCTGATGCTGAGGGCTCTCTTCTTTTCTCAGGGGGCACATAGCTGCAGTTTCCCGCAAGAAAACATTCACACCTTTATGACCCTTCTACAACCTCAGCTCATCTTTGCATGAACTGAAGCCATTCCCTCTGACCAAGGACCTGTCCTTCCAGAGTGCCCTCAGACAGACGTGAGGAGGAACCACCTCTGCCGAGCCATGCCAGGCCTTTCCCAGGGCTGACAGCAGCACAGACTGGGTTCGGGGGACCCATTGTCTGGAGTGTGGTATCCTCTTTCCTCACTGTGCTACCTAGGCTTACTCGGAGAGTGCCTGGGACCTTTCCCTTCCCATGAACTGAGAATGAATACTGGAGGCCATGTCCACCATTTCTTGTGACCTCCAAAGGGGACGTCAAGATACACCACAGTAATGATCCTGCCAAGTGACCCAGTTGTACCAGCAGAGCCTAAGCCAGCCAGTCCCTGTGTTTACTGGGGTGGGAAGTACCATCATCCTGCCTCAAGACCCACACTTTAATTACCAGCATTGCCTGGCACACCTCCCATGTTGCCCTGAATCCAGCACCTTCAGGACAATGCCCTCACCTCCCTTTGCCACTCCTAAGGTAGAAGTGTGGAAGCAACCCAAATCCACAGGCCTACCATGAGGCTTGCAGGTGCTGCTGGCAGGACCAGGCACACTGCGGACACTTATGGCCCTGGCCAAGCCTCAGGCATACATACTTCAAGGAGTGCTAGGGGGCTTCCTGAGTCCTACCTCGGGTCCTTACCTGGTATCCTGGCAGAGCTCTGCAGCCCCCTTCTTTGCCTACCTGGAGCCTGACCCCTCAGAGCTCAGGGGGTGGAGTCCACTTGTCTTCCTGCAGGATCCTCACCGTGACTCCTGGCTGGAGCTGAAAGCTCCTGTCAACCTGAGAGGCCCAAGTCAGTAAGAGACCATGTGGACATGGACACGGGGCCTCCCAGGGTTCACAGTAGGGGTAATGTGGGGCATCTCTGTTGTGGGGTCCCGAGTCCCTCAGTCTTCCCTTTGCATGTTCACCTTGACTCCTTGCAAAACCCCGGTCCTCCCCTCTGCGACATATGTAATTCCCCTGAATTCCAAGGGCTGACATCAGGTCTGGGCTTCTGCGGTTCCTCTCTGCATGGTCACCAACTATAGGGCCTCCCAACACTCTCAGCAGGACAGACTTCTGTGGACTCCCCTCCAGTTAGGGGTCCTGGCTTCCCCCAGTCCTCCCTGTGGTTCCTCACCTTGACTCTTCCCTCTGCCCTCCTGAGACCCTGCTCCTTACACTGAACCCCAGAGCCTGTCAGACCCGGATGCAAATGTCAGGAAAAGCACCTTGACCCTGGCCAGTGCTTCTGCATCCCTTCTGTGGACCTGAGGGAGGCCTTACATGATTTATCAAGTTTCCAGTCTCCCTCTGACCTGCATGCGGAAGTCAGGAGACACCTCACAGGGTCATCTGACATGGGCTCCTCCATGGCTCATAGCAGGGGTGACCCTTTATGGAGTCCCCTATATTGTGGGTTCCTGGTCCCCATCTTCTCTTTTTCAGCGGACCTGTGGCTCTGCTCCTTACACCAAACCCCAGTCTCTCTTACCTGATGTAGAAGTCATCCCATCCTGTAGTACCCTGCCCACTCTGGTCCTCCCAGGACTGAGGATTCTCAGGTTCAGGGCCCCCAATCTCCCTCAGAGTCCTCAACTTGACAGCAGCAGGACCTGGGGGCCCCCTGTGCAGCCTGAAGCCCTGCTCCTTCTTCCAAACCCCCCAGTGTCTCTCAGACCCAATGCAGAAATCACAAATCACAATGTGTGAGATCACCCCTCCCCCACCCCAGGAGGCCTGCCCGATGGACACTGTTCTGGGGTCCAGGCCCCCAGTCTCCGTCAGCGTCCCCACACTGACTCCGGGCAGGTCCCGGACCCCCTCTGCCGACCTGAGATGCTGCTGTGACACGGAGCTGCCCGAGGGTCTCAGACCACGAGGACCCGGAAGTCAGTCCCGACCACTCCTGGTCACCCCGCGCCTTGGGGCTCCCAGGACTGACTGCTCTGGCCCAGAGTCACCATATCCTCCCCACGGTCTCACCATAAGGCCTGCAGGTCCTGGGACCCTCCCTCTGTGAACCGGGAGGCCGGACCCCCACACAGAGGCCCTCACCCCCGAGATCCCAGGGGTCCTGTGGGCCAAACTACCCAGGGCTCCCTGCAGGGCTGAACAAGTTCCCCGGGTACCTCCGTCTGGTCCTCACCCTGATCACAGGAAGAGCCTGGGCCCTGCCGACCTGAGGAGGCTCCCCTCAGCGCCTGTGCCATCTACCGACCCGAAGCCGGCCTCCCAAAGATGACGCTCAGCTCCCTCAGACTTCTCAGGCGGAAGTCCATGAGTCAGTGACATCACTTCCGGAAACCAATTGTGTGGTCACCCAGGACAGTTGACAGGGGCGGAGTTCTGCTCCTTTGTGCCCAGCCCGCCCCTTCTGGTCCCTACCTGGGCTGGATGGCCTGGGCCCCCACCCTGTGCTGACCTGGGTCTGTGCCCCGCAGGCCAAGTGCCCTGAGACAAACCTGTGGAGGAACTACCTCTGCTGACCCATGCTGAGCCTTACCCAGGGCTGATAGCAGCACAGACTGGGTTCAAGGCACCCACTGTTTGGAGTGTGGTATCCTCCTTCCACACAACCCATGCACACTGGGAGAGTGCCTGGGACCTTTCCCTTCTGCTGAACAGAGAGTGAATACTGCAGGCCATGCCCACCATCTCTCTGAGACCTCCAAGGTGGACTTTAAGACACACAACATTGACGATCGTGCCGAGTGTGCCAGTTGTGCCAGCAGAGACTAAGCCAGCCAGTCCCTGTGTTTACTGGCGTGGGAAGTACCACCATCCTGCCTCAAGACCCACACTTTAATTACCAGCATTGCCTGGCACACCTCCCACGTTGCCCTGAATCCAGCACCTTCAGGACAATGCCCTCACCTCCCTTTGCCACTCCTAAGGTAGAAGTCTGGAAGCAACCCAAATCCACAGGCCTACCATGAGGATTGCAGGTGCTGATGGCAGGACCAGGCACACTGCGGACACTTATGGCCCTGGCCAAGCCTCAGGCATACATACTTCAAGGAGTGCTAGGGGGCTTCCTGAGCTCTAACTCGGGTCCTCACCTGGTATCCTGGCAGAGCCCTGTAGCCCCCTTCTTTGCCCACCTGGAGCCTGACCCCTCAGCCCTCAGGGGGTGGAGTCTTCTTGTCTTCCTGCAGGATCCTCACCGTGACTCCTGGCTGGAGCTGGAACCTCCTCTCTGTCAACCTGAGAGGCCCAAGTCAGGAAGAGAGCATGTGGTCATGGACACGGGGCCTCCCAGGGTTCACAGTAGGGGTAATGCGGGGCATCTCTGTTGTGGGGTCCCGGGTCCCTCAGTCTTCCCTTTGCATGTTCACCTTGATTCCAGGCAAGACCTGGGTCCTCACCTCTGCCACATTTGTGGTTCCCCCTGAACTGTCAGGTATGACATCAGGTCTGAGCTTCTGCCCTTCCTCTTTGCATGGTCATCCACCATAGGGCCTCCCAACACTTTGAGCAGGGAAGACTTCTGTGGACTCCCCTCTGGTTAGGATTCCTGGATTCCCCCAGTCCTCCCTGGGTGTCCTCACCTTGACTGTTCCCTCTGCCCACCTGAGACCGTGCTCCTTACACCTTACCCCAGAGCCTGTCAGACCCAAATGCAAATTCAAGAAAAGCACCTTTACTCTTGGCAGTTCTTCTGTATCCCTTCTGTGGCCTTGAGGGAGGCCTTACATAATTTATCAAGATATTAGTCTCCCTCAGACCTGCAAGGGGAAGTCAGGAGACACCTCACAGGGTCATCTGACATGGGCTCCTCCAGGGATCATAGCATGGGAGGCCCTATATGTGATCCCCTACATTGTGGGTTCCTGGGTCCCATCTGCTCTCCCTCAGCAGACCTGAGCTCTGCTCCTTACACCAAACCCCAATCTCTCACACCTGATGCAGGAGTCACTCCATCCTGTAATACCCCGCAGACTGGTGCTCCCAGCACTGAGGATTCTGGTGTCCAGGGCCGCCAATCTCCCTCAGGGTTTTCAACTTGACAGCAGCAGGACCTGTGGTCCCCCCTTTGCTGCCTGAAGCTCCCCTCCTTCTCCCAAACCCCCAGTGTCTCTCAGAGCCAATGCAGAAATCACAAAGCACAATGTGTGAGATCACCCCTCCCCCACCCCAGGAGGACTGCCTGATGGACACTCTTCTGGGGTCCAGGCCCCCAGCCTCCCTCAGGGTCCCCACACTGACTCTGAGCAGGTCCCGGATCCCCTCTGCCGACCTGATTCACCGCCCTGACACAGAACCCCCCGAGGTATCAGACCCGGAGAACCCAGAAGTTAGTCCTCATTGCTCATGGTCACACCGCCCCTTGGGGCTCCCGGGACTGACTGCTCTGGCCCAGGGTCACCTTGTCCCACCACGGCCACACAGTGAGGCCTGCATGTCCTGGGACCCTCCCTCTGCACGGTTGGGGGCTGGCTGGTTTGCCCTGAAGGGTGTCCCGGATCAGGGTGGGGGTCCCGCTTGGGTGCCGGGCCAGCCTGGATGAGGAGATGATGGTTGTTTACAGCTGGTCGTACCCCTTTCAGGGTGGGGGTCCCCACTGGGGTGCCTGGCCAGCCTGGATGATGGGCTGATGGCTGTTGCAGCTGGTCACACCCCCTTCAGTGTGGGGGTACCCACTGGGGTGCCTGGCCAGTCTGGGAGAGGGGCTGAGGGCCTTTTTCAGGCTGGCGGGCGACTGAAACTCCCATGCTCTTTATTTTTTTTTTATTCTGGGATTTATTTACCTTCTATAGCTGTCCCTGGAGCTGAGAGCCAGCTCCAGCTCTGAGGCCGTTGGCAGCTCTGAGGCCGTGGCTGGCTGAAAGCAGGTATCTCGGTTTGTTTAGATTCTATAATTGAAACTCTGTTGCCATCACTGGCGCTCTAAGATGAGTCCACTGGCGGCTAAAAGCAGGTACCTGGGGTTTGTTTAGCTTCTATAATTGCAACATTGTTGCATCTGGAGCTCAGAGCTGGGCTGCGGCAGGCGGGGAACTTTGGCTTCCTCCATCGCCGGGGCAACCAAGCCTCATGTTTGCTTCAGCTGCGTGGCTGCCGGCCACCATCTTGTTTGGCAGTTAATTTGCATATCTCGCTGATTAGCCAATGGGAAGGGTAGCAAAGTTACGGTTAATTACCATGTTTGTCTATAATTAGATAGGATATAGATGGGTGTTGAATTTTGTTGAATGCTTATTCTGCATATATTTTTTTAAAATATATTTTATTGGTTTTTGTACAGAGAGGAAGGGAGAGAGAGAGTTAGAAGCATTGATGAGAGGGAAACATCCATCAGCTGCCCCCTGCACACCCCTCACCAGGGACGCACCTGCAACCAAGGCACATACCCTTGACCAGAATCGAACCCAGGACCTTCCAGTACACAGGCTGATGCTCTACCCACTGAGCCAAAACGGTCAGGGCTTTTTCTGCATCTATTGATGTGAGCCTTTGATTTTTGTCTTTCAATTTGTTTTTGTGATGTATCACATTTATTGATTTATGAATATTATACCAGCCTTGCATCCCCAGAATAAATCCCACTTGGTTATGGTGTATGACCTTTTTAATATATTTGCTAATATTTTGTTGAGGATTTTAGCATCTATGTTCATCTGAGTTATTGGCCTGAAATTCTCTTTCTTTGTAGTGCCTTTATCTGGTTTTGGAATTAAGATAATGCAGGCCTCATAAAAAGAGTTTGGAACTGTCCCTTCCCCTTGGGTTTTCTGAAATAGTTTGAGGAGTATAGGTGTTAGTTCTTTGAATATTTGGTAAAACTCCCCTGTGAATCCATCTGGTCCCTGGCTTTTGTTACCTGGGCGTTTTTATTATTATTATTATTATTATTACTGCTTGTATTTCATCAGTTGCTAATGGTCTATTCAGGTTTTCTGATTCCTCCTGATTTAGTTTTGGGAGATTGTATTTTTCTAGGAATTTGTCCATTTCATCCACATTGTCCAACTTGTTGGCATATAGTTGTTCATAGTATTTTCTTACAATCCTTTGTATATCTGTGGTGTCAGTGGTTGTTCCTCTACATTTGTTTCTATTTTTATTTATTTGGGTCCTCTCTCTTTATTTCTTGATGAGTCTGGCTAATGGTTTATCAATTTTGTTTATCCTTTCAAAGAACCAGCTCTTGGTTTCATTGAGATAGATATATATATAGATATATATATATATATATATATATATATATATATATATATATATATATATATATGTTATTTATTTCAGATCTAATTTTTATTATTTCCTTCCTTCTACTTACCCTGGACTTTTCTTGTTGTTCTCTTTCTAGTTCTTTAAGTTGTAGGGTTCAATAATTTATTGCTGATTTTTTTGTTTTTTGAGGTATGCCTGTAGTGCTATGAATTTCCCTCTCAGTACTGCTTTTCTGTGTCCCAGAGATTTTGGGTTGTTGTGTGTTCATTTTCGTTTGTTTCCAGGAATTGTTTTATTTCTTTATTTGGTCTCCTTTGTAACCCATTCATTGCTTAACACATTGTATGCGGGAAACGTATTTATACGATTTACGTTGACTGGTAGTAGAGCGCGGGATACGTATTAATACGTTTTTTATAGACTAGCGGTAGAATAAGGGTAACGTATAAATATGTAAACTAAAGTTATTGTAATTTTACTGAACGTTGCCATTTGCACAAAAAATTAGGAATAATGGCCTGCGCCACCTGTTAGCGCACGATAAAAACTACCCGCAAACAATGTGTTAATAACATGATATTCAGCCTCCATATGCTTGAATGTTTTGGAGTATTTTTACTGTAGTTGATTTCTAATTTCATTCCACTGTGATCTGAGAAGATGATTGATATGATTTCAATCTTCTTTAACTTGTAAAGAATTGCTTTATGTCTATCAAGGGGTCTGTCTTTGTGAATGATCCATGTGCACTTGACAAGAATGTATAGTTTGCTGCATTGGGGTGAAATGTTCTATAAATGTCAATTAAATCCATCTGATCCAGTGTGTCTTTTAGAGTCATTGATTTCTTGTTAAGTTTTTTTCTGGAACATCTAACCAGTGAAATCAGTGAGGTGTTAAAGTCCCTTACTATGACTGTATTGTTGTCGATCTCTCAGTTAAAGTCCTCTAGAAGTATTTTTTGTTTTGTTTTTTGGGGTTTTTTTGTTTGTTTGTTTTTTTGGTGCTCCTATATTGGGTGCATGTATGTTTACCAAGGTTATATCCTCTTATTGGCTCAATCTCTTTATTATTATATAGTGACCTTTGTTGTCTCTTGTGATGGCCTTCATTTTAAAGTCTATTTTGTTGGATATGCGTATTGGTACTCCAACTTTTTTGTTTCTTTTCCATTTGCATGGAAAAAAGTTTTCCATCCCTTCACTGTCATCCTGTGTAGGTATTTTGTTCTGAGGTGGGTCTCTTGTAGACAGAATATAATTGGGTCAGGTTTTAAATCCATTCAGCTACCCTATGACTTTTGACTGGAGCATTTAATCCATTTATATTTAGGGTTATTATTGACTAGAGGCCCGGTGCACAAAAATTTGTGCACTCCAGGGGGGGATCCCTCAGCCCGGCCTGTGCCCATTTGCAGTCCAGGACCCCTTGGGGGATGTCCACCTGTCGACTTAGGCCCACTCCCTGGGGGATCAGGCCTAAGCTTGCAGTCAGATAACCTTCTGGCAGCCAGAGAGCCCTCGGGGGATGTCTGACTAAAGGCTTAGGCCCCCAAGGGATCGGGACTAAACTGTTAGTTGGACATTCTTAGTGCTGCCACTGAGGAGGGAGAGGCTCCTGCCACCACTACTGCGCTGTCCAGCTGTGAGCCAGCTTCTGGCTGAGTGGCACTCCCCATATGGAAGTGCACTGACCACCAGGGGGCAGCTCCTGCATTAAGCATCTGCCCCTTGATGGCCAGTGCACATCATAGCAACCAATTATTCTGCCATTCAGCTAATTTGCATATTAGCCTTTTATTATTATTATATAGGATGTCCCTATTTTCCCCCTTTTGCCCCTTCTGCCCAGCTCTTGCCCCCCACTTCTCTCTGGCCATCACCATACTGTTGTCTGTGTCCATGGGTTGTGCATATATTTTCTTTGGCTAATCCCTTCTTTAAATTCACTTCTTTAAATTTTTATTTTCAGATAAGTGCTTATAACTGCACTATTATATATTTTCTATTATATCATTTAGAATTAAGATATTTTTAATTGAACCCTTGTAAATTTTAGCACAATTTAACAAATTTGCTAGAAGCAATTAGGAGATTTTTCATGTAATGCAGATATATTTCAATGAATATTTTATTAATTTTTAATTTTTTAATATTTTAATTTGAAATAACCTCATACATGTAAAAAAAATACTATAAAATACTACAGCATATTATATGTACCCTTCACCCAATTTCTTAGGTGTTAATAATTTAAACATAACCATTATACAACTAACAAAATTTGGAATATATTTTTCTTATAATTTCTTTAATGTTACTTAATCCATTTACTTTGTTTTTGTTAATCTTCACGCAAGGATATTTTTCTATTGAATTTTAGAGAGAGTGAAGGGAAAGGGAGAGACACATTGATTGGTTGCCTCCTGCACATGCTCTGATAGGGACTGGTGATCAAGCCAGCAACTGAGGTACATGCCCTTGACTGGAATCAAACCTGGGACCCTTCAGTCCATGGGCTAATGCTCTATCCACTGAGCAAAACAGGCTGCAGCTTAATTCATTTACTTTTAATCTATATGTGTCTTTATATTTAAAGTCGGTTTTGTTTTTGATTCACCCTCATAATCTGTCCTTTAATTGGTGCATGTATACCACTGACTTTCAGAGTGCTCACTGATAGAGTTACTGCCAAATCAGGTGGCTTCTGGGGCTTCTGGGTTTCTGGGGCCGGCCTGCAACCTGAGATCAGATCTGATCACGGATGGCAGGCAGCCGGCTTCTGGGGTGACACATGGGGGCCTAGATGGTGGCTCACTCTGGCAGCTCACACTGTTCCACCCTGCCTCCAGCATGCAAATTGGCCGCCATCTTTGTTGGCGATTAATTTGCATATCGCCCTGATTAGCCAATGGGAGGCATAGTGAAGGTATGGTCAATTACCATGTTTGTCTATTATTAGATAGGATAAGTACTTATTTATTGCCATTTTAATTCTGTATGCCTAGGTTTTTCTCTCTGTTTCTTCTTACTTATTTAAATGGATTTTCCCATTTTATGGGATGGAAATTGGAGAGAAGGCTCTGAAAACCAGAGTCTGGCATTTTTTGGAGAAAAGGTGTTCATTTTGATATATTTTAGGCACTCTAGAGTCGCAAGGTTTCTGGAGGGACATTAGCTCATGCTGTCTGATTCAAGAGCCACTGGATTTCTACTGTGGTGAAGAATCTAGAGAACCCGGCTCATCTTGTCCTCTGAAATGAAATATTCACACTACTGACTTCAGTGGAGTTGAAAGAAGGTATTATGGAACTGACGTCCCTTGGCTGAGACTGCTCAGTTCCAGAATTTCAATCCTGGGTCCCATGCCCGCCAGTCACACAGTGTTTATTAGGCCTCATGCACAGTACCTTTTGAGAAAGTAGAGCAAAGTTGGAGGAATCACAGTAACTGATATCAAACTATAGTATAAAGCTATTATAATCAAAATAGCCAGGTGCTGGTATAAGAGCAGACATATGGATCAATGGAACAAAATAGAGCCCAGGGATCAATCCATGCCTATATTGTGAATTTATATTTGACAAAGGAGGTAAGAGTCTGCAATGGGGTAAAGACAGTCTCTTCAATAAGTTGTGTTGGGAGAGGGAGAATACAGCATCTGAATAGGCAGACCTCTCCTGCACCTCCATCCAGGGCAAGAATGGAAATACAACTAAATTGGTGAGCATTCACCAGAATTACCAACTGAGGTCCAGCTGAGGATGTGACATATTTTGAGGAAGGACAAAAAACACCTGGAGACTGGTAGGAAGGTCCAGAGACCACCTTACCAACTCTCATGGGTGACAGATCAAGAGTCAAGAGGAATCTCTTGGCTACAGGAGGGTTAGTTCCCTGAGGAGATCAAGGCCCAGAATCCAGGCTGTGCTCATCCTAGAGCACCAGAACTGAGACCAGTGGCCCAGGTAAGATCCAGCTGAGAAAGGCAGCAGGACTTCTTATTGCCAGGGAGTCTGAAAGCCAAGGAAGTTAAAGCTACAATTTTTCTTTGCCTGTTTTCTTTTAAAAATCCAGAGGACTTGATTTTTGTTTGCAGCTAATCACCTGAGGCTTCAGTGGAGGTAGGGTGTTGTGGACTGAAGGTGCCTGAGGAAAGGCTGGGGGAAACACAGAAAAGAGGTGGCTATTTTTCCTGAGAAAAGCTGGTCCCTTCCAGTAGCCACAGCTCAGAAAAAAATTAAAAAAACACCACCCAAAGGATGCATCCCACCCCACCCTCAGGAGCCCTGCCTGCCACACCCTCCATCTTGAACTATGCAGAGGAGACAGCAGCAGAGGCCAAGCCTTCAGGTTTGTGCAGTCTCAGAAGCATCAGTCAGTGTCATGTGGGTGGAGCCAACCACCCTGCTAATCCAGGAAACTGACTGGTGCTTCCCCTTCATGGGAGAAACTCTAGGTTTCCAGCTAATCCCACTGAACTATACATGATGATCTCTGCCCAGCCGAGGGCAGGGAAATATTCTGGATCACTTTCAGAGCAGTAGCTTTGGGACAAGGAAACACAATCATCACTTTCCCTGAAATCTGAATGGTGCCTCCCCATCACAGGAGACCCAGATGTCTAGACTCCTGACTCACCCTAACAGCCTTTCAGAAACAGACTTTTGAGTGATGTAGATTGATAGCTGGCTGGCATTTGAAGGCAGTCAGAGGAGGAGCCTGTGGATCCTGGGGAAGTTTCCTGACCTATTACTGGGCCCTGTGCTGCTAACAAGCCTGCCTTAGAGAGCAGCTTTGCCCCTTCCTCATGCAGCCAAGTCCTGTGGGGAAAGACACAAACTGTGGATTACTTGAAGTTTCAAACAGGTTGATGAGAGGCAAAGGAGGACAGTTTCTAACAGTGGTTAGCAGCTAAATACCTCCTGGCAAGTCCAGAAGTACAGACAAAACAGTCAGCTTCAGTCATCAGAAGAGCAGGATCCAAAGGGAGCTCCCAAGAGGCACTAAACTCTACTTAGAGGCAAATGCTGCCTTACTACCCCCTGTATTTCCTTATCTTTCTTCTTTATTGAGTTATTATTTAAGTCTCTCTTTTTTCTCTCATAGACCTACTTTTGCCCTTCCTTTTTCTTATCCATTTTTTTCTTTCTCCTGTGTTCTCTTCATTTTCCTTTTATTATTTTTGACTACGTGCTTTCTCCTCTACTTTCCTTTTTGTAATTATTTTCTTCCTCTTTTATTTTATAAAATTTCATCCCCCTTTTCTTCTTATATTCTTACTTTCATCTCTTCCCTTTCATATTCCCTTTTCTTCCCTTTTTTATCCTCATGTTTTCTTTTCTTCTATTGTCGTATTTTTTCATACCTAATACTCTTTTTTCTTTTGTGGTTGCTCTTGTTGTTGTAGGGGTCTTGTGTTTGCTTTTGTTTTGTTTCCTGTTTTGTTTTGTTGCATTTTGTTTTATTTTGCCAGCACCTACACAACAGCTTGCATGATGAGGTCGGGGTTGAGCCTCACAGTCTGCCAGCCTGAGAGGAGATTCCTCTCATGAATAGGACTATGACATTCAAGACCCAATTACAATAGAGAGCCCATGGAACACACACAAGGATCATTCATAGAGCACCTAGCTCAAGAGATCTAAAAGACTGCCCCACTGGGTCCCACAAAGCGCTTACTACATAAGGCAAACACAGCAATACTGAGAGGCATAACAAAATGCTCTAATACATAGAAACAAATACAAAGGGATGCCCAAAACCAGGAGACAAAGAAATAACCCCCAAATGAAAGAAAAGGAGGAAACTCCAGAAAGACAGCTAGCTGAAATGGAGGCAAGCAAGTTATCAGACATAGAATTCAAAGTAATAGTTATAAACGTGCTCAAGGATCTTCATGGAAATTTCAAGAAACTTAGTGGGAACCACAGCAACATGAAATAAGAAATAGAAATCATAAATAATAATCAGTTGGAAATGAAGAATAATATATATGATATTAAGAATACACTGAGTTTGACCATCATGGCTCAGTGGTTGAGTGTCAACCTATGTACCAGGAGGTCACTGTTTGATTCCTGGTCAGGGCACTTGCCAAGGTTGTGGGCTCAATCCCCAGTAGAGGGCATGCAGGAGGAAGCGATCAATGATTCTTGTCACCATTGATGTTTCTATCTCTTTCCCTCTCTCCATTCCTCTCTGAAATCAATAAAAATATATTTCACAAAATGAATACACTGGAAGTAATCAAAATTAGATTAAATGAGGTAGAAGATTGAATCAGTGACTTGGAAGACAAGGTAGAAAAAAAGTCCAATTAAAGCAGTGTAAAGAAAAAACAATTTAATATATTTTATTGATTTTTTTATAGAAACATTGATGAGAGAGAAACATCGATCAGCTGCCACCTGCACACACCCTACTGGGGATGTGCCCGCAACCAAGGTACATGCCCTTGACCAGAATCGAACCTGGGACCCTTGAGTCCGAAGGCAAATGCACTATCCACTGAGCCAAACCGGTTAGGGCAAGAAAAAACAATTTAAAAGCAGGACAATTTAAGGGAAATTTGGGACATGAAACATAATGACTTCCACATCATGGCAGTACTAGAAGGAGAAGAAACTGAGCAAGGAGGAAGGAACCTGTTTAAAGAAATAATGATAGAAAACTCCCCTAACCTTGCGAAGAAAAAAGTCACACAAGTTCAGGAAGCACAGAGAGTTCCAATCAAGTTAAACACAAAGAGACCCATTCCAAGGCACATCACAATCAAAATGATAAACATTAAAGACAAAGAAGGAATCTTAAAGGCAGCAAGAGAGAGAGACAGAAAGTTACCTACAAGGGAATACCCATTAGAATGTCAGCTGATTTCTCAATAGAAACACTTTAGGGTGGAAGGGATTGGCATGAAGGATTCAAAGTAATGAAAAACAAGGACCTGAGCCCAAGTCTACTCTATCTAGCAAGGCTATGATTTAAAATTGAAGGGGGAAAGTTTCCTAGCCAAAAAAAAAAAAAAAAAAAAAAAAAACAGGCTAAAGGAATACATTATCACCAAAACTTTATATGGAAGCAAAAAAGAGCTTGAATAGCTACAACAATCTTGAGATAAAAGAACCAAGTTGAAGGGATCACAATAACAGATATCAAGTTATACTACAAAGCCACTGAATCAAAACAGCCTGATAATGGCATAAAAAAACAGGTCTATAGATCAATGGAACAGAACAGAGAACCGAGAAATCAAGCCAAACGATTATGCTCAATGAGTATTTGACATTGGGGCAAGAGCATACAATGAACTAAAGACAATCTCTTCAATAAATGGTGTTGGGAAAATTGGGCAGGTACAGGCAAAACAAAAACAAAAAAATGGAGGTAGGCCACCAACTTAACCATACACAACAATAAACTCAAAATGGATAAAATATATAAATGTAAGTCGTGAAACCATAAAAATTCTAGAAGAAAACGCAGGTAGCAAAATATCATACATATCATGTAGCAGAATTTTCCCAAATTCATAACCAAGGGCAAGATACATAAAGGAAAGATTGAACAAATAAACAAATGGGGCTCCATCAAATTAAAATATTCTACACAGCAAAGGACACTTCTCCAAAGAGGACATATGAATGGCCAAAGACATATGAAAAAAATGCTCAATGTCACTAATCATTGGAGAGATGCAAATTAAAACAACGATGAGGTAACACCTCAAATCCAGTTAGAATGACCACCGTGAAGAAATTAAACAACAAGTGCTGGTGAGGATGTGGAGAAAAAGGAACCCTTATACAATGTTGGTAGGAATACAGACTGTTACAACCACTATGGAAACAGTGTGGACATTCCTCAAAAAATTAAAAATGGGACAGCCATTTGACCCAATGACCCCACTTCTAGAAATATATCCTAAGAAGCCTGAACCACCAATCAGAAATATTTTATGCACTCCTGTGTTCATAGCAGCGCTATTTTTTTAATTTTGTTTTATTGCCTAAAGTATTACAAAGAGTATTACATATGTCTCCTTTTTTCCCCCTTGACCTTCCCCCAGCCTCCCCTAACCCCCGGGGTCTTGTGTCCATTGGTTATGCATATATGCATGCATACAAGTCCTTCGGTTGATCTATTACCACCACCACCACCATCCCCTCTCAACCCTCCCCAGCCTTCCCAATGTAGTTTGACAGCCTGTTTGATGCTGTTCTGCCTCTGTATCTATTTTTGTTCATCAGTTTATAATGGTCTTTATTATCCATAAATGAGTGCGATCATGTGGTATTTTTCTTTCATTGACTGGCTTATTTCACTTAGCATAATGCTCTCCAGGTCCATCCATGCTATTACAAATGGTAAGAATTCCTTCTTTTTTACAGCAGTATAGTATTTCATTGTGTAGATGTTCCACAGTTTTCTAATCCATTCACCTGCTTAGGCATAGCAGCATTATTTACAATAGCTAAGTTCTGGGAAAAGCCAAAGTGCCCATCAGTAGAAAAGTGGATAAAAAAAATAGTGGTAAATTTACACAACAGAATACAAGGTAGTGGTCAAAAAGAAGGAAATCTTACCTTTTCAGACAGCATAGATGGATCTGGAGTCTATTATGCTCAGTGCAATGAGGCAGTCAGCGAAAGGCAAATACAATATGATTTCACTTATATGTGGAAACTAATGAACAACATAAAGTGATGAACAAAATAGAAACATAGGCATGAAGACATGGAACAATCTGAGAGCTGTCATAGGTGAGGGAGGAAGTGAAGGGATTAGCCAACAGAATCCATGGACAAGGAGAACAATATGGTGATGGCCAGATGGAAGGGAGGGGGGGCATGGATGCTGGGTGGAAAGGAGCAAAGGAAGGGAAATAAAGGATCTCCGTATTAGTGTCAACAATAAAACTAAGAAATTTAAGAAGTAAATTGCTATTCACAGTTATATCTTCATAGAAATTAAATAAAGGGCTGTTACTCTCAGACAGGGTGGAGGATGAGCAAGGGACTTCAGCAGGGAGTAAGTAGCTTCTATGTCAGGATGAGGCCAGGAGATTCTGTGAGCCTTCAGAGGAGGCAGCAGTGATGAGCAGGTCAGCAGACCATAATCCAGGGATGGAGAGGAGAGCACCCAAGGGAAGGCTGTCGTCATGGGGGAAAATGCTGGGACTACACAGAAATGCTGGCACCAGGAAGAGTCAGATCTCAACAAACCTCAGATAGCTCCCAAATTATGCTTGATTCTCAATGTCACCTTCCTTCCTTAGGACTGCTCTTACTGCCTGGGCCTCAGAATCCTACTACTTGTCATCTGAAAGAGTTCATTCATTGTACTGAGAAATGAATTATGGGGTAGAAGGTGGGCCATGGACTAGGGAGGGTGGAAATATTATGGACTCTAGGTGAATTTGGCAAGGGATGGAGTCTCTATCCTGCCACTTACTAGTCATGTGATCCTGGGAAAATATCAGGCCCTATGAGCATCAGGTTCTTCATGTGTGAAGTGATTTTATTATTTCCTGTCTTGCAAGACTGCAGGAATGTGTGGATTGTTTGTAAAGCATCTCATACAGGGCCTAGTGTCAATTGGAATGTGATGAATGGCAATTATTTCAAACTAGAGGCCTGCTGCGCAAAATTCGTGCATGGCAGAGGGAGGGTTCCCTCAGCCCAGTCTGCGCCCTCTCTCAATCCGGGACCCCTCCAGTAGGGTCCCTAGGCCTGGCCCGTGACCAGGGCCTATCGGGCTTCCTTCCCCAGGCTGCTGGCAGCTGGCCGAGCCCCTGCCTCTGCCACTGCTTGCCATCTCTGTGGTGCTGCCCCCCGCCGCCCCAACAAATCACCTCCCTCTGCTGGCGACAGGCATGGGGTGCAATCACTTGGCTGGCCTGGGCCTCCGTCTGCAGGATGATCATGGGGCGATGGCAGGGACCCCCCAACCAATTGAATAACACCCACCTTGGCTGGCTGGTGCCAGTGCATGTCATAGTATGATCATCTGGAAGGTCATCAGGATGGTCGTTCTGCTGTTCAGTTGTTCGGTCGATTTGCATATTATGCTTTTATTATTATAGATATCATTTTTATCCCAGATACTTCCACTCTCTCTGTTGGCACTGGGATTACTCGTCAAAGTCATGTTAGAGAATATGCAGCTCAGTAGGGCATAGAACACACAATCGGCCAAACAGGATGTTCCACAAATATAACTTAGCAAATTTTCCCAATTCATGGATGTATGCTCAAATTCATGTGTGTGGAGCCTTCCCAGCTGGACACAACACAAAGCTTCTAGAAAGAGAGTTTAGGAACAACTCTTTACCTCCGTCCAAGCTGCTCTTTTATCCAAACAAATGTTTTCATTCATTTCACCCCCACCCAAAATCTATCCCTTGATAATGATAGGCCAAATCACACTCAAGAATATTATCATTCAAACCTAATTATGCTGTGGGTTGTGGCTCTCCCAAGCCATCATGTTACTCATGGTCTCCTATCTGTATTTCTGTAGAAATCTGTGCAGATGATGGGTATAACACACCTAGTGCTCTTACTGTCCAATGACACTGAGACTGTGTACAGGAAACCACCCTTCTAACCAGGTGGAGATTTCCCTCTGGTTTATTCATGATTCAAAAGGAACTTGTTGGGACAGTTTTCCATTTCAGACTTTTCTCTCACATCCAAGACACACAATGTGCCACTGCCACCCCCAGTTTCCTTACAATCAACCCCCCCCAGAAGGAATCACAGATTCCTAAAGCTCCAAATACCCTGGCTTAGGCCATGCACATTTGACTGCTGTCTCCTGGAGGCTAACAGAAGGGTTTCTATTACTTGTTCTGTAGGATTTAGGGGACACCTCACCACCTTCCTTATGTGACTTGGGCTACTACACTATCATCCTGTGGGTGGGTGTGCCTGCTTATGTTGGTGTCCCCACTACTAACACAGGGCCTTCCAGAAGACATAGGCTCTGTGACTGTCTGGGGATTAAATGAACCATGGAGGAGAGGTTGTCTTTATTCAGATGAAATCCATCCACTTCCTTGACTGAAGCAAGCAAATACAAGGATCCTTATATAGTTTACTTCCGAGAAAGACAGAGGGGAAGGGATAAGAAGCAAGAATTAACAACCTTTTGCTTTTATTTTTCTACTAGAGGCCCGGTGCACAAAAATTTGTGCACTCGGGGGGGGGAGGGGGGGTCCCTCAGCCTGGCCTGTGCCCTCTCGCAGTCTAGGACCCCTCGGGAGATAACGACCTGCTGGCTTAGGCCTGCTCCCGGGTGGCAGAGGGCAGGCCCAATCCCTAGGTGCAGCCCCTGGTTGGGCTCAGAGCAGGGCCAATTGGGGAGTTGGGGCACCGCCCCCTGTCACACTCAAGGCAGGGTCAATGGGGAGGTTGTGGAGCAACCCCCTGTCACACACAGAGCAAGGCCCATCAGGGGGTTGGGGTGCTGCCCTCTATCACCCACAGAGCAGGGCGGATCAGGGGGTTGGGGCGCCGCCACTCTCACACTCAGGGCAGGGCTGATGGGGAGGTTATGGCTCTACCCCGTCACACACAGAGCAGGGCCCGTGGGGGGGGGGGAGCTCCCCCCTATCAGGCACAGAGCAGGGTGGATAGGGAGGTTGTGGCCCCGCCCCCTGTCACACACAGAGC
The DNA here is from genome assembly GCF_963259705.1 of Myotis daubentonii. Classification (NCBI taxonomy): domain Eukaryota; kingdom Metazoa; phylum Chordata; class Mammalia; order Chiroptera; family Vespertilionidae; genus Myotis; species Myotis daubentonii. The sequence continues at coordinate 14,625,001 of NC_081861.1, forward strand.
CGCAGGGCGATCAGGGGGTTTGGGTGCTGCCCCCTGTCACGCTGATTCCAGTGCCGGGAGGCCTCACGGCTCCGCTGATCCCGGTGCTGGGAGGCATATTACCCTTTTACTATATAGGATTGAGGCCTGGTGCATGGGTGGGGCCGGCTGGTTTGCCCTAAAGGGTGTCCTGGATCAGGGTGGGGGTCCCCACTGGGGTGCCTGGCCAGCCTGGGTGAGGAGCTGAGGGCTGTTTTCAGGCTGGGGGTGACTGAACTCCCAAACGCTCCTTTTTTCCTTTTTTTCCTTTTTTTTTTTTTTAATTCTGGGCCAGCTTTAGCTTGAGGCTTGGCTCCAGCTCTTAGGCCTCCGGCTGAAAGTAGGTTTCTGGCCTTTGCTTACAATGTTGCCAATCTGCTGGCTGAAGTTGGGCGTATTTGTTACAATGTTTCTTAAACTGCCCGCTCAGAGGCCTGCAGCCGCAGGCGGGGAACGTTGGCGTCCTCCATCACTGAGGCAACCAAGCCTCATGTTAGTTTCAAGCTGCCTGGCTGCCGGCCGCCATCTTGGCTGACAGTTAATTTGCATATCTCGCTGATTAGCCAATGAAAAGGGTATCGGTCGTACGCCAATTACCATGTTTCTCTTTTATTAGATAGGATTTCTTGACTCCATCAATTGTACTGCTGTGTTCTTTCACGTTTCCAAGAAAATCCTGCTCTAAAGACATGTTATGTAGTTTGGGATCTAAAACTAGGATGGGAAATATCCCAATTTGTGCAACACAGTAACAAACCTCTTACTCTTGAATTAGACAAGTACAAATACATATGTGCCCGATGTCATTCACAAACTTAGATGCTAAAGCCTATGAAACATTCTATGAAAAGAAACAACATTGGAAAGTTCCCTTAAACAATTCCCAAAGGAATCAAGGATAAATTTCTCAATCATTATAGGAACTCAAAGATGCTACAGCCCTTGTTCCCCCAACTCGCCCTGGGCCTCACTATGTAGAATATTGACTGCTCTTTCCTCAAACACAGAGTGGAAAATGGGCCTCATTTGATGCCCAGAAAAAAGGAAGAAAAAAAACCTGATGCATATGGGCCTGAAACTTGCCTGGATGCAACTCTGGCTCAGGTATAGTGGTCCTCATTGCACTCAGGCCCTTCAGGCAGGGATGGGAGGGAACAGGGATCCCTGACATTAACACTGACAACAAACTTGAGGGCTTTTGATGTGGTGGTCTCCGCGTGAGCCCTGCGACCCCACAGGAACTAATAGCATGCAGGGTCACTATTGGGCACCTGGTGGTACACCAGGTACTGTTTCTGCACCCAAACTTTGGTGAGGAGCTCCCTGGGCTCCCCATAGAGCCAATGCTCCTTCCCATCATGCACCCCTAAAATATTAAGTGCTTCCCAGACTTTCTCCTCAGGGGCACAATCATCCTCCACAGCAATCACAATAAGAACTGTGACCAGGAGACCAGTGTTGGGAAATCTGTGCCCATCGCTCACCATCCCATCATAGGTGAGCCCCAAGGCAGCGACCAGGAGATAGATGTGGATACTGTGGTCCACTTCCTTCACATCAATGCCAAAGGCCAGCTGCACGAACTCAGCGGCGTTGCTGAAGATCTCAGGGAAGTGATCCTGGTGCTCTTTGATGACACTACTCAGCATTTCTGCCTTTGTGGTCGGCTCCTTTGCACGATACTTAAGGAGTAGAAACTCCACCATTTCTATCATCTTCAAATGCAGTGCTTTGTGGAGCCAGGAATGGGCATCATCTTCAGGGCTCCCCCTCAGTGTTTGGACCCTCCTCATCTTGGCTGCTGGACCTCCCATCTTCAGATTGGCTCCCTGAAAAGGCTGCCATGGCATGAGGGAGGGGAAGGCACTCTGAGGACTCTGGGGAGGATTGGTGTCTCAGCAGCAGACACCTCCTCTAGGCTGTCTAAAAGCAGGACTGAGTGGGAGGAAGATAGAGAGGAGGAGAGAGAGAGGGCCGACTCCTCCTCCTCCCTCCCCCTCCCCCTCCTCCTCCTGCATAGCCCAGAACAGCTGCACCTCCACCAGGTTCTGATTCTCCCTTCAGTCCTAATGGTCTTCCTCAGGCTTGCAGGGCTCACTCATATGATGACCAGGCATGATGACTCATGCTGGGAAAGTGACCGAGTGTGGATAGAAGGTGGACAATGAGGACCCATGTGGCTGGGGGAGAGGGAGATTGTGAGGGGCCTCAGCAGAGAAAAGCACCCTAGGCAGTTCTGACAAAAGTGACTTATGGGTCTCCCGTTTAGGTGTGCTCACAGGCCTCACAGAGATCACTCCTGATTAGCCTGTCCAATAAGAACCTGAAGTCAGAAGTGACATGACTGCTCAGGGTACAGAAGGCACAGGCCAAGATTATGTAGTTAATGGTGGGGTGTGGTGATATCTGACCTGGGTTGGGGAGCCCCTGGGGACATAATGGTGAGCACCTCACTTTAACTCCTGGCACTGATGGCCTTCTGCTACTCTGAGACCTGAGAATATGTAGTGTACACCAAGGCCTTCACATCCTGAAACCCAGAGGCCCTGGTAGAGGGTATGAAGGGGCACTTCAGCATGCACATGACAAGCACAGCCCTGGAACTGTAGAGCTGAGAGGAAGGGCAATGGGACTCTGTGAGGTCCCCTCTGTTGTGGGTGGGAGGTTCCTCCTTGCACATGTAGGATCCTCACCTTTCCCTTGCCAGGGCCTGGCCCCTCACTGCCTTCTACTGGCCTAAGGTCAAACTCTCAGAACAAGACCACACACACCTGACACTTCAGTGAAGAAACTGAGGGGGCTCCACATGTGGTCCCTCTCCCAGAGGATCAAGAAGGGGTGACTGAAGATTTGGGTCCATCTATCCTGGGTTAAGGCTCTGATCACTTCTCACCATGACGCACTGCAGGGTTTCAGACCACTCTCTCTGCTGACTGAGCGCAATCTCCTTAGACTTAGGCTTCACCTCCCTGAGGTACAGGAGTAGGAAGTGAGCTGAGGTAATCCATGCACTATTCCGAGTTTCCCCATTGCTGACAGAGGAGGCAGGGTAGGTCTGGGTTCACATGTGCTCTGCTTCCCCTCAGTGCTCACCTTGATTCCTGGCAGGATCTGGGACTCGTCTCTCTGTTGACAAAATGTGGTTCCGGTGGATGATAGGACGTGTGGTCTCACACCAAGGTCCTCACCTTGCTGAGAGCTCTGAGACAAAAGTGAACAGGAGCTCCATCTGCCTCCACCCCTACCCAGATTCCTACACAACTGACACCAGGGCCTGGCCCATCTAGTCCTGGTGCAGAGTTCCCTTAGTCTGGCCTGAGGATACTTGCCTTTCTTCCTGGCCTGGCCTGGATCTGAATCCAGCTGACCCAATTTCACCCTGAACAACTGTCCTCAGTGAGAAAAGCTCAGGAGGAGATGGCATGTGGAAAGGGAGAGCATGTCACACCCAGGTACCCCTGCCTGGGGAAACTGGATACTGAGGTCAGGACACTCTCTGATGCTGAGGGCTCTCTTCATTTCTCAGGGAGCACATAGCTGCAGTTTCCCACAAGAAAGCATTCACACCTTTATGACCCTTCCACAACCTCAGCTCCTCTTTGCATGAACTGAAGCCATTCCCTCTGACCAAGGCCCTGTCCTTCCTGAGTGCCCTCAGACAAACATGAGGAAGAACCACCTCTGCAGACCCATGCCAGGCCTTTCCCAAGGCTGACAGCAGCACATACTGGGTTCAGGGCACCCATTGTCTGGAGTGTGGTATGCTCCTTCCTCCCCAAGCTACACAGGTTTACTCAGAGAGTGCCTGGGACCTTTCACTTCTGCTGAACTGAGAATGAGTACTGCAGGCCATGTCCACCATCTCTCAGAGACCTCCAAGGTGGACTTCAAGACACGCCACATTGCCCTAGCTCAGTGGTCGGCAAACTGCGGCTCACAAGCCACATGCGGCTCTTTGGTCCCTTGAGTGTGGCTCTTCCTAAGCCTTAGGAGTCCCTAATTAAGTTAATAACAATGTACCTACCTATATAGTTTAAGTTTAAAAAATTTGGCTCTCAAAAGAAATTTCAATCGTTGTACTGTTGATATTTGGCTCTTTTGAATAATGAGTTTGCCGACCACATCCCTAGCTGGTTTTTCTCAGTGGATAGACCATCAGCCTGCTGACTAAAGGTTCTGGGTTTCATTCCGTTCAAGTGCTCTGCCTGGGTTGCGGGCTTGATCCCCAGTAGGGAGTGTACAAAAGGCAGCTGATACAATGATTCTCTCATCATTGATGTTTCTATCCCTCTCTTCCTCTCCCTTTTCTCTAAAATAAAAATTTTTCTTTAAAAAAAAGACACACCACATTGCATATCATGCCCCAGTGACCCAGTTGCACAAGCAGGGCCCAAGCCAGTTGGTCCCTGTTTTTGTTGGGGTGGGAGGAAGCCTTATCCTGCCTCAAGACCCACACTTTGATTACCAGCAGTACCTGGGACACCTCCCCTTGTTGCCCTGAACACAGCACCTTCAGGACAATCCCCTCAACTCCTCAGGAAAAAGTCTAGACGCAACCCAAATCGACAGCCCTACCATGAGGTTTCTAGGTGCTGATGACAGGAACAGGGCACACTGGGGACACTTATGTCACTGGCAAAACCTCGGGGACACTTCAAGGTGTGGTAGGAAGCTTCCTGAGTCCTAACTCGGGTCCTTCCCTGGTATCCTGGCAGAGCCCTGCAGCCCTTCTTTGCCTACTGGAGCCTGACCCCTCAGAGGTCAGGGGGTGGAGTCCGCTTGTCTTTCTGCAGGATCCTCACCGTGACTCCTGGCTGGAGCTGGAACCTCCTCTCTGTCAACCTGAGAGGCCCAAGTCAGGAAGAGAGCATGTGGTCATGGACACGGGGCCTCCCAGGGTTCACAGTAGGGGTAATGTGGGGCATCTCTGTTGTGGGGTCCCGGGTCCCTCAGTCTTCCCTTTGCATGTTCACCTTGACTCCGGGCAAGACCCAGTCCTCCCCTCTGCCACATATGTCATTCCCCTGAATTCCAAGGGCTGACATCAGGTCTGGGGTTCTGCAGTTCCTCTCTGCATGGTCATCCACCATAGGGCCTACCAACACTTTGAGCAGGGCAGACTTCTGTGGACTCCCCTCCAGTTAGTGTTCCTGGATTCCCCCAGTCCTCCCTGGGGGTCCTCACATTGACTCTTCCCTCTGCCCACCTGAGACCGTGCTCCTTACACTGAACCCCAGAGCCTGTCAGACCCGGCTGCAAAAATCAGGAAAAGCACCTTGACTCTGGGCAGTGCTTCTGCATCCCTTCTGCGGACCTGAGGTAGGCCCTACAGTTCTTATCAAGTTTCCAGTCTCCCTCAGACCTGAATGCTGAAATCAGGAGACACCTCATGTGGTCACCAGCCCTTTGGCCTTCCAAGGTCGAGAGCAAGGTGCGGTCGCGTGCAGCCTCTACACTGGGAGTCCTGGGTCCCCTCAGTCCTCACACAGGGTCCCCATCATGACCCTGGCAGGTCCTGGGTTCTTCCTCTGCCTCCCTGGGGCCTGTTTGTGGAACTAAACTCCACAGTGTCACAGACCCTGATTTGAAGGCATTAAATGCCACTTGAGTCGGGCAGTACTTCTGCTCCCCCCCCCACCCCCTGTGGACTTGATTCACTATATGGCTTTATTTTTATTTTTTAAATTTTATAATAATTCTTTATTATTGAAAGAACTAGAGGCTCGAGGCACAAAATTTATGCAAGAGTAGGCCTTCCTTCCTCTGGCTGCCAGCACCAGCTTCCCTCTGGCACCTGACACCTGGGCTTCCCTCACAGCCCTGGCTACCTACGGAAGGGCATCCAGATGGGTGTCCAGTCTTAATTAGCATATAATGCTTTTATTATTATAGATTACATATGATCCCCTCCACCCCACCCATGTCTCCTTCCCTTGCCCTCACCACCCACTCATTGTGTCCATGGGCCATGCATATACACATACAAGGTTCATGGTTGATTACTTCCCACCCTCCCCACCTTCTGTCTGAGATTCCCCAATCTGTCCCATGCTTGCATGTGTCTGTATTTATGTGGTTCATCAGTTTACTTTGTATCTTCAATTCCACATATCAGTGTGATCATGTGATATTTATCTTCCTCTGACTGGCTTATTTCACTTAGCACGATACTCTCCAGGTCTCTCCATGCTGTCTCAAAGGGTAAGAGACCCTTCCCTTTATACAGCTGCATAGTATTCCATGGCATACATGTACCACTGCTTTTTCATCAGGTCATTGATGGGCACCTGGGCTGTTTCCACATCTTAGCTATTGTAAATTGTGCTGCTATGAACATAGGGGTGTATACATTCTTTCTCATTGGTATTTCTGGTTTCTTAGGGAAATAATCCTAGAAATGTGATTCCCTACACTTTTCACCAAGTCCTAAGTCTCACTCAGTCCTGGATACAGAAGTCAGGAAACTCGGCACTTGGTCTTTCACCAGGGAACATCCCAAGGCTGATAGCAGGGTAGGGTTTATGGGGTCCCCTGGTTGTGGGGTTCAGGGTACCCTCCTTCATCCTGTGGCTGTGCTCCTTACAGTGAGCGCCAGCATATCTCAGACCTGCATGCAGAAGTCAGGACACACCTCACAGGGTCATCTGACATGGGGTCTCCCAGGGCTTTTAGCAGGGAGGCCCTTTCTGGGGTCCCCTATATTGTGGGGTCCTGGGTCCCGTCTGTTCTCCCTCAGCAGACTTGTGGCTCTGCTCCTCACACCAAACCCCAGAGTCTCTCACACCTGATGCAGGAGTCACCCCACCCCGCCCTGTAGTACCCCGCCCACTGGTCTTCCCAGGACTGAGGATTCTGGGGTCCAGGGCCCCCAATCTCCCTCAGGGTCCTCAACTTGACAGCAGCAAGACCTGGGGTCCCCCCGCCCCGGTGCTGCCTGAAGCCCTGCTCCTTCTACCAAACCCCCGTGTCTCTCAGACCCAATGCAGAAATCACAAAGCACAATGCGTGAGCTCACCCCTCCCCCACCCCAGGAGGCCTGCCAGATGGACACTGTTCTGGGGTCCAGGCCCCCAGTCTCCCCCACACTGACTCCTGGCAGGTCCCAGACGCCCCCTGCTGACCTGAGATGCTGCCGTGACACGGAGCCGCCCAAAAGTCTCAGACCCGGAGAACCTGGAAGTCAGGCCTCGCCGCTCGTGGTCACCCCGCACCTTGGGGCTCCCGGGACTGACTGCTCTGGCCCAGAGTCACCTTGTCCCCCCACGGCCTCACCATGAGGCCTGCTGGTCCTGGGACCCTCCCTCTGTGAACCGGGAGGCCGGACCCCCACACGGAGGCCTTCCCCGCCCCCCATACCCCAGGGGAGGCCTGTGGGCCTCACTCCCCAGGGTACCCGGCAGGGGCAGAACTAGCTCCCGGGTACCTCCGTCTGGTCCTCACCCTGATCCCAGGCAGAGCCTGGGCCCGCTGGTGCAGACCTGAGGTGGCTCCCCTCAGCGCTTGTCCCGGCCTCCCAAAGATGGCGCTCAGCTCCCCCAGGCTTCTCAGGCGGAAGTCAATGAGTCAGTGACATCACTTCTGGAAACCAACTGTGGGGTCATCCAGGCCTGCTGACCAAGGCAGAGTTCCCCTCCTTTGTGCCCAGCCCCCCCTTCTGGTCCCTACCTGGGCTGGATGGCCTGGGCCCCCACCCTGTGCTGACCTGGGTCTGTGCCCCTCAGGCCAAGTGCAGGCCTCCCCAGGTGCCTCTGGGTCCTAGAGTCCGGGAGGTGGGCGGGAGTGCGGAGCAGGACAGCCCTGCCTGAGGTACCCGGATGTCACAGGAGCACCAGCCTGGGTCCCGGGGTGGGCCCTGTGTGTGGGTGGCTGGAGCCCTCAGTCCTTATTGGAGGGTCCTCACAGCCCTGGCTTGGACACCGTGGTCACATCACGGTTCCCAGAGGGGGCGCTGCAGATTCATGTTCCCTGGGGACCATCAGAGGAGAAGCCCCCTTTCTCATAGTATCTCTTTATTAGGCAACCAGACTTTTGAAACATTTTGTTCTAATAGATTTGTTTTCTACATGGAAAATGATGAGCAGCAGAAAATGAAGGTGGAAAGAGGTTCTGCTCTTTTGAGGTTATGTAATGTTTTATAGTCCAGGTGACTGATTTTGTTTTTTCAAATCCTCAATCGGAGTCATAAATAAATTTTACACCTCGCCAAGTTTCAGGAATGCATTCATACCCATCCTTACTCTGCCTGATTTATTCTTATCTTGACACTCTATTTCTAGTACTGTCTACATCTTTTACTAAAACGACTAGAGGCTCAATGCATGAAATTTGTACAAGGGGCTCACCCTTGCAGCCCTTTGTAGCCTCGGCCGGGTGCCCGGGCTTTGTCTGAAAGGGAAGGTCGTCCACATGGTCGTTCTACTGTTCAGTGTAGTTAGCATATTAGCTCTTTATTATATAGGATTAGTTTGAAAAGTTCTGTCCTCACCCACTAAGGTGATTTCAGGTGGTTATTAATACAGACACTGAAGCCCTATTGGCTTCTTCCTCCCATTTACTCATACTGTGCTGATATTACCTGAGAGTTAGTGGCATCTGTGGCCTGATATGTTGCCTCTGATTTCCACAATGAAGTAGAGGTAGAAGTTTACACTTTTCCTACTTCCCATCCAGTCATCTGCATCTATGCAGGCTACAGACCCTCCCAACTTCACACTACCTCCACCCCAAACACAACTAACAGCTCACCACATTCTCCAGTCTTCCGCAGGAGTTTCTTCTGTTTTATTGTTTAGATTACATTTTTTATATGTATATTTTATTTTTTCTTCTTTTGTCTCTTTGGTTCCCCCCCCCCGATATGTATATTTTTAAATTTCATTCTCCCTTTTATAGTTTGCTAGTGTTGATTTTGGGAAGAGAATACAGAAGCCCAAGATTGTCAGTCATTTTGGCCTAAACTTAAGGCAATAGATCTATAAACCTGTAAAAAAAATTTAAAAGAGAAAGGATGATTGCTATCTTTGCAATATTCTGTTCTCCTTTGATGTATGTGGTATACTGCTCTATTTATTTGGGAACTCGTTAACTTGAATCTAACAGTATACTTGTATAATTGCTCCCCTTCTCATGGGGTTTTTTCACCAACTCAACTATCACTGTGGGTTCTAAAGGTCAGCTACTACTGAACATGCTAAGCAGAGCAGGTATTTGGGGAGGTGTTGTGGGATTGTGGTTGTCTGTCTACATATTCCTTGTCCAATGCAGGTGATTTCACTTTTTTTTCATAAGTATATTTTTATTGATTTCAGAGAGAAAGGGAGAGGGAGAGAGAGATAGAAACATCAATGATAAGACAGAATCATTGATCAGCTGCCTCCCGCACACCCCCCACCCCACACTGGGGATCAAGCCCACAACCCGGGCATGTGCCCTTGACTGAAATCAAACCTGGGACCCTTCAGTCCACAGGCTGACGCTCTATCCACTGAGCCAAACCAGCTAGGGCTGATTTCACTTTTTAATCCTTAATCATAGTAATCTTTCCCTGCCCCTGACACATACTGGGCCCAGCAGCGCCCTGTCCAGCATCTGTCCTGGTACTGCAGTGATCTCTGTAAGGGTTGTGAAGCTCTCCTGAGTGAGGACTTTGGGGTCCACTGGTCTCAGAACAGAGGGCACTACAGAATCCATCTCCTGGTGTTCCTGTCAGCTCTAGGGACCCTGAGTGGGGCTCTTAGGCTGAGCATATGCCTCCACCTGCCAGGGAAATCTGGGGAGTTAGAGCCTAGGTCTGAGGGACACAGACTCAGATAGCAGAGGGTGCAGGCCCAGGTCTTGCTGAGTCCAGGTGGGGATCAAGAGGACTTCAGCCATGCCCCAACCAAGCTCTGTTCAGATTATGCTAAGTACTTAGGTGGCCAAGGCATAGAAGGGAGAGTCACCATGCCTAATGAGTCTTTGGGTATAGTCTGAACATGCAGTATGCAGAGGCCAAGAGGGATGTCATGGAGATACTACTATTGGCTGGGGAACACTGGCATCTGGACTTAACATTTCCTAGTTGCATGACTCTGGGCCTGTTACTTGATCTCTCTGAGGCTCCAGGTACTCGTGGGGATAATAGTAGTTGCACCTGCTTCATGGGGTCCTGAGGATTTAATGGATGTACATTAGGTAGCAAAGTACCTGATATTTAAATCATAGCTACTGTGTTTTGTCTAATAACTAATCTGAAATCTACTGAGCTTTCAAAACAACAAATCCGTGGCCTTTGGCTCCTGCAGGAAATAATACGTCACCAGCAAATGGTGGACTTTCTTGGTGGTTGATGTGAAGCACGGGCTGAAAAGCCACCTGATTTAAATGCTCATTAAACTGCACAGGCAGCTAGAGTGAGCTAGACAGAAATCATAGACCATTGTATTTCATAAGCAATACTCAGCCACTAATGTGACCAGGCAATGCCTTGGGACCACCAAATAGCCAATTTCAGCTTTAAGATTGTCTTAGAACCACAGTACACTTTTGTAAGGCTCTTGAGCTGTAACAATTGCAGAACTGAGTTCACACTGTACCAGAAGATTCATTAGGGATGTTCACCCACCACCACATGTCTCGGCCACTTGTGGCAGCTAGTAGTTTCCTTTCCTCTGGATCAGAACAATTTCAGTGTCCTAGACCATATTTTAAGCAAGAGCCATAAGAGTGCATAGAAAATGAGGAACCAGTTTATTGAACAGCTAAAGTGAGCAAAAATAGTGGGCTGATCTACATTTGTTACACACCAAGCAGGAAAGTCTACATGATTCCAAATGTTTCCCTTCCCCTAAGACAGAACAGCCTGGCTGGAGGCCAGGGAGCAGCTGGAGTTATGTATGTGGTAGACATCAGTAGAGCTCAGTTTATACAAGTTAGCAGATGCCCACCTTAAACCCTCCACACTTTTCCTGGATGAGAATTCCAGTGCTCCCTTTACCCTCCTTTTAAAAAGTGCCCTACTTTTTCCCAGGCAGAAGGCTGCTGCCTATAGGATCTACTTTGACTCGTGGCTTTACCATCAGCTCTTGGAGCAACTGCTTTCCTAGTTAAAAGCATAAGCCCCACCAGAAGTGTTCTTGTTGAAGGCAGACAGAAAGCCTCAGATCTTCTCATATACACAATTCTACTGGTAGTTCCTAGTCTCAGCAACTTTGTCCAGTGTTCCAGTTTTAAGTCATGCTTGATAGTTTTCTGGTAAGCCAATATTCCCAGACTGTTAGAAAAGCACAGATCATTTCTTGCTTTATTTTGGCTGTTCTGGCAGTAGCAGCTACTACGTATGTGCAGAAATTCAAGGGGAAATGGTGATGTCCTGTTAAGGGGTGGCACCACAGTGGGTGGGACAGGTGGGCCACCTACTTCTACTTCTGCAACAGAAGATGTATGTCTCCAGTACAAGCTTGTAAAAAAATACTTTAACAGAATATACTGTACAGAACTAGGATTTAACACGGTATATTACAATGCTAAAATATTTGTATAAATACTATACAAGCACGGAGTCACTCCATTAATTAGAAAGGGCTCACTGATAGGGCCATTAAAAATTGCTGTCAGCATGCCCAAAGAGAAACTACTTCCACAGCAGGAACACGAACAGTAATGATTGTGTGGATACACATGGTACCAGAGAGGCTTATTTACAGTTCCTACTGACTACGCCACAACAGGAGAATCTGAGTTAAGCAGAGAGGCTGGCTGGGTTTAAAAATACATTTTCAAATAACACTTTTGATAGGAATTTTAGCACTTTGAAAACCAGCTCTGTAGATGTTACTTCTCTGGCCTAATCAGCCATCGCCAATTGGTCAGAATCAGCTTCATCTCTCCATCTCACAGATGCTCCCTCCATGGCATCCACATCCATTGACACACCCCACATGTTCCAGTCACCTGCCACCTGTGTGCCCCATTGTGGTGAGTCACTGGCAGGAATTGAGTGCAAACAAGGCATGAGATGGAAGTACCTGGAGCCCCAGCTCCAGTACCAGTTCTGGGGGATGAACAAAGAGGCAGAGGAAGGTAGAGGAGCGCATGCGTCCCAGTGCGCTTGTGTTCTACCCCAGGAAGTGGTGTCTAATCTGGCATTTCAATGTTTAATTTGGGAGGTGGGAGGATGTATTTCCCAGGGCTTTGGGTAATAACTACCCTGGTCTTCTTTCGAAACAGAGGAGCAATTTTAGGAGGTTCAGGAACTGGGGTTTCCTCGGTTTCCTCATTATCTTCATGATGAATATCATAGGAAATGTTTCCATATTCTCTCAAAAATGGGAAGATTTCAAGGAGAAACTGACAGAAATCCTTGCGAATACCAAACCACCCTGAAAAAGAAGAATGCAATTTTCAAATACTAGCCTACACTGAATTTCAAATTACTTTTCCATCCTGAATGAGTTCATCCTGATGTCTTAGAAATGAAGATTGAGCAAATCTAAATACCCACTAAGGACAAGGAGTCAGATCTGAGCTTCATGGTTTTCCAAGTGGGGCTCCCAGACCAGCTATGATAGTGTCCCTGGGGTCTCGGTAGGGATACAATTTTGGCCCAGCCCAGACTGAATCAGAATCATAAGTTGGGACAGTCTGCTTGCACAGGCCCTCGCAATGATTATGAGGGGTGCTCCAGTTTGAGTTCTTACTCTAGTGCAGTGGTTCTCAACCTGTGGATCATGACCCCTTTGGGGGTCGAATTACCCTTTCACAGGAGTCGCCTAAGACCATTGGAAAACACATATATAATTACATGTTGTTTTTGTGATTAATCACTATGCTTTAATTATGTTCAATTTGTAACAATGAAATTGGGGGTCACCACAACATGAGGAACTGTATTAAAGGGTTGCAGCATTAGGAAAGTTGAGAACCACTGCTAGTGAGTCTCAAATACCTGTGGAGTCTAGACTCTGTAGACATCCTCTAATCTTCCCTACCCAGGATAAACTAATGTATGACAAAGAGTGACATCCAAGGAAAGCATTTCTGTCATCTTCTGGAATCCAGGAGAAGAGCAGGCATATGTCAGTCCAGGCCAAGAAGCAGACTGAGCTCATGAGGCTACCTCAAAACTGCTTCTTTGAGGTCCACTCTTCCTATCTGTTTACCACAGGACCATCAGAGTAGTGCTGGCTCTCCTGGGACACAACACCCTCTCTCATTGGCTTCTAGAAGGGCATGTTCAGGGACTACATGCAAAGGAACTTTCAGTCTAGTGAAGAAGGGACCCTTTCCATAGATCACAGCACATAGTGAAGAGGAAAGAGAGCTAGCAGGGCACCACTGACAAGACTTGGTAATGTCAGGAATGACATTGGGGAAAGCGAGGAGGAAATAGCACCTAGGAGGAGTCCTGGGAGCCGATGGGCAATGTGGATTTTCCTCTAATCCTAGGATCCCCTGAGAAGGAGGTACCTTGACTCTAATGCTGCAGTGGATGGAATGGAATCAAACAGGCCACCTACCAGGGCTAGTCCTACCTCAAACTGCAGTGTACTGCTAGGGAGGCTGTAGTACAGGGCAGGGAAAGCAAGGTTGACAGCATGCCCTTCCCTTGGAAGATTCCAGATTTTCCTCAGCCCTAGCTTTCCCATGCAAGCTCCTTAATTGGTACCCTCAGGCTCATTCATTCTCTCTCTCTCTCTCTCTCTCTCTCTCTCTCTCTCTCTCTCTCTCTCTCTCTCACACACACACACACACACACACACACACACACAAAAGATTTCTGAAATACTGAGTACATACAGTGGTTTCCTCCCTTCTGTCCAAATGTGGTTGCCATCAGAGTAATCAAGGAAAGCCAAAGGGGGACAAATATTGGGATACAGGAGAATGCATTGTGGCCATCCAGTTTGTGAACCAGCAGGATCTAAAGAAAGAAAAAGAGCTGAGGTTCTTGGATACAGCATCTGAAAATGGACAATGTCTGAAGCCATAATGCTCCTCCCTCACCAGGTCTCATAAGTGGAAAGTCAGCTGTATGAGAGACCATAGAAGCTCTCTATTTTTTGGAAAACAAAATCCATACAGTCTAGTGAGGAAGTATCCAACTGTGGAAAACAAAATCCATCCAGTCTAGTGAGGAAGTATCCAACAACAGCATTGTTATGGGGACTTCCTCCTGCTGCTGGCTTTGAGGAGTCAACGGTGCCCATCCTATAACTTTCTACAGAATCATACATGAAACACAGCATTCAACTTTCTTTCTAGAAGTAGACAAATTGATCCATACAAATGCATCATACCTAGAAAGGTACATTTCTGTCAGTCCCTAGCCCTTCTCAAAGAAACAACTTTCTTATTTTACTGTCATTCTCTTGGTGTACTCTCCAAGGGTTAGCTCATGGTGATATCTAGAAAGAGTGGGTTGCCCTTATAGGTACACAGGGTGCTGTCATAGGAAAGGGTGGTCTCAGAACCTCAGAAATTCTGCTGTCGAAAGCTTACCTCAAATGTAAGAAGAGGCACAACAATGGTCATCCAGCTCAGTGCCATTGTTATGTGTGTCCTGCGCTGTTCTGCAATCACATCCATGGATCGCAGGAACAGGACAGACCACACAATATAATAGAGAACCACCAGGCACAGAAAGGACATGAGAATCCACAGGGGTACACACACAACCTGAGAGAAGGAGAGAAAAAATGTCTTTATAGTATTCTAGTTTCTGTCCTAGAATCTGAGGGAAGGCATAGTCAACCCCTTGCTGGATTACTGTGGTGAAGATAGTGCAAGCACGAACAAGGACAGCCTTACATGCTAGGAATGCTGTGAGGACACACAGGGTGCTCACTGTGGGACCTGCTACCTGCCCTGAAGTATTCCACCGTGGATTACTCTTGGAGTGAAGAGCTTTGCAGCTGCTTTTCCTAAGGTATGATCTAACTCAGTCTGTACCTGCTCTGCCAACATCATCATCATGCACACTCACCTCATCTTACCCTAATGTGCCCTCTTCATAGGCCATTTCTCTATCCTGCCAGAGGTACTTTAGCAAAAGACTGGGGAATGTGTGCCCTAGAAGCTTCAGCTGCCCAGGGTGCACAGGTCCTCTGCAAAATTGCACATTGATGCTGGGAGGACTCTGCTACCTGGTCCCTGCCTCCTCTTCCACATGGGTTCTGTGTCTGTTGCTGCCATACCACAAAGACCTTGTTTAATACCCATACAAGCCCACAGGCTAAGTTCTTGGGGGGTGGTGGGGGCTTCATGATCTCTCCTCTGCTTGTACTGCCCCCTTGGACATGTCTGTTAGCCCTCTATCTTGTGTTATCAAACAGTAAACTTGTTTTCTTTGGTGTACATTCTATGACTTTTCATGCATGCACATGTAGAATACAGGATAGCTCCTTGACCCCACAAAACTCCCTCATGCTGTCCCCTCACTGTGTCACCTCCTTACCCTACCCATAAACCCTGGCAACCACCGAACTGTTCTCTATCACTACACTTTTGTCTTTTCAAAAACATGCTACAGATTAGCATATAGCATGTCATACTCTGAGATTCCCTTCTTTCAATCAGTGGAATGTCTTTGAAATTCATCCAAGTTGTTGAGTGTATCAACAGGTCGTTCCTTTTCATTGCTGAGTTGTGTTCCACTGGATGGATATACCACAGTCTGTTCATCCAGTCACTCATGGAAGATTTGGGTATTTTCCTACTTTTGCCTATCCCAAATATAGCTGCTATAAACACTTGTGCATGGGTTTTTGTGTGGCTATATATTTTCACTTCCCTGGGGGAAATACCCAGGGTTGGCACTGCTGAGTCACACGGTAACTCCATGTTTAACTTTATAAGAAGTTGTCAAACCGTTTTCCAGAGTGCCTATACAATTAGGCATTCCCACCCAGTAATGTGTGAGTGTCCATGTCTCTCTGCACTTGATAATTGTGTTACCTTTGCCATTCTGATATGTGTGTGTTGTGGTACCTCATCCTGGTTTTTATTACCTTTCCCTAATGGGCAACAGTGTCCTTTCCACATGCTCATTCAGTATATGCATATCTTTTTTGTGAATGTTCTGTTCAAGTGTTTTATAAATTTTTAAATTAGGTTGTTTGGTTTTTATTTTTTTTAAGTTTTAATAGTTCTTTAGAAATTTTGGATACAAATTCTTGGTCAGACCTGTGCTTTGCAAATATTTTCTCTTAGCCTGTGGCCTGTCTTTTCATTAATTTCATTTCGCTTTCAAGCTTCTTTTATGGGCCATGTTATTGGTGTTATTTCCAGGAACTCTTCACCTAACTCCAAGTCCCAAAGATTTTTTCCTATGTTTTCTTCTAACAGTTCTTTGGGTTTACCTTTAATTTTTTAGACCAATGACCTGAGTTGTTGTATGATTGTTTAGTCCTCCTGAGTGGAGCTCCTGATCATAGGTTTTACTGTAGAGTCTATGCACAGTCTCTTCCCTGTGATCAGACTCTTACTTAGTGGCATGTTCCCTGTGGGTGAAATATTAGTGGTCCTAACAGCCTCATTTGGTCTCCCTTAATCATTGTGGTAAATGTGCAAGCGGACTACTTCATCTGCTGGGACCTGCACAGGATCGGGCCTAGAAAAATTCTTCTGTTCACCTACAGAAAACATTCACAACTCCTATTCTTTTTTTATTTCTTCTGATTTACCTAACACTTAGATTTTGGTCTTACTAAAATTTGTTTCCTCCATATCACAACAGAAAGTCTGAAACCCAATTACTGTTGTCTAGATCCAGTACCCTGAAGATGTAGGATGGGTGCCTGGACAATATTTTCTATTATGAATATTTTATCAAAGACTTTGGGCAGAAATGATGAGCCTTGTCTTTAATCAATGTGAAGGCAACATATGTTCCCTTATTTTCTTCCCTGTTGCCAAATGAATAGTTTCTCAATTTTTTTTCTTTTGGTTTTTCTTTTAAAGGTAAACCATGTGAATTAAGAAAATGTCATGGGGGGGTGAGGGCATGTGCTGGGGGGTAGGGGAGGCTGGGGAAGGTCAATGGGGAAGAAAAGGAGACATATGTACTACTATTTGTAATACTTTAAACAATAAAATAAAATTAAAAAAAATAAATAAATAAGCTCTATGCCTCCCCTCAAAAAAATGAAAATGTCTTATGTGCAAAAATACACAACCAGCCCTAGCTGGTTTGGCTCACTGGATAGAGTGTTGGCGTGTGGACTGAAGTGTCCTGGGTTCGATTCCAGTCAAGGGCACATGCCTGGGTTGTGGGCTCGATTCCCAGTAGCGGGTGTGCAGGAGGCAGCCGATCAATGATTCTCTCTCATCATTGACGTTTCCATCTCTCTCTCCCTCTCCTTTCCTCTCTGAAATCAATAAAAATATATTTTTAAAAAATGCACAACAAGCAGAGGGGGATGGGGGCGGGTGGGCGGGAGGGAAACACGGGCATGAACACTTCCCAGAGGCAATGGAGCTCCTCTACCTTTATTCTCATTTTTTTCTATGCATTAATAATAGAAACCATAGTATATTCTCTAATTTATAGCTTGCCATGTATGTGTATGTGTGTGTGTGTGTGTGTGTGTGTGTGTGTGTGTGTGTATATATATGCATGTGTGAATGTATCTATCCATCAGTCCTTCTATCGATCTATGCACAGTTAATATTAAACAAACACACATTAGTTGAAGCCACAGTTACAAGCATGACTTAGACCTCACCCTTGGCAGGAGTATAAATTGGCACAGCTTTTTTTAAAAGCAAATTGGCAGTTCAGTTTTTATTTCAAAATCTCTAAAAGTTCCCACCCGCTGGTCTACTAATACTGTTTTTGGAGTCTTTCATACGAAAACAATGAATAAATTAGGCAAAACTTTAATGCACAAAAATATATGCTGCAACATGATTTATAATGCTGAAACACTGGTAAGAACCTCAATAGTCAGAAATAAGGGGATGGTTTGGTAGATGCATTTGAAGAATATTTTCCATCAATTAAACTTTAACAGTTATGGTTTTAAAGACCTTTTATTTACATGGGAAAATGTTTATGATACATTAAGACAAAAAAGTAAGATACAAAATTATACATGTGGTATGCTCTCAACTATCATTATGAAACAATAAACCACAAAACAAGAAAAAAATATTCTAAACATCTTATCTCCCAGATTATGAGTTATTATTATTCTATTATGTATGCTTATCTGTCCTTTCTAAGTTTTGTACAATGAACACAAAATATTTTTATAATAAAAAAGTTTATTTAAAGCTTTAAAATGTTACATACAAGCCAGGGCCAATGGATGATCTTGTCCAGTCTTAAGGCAATGAATATAAACTGGAGAATGTTGACAGAACACAGGATTTCTAACTAAAAGTCAAGAGAAGAATCAGTTAAACAAAGTAAATACTGCAATTATTTGGCTAACATATTAAAAGGCAATGCAAAATACAATATAGTAAACATTTTATTAAGTTGCACTGGGACTGGAAGATTTTCAGCACATAAGAGCACAGCAGTGCTATGACTAGGAGAAACCTGCCCCTGGCTTCCTGCCTTGATCCCTCTGCTTAGAGACTGCCCTGCTCTTTATGTTCTGCCAGGCAATGACCTTGTTTCCAGGATCCCTGAGTATAAAGGAAATCTATGGGACTCCCTAAGCTTCCTCCCTGCCCATATCCACAAACACCTCTATTCCTAACCACCCCTGTATTTCCTTCTTGTACCCAGGACTCAGTCCTGCATCTAACCCTTTCTTTCTGGCTCCTTGAGCACCTGTCACATTAAGACATCAATTATAAATACTTTACTGCAGCGGTTCTCAAACTCTGGGTCGAGACCCCTTTGGCGGTCGAACGACCCTTTCACAGGGGTCGCCAAAGACCATCCTGCATATCAGATATTTACATTATGATTCATAACAGTAGCAACATTAGTTATGAAGTAGCAATGAAAATACTTTTATGGTGGGGTCACAACATGAGGAACTGTATTTAAAGGGCCAGAAGGTTGAGAACCACTGCTTTACTCCATCTTTAACTCTGCCCATTCCACTGATCTTTCCCAGAAACACAGAAACAAGTTCAACTAATTTCCATTACACACAAAAGGACCCAAAGACCAAAGGAACTCACCCTTCCCTTTATCCATTATATACTCCTAGTTCTAGCTTTCTCTTCCCATGACCATCAGATTTTATGAGACATCAGGGATACTTAAGCCCCATGACCTCCCCTGCCAATCCAAGCTCTACACACTGTGATCTGGCCTCCACCCCAATGACCACCCAAAAACCGCTTTCATCAAGTTGGCCAATAACCTCTGCAGCATCAGACCACTTCAGTTCAAATCTTATTGATCGTCTCTGCAGCATCTGATGTTGCTGACCACCCCTTCCTCCTTGTAAGGCAGCCGTGGGCAAACTACAGCCCGCGGGCCGGATCCGGCCCGTTTGAAATGAATAAAACTATTGAAAAAAAAAAGACCGTACCCTTTTATGTAATGATGTTTACTTTGAATTTATATTAGTTCACACAAACACTCCATCCATGCTTTTGTTCCGGCCCTCCGGTCCAGTTTAAGAACCCATTGTGGCCCTCGAGTCAAAAAGTTTGCCCACCCCTGTCTAAGGTCTCAGTGCACAGTCTTGCCCACCTCTTGGTACTCTGACAGTTCTTTTCAGTCTTTTTTCCTCTCCTTAAATGGTGATGCTTCCCAGAGCCTTAAACTTGGTCTTCTCTCTCCACTAGAGACATAGACACAAACACATGTTTTCACTCACTTGCTCTGCCCTAGAGGTTGGGGAGAAATGTCATCCACACCCCTGGTTTGCATTACCTCCAATTGGTTGGTCCTGTAATCTCTGTTTTCAATCTAGTCCCCAGGCTGTGGCATGGACCCAGCTCTCCTTGAGGCACCTCAGATGAAGCCAGTCCCAAACTGAGTTCATTGTTCCCCAGATCTTTACCCTTTACCTTGTCCCACCCTTTTTGATAGCCTCCCACCTCCCTGTAAGGTATCACAGTGGCCTAATTACCCAAAGCATGATGCTAGAAAGCGCCCTATATTTCTTTTCCCAGATTCTTCTCTTTAGTCACCACATCCTGTCTTCTCTACTATCCAGACTTTTCTTGAATCCCCTGCCTGCTCTCCATCCCAACTGCTATTGCCTAGTCAGGCCCTCCTCATCCCTAACCTTCCAAAGCAGTCCAACAGCCCTCTGAGAAGCTTCCCAGCCTTCAGTCCTGAAGGTCCGCCAGTCCCCATCCAGACTCTCTGCTTCTGCCTGCAGCACTCACTGCTCTTCAGTGGCTCACCAGTGCCTACCAAAGTAATATCCTATAGGCAATTGGATTTGGGCCAGAGCTCCTCAAAAGTTTTCAGTTCATAGGACATTTAGTGACTCAGAAATTCTTTTGTAGGCTCTGGACCGAAAAAAGTACCTAATAGTTCCATTTATTTAAGTAATTAGTTCTAAAATTAGTAGCTATATACTAAGTAGCCATTAAATAATCTCACATAGCTTTTCAGGGGAAGACCTTTGCGTATCTGGTTTTTGCTTTCAGTCAAGATTCCAAATAACTTTATTTGGGAAAAGAAGAGGAGCCACCTCACCTTTTTGGCAGATGATAATGCTTTTTAGGTCCTCTAAAGTGATAGCTATTTTTGGAAGATAAGTAACTGCCCTTTGGAATAAAAAACATGGAACAGGACAGAAATGTATATTCTCAGTCATAGCTCCAGGTCTATATTAACTGGTAGACTAATAGAATGTTCCATTGGCCAGGTGGCCCATTGAAATTTATGAGTAATTACAGAAGGCACTGAGCATGGGTAGGTCTATTAAGACACTATGGTCCCTGGACCTAGAAGGACCAGGGAACTTTTCAGAATGTTTAAGGCAAAAAAAATTGAAATGATACTTAACCTTTTTCATCCTCAAAGCTGGCTTTCTAATTGCATAGCTTAATGAACAGAAGGCAGAAGCCAATGAGAACCTACATGCCATTTTTAAGGTCCATTTCTAATGTATTTATGAATGATAATAAAGGTGACTATATACTTAAAAAAAAACCTCACATAAATCAAAATCATTCTTAAATAAGCACAACTAATTGCTAATGGGATAGGTGTGTCTGCTGGGTGCTGAACAATTTCTCAACAATTTCCACCCTTGTTACCTCTTCTCCATACCAATTTTTGCACACTAATACCTTTCATCACAGAAACAGCCAAAAATCAGCTTCTTTTGTGATGTTATCAAAAGAAATGTAATGTGACTAAAACCATAAACTACTTGGAGCTAAGTAGTTCTTATGGTGTCCCCTCAGATATCAGCTATCACTGGTTTTCCCTCAAAAATGTCCACTACCTCATAGTGCCCTGTGAGTTCACTATGGAACCTGGGGTAGCTCAGCACATGCTCTGAGGACTGAAGATCTGGCCCCTACTCAGCCTAATCCCTTTATGCAGCCTCTCTTTTCCCCCAACTACCACAATGTCTTCCTTTACACTTTGTGTTCCAGGCATATATTTTTTCTTGAGGTAAAATACATACAACATAAAACTTGCCATCTTTGCATTTATATTATTTTGCACATATTACCACTATTCATCTCCAAAAACTTTGCAGCTTACAACACTGTGCTCCGGTCATATTGGAGCCACCATAATTCACTCAACATAATAGACTTTCTCCTGCCTCTGCCTTTATATGTTTTGTTATTCCCTCTCCTTAGAAAATACCATCTCCTAATCCTCCTCTACATACATAGGGCCAATCCTAACTCTTCCTTCACATCTCTGTGTGAGCCTATTCCCAAACAATCCTTAGCAAATGTAGGTACTCCTCCTTCTGGGACACAAGAACCAAGGGGGAGATCAACTCTCCAAATTATGTTTTTTCTTGTAGCAGAAATGCCAAGAGTGTGACTATATGAACAACTGACTTTCTATAACTAACTCTTCATTAGGAAAGCACTGTTTTATGCTCAATGCATTCCTAGCCCTCATATATGCTTTTACTTTTAAGAAACAAAGTAACAAATTTTTAGTTTTCTTAAACTTCCTTCTCAGGCTCTAAACAACTTGGTGCTTTTCAACCTAGGCGACAGCTGTTCCCTCGGGAAGGGGCAAGGCCTGTGTAGGGGTACTACTGAATGTCACAAGGACTAGGGGAAGAGGTCCTGCAAAGCATAGGACATTCCTGTTCAACTAAACATTTCCTATCCAGAAGGCCAACTGTGTACCCCATCCGGCACTGAGAAATACTGAGCCAAATAAGCAATATCTGGAATATTTTAGCTCAGTGATTTTATTTAATGTAATCTTTTGCAAGTGGTTTTTAAAGCTTGGTTTTACTTCGTTTGCTCTGGTAATAGAAAAATGTGCAAAACGAGAGAGGCATAACGTAGAAAGGTAGTACTACTGGGTAGGAATGGTGCCTTTAACCAATATAGAGAATACATATTTAGGTGAAGCTTGATATGGAGACTGGAGCTAGAGGAGAAATCTGAGGTTAGAAATATGAATTTAGGATCTGACAGCACATAAGTGGCAGTGGAAATAAGAAGTCAACACATGCTATTCAGACGAAGTATACACAGTGAGGACAGAAAATACCCAAGACTAGGACACTAAGAAACAGCAGTAGAGGTGGCCGAATGATCAAAGGACCAGGAATGTCTGGAGCTGCAGAGTGGATGGTGGCCAGAAAAAAAAAACGAAGTGAGGATTTGACCAGAGGGTGTTCAGTGCCAGTTTTAGGGTATGCAGAAGCTGAGTAGGGAGTGCAAGGTTAGAACAGAATTGTTTCAGGGAGCCTTTTTGCAAATGGAAGGAAAAAGCACAATAGCCAGAGGACTGAGAAGGTTTTGCTGCTGTCATTTTGTTTTCTCATTCAGATGAGAGACCAAAGTTACCAGAGAGATTATGGATGAGATCAGGAGCAAATGCTTAGAGGAACATGTAGGGGAGAAGTGCTAAAGCACAAGCATGACTGGCCTGCCCCAGGAGAGAGGATGAACTGGACAGTCAGGGAAGAGAGAGAACAGACAAAGTCTCCAATGACTCCTGGGGAACAGGGGGTGTGGAGGGGTGCCATGCAGAGATGGCCAGGTAACAGGTTGCAGGGAAGAAAGGAAGATTTTGCTTAGAGCTTCCCAACCTTGCTCAAATAACTGTTTCCTCAGGAGTCTTTTTAGACATTTTTTTTCTTAATCATTCACCCTCCTGAAATTTTAATACTGATGGCAAGCAGCCACAGGGGGAAGTGAAGAGAAGTGACTGGATTGGTCCATCTTGGGGAAGTAAGTAGAGGGTAAAAGTTGGCCTTCAGGGGTACTCTGCCTCCACAGTCCACCCAGCACCAGAGGAATCACTCCATGTTCAAGATCAAGCTCTTCCTGGTGATTAGGGTCCTGTTACCTCTATTTGTCACAGACCCACATTCCATCACTCTCCCTCTCCATAGGAACCTTCTTCTCCAGGTTCACACATCCTAAGTAAGCCACTCTCCAGCCTCCTTCCAACACAACTGCCATCTCCTTCTTCCACTTTTTACCCACAAAGCTCAAAACAAAGTGTCCATAGTGTCCAATTCTCCCCTGAACCAATCTGTATAGGGCTTCGGACCCACAGCTTCTAAGCAATTTGGTTAATATGAACTGAAATGTGATCCTGATCCTGCCCTGAATGAGTCCTTAAAATAAATCTTCCTATCTAATAATAGAGAAACATGGTAATTAACCGTAACTTCGCTACGCTTCCCATTGGCTAATCAGCGAGATATGCAAATTAACTGCCAACCAAGATGGCGGCCGGCAGCCAAGCAGCTGAAGCAAACAGGAGGCTTGCTTGCTCCAGTGATGGAGGAAGCCAAGGTTCCCTGCCTGCCGCTGCCAGCCTCTGAGCTTGCACTCTAAGAAAGAATGTTGCAATTATAGAAGCTAAACACACAGGAACCTGCTTTCAGCCAGCTGGGCCTCAGAGCTGGAGCTGAAACAGTGTTTCAAATATAGAACCCAAACAAACCCAGATCAGCAGCCGAGGTCTCAGAGCTGGAGCCGAGCCTCAGAGCTAAAGCTGGCTCTCAGTTCCAGTGATAGCCATAGAAGGTAAATAAATCCCAGAATAAAAAAGGAAAAGAGAAAAAGGAGAGGTTGGGAGCTTCAGTAACCCGCCAGCCTGAAAAGGGTCCTCAGCCCCTCACCTAGACTGGCCAGGCACCCAAGCGGGACCCCCACCCTGAAGGGGGTGCGACCAGCTACAAACAGCCATCATCCCCTCATCCAGGCTGGCCAGACACCCCAGTGGGGACACCCACCCTGATCCGGAACACCCTTCAGGGCAAACCAGCCGGCCCCCACACGTGCAAAAGGCCTCTATCCTATATAGTAAAGGGTTAATATGCCTCCCGGCACTGGGATCAGTGGAGCCGCGAGGCCTTATGCCCAGGGATCAGTGGAGCCGCGAGGCCTCCCAGCACCAGGATCAGCGGAGCAGCAAGGCCTCCTAGCACCAGGATCAGCTGAGCAGTGAGGCCTCACTGCCCCGGTGTCAAGCAGAGCCACGAGGCCTCCCAGCACCAGGATCAGCGGAGCCGCGCGAGGCCTCCTGGCCCCTGGAGCAGCATGACAGGGGGCAGTGCCCAAACCCCCTGATCGCCCTGTGGCTCTGTGTGTGACAGGGGGCGGGGCCACAACCTCCCTATCCACCCTGCTCTGTTTGTGACAGGGGAAGGCACCCCAACCCCCTGATCGGCCCTGCTCTGTGCTTGATAGGATGGAGCTCCCCAACCCCCTGATCAGCCCTGCTCTGTGTGTGACAGGGTGCGGCGCCCCAACCCCCCTATGGGCCCTGCTCTGTGTGTGACGGGGTAGAGCTGCAACCTCCCCATCGGCCCTGCCCTGAGTGTGACAGGGGGGAGTGCCCCAACCCCCTGATCGGCCCTGCTCTGTGGGTGATAGGGGGTGGTGCCCCAACCCCCGATCGGCCCTGCTCTGTGTGTGACGGGGGGAGCTCCCCAACCCCCGATCGGCCCTGCTCTGTGCGTGACAGGGGGGAGGTCCCCAACCCCCTTATCGGCCCTGCTCTGTGTGATCGGCCCTGCTCTGAGCGGGACAAGGGGGAGCTCCCCAACCTCCCTGATGGGCCCTGCTCTGTGCGTGACAGGGGTCAGCGCCCCAATCCCCTGATTTGCCCTGCTCTGTGCGTGACAGGGGGCAGCGCCCCAACCCCCTGATCGGCCCTGCTGTGTGTGGCAGGGGGTGGCGCCACAACCTCCACATCGACCCTGCCTTGAGTGTGACAGGGGGCTGTGCCCCAACCCCCTAATCGGCCCTACCCTGAGCGTGACTGGGAGTGGCATCGCAACCTCTTGATCTGCCCAGCTCTGTGCATGACAGGGTGTGGCACCCCAACTCCCCAATTGGCCCTGCTCTGAGCCCGACCAGGGGGTCCACCTAGGGATTGGGCCTGCCCTCTGCCACCCGGGAGGGGGCCTAAGTAAGCAGGTCGTTATCTCCAGAGGGGTCCCAGACTATGGGAGGGCACAAGTGGGGCTGAGAGACACCCCCCCCCTCGCCAGTGCACAAATTTTTGTGCAGCGGGCCTCTAGTTTATTTATATTTATATTTATAGCTACAACTACATCTAAATCTATCCTATTGGTTTTGTTTCTCATGAGAAGCCTGACTAAAACAGGTAGATAGGCAAAGCTGGATGAAAGCTAATGACCTGGGTGAAAAATCAGTGTTTTAATTCAAGAAAATACAATGTGATTATTTCCCTGGTCTTTTGTTTCCTAATATACTGGGATCTAGAGTTAATGATCAATCTCTCCCTAACAAAGGGTAAAAATTTACATTACAATAACTAATCATTCTTAAATATAAGAAATCTTACCTCCAGTGACCTGTCATGTCGAAAGCCCCAAACACAAGCTGCAACAGACACCGGGGAAACAAAGAACAGGGGCATGAAGACCAGAAGCCAGAAATGGCTGCCTCGCTCAATCCTGTCACAGACCAGCACTTCAAACATCAACAGGAGTAAGTGGATGCCCACTGCAATTAGCATGGCTTTAAATTCCACACATGTTTCTCCTTCTGCTCTAAAAAGGGACAGAAGAAGAAGAACACCCTCAGTTCAGAGTCTCCATAATAAGCAAGTATTCCAGGGAAAATACCAACTTATGTTGATAATGTAAGTTGTATTTGTAAATTGGACAAAAAGCAAAGGAAATATCAGGCAGAAAGCTAACTTAAACTTGATATTTAATAGTCGATCTTTCAAAAATAGAATTGCTGCATAAGAAATAAACATTATAACCAAACCAGACTTAAAGTTTTAACTATATAAGGATATTATCAGAAGTAACAGCACAGTTATTATTTCCCTGACAAGGCACAAAACACTTTTATTCATAATTTTAAACTACTTGCAAGATTATTCAAGCTGATTGCGTCTATTGCTAAAAACTGACAAATATTCCTTAAATTTTATGATTCTCATTTCTTAATGAATTAAAAATCATGTACATCACATTTCATGCAATGCTATAAAAACAACTCTAGCTTTATGAACAAATGTGGGTTATATTTCAAGAAAATACATTAACTATGGTTAGGTGCTATTTTAAAATGCAAGTAAAAAGTATTAATGCCTTTTTATTTTCCTTTCTATTCCAATAGGATGAATTAACACCTGCAGATGAAAGAGAGAAGAGCAAAAGAGTTAAAACTGTTCTTAAACAAAATCAGTTTAATTAGCTGTCTAAATATCATGCATGAACTTACCAGATGAACAACAGAAAAATAATAAGGCCACTAATCAGGAAAATGCTTCATAATACATTTGGAAGGACTACAATGTTTCATTCAAAATATGGATGAACATTTATGAAGTATCTTGATGATGATAAATACAACTGAGTTTAGGACACAGAGAAAATAAAGTTATTTCTATAAGACCCAACAATGTTTCCTTGACTACTGTTGACAATAGAACGACCACATCTGTATACTGAGTACATTAAACTACACACATACAATTCATATCCTTCCTCTAAAAATATTAAATTGAATGAAGATGGAAAAGCTCAAATAGTTTCTAAATATCAATTAGTGGAACCCAACATGTTCGGTGATTTAACTTTTTATTTTTGTAGTAGTAAATATAGATATTGGAAAGTATCTCGTTAGAAAAAAAATTGCAGCCACACAAATAATCTGGAAAAAACCCCGACCCCAATAACATTAAAACAACTACACTTGAATGTTCCCCATCTACCAAGGCTCTTTGTGTGGCTATGTTTAAGTTCTTGGACATGTATGTGGCAACATGTTTTATATAATCTAAAGCTTATTTTAATGTCAATAACCAAGAATTAAACAAGTTGAGATGTCACAATGTCTACACTTTTCTCACACTAGCAGCTGCATGTGTTCTTCCCCTACACGGCATTCCTTCACTTCACACCATCCTGCTGAGGTTCAGAATAGCCCTCCTCTCAATTCCTCCTTTTCATCCTTTCTGAAGTTCCAGTATCTACAAAGGAGTAAAGAGAGACTCTAACAGGCCCCAGCAGGCTACACGTTGGAGTGAGTCAAGTCCAGGCACTTGAATCAGCTGAGCCATCCAAGAAGAAAAAGGCACAGAAGACCTGAAGGTAAAGGTCACACACCTGCCCAGCCCCCAAAGGTTCTGCTCTCCTGCACAGCATCTGGGCCTCATCTCTCCAGGGACTCACTGTTTCCTGGCCAAACTACCTCCTCCACATTGATTACAGTCCTAAAACCCCTGGACTAAGAGATTGAACAAGGAGAGCCCCAGTTCCATGACTGAATTGGAGAAGGATATACCCCTGATGATCAGAGCTAGAACGTTGGTTTGTAGAACTGCTCCTACAAATATGGTGGTTTCACACTTCCTAGTCAAGCATGGCTATAACAGTTCTATATGTGGCGTGAACTTTAGATCACATAGACTTTTGTAGGCTAGGTAGGAAATGAACCACCCAAAATAACACTGCTTTTGCAAGAAAAATGCATGTTGAATACCTTAATTTTTAAAAACTTAAGACTAGAACTCAGTGTGCTTGTGTAATAGTTCTAATAAAACATTGACTAGGGAGAAAATAAAATAGTCTTTACTTTATTCAAAGTGAAAAACAAAATATTGCTCCCTCAGGATAGAGACCGATGAGTTTTATAAAGCAGTATTACCGATACTGGGGATTTCGTGCCCAGACTCCAGTTCCAACGGAGGCTCCAACAATGACCATTAACTTCCACAGCCATATTGGTGCAAAGACAGCCCAGTAACTCCACTGAATGATGCCATCCAGACGAAGGGCCAGTAGCACAGAGAATAGCAGCAGACATGCATAGATGAGGAATTTACTAGGAGAAAAGTAAAATTATTAAAGATGATTCACATTTACAAATATCTAATACTAAAATGGGGAATAATAACAGCAGTATTTTTTAGCACATGAAAAGAATCACTAATTCCACAATCATTTATTGAAAAGTTCTATGTAGAAGACATACTATGTTAAGAGATAAGAAAAATATAAAGAAGACTAAAATCAGTTCCATTTCCAGGGCTTCCTGTAAGAGGGAGTCCATACAGAAACATATAATTGTAATACAGCATGATATGTGCCATAATGGTGCTATGGAGCAGGGTGTGATGGGAGCCCACAAGAAAAAATATGGGCACTGGGAAGCAGGGGTGATGACGCTGGAACTGGTTCCTGAGGATACGTGGAAAGCTGCCAGGCAGGAAAGAATGTGAAATTAGGAAGCATTCCAAGACAAAGGAACTAGGCATACCAAGACACAGAGACTGGGAAAGAATGACATGTTTAGGAATGGTCAAGTTCTGTCAAAGACTAATTCTTTGAAGGCATGGGACGAGGTAGGCCCAAGGAGCATTATCCTTAACCCCACTGCAGCCTTTCCACCCCGGGAAAGTGCAGGAATGGCAAGCTCTCCCTGGGGTGATAGATCAGGATTCAGGTAGTAGCGGAAAGCGCCAATCCTACTCTTAAAATGGATACAAGAGAGCATTTCAGGTTTTTCTTTTAATGCCTGCCTTTAAAAAATAAAAAAGGGGGAATTTGCCGGGAGCCGGTCCATGCTTGCTGTTTCAAGGGACCTGGCATATATGGCATACGGTTCTTAATATGTTTGCTCCCCTTAGCGCTGTGTGTTTTAACCAAGGTCACCTCTCCGAGAAAGGTTGTTTCCCCAGGTAGGAATTTTTCCCTGAAGTCAGGGAGGGGATGAAACTCCTTAACTAAGTGCCAGGCGGGTAGTTAATCACTACAAACAATCATGCTTAAGCTACATAATCTTTACTCCCTGGAATGGAGATAAGAAACGCCCTAACCTTTGTAATAGAGATTGATAGGATTGAATCAACTGGTATAAATACAGATGTAACAAGACAGAACTTCAGAGACAGAACTTAGGAGACAGGGCTTGGAAGACAGGACCAAAAGAGACAGAGCCTAGGCACAGAACCTACACAGAACGTTCTCTAGGGACAGAAGAACTTCGCTGGTGAGAGCATGCCGGAGGATCCTGGACAGGGACTGGCCTCGGAGCCTGGAGGCGGAGCCTGGCGAGAGAGCATGGCAGGGGATCCTGGACTGAACCTGACTGCGGAGATTGGCAGGAGAGCCTGACGAGAACCTGGTGACTGGACCTGCCTGGAGAACCTGGACAGAACCTGGCTGGAGATCCTAAGCAGAACCTCTCTGGAGATCGAGACCAGAACTTGGCTGGAGATCCTGGCTAGGCTGCTGATCAACTGAACGCTGTCTCCGTGTCATTCCTTCTTCCAACTGAACGCTGTCTCCGTGTCATTCCTTCTTCGCCGACTCCGTCTACGCCTTTGGGAACCCCTGGACCTGCAGGGGTTGGACCCCGGCAATTCTATTTTTAAAAAGGCTACCAACTCATAAATGCATAACCCATGTACATAGACAATAGGGTGGTGAAGGTCTGGGGTCGGGGGCAAGGGCAGGCTAGAAGTAGTCAATGAAGGAAAAAGGGGGCACTTGTAATACTTTCAACAATAAAGATTTCATTTAATTTAAAAATAAATTAAAAGGCTGCCTTCTGTCATGTTCATATACAGTAACATTTTAGTACATGTGTTATACTTTTAATGACTGAATAAATTTATCTCTCTCTTTTTCTCTTTTTCCATATCAAAGGAACTTCCTGAGGAGTATATCCTTAAAATATTAATTAGAAATTACATTGTTGAGGACTTCTATTTTTTATGTAATAAGAGGTATGGGGTTTTCCTTCCCACCTTAAACAAGAAACTAGGCAAAATATAAGAAAAAACAGTTTTCAGATACTGGACAACAGACAGTGAAGGACCTTGATGGCAGAAGGAAAGACAGAAAACAAAGAAGATAAACAAACTCTATTATTGTCCCAGCTTACTGTCTGGAGGCAGTTTCTAGGCTGTAGCAGAAAGTAGTAATTAAAACCCAACCCAATGAGCAATTACATTAAATGTAAATGATGTAAATAACAATTAAAAGTCAAAGACTGTCAGATTGAACTGAAAAAGCAAGACAACTGTAAGCTATCAATAAGAAACACACTTTATCTATAAAGTCACATATAGACTAAAAAAAAAAAAAAAAAAAAAAAAAACCAGAAAAAAGTTATACCAAGCAAACACTAACCAAAAGAAAGTTAGAGTGAACAACATTAATATCTGTTTTAGTATTCTATTGCTGCTGTAACAAACTACCACAAATAGAAGCTTAAAATAATACAATTTTATTATCTCACAGTTGTGTATGTCAGAAGTCCAGACAGGCTTCATTGGTTTCTCTGCTCAGAGCCTCATAAGGCTGAAACCAAGATGCCAGTTGGCTGGGCTCTTATCAGGGGACTCTGGGAAGGATCTCCTTCATTCACGTTGTTGGCAATCTGGTTTCTTGTGGGTGTAGTACTGAGATCCAAGGTTCTTTGCTAGTTGTCAGGTGGGGGCCACTCTTGTGTTCTAGAGGTCTCTCTCCCTCTGATTCCTGTACATAGGCCTTTACATCTTAAAACCAGCAGCATATCAAATCTTTCTCATGCTTGTCAGGCCAGCATGGCTCAGTAGGTGAGCATCAACCTATGAACCAGGAGGTCACGGTTCAATTCCTGGTCAGGGCACTTGCCCGGGTTGCTGGCTCAATCCCCAGTGTGAGGTATGCAGGAGGCAGCCAATCAATGATTCTCTCTCATCATTGATTTTTCTATCCCTCTGTCCCTGTCCCTTTCTCTCTGAAATCAATAAGAATACTTTTTAAATAATCTTTCTCATGCTTGGAATTATTCTGATATTTCCTTCTGCCATATTGCTCCTGCTTCTTAAGAAAGTTCTTTGCTTTTAAGAGCTCATGTAACTAGACTGGGTCCACCTGAATAATCCATGGTACTATTCCTATCATAAAGTCTGTAACTGTGGTAGGCAGAGAATTCTAAAGATGTTCCCCAAGATTCCTGTCCTCTGGTTAGTCAATCAAACACAAATCTAGGTATACCATGAAGTAACTTTGCAGGTGGAAGTATGGTTACTAATCAGGTCATCAGTTCACCTTAAAATAGGGAGATTATTCTCGATTAGCCAAGTGGGTCCAATGCAATGATATGTGCATTTAAGAGCAAAAGGCTGCATATAAGTAAGTCAGAGAGATGAGGCAGAAAGGTGAAGTCAGAGATTTCAAGCATGAGAAGGACTTGACCTGCCTTTGCTAGCTTTGAAGTCAGAGTAAGAGGTCCATGAGCCAAGGAATGCAAGCAGACTCTAGAAGCTGAGAATAAATCCTGGTTGACAGGTAGCAAGGAAATAGGTTCTTTAGCCCTTCAACCACAAAGAACTAAATTCTGACAATTTGAATGAGTCTGGAAACAGATCAATCCCCAGAGACTCCAGAAAGGAATATAGTAAGTCCTCAGTTAATGTTGATAGGTTCTGTGACTTTAAGTGAAAAGATATAAACAAAACCAATTTCACTATTGGCTGATATAAATAAATAAGAGTGAAGTTCTCCCATTTCTTGATTTTACAAGCTCTAAATCAAGGTGTCAGAAGGGCTGTAAGCAGAATATCCAACAGAGCCATGCTGTATCTGTAGTTTTTATAGTTTTAAGACACTAAATCTGTGGTAATTTGTTCTGGAAGCAATATAAACTAATATTGCAAAACTAAATACATCTGCAAAATCCCCTTTGCCGTGTAACAACATATTCATAGGTTCCAAGGCTTAGGGCATGGATATCCTTGGGGGGGTGGGGGGGACATTCTACCTACCACAACATAAGACAAGGCATATTTCTTAACAAGAAAAAGTACCAGAGACAAACAGGGACAGTGCATAATGATAAAGAGGTCAATTTTTCAAAGAGGATCTAACAACTGTAAGTATTTATGTACCTAATATCAAAACTTCAAAATACATGTAGAAAATATTAATATTTAAAATATTAAGGAGAATAGAAATATCCACCATTATTGGAAATTAATACTTCTCTCTCATCTGATAAAACACACAGAAAATTATTAAGGCTATACAAGATGGTAATAACACTATCAATCAATCTCACCTAATTTATATTGATAAGGCATTCCTTCCAATACCAGCAGAATACAAATTCCTTTCAAGTATACATAGAACATTCACCAAGACAGACTGAATTCTGGGCTATAAAACAAGCCTCTACGAAATTAAAAGGACTGAAATAAGACAAAGTAAACATCTAAACACAATAAAATTAAACTAAAAAATCAATATAAGATATGGAATATTTTCATGAAACTTGTAAATTAAACAACCCTCTTCTAATAATTCATAGGTGAAAGAAAAAAACACAAAGAAAATCTGAAAAATTCTGGACTAAATGAAAGTGAAAATACAATGTACCAAAATTTGTAAGAGACATCTAAAGCAACATTTAAAAAAAAAATTGTAGCATTGAATGCTTCCATTAGAAAAGATATCAAGTAAAAAATCTAAGATTCATTTTAAGTAAATAGGAAGAGAAGGAAATTTAAAAGAAGAAAACAGAAGGAAGGAAATGATAAATATAAGCACAGAAATTAATAAAATACAGTAAAAACTCATTAGAGAAAAACTGATGAAACTAAAAGCTGGCTCTTTTAAAAAATCAAGAAAATTGGTAAACCTATACCCAGAGTGACTAAGAAAAAATAGTATACACAAATTACCAGTATCAGGAATGAAAGCAGAAACATCTCTACAAATCCTACAAACATTATAGAGATTAGAAAGGGATATTATGAACAACTTTGTACAAGTAAATTTCTTGAAAGAAAGACATTATCCAAGTTCACACAAGAAGAAATAGATATTTTAATGTCCCTATAACTATTAAAATAACTAAAATTATAGTTAAAAGTCTTCTAACAAAGAAAATGTCAGGCTCTGACAAAATCTACCAAACACATAAGGAAGAAATAGCACCATTTTTTAACTAACTCTTGCAAAAATAGAAAAGGAAGAAACATTTCACAATTTATATTATGAGGCCAGCATTACCCTGATACCAAAACCTGGCCAAGAAAGAAAATTACAAACCAGTATCCTTCATGAACACGGATGCAAAAACCTTTAAAATTAGCAAATTGAATCCATATACACACACAGTAGAGGGCCAGTGCACAACATTTGTGCACTGGGAGGGGGTATGGGGGTCCTTTAGCCTGACCTGCACCCTCTCCAATCTGGGAGCCCTCTCCAATCCGGGAGTTTCTGTCTGTCTTTTCAATCATATGAGCAAACTGTCTGAGACCCCAACTCAGTTTGGTTTGTTGTTCACAGAATAATAGAGGCTTTTTTTTTCTTTGCTTCATTGGTGGAGATTTCCCAGAAGTTTTAGGGTATCTTCCCTTTAATCTTTCCTAGACACTTTGATTTTGCTCATGTCTCTCAACTTTGCTTTCCCTCCATTCCTCACCACAACAGTAACTTACTCCAGGCTCACTTTGCTCTAGTGCAGTGGTTCTCAACCTTCCTAATGCCGCGACCCTTTAATACAGTTCCTCATGTTGTAGTGACTACCTACCATAAAATTATTTTCGTTGCTACTTCATAACTGTAATTTTGCTAGTGTTATGAATCCTAATGTAAATATCTCATATGCTATATGTGTTTTCCGATGGTATTAGGCGACCCCTGTGAAAGGGTCGTTCGACCCCCAAAGGGGTCGCGACCCACAGGTTGAGAACCGCTGCTCTAGTGTCTAAGACAGGGGTGGGCACACTTTTTGACTCGAGGGCCACAATGGGTTCTTAAACTGGACTGGAGGGCCGGAACAAAAGCATGGATGGAGTGTTTGTGTGAACTAATATAAATTCAAAGTAAACATCATTACATAAAAGGGTACGGTCTTTTTTTTTAAGTTTTATTCATTTCAAACGGGCCTTAGTTTGCCCACAGCTGGTCTAAGAGATCTGCCTGCCACCAGAACTACGATTCCCAACATTCCTGGTGCTCCCCATGCTCTGGGCTTCTGCTTCCAGTCCTGGGGCTGCCACCAGAACTACTATTCCCAGAATTCCTGGTGCTCCCTGTGCTCTTGGTTTTCCCTTCCTGCTCTGTCACCATCCCGTGGCCTCCCACTCTGCCAGGTCCTCCAAGCCTCCAGCTCTCCCTCTCTACTCTCTGTCTGGTGGCTTGGGGAACCAAGTTCCCCAAGCCGCTCCATTCTCCGCCCAGTGCCTGTGTATGCAAATCAGCC
Source organism: Myotis daubentonii (assembly GCF_963259705.1). NCBI lineage: Eukaryota > Metazoa > Chordata > Mammalia > Chiroptera > Vespertilionidae > Myotis > Myotis daubentonii. The sequence continues at coordinate 14,659,786 of NC_081861.1, forward strand.
TGCCATCTTTGTTGGTTTAATTTGCATACTCACTCCTGATTGGCTGGTGAGTATAGCGGAGGGATGGTCAATTTACACACACACACACACACACACACACACACACACACACATATATGGCATTATGATCAAGTGTGGTTGGTGCCAGGATTGAAAGCTTGACTCAACATTTGAGATCAATTAATAAAATGTGTAGTATTAATAGCATGAAAAAGAAAAAAAAATACGATTATATCAATAGCCCTAGAAAAAGCATTTGACATAATTCACTACCCATTCAACTTCAAAGCTCTAAACAAATTAGAAGTAGAAGAATATCTATTTAAAAAACCCTAATACTTAATAGTGAAAGATAATACTTAATAGTGAAAGATAATAATTTCCCCCTAAGATTGTAAACAGGCAATTGTGTCCACTTCAATACATCTATTCAATATTGTACTAGATGTCCTACCACAATGATAACACAAGAAAAAAGAAATAAAAGGAATAAAGATTTGAAAGGAAGGAGTACATTTGTTCTTTGCAAACAATACGACTGTATATGTAAAAATTCCCAAATCAGCTACTAAATCTAATAAGTGAACTAGGCAAAGTTGCAAAGTACAGAGTAAATGTACCAAAAATATTATTGCATTTTTATATGCTAGCAATAAGACATTGAATACTGAAACATTTAAACTATCATTTATTGCAACTTTCCTATAAATCTAAAACTATCCTAAAAATAAAATTTACAACATCAAAATATCAAATACTTATAGATAAATGTAACAAAATATGTGCAGGACTTGTACACTGAAACCTACCAAACACTACCAAGGAAAAATTAAATATCTAAATAAATGGAGAGATATACCATGTTTATAGATATAAATTTTCATTATTGTTAAGATTTACATCCTCTGTGTATTAGTTTCCTATGTTTGCTATAGCAAATTACCACCAACATGATGGCTCAAAACAGCACACATTTATTCTCTTATAGTTCGGAGGTCTAAAATGGGTTTCACTCAGTTACAACTAAGGGCCCCGATTCCTCCAGAGACTAGGGGAGAATCCATTCCTTGCTTTTCCCAGTTTCTAAAGCTTCATTACTTGTACTCCTTGGGCCCCTTCCTCCATTATCAAATCCAGCAGTGTAGCATTTTCAAATCTGTCTGTTTCCATCAAATTGCCTTCTCCTCCTAATAGCATCTCTTTTACCTCCTTCTTATATGGAAACCTATGAATACATTATGGTCCACGTGGATAACCCAGCATACTCTTCCAATAAGAGATCTTTAATTTAATCACATTCTGGCATATAAGGTAATTAGCACCTTTTTGCCATGGTTTAAGAAGTGGATATCTTTAAGGGCCATTATTTGCCTTGCACCACTCATCCAATTACTCTACAGATTCAGTGCAATCCCATTAAAAATTCCAGCAGTCTCTTTTCTAGAAATTGGCATACTGATTCGAAAGTTACATGAAAATGCAAAGAACCTAGAATGGGCAAACAATTGTTAAAAAGAACAAAGTTGGAGAACCTATACTACATGCTTTCAAGGCTTATAAAACTACAATAATCAAGACAATGGTATTACACAGAGAACAGAATAGAGTCCAAAACAGACCTATACATACATGGCCAGTTAACTTTTGCCAGGGCAACTCAATGGAGAAAGAATTGTGTTTTAAAAACTACTACTGAATCAACTGGATAGATGGGAAAAATACACCTAGACCCTTAACCTCACAGCATATACAAAAATTTACATGAAATAGATCACAAACCTAAATGTAATCACCAAAACTACAAAATGTCTAGAAAGCATAGGGGAAAAAATAATTGCCACCTAGGATTAGGTAAAGATTTCTTAGATGGGATACAAAATTGGACTTCTTCAAAATTAAAAACTTTTACACTCCAAAAGACACAATTTAAAAAATGACAAACCAAGCCACAAACTGGGAGAGCATATTCTGAAAACATATCTGACAAAGTACCTATGTCCAGCATACGTAAAGAACGTTTATAACTAAAAAAATCTGATTAAAAATAGCAGAAAAAATAAGAACAGATATTCCATCAAAAAGTTACATAAAAGGCATATAAGCACGTGAAAAGATACTCAATATTTTCGTATAGTAAGGAAATGCAAATTAAAACAACAATGAGATAAAACTACCTACTCACCACAATGGCTAAAAATAAAATAATTAATTATGGCAATTGTTTCTAAGGATACAGAGCAACTGGAACCCTTCATATATTGCTGGTGGGAATGCAGAACAGTACAGCCACTTTAGAAAACACTTCTGCAGTTTCTTATATAATTAAGTGCATACTTACCTTATGACCCAGCAATCCCATGTCTAGGTATTTACTCAAGAAAAAGAAAAACAAATGTGCACACAAAGACTTGTATTCAAATGTTCAAAGCAGCTTTATTCATAATAGCCACTCGAAACAACCCAAATGTCCATAAACTGGTAAACAGTTAAACCAATTGTGGCATATCTATTCAATGGAACACTAATCAGTAGTAAAAACTAACAAACTAGGGATGCATGTAACAACATGGACAAACCTCAAATGCACTATGCTAAGCAAAATTACTTATACTGAAGACACAATATAATGTATGACTCCTTTTATTTGACATTCTGGAAAGGCAAACATACAGATACAAAACACAGATCAGTGTGGTTACCAGTGGCTGTGTTGGGGGAAAGATTGACAACAAAGGACATGAGGGAAGTTTTTTCAGCAATAAAACTCTTCTATACCTTTGGGTGGTGGTTTTACAAGTGAATGGATTTATTAAAACTCATAGGACTGTGCACTAAAAATGGATAAGTTTTACTGCATGTAAAATTTACTTGCATAAACCTGGCATACCTATTGATCTACCTACACACACAAGCAACATCAACAGGTAACATTTACTAGATGTTTGTGGAATGTCAGGTACTGTGCAGTTTCTCATGCATTATCTCATTTAAGCCTCACAGCAACCCTATAAAGGAGACACTCTGACTATTTCCCTTTTACAGATGAAGAAAGCTTAGATGTTAACTTGTTCAAGCAGCTAGCAGCTCAGAGCTGGAATACAAATGAAGATCTATTTGACGCCAAAAGAGGGAGAGGAGAGAGAGAGAGAGAGAGGGAAACATAGATGGGTTCTCTCCTCTAAGCTTGAGCAGACTGGGGATTTAACCTGCATCCTTTTGGTGTACTGATGATGCTCCAACCAATTGAACCACCCAGCCCAGGCTCCAAAATATTTTCAATTGAATACTATACACAAATAACTTTATACTGATAATTCAACATTTTTTGGAAAAGCATCCAGATAGATATACACTGTGGATGAATAGCGATCTCCAGCAGGGAAGATTAAGGACAGTCTTCACACTTTTTACGTATGATTGCTGATCTTTTTGCACAGTTCATGCACTGTGTATTACATATACTTTGTATTATGAAAAACACCGTAAGGAATGTCAATTGGAAAAAAGGGGGTGTTGTAAGGAAAGGAGACCTACAAAACTCAACTCTGAAGCAAAACTGCAGTGATTTGGAGAAGTTGCTACCCATATATATATATATATATATATATATATATATATATATATATATACACATATACATATACATATATACATATACATATATACTTACATATACATACATACATACATATATACATATATACATATATATATGTATATATATATATATGTATATATATATATCCTTTTTGTGTTGTGGTATTCTGCTCTACAATATCTGGATAATATGTACCTTATAAAGTGGTTTTGAATGTAAGATCATGAGTATGAAAAGTGTGTTGTGTAAATCACTAAATGAGTAGTTCTCGAAATATTTTGTATCAGGATTCCTTTACAATCTTAAAAATTAATGAGTATCCCAAACAGCTTTGTTTGTGTGTTATACCTATCAAATTTTTAAACTGTTGTTTAAAAACATTAATTAAAAATAAATAATAGCCCTGGATCAGTTGGTTGAGTGTAGTCCCATGCACCAAGAGGTCCTCAGTTCGATCCATGGTCAGGGCACATGCTGCACATGCCGGGTTGCGAGCTTGATCCCTAGTGGGGGTTGTGCTGGAGGCAGCAGGTCGATGTTTTTCTCTCTTCCTCTCCCTTCCTCTCTCTCTCTAAAAATCAATAAAAACATATTTAAAAATACAAAAAAGAATAAAAAGAATGTTTTAAAAATAAATAATAAATTCATATCTTAATACAAGTAAAATAATTTTAATTAAAAACTATTTTCCAAAATTGTTCTTATAGTTTTGCAATATTTTAAGTGTCTGGCTTCATAGAAGATTCATAGATTCTAATATCAACATCTGCAATCATTCTGTTGCAATATGTTGTTTTTATTCAAGCATATGAAAAAAATCTGGCCTCACAGAGATATGCAGTTAGAAAAGAACTAAATATTTTAATAGCTCTTTCGGATAATAGTAGATATTCTTCTTTGATAGAATACCAAAGCTGAAGCAGTGATAGTTTCTGGAAGGTTGACTGTAGTGTGGAATTTGAAACCCTATCAATGAGCTTCTGGAAAATACTGGTTCACTGAGTAATAAAGGACTTTCAAATGTTGACATATTCCACTATATAATAGTAAAAAATCATATTAGTTATTATCACAACCCACTTTATCAGAAATACTTTATGTATTGGGAGACTCTCAAGCTCATGATGGTGGATATAACATTTCAAATATTCTGATTTTCCCTTGAAAGCTCAAATTTTACCATTTGGATAAACACCATCAGTTGTTTTCCTTGAAGTGACAGGTTCATTTGCATTTTTGAGTAAATTGCTGTCAAATACCCTAATACAAACAACTACAGGCCCAGATAAAAACGATGTTCCATGAAAATAGCAGCTTGCAACTTAGGTACACAAGTGTTTTTCCTTGAGTCAACTACTGTATTTCAGTATACAGCAGAGGGCCTTTATGTATTCTTTCTGTTTTGTCACATGGAATACGAAAACAATGTATATGCAAGGGCTAAGACTGAATGAGATTGGTATTTTTTTCTGTTTTGTCAAGAACATTCCGCCAAAACCGGTTTGGCTCAGTGGATAGAGCGTAGGCCTGCGGACTAAAGGGTCCCGGGTTCGATTCCGGTCAAGGGCATGTACCTGAGTTGCGGGCACATCCCCAGTGGGAGATGTGCAGGAGGCAGCTGATCGATGTTTCTCTCTCATCGATGTTTCTGGCTCTCTATCTCTCTCCCTTCCTCTCTGTAAAAAATCAATAAAATATATTTTTAAAAAAAAACAACAAAAAAAAAGAACATTCCTAAGTAAAGCTGCCCTTTTTTTAAAAAGTGCAAGCACAATGGTGAATAATCCAGAGAGGACTTGTACAGTTTCCTCTCACCAGTGTGATTTGTGTTCAGGTGCCATCAGTTTACCCACCACTGCTTTTGCACCATCAGTATAAATGTCAACCCAGAGATGGAGGCAAAGAATGTCTTAGTATTATTATGCAAATAACTGTGACTTGCAGACCCCTGGAAAGGTTCTCAAGGGCCCCCAGGTGTCTGTGGAAAATAGCTTGATAACTGCTGCACTAGATGCATGTTACTTATGATTATTAATGCTCAAAGACGAAGGGAGGCTTTTACAAGCTGCTGCAAAGAAAAAAAGAGCTGCCACTGAAAGATGCCAAGTGAACGACTGCATCCCTAGACTTTGGAGAAGAAAGTGGGGACTCACAACTAATAAAAATGGAGTGAGCGCCACAAATAGAGAAATAACCAGTTGAGATGACTTTTTCTCTCTGAAAGTACAGGGGGAAATTCAAAATCTAGAAAATCAGAACCCATTTGTCAACCAAATTCAGCAATACATATCATTACCAGAAACAATGAACTTAAAAACAAACAATATTTAAAAGAAATACAGTGGAACCTCGGTTCAGGAACATAATTTGTTCCGGAAGGCTGTTCCCAGAAGCTATTTGTTAGAAAACTGAATCATTTTCCCCATTTGAAATAATGTAAATTGAATAATCCGTTCCCCACCTCTAGCTGATTCCCTATTTTAACCTTTCTTATATACATTAGATGTCTAATGCACTATTAAATCTATAAACAAACACTTCTTTTCTTAAATTTATGGAAACACCCCCTGCTAGCCTTAAACAAATCACTTTCAGCACTGGGTGCAGCATCTTCCTCTTTCACATATCATTGCCTCAGAAATGCTGTCACCTGCCTATTGCTTTGCCTTTCATCAAATCAACAACAGTTTTTCCACCTCTTCAATTGTCTGTGAACATTGTTTCTTTCATACTATTAGCAACATTAGCACTCTTAATGTTTTAAAATTGTGCTGATTTTCCATTTCACCAGCAACAAAAGAAAAAAAAAGAAACGAAAATATTCACAGCATGGTAAATGACTCACATTCTCTCCTTTGTTAGTGGCCTGAGAGACGCTTTTTGTCATGCTGATGTGTCAGCATTACAGGGTTGTCAGGTCAGAACTGAAGTTTTGTTAGAAAAAACTAAGACATTTTTTCCATGAACAACTTGGTCTAGAACTGAATTGTTCGAGATGGGAGAGATTTGAGAACTGAGAACCAACCATGGTTTGACTGTAAGTGATATGCAGCTGGAAGTGGAGCCCTGGTGCTCTTTCAGTAACTAGAACAGAAGTTGAGGGCTGGTGATGTCATTAACTCTCTTGTTCCCTGTGGCTCCATTCTATTTTTCTTTCTGGGCACAAATCCCTATCCAGGCAATCCTATTTGACTTTACATAGAAACAAACCTCTCCCTTCATATTTTAGATTAAATCACTGTGAGATCCTAAAATTAAAATAAAAGAAATAAGTGATTTAGAACATCAATAAATGAAAGGAGAATGATAAACATAGGATTCATAAGTAAATTAGATAATATGTAAAGGTAAAATTTTTCTAAAGGAGTTTCAGACTTAAAAAAAAAAAAAAAAAAGATGAGTTAGGGGGAGATAAACCCTGTAAGTTAAATTCATTATCTTTCCTAAAAGAGAGTTTTCTTTAATAGAAGAAAATAGTGGAAATAATAAAAATATAAGTACCAAAATGTGTAAGATGTTGTAAAAGAGATTATTATGTTTTGAGATAGTCTAAAGCAGTGGTTCTCAACCTTGGCTGCACATTAGAATCACCTGGGAATCTTTTTAAAATCCTGATTTCTGGGCCTCATCCTCCGGAAATTCTGTTTCTTTCTTATGGGGTGGGGCCACAACATTAGTAACAAAGAAACTGAATTTCTGGAGGATGTGGCCCAGAAATCAGGATTTTAAAAAGGTTCCCAGGTGATTCTAATGTGCAGCCAAGGTTGAGAACCACTGGTCTAAAGGAAAAATAGGAGTTCTGGGCCTATTACATGAAAAATGAAAATTAGGAAGGATACATAATGAACTTACAAGAGGACAAATAGTAGTACAAAATATTACTCCCAATTCAAATACTAGGGCTGGAAAATAGAAATAGGGTGAATGTCTTTTTATTAGTTTTCTATTGCTGCCATACAAAATTGCCACCCACCTAGTGCCTTAAAAAGCACAAACTTATTATCTTTCCAGTTCTGGATATTAAAAATCTGAAATGGGTCTCACTGGGCTAAAATCAAGGCATCACCAGGGCTGTGATCCTTCCTGAGACTCTAGGAGAGAGTTTCCCTGTCTCAACTTGTAGAGGCTGCCTCATAGCCCCTTGGCTCATGGCCCTAGGCTCCAGTTTCAAAGCCAGCAGTGGAGAGTCCAGTTCTCCTCACACTGACTCACTCTGACCTACTCTTCTGCCTCCCCTTTCTCCATTTAAGACCTGTGATTATGGGTCCAACCAGATGATCCAGAATGATTTCCCTATTTTCAGGTAAGCTGATTAGCAACCTGAATTCCATCTGCTACCTTAGTTTCTCTCTGCCAGGTAACAGAACATACTTCCAGGTTCTAAGGATTATGATGAGGGAATATTTGGGGGGGGGGGGAGGGGCATGTCATTGCTCTGCCTACCACAGTCCAATAATAACAAAGGTCACTTGCTGGATTAAAAAATAAAATCTAAATCTGTTGCATTTAAGAGTCACACTTGCAACCAATGTGAAATGTCAAACAAACTACAAGAAAAGAGATGACAAAGGTTCATCATGCCTGGGTAAGGAAAGAGAAGCAGTTTACTAGTACAGCAATTTAATAAATCAGATTTCAAAAAAAGAATTAAAATAGAAAAATGATTAATAAGGAAAATCTAAGTAATAAAAAACTAACAACATGACCATAGAACAGCGGTTCTCAACCTGTGGGTCGCGACCCCTTTGGTGGTCGAAAGACCCTTTCACCAGGGTCGCCTAAGACCATCCTGCATATCAGATATTTACATTATGATTCATAACAGTAGCAACATTACAGTTATGAAGTAGCAATGAAAATAATTTTATGGTTGGGTCACAACATGAGGAACTGTATTTAAAGGGCCAGAAGGTTGAGAACCACTGCCATAGAATATGAAAATAACCTGACAATTTTTATTTTAGAATATGCGGACATATTCTCATTGCGGGCTTCTACATACTACTATTATATCAAAATAGATAAAGTAGACAAAGTTCCTAAAGAAACTATGGACATGAACACTCAAGTAGATAAAAATAGCATGGTTCTATCGAGAGAATTAAGTAGCAGGACAAAAAAAAAATGCTTTCTTTACATGCAGACAGATTTTTCCAGAAGGGGGTAAAGAATCATGGGGCACTGATACACAATAAACACAAATCTAATTTAAAATTTAAAAAAAAACTGTTGGAGTGCCTACAATGTGTGAGATATACAAAGATGATGAAAAAACAGTCTCTGCCCTGAAGATGCTCAAAGATTAATAGGAGCAGAGGGGGACTATCGATCAACAGTAACTATATATACCATGGTAAAGACATGGAAGTTTAACTTCCCTGGAAGAGCTGTGAAAGGAGGTGGGATTGGGTCAGTAGGTTGGGGAGAGGGAATTCTAGGCAAAGGGATAAGATTTTTTTAAAGTAGGAGACAGTCTTTTGTATCCAGGAGACTGGAACACATGGAGTACATTCTCTGAATTTTGTGGGGTAGGGTGCTGGAGAGGCAGGAGAAAAGGCACCTGAGGAAATAAGGGAAAGGCAGGCTGGGATAAGAAGGTAGGGGAATTAAATAACAAGGTAAACTCCTTTGAATTTATTAATGGGCAATAGAAAGCCACTGAAGATTGTCTGGGAAGAAGGGTGACAGAAGGTATAGAAGAGTGTGCAAGCTAGACTGTAATTGGTAGAGATCGCGAGGCAGAAATTCTATGCAATTCATAATAAACTGACAAAAACAGACTGAAAATGGTCTAACTATCTGGGTCTGTTAAGCAGTATAGTAGTGTTGAAGAGATTATTTGTGCAACTTCATTTGAACTTCAGGTTTCTCACAAGCAAAAGGCAGATAGATAATACAACCTCTACCAGGCAGTGCTAAGAAGGACTAAATAACTATCAGAAAGCATTTATTGCAGGGTTTGGTATCAAGCAGGTAATAGTCAATGAATGTTAGTTTCCTTCTTGAAGTAAGGACTAAATCAAGGATGAAATACAAAATTATCACAGAGTATTTAAAATACTGCTAAAACACAACTGAAATATCAAAATACTTGCTTGGACTGCTGCCAAAGCAAAACTCAGAGAAAATGTGTCCACTCAAAAGGTGTAAATGGAAGCGGAAAAAAAAAAGAAAGAAAAGTGAGGCAAAGGAAAAACTAGTGAACCGAGTGTCTAAGAAATTTAGGGGTGAGCGGGAACACAAAGAAGCCAAAAAATAATAAAACTAAAAGTAGAAAGATAGATACAAAAACGGAATGAAGTTACACCAATAACTGGTTCTTTGGGGGGAAAAAAATAAACAAACTACACATTTGATTGAAAAAAACAATACAATCACCTTTAAAAAATCTTTATCCATTGATTTTAGAGAAAGAGAGATAGAAACATTGATATTGTTTTCTACCCATGCATGCATTCAGTGCTTGATTCCTGTATGTGCCCTGACCAGGGATAAAACCTGCAACACTGGCGTATGGGGACAATTCTCCAGCCAACTGAGCTACCCAGCCAGAACCAAGTTTTTTAAAAAAATACTGCATACTAAATAGGAAATTACAAACCTGACAGGCAAGAAGAAAATAGGCTACAGCAATAACACAGTGATAAGAAAAGTTATTTTTTAAGAAAAAAACCATGGTCAAAGCCAACACTACTCTGTGTTACTTTGCAAGAAACATTCAGACTAGAGAACAAGTATAAAATAAACTTTGCTTGGTTCTTCACAAACCAAAAAATGGAGGTTCCAATGGATATTCTGGCACTAACCACTATTTCCTAAATTTCACTTGTTCAATCACACCTTTAAAATAGATTTATTCCACTCTTCATCTGAATAAGTAATGCTAGCATATGATCATTAGTAGTCTGACATGGATCAAACTACAAAGTTAGTATCCTCTCTAAAATCTATATGGAGCCTTGGCTTGAGGCTCAGATTCTCTCTCCACGTTGTGGGGAGGGGAAAGGAATTGAGAGAGGGAGAGAAGAAGGGAGGGAATATACCTAGTAAAGAGATGACTCTATGAGTGTAAATGTTCTAGTATCTGTTTTCTGCAAATCAAAAGAATGCAGCTGAACTCTTTCTAGACCCTTCCATTTTCTCCAGTGAAAGCTGCTGGCTTAACTAGAACAGGCACACATGCACACACATGAATGCTCTGGGTGACATATCCCTGTGGGTGCTTCTATGTCTAACACTTCAGACAATGACCCCAACTGACGATCTGCTGACACTGTCCCAAACACTGAGCATAATCTTACTAACCAAATTTAATGTCTTTTAGTGGCCATTTTAACTGGTTTTATTAAGATAAAAATGTTTAAGAACATCTAACCAATAGATATAAGGAAGCACAAAAGCCAAATAAAAACAAATCACTTTTAAAGAGGACTATAAGAAGCCCAGGACTGCACAAAACTGTGTGGTCGTGGGTGGAACAACCTGGGCCTAAGCCTGTCTCCTCATCAGGCTGCTCATATATCAATCAATATGTTAATATAAGCAAAGTGAAAGCCCTGCGCCAATAATCAATTTTACTTAGTTTAGTTGCTACACCCATCTATATAATGAAGAGGTAATATGCTAATTTGTCCATTACAGTGTCCCAGCCACGACCAGTCTGTGGGCAGGGCCAGGGGCAGGGACTTCTGTACCCAGCCCTAAGGTCATGCTGCCTGTGTGCATCCCCATTCAGCACTGGTATGACGCTGTGGGGTGGGGGAGGGGGCTGGACTTGATGGGGACCTCAGGCCATGCCCCCTGCCCTGGCTCTGGGTCGGGAGACCTCAGACTGTGTCCCCCGCCCCAGCACTGGGCCGGGGGAATTCAGGCTGTGACCCCGCTAGCAGGGCTTGACAGGGTACCTCAGGCCACACCTCTCACCCAGTGGGTCTTGACGGGGGACCCCTGCCCTGGCTCCGGGCCGGGTGACCCAGACTGCGCCCCCCCCCCCGCCCCAGCACCAGGCCCGGGAGACCTCAGGCTGTGCCCCCCGCCCAGCAGGTCTTGACAGGGGACCTCAGGCTGAGCCCCTTGCCTGGTGGGGCTTGATGGGGGACCTCAGGCCATGCCCCCCACCCCAACTCTGGGCCAGGAGACCTCAGACCGTGCCCCCTGCCCCAGCTCCAGGCCAGGGGACCTCAGGCTGTGCCCCTTGCCTGGTGGGGCTTGACAGTGGACCTCAGGCTGTACCCCTTGCCCGCCGGGGCTTGATGGGGACCTCAAGCCACGCTCCTTGACTGGCGGGGCTTGATGGGGGACCTCAGGCCGCACCCCCCCCCGGGGCCGGGCCAGGAAACATGAGGCTGTGCCCCCCGCCCGGAGGGGCTTGACGGCAGTGTGGCCAGCCAGGTCTAGGTCTCACCCAATGGGGGTGGGATCCGCTGGGTCTGGTTCTCGTGCGTTTTTCAAAGCGCGTGAGGGTGGTGGGTGGGGACTTGACTCTAGGCCCCGCGGAGCGCCCCAGACTCTGACAGGAGGGAGAGTTTATATACATTTTACTAATTTTCTTTCATCTCTGACACTTCTATTATAGAAAAAGGGCAAATAGCAATATTATAATATTTCTTCGCATTAATTCTCTTCTTTTAATGTGCATGAATTCCATGCACCGGGCCATTAGTTTTTTATAAAACAGAACAGCTGTAACAATCTCATTTAGCAATCATTTTTCTCACTGTTAGGTCTTAATATAACCAAGAGACTCTTCTCCCTATTAGGACACAGTACAAATCATCAGTTATAAAGACCCCATCTCCAGAGCTTAAGTCAAGGCTTTCATGTTAAATTCTGGTCACCTTGTATGGACATGAACTATAATCAGGCAAGGCAATTAGAAACCCCAAGCTCAATATTGGCAAGCTTAACCCCGGAGTCCTAGGAAACCTACTAAAACTCCTCCAACCCACTGTTTCTCCCCTACAACAAAGTCTCCAGTGGTATATGTCTACTTACACTTAACATCACTCATCAGTACATTTGTTGAATGCCTCAACATCCTGGCCTTCAAAGAACTCACAGCCAAGAAAAATATGTGTGTAATTGCCAAGTATAAGAAAAATATTTTTAAAACCAGAAATTATACATTCAAATGAGACTTGTCTCCTTTAAACAGTTCCCCTGGGATGCAATGCACTATTCCACTTCTTTGCTCAAACCATCTTTAGAGTGTGCCTCCTGGAATCACTTGAGAGCATGCAGTCTGTTCTTCTGAATATCTTCATTGCTGTCAAAACTTGACCAAGATGATATTCAATTTTCAGAAACAACCAAAAGTCAGAGTCAAGTTTAGTGAATAAGATGTGTGATCAAACTAGGTGGCATTATTTGAGTTCAAAACTATATATGATTACAGAACAAGAAAACATTTCCTTATATGATTTGTAATCTGATTCCAAAGGAAATTTCAGATATGTAACAAGGAGTGTAAGCAATGGAATAGATGTACATACAGGGTGGGGCAAAAGTACACTGACAGTTGTGAGTACATAAAAAAAGTTTATTCTTGAATCATTTATTAACTAGAGACCCAGTGCATGAAATTCATGCACTGGGGGGGGGGGGGTCCCTCAGCCCAGTCTGCACCCTCTCGCAGTCCAGGAGCCCTTGGGGGATGTCCAACCAATGGCTTAGCCTGCTCCTAGTAGTCAGACATCCCTCTCACAGTCTGGGGCTCTCGCAGTCCGGGACCCCTCACTCCTTACCGCCTGCCTGCAGCGGAGGCTGGAGAGGCTCCCGCCACCACCATTGCGTGTGGGAGCACACTGACCACCAGGGGGCAGCCCCTGCGTGGATCATCTGCCCCCTGGTGGTCAGTGCGCGTCATAGCGACTGGTTGTTCCACCCTTTGGTCGATTTGCATACTAGCCTTTTATTATATAGGATTATTGTATTATTTCCCATATGAACTGTAAACTACTTTTGCCCCACTCTGTATATATTTCTCTTTTCCCTAAGTAGCTTCTTTGGAGGATGATACACATTTGGATGTATAAACTCTGAATAAGGTTCCCTTTATTTAATTAGTTAACTCATAAACAGAAGGCTCCTCAGTATAATGGACATACTATGTCGTGGGGTGGGGGAGACTGTCACTAAATTAGAGATTAGTATGGCATGCAGGAATAAGCACAACCTTCAGAAGTAGATCTACTTGTATTAGAATCCTGGTTTGGCCCCTTATTGCCTGTGTGACTTTAGGGAAGTCACAAGATCTCTAAGACTACAAAATAAGGCTGATATCTAGCTAGCAAGGTTGTTGTAAAGATTCAAGATAATAGATACAAAATACTGACACTGTGCCTGGCATATGGTAGGTGCCACATAAGTCACTGCTATTACTAATAATAACCTCAGTATAATCAAGAGACTTTTCTTACTACAGGTGCTTTGAGATGACAGAATGACAGGTAAACAGACATCTGGGTGGTGAGTAGTTCATTCACAGTACTGACATATACTTAGCGCTGTCTTTAAAAAACATAATATGTGAATAATATTTTAAGTAATTGTTAACACTGTGTACAGCATTTTTAAATTACATGGCACATGTAACTAGCAGTATTCCCAGTACACTGACATTTCACCACTGTCTGAACATACCCTGCCCTCCCATGAACCCGTGCCTTTGCATACTTTGTACCTTTCCTGCCCTCTGGGCTGACAAAACCCTATAATTATACCCTTCAAGATCGAGCTGTGGAACCTTCCCAGCATGCTCCAGACAGAATTAGTGGCTCTGCCCCTTGTGTTTTCACACATTTGGTTCCTGTCTCTGGAATGCCTCATCCTGTGTTGAGCCAGAATTTCTCTCTCCATTTCTGCTTCTTTTAGGCTTGAGCATGGAGAGGGACTATGTCCAATTTCTTTTTGTACTTAGAGCACAGAGCACATGTCTTGGCACACAGCAGAAACTTGGGAGATATTTGAGTAATGAATGCTTTAAATATGAATCTTTTACAAATAGACTGTTAAAGGCCAGGTAGCTGCCTTTTATTAATAATTACCAGAAATCACATTTCATTTTTTCCTGACTTCAAATAAGAGACAAGATAACTTAGACTCCAGAATAACTTTGTAAGTTGCAGCACATGGAAGTTTTTAAACACTACTGAACTCCTCAGTACTCCACACCCACTGGAAGGAATCCCTACAGCAGGGTTCCTCAGCTTTTTTCTCAATCCAGCATACCTGTACGATGCACCACTCTCTGTCAGGAGCTCACTGCAGACAACTCAGAATGCCTAGCAGAGTCCTCACAGCCTTCAAGCACTGCCTGGCTACCAGGGCTAAAGGTCCTCCTCTGAGCCAGTGATTCCACCAAGACAGCAGAAAATCCCAGTGCTTCATGGGGAGGGCAGGGTGATAACTGAATGCCACCTACTTCCAGACCTCTACCTCTCAGGAACACCTTGGAGTCAGAGTTTGCCAATTCTGTATACTTCTAATAGTTTGCTAATTCAATGAATAAGCTCCTTAGCTGTTAGGAAGCCTCAAGCATGCAAGGAAGGACTTGGTCCGTCCAGTGAATCTGTTTCAGCAAGTCCTAACCTGTGTAACTAAGAAGTAGTTCATGACCAACCAGTTCTATGCCAGATGGAAACAGGCAGAGGGTCACCAGTCTTATGCAACTGAGTGTTGACAATTGTGAATCATTCTCTGTCACTGTAGTTTTTCAGAGTGTTGGCAATACAGTAGCGAATTCAGACTGGCCAGGATCAAAAGGTTGGAAAGGAGATCTGGAGCCATGGCCCATGAATTGGGACCACCAAACCATGATAGTGACTATTTCTGTGACACACATAATCCAAGAAACAAAGGCAGTCACATCCCTCCTTAGTGTCATCGCCTTTCCTGTCTCTGCAGTGGAATGGCTGCTTTCTAAAGGAGGGAAGAGGATGAGAGGAAAGAGAACCAGGCCACAGACCACCAGGAAAGCAGTGACTGAAAGAAGCATTTCTAGACTTCTCTTATAGGCTCTGGAGAGTAATTCGTTCATTCATTCCACAAGTATTTCTTGAGCCAGATACTATTGCAGGTATGCATGGTACCATAATGAATGGAGCCCTGGCCCTGGCCCTATGGAGCTTATAGGAGAGGACTATAGTAGGGGATAATTTAGTAGGGGAGACAGGCATTAGTCAAATAAACACACAAATATAAGGGTACAAATAAGTACTACGATGGAGAAATACAGCATGCTACACAGATAGTACAAAATTGACTCAATGGACCTGGTCGGGAAAGTCAGAAGAGCTTTGAAGTGAGCTGAGATCTTAAGGATAAATAGGAGTTAACTAGGCCAGGAGGACAGGAGAAGAGAGAAGAGGGGAAAATCTCCAGCAAAGAGTACAGTATGTGCCAAAGTCCTGGGGTGAGAAGGAGATGTTGAACTGGTTCTAAATTAGAGGCAAGGGAGCAAGGCAGCGGTGATAAAGTTTGAGGTCCTAGCACAAGATATCTCTTGTCTAAACACCTCAGGTTGCTTTCTAGTTGTCTGGAGGGCCCTACTCCTCATGGAACAAGACTAAAGAACAATGTAAAAAACTAGATGTGCCCACAAGACATGACACACCACCAGCTAAAAATATATATATCAGACTTGCTGATATTCCCTGGCCACTGTCTTAGCAGTCACCACTGTGGGGTAATACCATTCACTCCCATTGATTCAGGAAAATGGCACCCTATAAAAGATTTTTAAACTTTTCAAGTAGAATTAAAGTGTTGATAAATATGCTGATGATTACTACAAATCTGTTTAGATACCTAATCGTTCATTGTAATTTTCATATACCAATTTTTTGAGGGCACAAGATGCTAGTGGGGGGAAAATAGCTAAAGATAGTATCTGTGCAGCACTATTTTGCTTTGGCAACTCTGAAAGCCAGTTAGATTACTCCTCAAAGTTCTTTGTGACTTCTGAATTATCTATCACCTTACAAAATATAGTCGTGGATCTTTCCATTTGTAAAGCACTTTGTGCTCAATCATTAATTTGGCCTCTCTATCCTGCTAAGAGATTATGGTCATTATACAGATAAAATGGACAGATAAAGGAGTAGTCCAAGGACAAAAAACAATTCAGGTTTGACATATCTTACTACCCTCACCAAACAATGCAAACACACAAGGCCTGTCCAACTCCAGCACCAATCCTGAAACCCAGCCCTAACTCCTACAAGCAGCAGAGGAAGACACTGCAGTTTGTTTTCAGTAACCTGCTCTCAACAAGATCCTCTATGTAGAGTGCCTTCAGGCCAAAAAAATCATGACTACAGTGACTGGGACTTTGTCACTCCAGACCCAAATATGAACTCAGTAGTGCTCAAAGAGGAACAAAAGCACCTAGGAAGTCACAATGGCTCATAGCTTAAAATGTCTCTGTCCCTAAGGAGACTGCACTCTCAACACTCTCTATGTCTTTCTCCCTCCCACCTCAGACTTTCTTTCATTCCCCATAAGCGGCCCAGATAGTGGGCTCCCACGGTACAATACTGCACGGTGCTGTAAACCATCTATTTACATGCCCTTCTCCACCCCCAAGCTGGAACATCCCAGCATCTGAAGCACCTGGCATAAGACCTCGCATACAAAAGGTTTATTGAGTGCATGGCTTCCAACCAGCAAATAAGGGAAATAAGCACAGCCTTCATAGAGTAGTGGACTTTAGAGATCAATTAGGTCAACTCCTTATTTTTCATATGAGCAGAGAATCACCTAGTTACATATGGCCTTGTCTCCAATCCAGGTCTCATGGCCCGGTTAGGTTCCCTAATATTTCATAAGTGCCTACTATTTGTCAGACATGATGGGAGGTGCTAGGGACAGTGAGATGATCAGGAGATGGTCCCTGCTTTAGGGAGCGCATAGCCTGGGGGAGGGAACAGTTACAGAACATTTGGGCAAGTGCAAGGACAGATGCTTGATTCTTTAGCCAGTGTTCTCTCCATATTGTCCACTGTTATTCCCCCACTGGGAAATAGGACAGCAATATCTACCTCCTGCAAATAAACTTAGAGTGAACGTATGAGAAAACCCGTATGGAAAACTGTAAGGTTCACCCCCAAAGGCATTATGTAAGGTATTGCCATACCCTGGCACCGACTCCAAGGATTCAACGTTTCAGATATCTGCCCCACAAAGAAGCAAACAAGGGAGGAATGGGCTTACCTCCAAGGAAACCTCAAAGGCTGAGAAGACCTGTGGGATAGGGGAGTGCGGGCAAGTGAAATGGCCCTTGTGAGGGGAATAGGGGGCAGGCAGAGGGGTGCGAAAAGCTGGAACTGAGAGGGGGACGTTGGGACAGCAATAAGAGAGGGCACGCCAAGAAGACCGGGGTTCCTGGCCGGGAGAGTAGATTGTGCCACAGGCCAGAGGACTGAAGGCACCGGGCGCGGGAGGAGGAAGCGGGCCTGGGCCCAGACCAACTGTTTTCCCGGAGAGTCTCTCGCACCGGCAGGGAAGCTCAGGCAGGCGCCCGGAGCTGCAGGTGCCCTGCCTCTCTCCCTGCGGCTTAGCGCCGGTGAGCCTCCCTAGAGCCGAGCCCGCAGCGCCTCACCTCGGGTTGAAGTCCTGGAAGAGGCCCCTCAGGTTCATGGCGGAGAACTTCACCGCGGCGGCCTCCTCCTCCCCCCGCCCCCCCCGCGCAGCCTGCGCTTTACAACGGGTTCATGGTGCCCGCGCGCCAGCCGCGTCCCCGCTGCTGCCGCTGCCACCCTGAGAAACCAGAGCCACCGCCTCCCGCCCCTCCTTCCGGGATGCCGTACAGCAGTCGCGCATGCGCCCTAGGCCCCGCCCCTCCACCCTGTGAAGAGCCTGGCTCTTGAGCTATGCCAGTCCCTGACCCTTTCCCTTCCTGGCGTGCTGAGGAGACTTTGGGGTCTAGAGGCTGGTGGAGACCGGGGTCCTAGGGAGGGGCGAAGAGCCCAAGGAGGACGCTGACCAGGTGCAGACTTGCGGGGAGGGAGCAGCCGCTTAGGAGGCCTGCAGTAAGGTCTTCCAGGACACCTGCCTTGACCCATGCTGCCTTCTGGACATTTCTCCTAGTGAGTACTGAGCCTCCTAGGGAAAGGGAAGAAGTGGCCAAAGGTGAGAAGTTGCATTTTGGCGATCTTATCCCAGGCTTCACTACTCAGATGTGTCAGTGACTCCAACGTTTGCTTCTCAGCTTCCCTCCCAAGGCGCAGACCAGCTCAAAGGGATATGCTGGCCTACCCAAACTCAGGTTACCCTGCACCAAAGTCATCTTCCCTCCCTAAGGCCTACCCCTACTAGGTTGCCTTCTCCTTTAGCAGCAGACATTCACCGGTGGGGGTGGGGGATGCCCAAACTGGAAATCTGGGAATCATCCTTGCTTTGCTAACCTAATTCAGAGACTCCTTGGCTCCTGCCTAGACTTTTTGGTCACCTTACATCTGGCCTCTGTCCCCATTGCAGACCATCTATTTCAACTCCCAGGTTCATCTTCATTGGACAAGTCAACATCTTTGAGCCTCAATTTTTCTCCTCTGCAGAGATAATAAAACCTACTTTCTAAACGTGTTGGGAACATTCTATGACAACTTGCATGATACACACTAGGTGCCCTAAGAATGCTGTTGTTGTTTGGTGCTCTTACAGTTGTCTACCTCCTCAGGGAGTCTGTTTACTTTTGGAACTGGAGAGCAGGACAAGCTCACAGCAGGTGACTTAGTCTCCCTTCTTCATTTCCTTCTGGATTATTTAAGAGTTTTCCATGAACACAGCAATACTTTAGACATTACTCTGGTATTGTGGATAATAGTCGTTGTTACAATACCACAATTTCATGAATGGAAATTTTATACAGGTAAGCCCTGAGGCAGCTTCAGAAGATCACAATTATGATAGGCATATTTGCTGTGATGTATCACCTTTCTTCTGAGAACCTGAAAACATCTCACAAGTAGTAATTTGGCTTCCCAAACCCACTGGGAAATGGGTATTATTATATGAGCTTGTTTTAAGGATGAGTACTCTAAATCAAGTTTGTCAACTGCTGAAGCACCAGAGTTTTGGGTCCACCTCCCCTGCCTATCCTTCAGGCAGAGTCAACCAACCCTTAGGAGGTTCCCAATGAACATTTAAATACAGGAGAGAATGCTGAGGCACAGAAAAGCTTGTAGAATGTGCCCTGAGCCACCCAGCTAGCAAGGATGTAGGAGTAAAGATGCAACTGGGGGGTTGGGGGGGGGGTTCTGGCTGAACTTGTAACCCACACGCAGCTAGAAAGACGTACTTGACAGTGGCCAGTGCCATCTTAATTACTGTCAGACTCACCCCAAAAAGGCAATAAGGAGTAAAATTGTTTGTCTGATAGGACACTTGACTAATAGGCATTGTTGCCCTTTCAAGAGTTTCATAGAGACCAGGCAAGCTGTCAGTGTCCCCAGAGCCTTGATGGCAGGTACTACTTTGGTGAAGTTACAAGGAGTCACACAGCTGAACCCTCTGCTCTGAAGGACCACAGTGGGCCCAGAGATGACCACGTCAGGGGGTACTGTTTAGCCTAGGCCAGTGGTTGGCAAACTGTGGCTTACGAGCCACATGCAGCTCTTTGGCCCCTTGAGTGTGGCTCTTCCACAAAATACCAGGTGCGGGCACACACGTACAGTGCAGTTGAAACTTCGTGGCCCATGCGCAGAAGTCGGTATTTTGTGGAAGAGCCACACTCAAGGGGCCAAAGAGCCGCATGTGGCTCGCAAGCCACAGTTTGCTGAGCAGCAGTTTGCCAGCCACTGGCCTAGGGAATAGGACACGAATACACAACAAATTGTCCATGTATTCTTTTGTTCTGACAAATTGCCAAGGAGAACATACAGCCCTGTCCACGAGGATATATGGCAATAATAGGACTTAACCAAGGCCTCACATACCCAATTTTCCAGAAGTATTTGTACCGCACTGCTTCAAATTTGCTGTGCTTTCAAGGAAAGCAAAGTTGTCCTGTGGCTCACACCCCGGGGCAGGCTGGAGGTCAGGCACATGGCAGGTCAGCAGTCTCCTGCACAGTACCCACAGGGACTATACTCTCTTGCATCCACAGGGGGTATCTATGAGGCCCTTTTGGATAGGATCTCTGGTGCTGGGCAAACATGGCTTTGCCTCTGATTCTGCCTTGTGGATACCCACTGGTGTCACACACTACATCCTGCCACTCCGCAATGAGCCCACCCCTATCCTTATGCCAAATCCCAGCAAAGGGACCAAAGACAGGCTAAGACCTGGGACCAATTACTCTCCCAGGACAGCTGCCACACATAGTTCCTGCAGAGGACGTTAGGTGAGAGCCAAGCAGGAAGTCAGCACCTTGCTCAGGAGGCTGGAGTTCAGAGCAGGCTATAGTCCTGGCAGGGGAATGGTGATTTCTTTCTTTGTTTTTTTAATTTTTTTTATTAGTTAAGGTATTACAAATGTGTCCTCATCCCCCCCATTAACCCCCAACCTTCCTCCAGCCCCCCCGCCCCGCACACTCATGCTCGGGAATGGTGATTTCTTATGGGAGCAGGACCAAGGCTGAGACCCATCACACCAGCCACTCATGGGGCAGGCTCAGGGCATCTAAAAAAATGTCAGAACATTCCTGCTGATAGGCAGTAAAGCTCTTGTGTACTCTGCCCCAACATCATCAGGACTGGCCAGACAACTGGGTGATGTGTGTTTGCAGAGGCTACATTACAGGTTTCTGTACCCTGAAAAGTCCTCCCTGAAGAACCTGGGAAATTCTCAGGATGTTCAAGCTGTCCCTGCCCTGTGGTCCATAGCCTCCTTGTGTGAGCACTATCTCACACCAATCAGTTCCCTCCAGGAATGGGCATTTGGTGTTCCTACTTTCATCCTGCAGTGCCCCACAGGGTTCTGGTCCTGGCACTTGTCCCAAGGACACTCATTTCATGATGTCCCGAGGGTTCCAGCTCATCTCCTGCTGCATCTGCCCTGAGTTCTTCCACAGGCCAGTCCAGGGCAACTCAGATGGAATCTGGTGGGTGTTCCTCGTTCCAACTCTCCTGGGATTGCTGAGCATCTTCCAAGCCTGCATCCCTGGACCCTAAAGCCCTCCTCTGTTCAGGTCCTTTCCAAATTCTCACTTGGCTCTCAGGTATCTGGGGCCTGGGAGGGGACATCCTGTTGACCACCCCTGCCATCTTCTACCTTCCTCTGCTCAAATTGCCTGTTTGGAACACAAGATCCAAGCTGGTTTTGTGGGTGACTGACAAGGCACCCTTGCCACCCTCTCTACCCTCAGCCTCATCCTCAGACACCAACCCCTAATAATCACCTGAATAAGACCATCAGTTTAATCAAGCATTTGAGCATAACCATGGGAATTATTTGAAAACTGGTGGCCTGGTGCACAAATTCATGCACATTGAAAGGAAATTAATTAGAATAAATATTTTAATATTGCTATTCACCCTTTCTCTATAATAGAAGTGTCAACCAAATTCACAATTGACAATGACAGATGGAAATCCATGTGTGCAATTGGCCCCAGTGAGAGCTTTATATATATATATATATATGTATAAACTTGCTTAATTAGACCTGTTTTCTAATTTAGCTAAACTTTTCCCAGCCCAGTGAAGCACCCCAAATTCTCTTTCAGGTAACTGCCAGCAACACAGCAGTAAATATCAACATGAAGCAGATTATTATTGTAGATCACGCAGGGAGAACAGTGCGTAAAATATTTAACTGCAGCAGTATTTAACTATAGTCTGCACAGTGACAAAAACCTGAAGTCATTTTCAAGGTCTGCCATTTCTTACTTCTTTTCAGTTGGGTCAATTTCTAAGCTTTCTAAATCTCCCTTTTCTGGCTAATGAAAAGAAAGTAGGATTCCACCGAGTCTCTGATCTACCTATTCCAGGACTTCTGTGAGGATCAAATGAGATGAGGAACAGGAAAATGCTTCACGGACAGTTGGTTAAAGTGTGAAATGTTTGCACCTGGCTATAAAGCAAGTTGTGTCCCTGGGCTGAAGAAACTGCAAGAAGGTTAGTTATTGCTACGTGACATCATTACTCAGTGCCCACAGCCACCGTTTCTGGGCAGGGCTGAGCTGTGGGCCACATTTTTCACCAGGGGGTCTCAGCAGCGTTGGCTGCAATTTGGTGGGGTGTTGCTCTGGGGTGGTGGCAGGGACTGTGTCCACTTGGGGGAAGCCAAGTGTTGCTTTGTGGGCGGCAGGTCTGCAGTGCCATTTCTCTGTAAATGGCCAGTGAGCATCACAGAAGCTCCTGCACTGAGTGTCTGTCGCCTGGTGGTCAGTGTGCGTCATAGCCACTGGTTAGATGGACAATTAGCATATTAGCCTTTTATATATATAGAAAATAACTTGCAGTCACAGTGATTAGTCACATGACAATGATTATTATTTATCCATCACTAGGAAACTCCCCAGGAAGATATCTCACATCCTGCCAGCTTTGCCTGAATCATACTGGCTGAAAGGGGATACTCTTCTGGGGCTGTCATATGAAGATAACTGCACATGAACATCATTACTGGGGACACAGGAAGAGCAAAGCCCTAAGATGTGCAGACTGGGGCCAGGGTGAAGAGAGAGTGGAGAGCAGTGGTGATGGGGGCAATGGGCAGGGACCCAGAATGAGGACACCACCATGCCAACAGAGCCAGTTGGCTGCCTGCCTCCTTATCACCACTCATCACAGCACTGAGGGGTAGATTGGAGAAGCTCAGGAGCCTAGGGATGCAGTAGGCATGAAGGAATTCCCGCAGCCAGCTACCAGTGGGCCGGCTCCTCTTTTAAACATCCCCATCCCTGCCCAGGGCCTTAAAGGCACACAATCTGGCATCTCACTTCTCAAGGGAAAATGTGCGTGGCTTAAGTCTCTGGGTGAACTAGCACACTGCTCTGTGTCTGCATTCTCATGGCCTAAGAATGAATCCGCAGACCCTGTGCAGCCTTCTGTAGAAATTGCTGTGATAAACAATGCTGCTGCTCAACATTCAGTGGCAAAGGGTCATCACACAGCCCTTGCTAAGTACAAGATTACTGGCAATGCAGGGTCCCCATTCATTCAGGGAAGAGGAAAACAAGGTGAGGATGAGCACTTGACATCTCCCAGTCAACAGTTGCATGGTAGAAGCTCCAAAATATAGTTGCTGTAATCTGTGGTGACAAAATCCCCTCCATTTCTGGGAGGACTTTCTCAGAAAGTCACATTTCCCTTGAAATTCTCCATCTTTTTCCAGTGCCCCCCACTACTATGTGAAAGATGCTTCAAATCCCCCATCACATGTAATTTTCAAATCATTCTACACATCTCAGCAGAGAAAGCTCACCCTCTTAATTCCAGAGGACCTTTCTGCACTTTCCATAGCAATACCCCCTGAAATCTCATGAGGCTGTGGATTTTCTCCTTTCTTCCTGTTCAATATCACAATATCTACCTGTGGGTCTCTGCTGCCTTCCACATTTCTGAGTGTACATGAACAAGGTAACTGGTGTATATTGGATTTACAGTAGTTAGTAGCTATTTCTTATATAGTTTTGACCCCAGACACTACCAATCTCTCCTTTGAAAATGTGTTTCTCTGGTCAATCAAAGATCTCAGAGCCCAATTAGAAACTAAATAGTAAATGAGCCAAAATGGCTGCTTGCTGAAATTTCCTCCTAAAAGATAGACTATTCTTTGTGGGTGTGGACTCTCAAAAACAGGGTGCAACCAACACAAAGCCCCCAGAATTCCAGTCCAATACCAACTTCTTTCCTCTTTGCAGCTACCCTTCCATTAAAACCACCTATTTTCCTTCCTGTCATCTCACTAATATCCAGCACTTGCTTATAGTTGACCGAGGTAAACTGAAGGTAACTGTAATAAATTGTCAATTCAATGGAGTCAGCCCTGGCTTTCCCAGGCCAGAAAAAAAGAGTGCATGTCCAGTAACTTAGGGGCATTGTTTTAAGGAGCAAGACCCTTATTGCTCAGGAAATCCTTGTAGTTAATGGGGATAAAACACCTATCTCTTCACTGTGTTCTTCTGAAATGAGACAGAAGCACAGGACAGACAACCTTCCCTTCCTGACTGGGGTGGATTTTTCTCTCTGATTTATACATGATCCAGAAGGAAATTCAGAGCAATTCTCCATTTCAGACGTTTACGTCCAAGATACACCATCTGCACAGTCTAGCCACTGCCACCACCCAGCCTCTTTACAATCAACCCCCACAAGGGAAACACAGCTTCCCAAAGCCCCAAGCTGTCCTGGCTCAAGCCATTTACACTTGAGTGCTGTCCCCTGGAGCCCCACTGCCTCTCCCCTTCTATTACTTGTTCTATGGAACTTAGGGGACACCTCACCACTTTCCTCACATGACTGTGGCTCCTAAACTATCATCCTGTGTGTGGGTGTGCCCTGCTTATGTTGGTGTCCCCACTACTAACACAGGGCCTTCCAGAGGACATAGGCTCAGTCTAGGGATTAAATGAACCACTGAACCATCTTTATTCAGATTAAATCCCTCCACTTTCTTGAACGAACCAAGCAAATCCAAGGATCCTTATACAGTTTGTTTCATAGAAAGACAGACAAAAAAAGGATCAGAAATAAGAATTAACAACCTTTTGCTTTTATTTTTGTTTCGTGAACCCATTGTTTGTACCGATGAGGTCTTTCACATTTCCAAGGAAATCTTTTTCCAATGCCATATTATCTAGTTTGGGATCACAGAGTAGGATGGGAAGTGTCCCAATTTGTGTTACACAACAGCAAAACTCTTTCTTTTGAACTAGATAGTACAAATAAATGTATGGTCAATGTCATTCACAAACTTAGATACTGAAGCTTCTGAAACGTCTATGGAAAGGAACAACATTTGAAAATTTCGACACAAATCAAGGATAAATTTCTAAACCCAAAGATACTACAGCCTTTATTCCTCCAACTTTCCCTGGGCCTCACTACCTAGAATGTTGACTACCCCCTTCTCAAACACAGAGAAGAATTGGCCTCACATCATGTCAGATGTGGGCCTGAAACATGCCTGGGGGAAACTTGGTTCAGGCTCCCTCTTCCTCATCACTCAGAGCCTCTTGAAACAGGGATGGGATAGACCTGGGATCCTTTCTATAATCTCTGAGAAAAAACTTGAGGACTTTCAACTTGGTGGTCTCAGCGTGGGCCCTAGGGCCCCACAGGAACTCATAGCGTGCAGGATCACTGTTGGGCACCTGTCGGTACTCCAGGTACTTTTCCTGCACCCAAACTTTGGTGAGGAGCTCCCTGGGCTCCCCATAGATCCAATGCTCCTTCCCATCACACACACCCATGACATTCAGTGCTTCCCAGACATTCTCCTCAGGGGCACAGTCACCCTCTGCAAGGATCAATCTCAGGAGCATGACCAGGAGGCCAGTGTTGGGCATGGATTGCCCATTGGACACCATCCCATCATATGTGAGCCCCAAAGTGGTGACCAGGACATAGGTGAGGTTGCTGGGGTCCACTTCCTTCACATCAATGCCAAAGAGGAGCTGCATGCATTCAGAGGCTAGGCTGAAGATCTCAGGGAAGTGGTCCTGATACTTTCTTATGACTCTACTCAGCATTTCTGCCTTAGTAGTTGGCTGCTTTGCACGATACTTCAGGAGTAGAAACTCCACCAGTTCAGTCATCTTCAAATATAGGGCATCATGGAGTGACGACTCAGCATCTCCAGAGTCCTCTCTGCTGCTTGTCTCCTGTTCATCTTGGCTGCTGAAGCCCTCATCTTCAGACTGGCTACACACAGGGGCCGCCATGGCAGAGGCAGAGTCAGGAACCCAGAGGGCTCTGGGGAGGACTTGGTGTCTCAGCAGCACACACCTTCTCTAGGCTGCGTGGGAACAAGGCAGAGAGGGACAAAGATAAGGAGACAGACACAACCAAGTCCTCATTCCTAAACAGCTGCACTTCAAACAGGCTTTGATTCTCCCTTGAGTCCTGATGGTCTTCCTTGAGATTACAGAGATCCCTTTCTAACCCAGAGGCATGATGACTCGTGTTGGCCGTCAACCAGACTGTGGGTAGGAGATGGGCCATGGGGAACAACCAGTTGGATAAAGAGAGGGAACCTGAGGCCCTTGCTGGCATGGTTCAGTGGTTAGAGGATTAGCCTGCCCACCAGAGCATTTAATTCCTGGTCAAGAGCACATATCTCAGTTGCAGTTACAATCTCTGCTCCAGGCCTGGACGCTTGTGGTAGGCAACCAATGAATGTGTCATTAACACATCAATGTTTCTCTCTCGTTCTCTCTCTCTCTACCCCCTCCCTTCCACTCTCTAAAAAGCAATTGGGGAAAGTATCCTCACACCTCCTATGAGGATGAAAAAAGAAGAGGGGGAATGTGAGTATCCTCAGCTGAGAAACACACCCTCAGTGGCTCTGAAAATGGAGAATTTTAGGGCTACTCTATAAGGGTGTTCTTAGGTCTCACAGGGGTCTCTCCGCCTGGGCAACTTTCCCCCTAAGATCCTGAAGGTGAAAGTAAGAAGACTCCTCAGGGTGCAGCTAGCACATTTGGAGATACTGGGTCTGACAGTGGTCCTGTAGGGTGGGAGGGTATAAAGTCTCTTTATGGGGGAATGATCCTTCTGTACCCACTGAAGGCCTGCTTCTCCCACCCCACCCCCTGCTTTCCTGAGATCACACTCTTACAACAAGAACACACATCCCTGAAACTTAAGAGAAGTGAGAGGTCCCCATATTTCGAAGCACCTGTATAGGGGCTTATCATTGCCGTCAAGGGACAGCAATGTGTGGCCATAATCTATGGGGCCTGGCTTCCTGCCTCACCTAGCTTGAGTCCAGATCAGTAGATCAAGGCCCTGCCATTCCTGGGTCCATGGAGGTGAAAATGGAAAGAGGCCCAGCCTGAAAGCCCTGCACATGGTTTCCAGGGCTCACAATAGGAAAAGACAAGATTTTTTTTTGGGGGGGGGCACCCACTTTGTTCTGGAGATTGGGCTATACTCTTTCCACCTTTAGGGACCTCACCTTGACTCTTGGCAGGACGTAGGACTCTGCTCTCAGTTGAACAGGTGTACTTCCTCAAATGACCTGATGTTGTCCTCTCAGACCAAGGTCCTCACCTCCCTAAGAGACTACAGAACAAAGTGAGACAGTTTCATATCCATGCCCCAAATCATCCCTACCCCTGTCAACATCACAAAAGTCTAGCAGCAGAGACAGGGCTCTCTATCCTGGTTGGATTGGCCAAGTACCCCTGTAGATTATTCACTTTTACTCTTGCCAGGACCTGCCCTTTTTCCAGGCCCTCCTCTTGGAACTCTTGACCTCTCCCACCAAAACCTCTCCTCTTTGATGACTCCCCACTTTCCTGTCCATGATAGAAAAGAGAATGCCACTTAAAGCCAACATTCTTCTTTCAGGTCTGAGAACAGGGGACATCTGGACTTTGTTTCATCCTTCCATTTCTGAGAAGTCGGTGCACATTCAGGTTTCACAAAAGGTCAGCACATTGTCACCTGGAAGATCGTGAGACACTTCCCTCCCTTGACCTCACATTTTTCTCAGACCCAGGTCCTCACAGATCAAGGCCTCTCATAGACCTCAAGTGAAGTCTGTGGCTATTACATCAGGCAACCAAGCCAGGGGATAGCCAGGCTACCAGCAGGGGACTGAAAAATTCCTTGGAGTGTTTAACCCTTCCTCTCATCCTCACCTTGTTTCCAGGTAAAGACTGGGCCATGACTACAAACCTCAACTTGCTCCTTTCTGACCTTGTCCTTGGCTCCAGAGTTCTCTGAAGTGGTGGGGGCTGATGGTTTCTGGGAAATGGTACTCAGCCAGACAACTCAGCCTCCAGGACTCAGGGTGCTGACAGCAGAGGCAAATCTGGATTCTGTGGGAGCCCCCAGTCCTCTTTTAGGTCAATAACTTGATTCTATGCAAGACTGGGCCTCTTCCCTCTATGGGCCTGTTGCCAGCCTCTCTGATGTGGCCCTCACCTCTCTCAGACTTCCGGGGTGAAAGTCAGTGACCATTATTTATGAAAGCATTCATGGTGCCTACCAGGGCTAAAACCAAGAGTGAGCTTTTGTGGGGCCTCTAGTTGGGGGTTCCTGGATCCACTCAGTCCTCCCTCCAGGTCCTCATCTTGACTCTGGCAGGCCCTGGGTCCTCTCTCTGCATAACCAAGGTCCTGTTCATTATAATAAAACCCAGAGTTTCATGGGCCCAGATGTGAAGCCCTGAAATACCACTTGGCTCGGGGAAGCATCTCTACACTCTGTTCTGTGGACCAGAGGCCCTACACTTTTTAAAAGTTTCTATCTTTATTGTTCAAAGTAGTATAGATGGGAGAGTCAAGATGGCAGCTGGCAGGATGGTAGGGAGGGAAGAAAGTGTGACTGAGTGAATGAGTGAGCAAAAGGGGAGTGTGTGGACGTGGTGTGTGTGTGTGAGGGACAGTTAGATCCTGCCGGAGTCTCGGGGGCTGGCAGACCAGGCTATAATAGAGGGGGGGGGGGCGGGGGACACTGCTACCCCTGCAAGCACTACTCGAGCGGATGGCTCTGGCACAGAAATGACACATCTTGAAGGGGAGAGCTTTTGTGACTAGGAGCCCAGCCTTACCACCACCCAGACTGGCCTCAGACACCATACAGGACCCTACAGCCACTCCAGCCAAAGACCTGTTACCTCATCTGCAGACCCACAGACACTGGCACTCCAGACTCCCTGGCCACAGGATCTTGTGAGCCACAGAGTTTGCCCCCCTCCTGCCAATCCTGCCACTTCAGCCACAGGCCCTACCCAGCTACCCAACACCTGGGCCCTCTGGTGAGTCTTGGAGTGAGCGACCCTCCTGCCAAGCCCACCGATTCAGACACAGGCCCCACACGACTCGGCACATGGACCCCTTGGTGAAAGCAAAAATGGGGAGAAAAAGAAACAACCCCCAAAGGAAAGAAAGGGAGGAATTGCCAGAAAAGGAATTAAATGAAATAGCGGCATGCAATGTCAGAAAAAGAATTCAGAGGAAGGACCATACAGTTTGTAAACCAGCTGCATGAGAAAATCAACAACCTATGTAAGAATCAAGAGAAAATGAAGAATGATATAGCTACAATAAAAAACACAATGGAAGGTTTCAATAGTAGAATAGAAGAAGGTGAGGACTGAATTAGCAAGTTAGAAGACAGGGCAGAAAAACACATCCAATCTGAACAGCAATTGGAGAAAAAAATTAGAAAGCATGAGGAGAGTCTAAGGGGGTTTTGGGACAACATGAAATGAAGTAACATATGTATAAAAGGGGTGCCAGAAAGACAAGAAGAGAAGCAAGGATTAGAAAATCTATTTGAAGAAATAATGACAGGACATTCTGGGGGTGGCCAATGTGGGCACAGAGACCACACCATCTTGAAAAACAAAACTGTTTGAGATTAGGATTCTAGCCTCACCACCACAAATCGGGACCCTACAGCCACTAGGGACAAAGACCTGTGACCACAGCTGAAGACCCACAGACACCAAGAATCCAGACATCCCAGCCTCAGATTTCTGAGCCACAGAGCCCATCCCCCTCTGCGCAGGCCTGCTGCAGTGGCATAGGAACTGCTAGATCTGCTCCATGCAAGCAGGCCTCCTGCCCACACAGGGCAGCTGCGCTCCCTGAGTTTGAGCTTGGGCACACAGACCTGGGAGGTTGTCTCCCGCAGCATGGAATCGCGTGACCAGACCCCACAGCCACACAGGGTGGCTTTTCCACCTGACTGATTTTGGGCAAGCTCATATGGAAGTCTGTTTCCCGGAGTGCAGGAGTGGATGTCCCGCTGACACAGGGTGGCTGTGCAACCCGGTCCCCGAAGCAGATCGGGGACCCTGATTCCCCACGAGAGAGGCAGCACTGAACACCAGTGACTTGACTCTGTTTCTCATTGCACACACGTGGGATCCCTGATTCCCAGTGAACACACACTAAGATCTAGTGACTCCAATTCTCAGTGCATGCGCACACAGGGACCCTAATTCTCGGTGTGAGGGTGCACCAAGAAACAGAGATTCTGATACTTGATTCTCAGCATGGGCACAGGGAGACTCTTGGCACATGCTATGGAACTCTGATTTGGGGCACACGCCAGCATGGTCTCTTTTTCAGCATGGTGCAGGCAGGGTCCCTGATTCTAGGTGTGTGCACGAGACCACACTGAGCGCCAGTGACTCTGATCCTGGTCGAGTGTGGCTCCCACCAGCCCAAGGCAGCCACACGTCTTGGTGTTGGAGCTCTTCAGTGACACTCAGGTGTTGCGAAGCTCCCACTGCACATGGCCCAGGCCTCTACAACTCAGCATTTGAACCTTCTAGTGATAGTTAGAATGGGGAGACAACAAAACAATCCGCAGAAGAAAGAAAAAGAGGAATTGACAAGAAAAGAAATAAGTGAAACAAAAGCATGCAACATGACAGAAAAATAATTCAGCGTAATTGTACAGTTCATAAACCAGATGGACAAGAAAAACAACAACCTATGCAAAAACCAGGAAGAAATCAAAAGTGATATAGCTACAATGAAAAGCACCTAGATACCAGATTTCTGGAATGTTTTCCCATTGACATCCAGGACGCAAAACCCTTTGGAGTAGACACCACCTTGTCTGAGCTCTGCTATCCCTCTCTTCCACCCAGTATGAGCTGTGGCATCCTGCATGCACAGCCTAGAATGCATGGCGAAGCCCTTGTTTGAAATTACCTTGCTGCTCCGTGAAGACACAGGGCCAATTCTGTCATAAAAGTGTAAAAAAATTAAGTCTTAAAAGAAATACAATATGAACCACAGTATCTGAACAATAAAATTTGAGCAGGCCCTAAGGGAGATTGAAAATTGTGATGAGTTGGCACTTATGTCTAGGGTGGGAGTATGGGGGAGTAGGGAAGTTGGGAGGGACTGTAGGCTGTATGACACAGATGACAGGGAAGGTAGGAAGAAAGATTTTAAACTTATGCTCTATATCTTGGCACAAATCTGGAACATTCAGACCACAAATGCCAGTAACCTTGGGGGAGTACCACTGCCTTGGAAAAGCTGGGGCAGTTGAGGTATATTATCCAGAGACTATGCTAATAATTACCTGAAACCATCTTGGTGGGTTAGTGCTGGCTTTTCAAAAATTACTGTCTTAATAGTTTATAAAGAACAGACTAGAATTAGAATAGTGAGTAACATAATGAATCATGTACATTAAGAGTAGGCATCTTTGCATAAAATACCTTACATGGTATCTATATATATAAAAGCCTAAGCGACCATTACTACTGAATGACTGGAACAACCAGTGGACCAGTTGCTATGACATGCACTGACCACCAAGGGACAGACGCTCAATGCAGGAGCTGCCCCCTGGTGGTCAGTGCACTCCACAATCAACCTCCCGTGGCCCCTCCCCCTGGCTGGCTAGCCCCCATTGGCCCCTGGTGCTAAACCATTCCTAGAGACCTGCTTCTGTGTCAGGGTTTCAGACGTAGCAGAGCAGCTCCCTCACTGTGATCTATTGAAAGCAAGCTCTGAACACAAGGGTTTGTCTTGCTCCTGTCCTCTCCCGTCCCCGGGGGCCACCCACCTGCTGTGGTGGCAGTGTGGCAATGAGGGAAGGAGGAGGGCAGGGGGAGCCATGAGGTGGTGGGGCACTGAGGGCGGCATTGGCTTCAGGTATCTGTTCCTTCCATGCCTGGCCTGGTGACCATCACCCCCTCTCCTGACCTCGCTGCGGCCTTCAGGCCCTGGCTGGGATGGGGAACTGGGGGTGGGTGGTGATGAATGTGGCCCCTTTCCCAGGAGGGTTAAGGGCCAGCTCCCTCCTTGGGGCTGGCGGCCAACCTCCTGCAGTCCCTCCCCAAGCCAGCCAACCTCCTGCAATCCTTCCTCCTCTCCTCATGCATGTATTTGTGCACCAGGTCTCTACTATTATATAGAAACTATAGGCCCAGTGCACGGATTCTTGCACCAGTGGGGTCCCCCAGCATGACCTGTGGGGATCCGGCTGAAACTGGCAGTCCAATGCTGCCTGCCGCTCCTGCTCATCCCGGTCCTGCTGTGCCTGCCGTGGGCTTGCACTCAGTCAGTCCCCATCCGGAAAGGCTCACAGTGGTGCTTGCCAGCTATGAGCCCTGCATCTGGTGCCCACTGGTCAGCTGAGCAGCGCTCCCATTGTGGGAGCACACTGACCACCAGGGAGCAGCTCCTGCATTGAGCATCTGCACCCTGGTGGTCAGTGCACATCATAGTAACCGGTCGACTGGTCCTTAGTTACTCCAGTCATTCAGTCACTTAGGTTTTTATATATATAGATACACATATAAATACATATGACATAAGCATGCATATATATATATACGAATTTAGGTACAGGTACATACATGTGTGGGTATATAAGCACATGTAATCTACATTTATGTTATATGCATGTAAATAATATACACAAACTAGATAGCGATGTAGAATGTATTACTGAGAATGAGGAATGAAAGTGAAAACACCTGCAGTGGACAAGGGAACTGTAGACAGTCAACCACAAACCCACACCTCCCCAAATCCCTGCTGCTGCTCAGCATCTTTAGTAACAGCTAACTTTTAGAACCCACAGTTTCCACAGGATCATCTGAGCTGGTGAAGACACCCCATAGTAAGGGGGGTTTCTCTACTCCCCTCCATGTCCTGGGAACAGCGCCCCTCCAGCATCGGTCTTGGTACTGCAGCGATCTCTGCAAGGGTTGTGAGGCCCTCCTGAGTGCGGACTTTGGGATCCACTGGCTTCAGAACAGAGGGCACCACAGCATCCATCTCCTGGTGCTCCTGTCAGCTCTAGGGACCCTGGGTGGGGCTCTGGGCTGAGCATATGCCTCCACCTGCCTGGGCAATACAGGGAGTTAGAGCCTAGGCCTGAGGGACACAGACTGAAGTCCACAGAAGGGGGGGGGGGGGCTGGTGTTGTCAGATGGAGGAGGGAACAGAGACAGGACTTCCAGGCACCTAGATCCCCTCTCTGCCCCTGCTCTCAGCCCCGAGGACCCAGAGAGCCAGACCGGAAGTTCCGCCCACTGACTTAAACCCAGGAATTCTGAGAGAGGAGAGCGCCATCATTGGGAGGCCGGCTTCGGTCAGTAGAGGGCAGGAGCCCAGGGCTGCAGAGTCCAGGTATGACCCTGAGGGACCACGGAGGCCCCAGGACCAGGGAGGCCCTCCTGTCAGCACTGAGAGTCCTCGGTGGGGCGTCTTATTGGGAACTACTTCCTGCCCCCCTCGCCCACCTCCTCAGAGAACGGGGGGAGGGGCGGCAGGACAGGCGCTGGGGGGAGCACCTGAGGTTGGCAAAGGCGGGCCCAGGCTCTGCCTGGGATCAGGGTGAGGACCAGACGGAGGTCCCCGGGAGCTAGTTCAGCCCCTGCCGGGAGCCCTGGGGAGTGAGGCCCACAGGCCTGCCCTGGGGTCTGGGGGCTAAGGGCCTCCGTGTGGGGGTGCGGCCTCCCGGTTCACAGAGGGAGGGTCCCAGGACCTGCAGGCCTCACGGTGAGGCCGTGGGGGGACGAGGTGACTCTGGGCCCAGAGCAGTCACTCCCGGGAGCCCCAAGGCGCGGGGGGACCACGAGTGGTCAGGACTGACTTCCGGGTCCTTGTGGTCTGAGACCCTCGGGCAGCTCCGTGTCACTGCAGCGTCTCAGGTCCGCAGAGGGGGTCCGGGACCCGCCAGAAGTCAGTGTGGGGACCCTGAGGGAGATCGGGGCCTGGACCCCAGAATCCTCAGTCCTGGGAAGGACCAGTGGGCAGGGTTCTACAGGGCGGGTTGGGGTGACTTCTGCATCGGGTGTGAGAGACGGGGGGGGCGGGGGGGGGGGGTGGTAGAAGGAGCTGGGCTTCAGCCGGAGTGGGGGTGGGGCAGGCCGTGCTGCTGTGAAGTTGAGGATCCTGGGGGAGATTGGGAGGCCCTCTCCAAAGTCCTGCTGTAGCTCAGCGATTTTACTGAAAGGAAACATGTACAACACAATGTTTCCATAGTGCCAGGCGGTCTGGGGAAGAGGCACCATGGGAAGTGGGGGCAGGGGAGGCAGTTAGGGTCTGATGCTCCCCAAGGACCCTGGCTCTGCAGCGCCGCCTCTGGGAACCGTGATGTGACCACGGTGTCCAAGCCAGGGCTGTGAGGACCCTCCAATAAGGACTGAGGGCTCCAGCCGCCCACACAGAGGGCCCACCCCGGGACCCAGGCTGGTGCTCCTGTGACATCCGGGTACCTCAGGCAGGGCTGTCCTGCTCCGCACTCCCGCCCACCTCCCGGACTCTAGGACCCAGAGGCACCTGGGGAGGCCTGCACTTGGCCTGAGGGGCACAGACCCAGGTCAGCACAGGGTGGGGGCCCAGGCCATCCAGCCCAGGTAGGGACCAGAAGGGGAGGCTGGGCACAAAGGAGGGGAACTCTGCCTTGGTCAGCAGGCCTGGATGACCCCACAATTGGTTTCCGGATGTGATGTCACTGACTCACTGACTTCCGCCTGAGAAGCCTGGGGGAGCTGAGCGCCATCTTGGGGAGGCCGGCTTCGGGTCAGTAGACCAGACAGGCGCTGAGGGGAGCCACCTCAGGTCGGCACCGGCGGGCCCAGGCTCTGCCTGGGATCAGGGTGAGGACCAGATGGAGGTACCCGGGAGCTAGTTCAGCCCCTGCCGGGAGCCCTGGGGAGTGAGGCCCACAGGCCTCCCCTGGGGTATGGGGGGCGGGGAAGGCCTCCGTGTGGGGGTCCAGCCACCCGGTTCACAGAGGGAGGGTCCCAGGACCTGCAGGCCTCATGGTGAGGCCGGAGGGGGGGGGGGGGACGAGGTGACTCTGGGCCCAGAGCAGTCACTCCCGGGAGCCCCAAGGCGCGGGGGGACCACGAGTGGTCAGGACTGACTTCCGGGTCCTTGTGGTCTGAGACCCTCGGGCAGCTCTGTGTCACTGCAGCGTCTCAGGTCCGCAGAGGGGGTCCGGGACCCACCAGAAGTCAGTGTGGGGACCCTGAGGGAGATCGGGGCCTGGACCCCAGAATCCTCAGTCCTGGGAAGGACCAGTGGGCAGGGTTCTACAGGGCGGGTTGGGGTGACTTCTGCATCGGGTGTGAGAGACGGGGGGGGGGGGGGGGGTGGTAGAAGGAGCTGGGCTTCAGCCGGAGTGGGGGTGGGGCAGGCCTTGCTGCTGTGAAGTTGAGGACCCTGAGCGAGATTGGGAGGCCCTCTCCAAAGTCCTGCTGTAGCTCAGCGATTTTACTGAAAGGAAACATGTACAACACAATGTTTCCATAGTGCCAGGCGGTCTGGGGAAGAGGCACCATGGGAAGTGGGGGCAGGGGAGGCAGTTAGGGTCTGATGCTCCCCAAGGACCCTGGCTCTGCAGCGCCGCCTCTGGGAACCGTGATGTGACCACGGTGTCCAAGCCAGGGCTGTGAGGACCCTCCAATAAGGACTGAGGGCTCCAGCCGCCCACACAGAGGGCCCACCCCGGGACCCAGGCTGGTGCTCCTGTGACATCCGGGTACCTCAGGCAGGGCTGTCCTGCTCCGCACTCCCGCCCACCTCCCGGACTCTAGGACCCAGAGGCACCTGGGGAGGCCTGCACTTGGCCTGAGGGGCACAGACCCAGGTCAGCACAGGGTGGGGGCCCAGGCCATCCAGCCCAGGTAGGGACCAGAAGGGGAGGCTGGGCACAAAGGAGGGGAACTCTGCCTTGGTCAGCAGGCCTGGATGACCCCACAATTGGTTTCCGGATGTGATGTCACTGACTCACTGACTTCCGCCTGAGAAGCCTGGGGGAGCTGAGCGCCATCTTGGGGAGGCCGGCTTCGGGTCAGTAGACCAGACAGGCGCTGAGGGGAGCCACCTCAGGTCGGCACCGGCGGGCCCAGGCTCTGCCTGGGATCAGGGTGAGGACCAGATGGAGGTACCCGGGAGCTAGTTCAGCCCCTGCCGGGAGCCCTGGGGAGTGAGGCCCACAGGCCTCCCCTGGGGTATGGGGGGCGGGGAAGGCCTCCGTGTGGGGGTCCAGCCACCCGGTTCACAGAGGGAGGGTCCCAGGACCTGCAGGCCTCATGGTGAGGCCGGAGGGGGGGGGGGGGGACGAGGTGACTCTGGGCCCAGAGC
This sequence comes from Myotis daubentonii, assembly GCF_963259705.1. NCBI lineage: Eukaryota > Metazoa > Chordata > Mammalia > Chiroptera > Vespertilionidae > Myotis > Myotis daubentonii. The sequence continues at coordinate 14,696,577 of NC_081861.1, forward strand.
AGTCACTCCCGGGAGCCCCAAGGCGCGGGGGGACCACGAGTGGTCAGGACTGACTTCCGGGTCCTTGTGGTCTGAGACCCTCGGGCAGCTCTGTGTCACTGCAGCGTCTCAGGTCCGCAGAGGGGGTCCGGGACCCGCCAGAAGTCAGTGTGGGGACCCTGAGGGAGATCGGGGCCTGGACCCCAGAATCCTCAGTCCTGGGAAGGACCAGTGGGCAGGGTTCTACAGGGCGGGTTGGGGTGACTTCTGCATCGGGTGTGAGAGACGGGGGGGGGGGGGGGGGTGGTAGAAGGAGCTGGGCTTCAGCCGGAGTGGGGGTGGGGCAGGCCTTGCTGCTGTGAAGTTGAGGACCCTGAGCGAGATTGGGAGGCCCTCTCCAAAGTCCTGCTGTAGCTCAGCGATTTTACTGAAAGGAAACATGTACAACACAATGTTTCCATAGTGCCAGGCGGTCTGGGGAAGAGGCACCATGGGAAGTGGGGGCAGGGGAGGCAGTTAGGGTCTGATGCTCCCCAAGGACCCTGGCTCTGCAGCGCCGCCTCTGGGAACCGTGATGTGACCACGGTGTCCAAGCCAGGGCTGTGAGGACCCTCCAATAAGGACTGAGGGCTCCAGCCGCCCACACAGAGGGCCCACCCCGGGACCCAGGCTGGTGCTCCTGTGACATCCGGGTACCTCAGGCAGGGCTGTCCTGCTCCGCACTCCCGCCCACCTCCCGGACTCTAGGACCCAGAGGCACCTGGGGAGGCCTGCACTTGGCCTGAGGGGCACAGACCCAGGTCAGCACAGGGTGGGGGCCCAGGCCATCCAGCCCAGGTAGGGACCAGAAGGGGAGGCTGGGCACAAAGGAGGGGAACTCTGCCTTGGTCAGCAGGCCTGGATGACCCCACAATTGGTTTCCGGATGTGATGTCACTGACTCACTGACTTCCGCCTGAGAAGCCTGGGGGAGCTGAGCGCCATCTTGGGGAGGCCGGCTTCGGGTCAGTAGACCAGACAGGCGCTGAGGGGAGCCACCTCAGGTCGGCACCGGCGGGCCCAGGCTCTGCCTGGGATCAGGGTGAGGACCAGATGGAGGTACCCGGGAGCTAGTTCAGCCCCTGCCGGGAGCCCTGGGGAGTGAGGCCCACAGGCCTCCCCTGGGGTATGGGGGGCGGGGAAGGCCTCCGTGTGGGGGTCCAGCCACCCGGTTCACAGAGGGAGGGTCCCAGGACCTGCAGGCCTCATGGTGAGGCCGGAGGGGGGGGGGACGAGGTGACTCTGGGCCCAGAGCAGTCACTCCCGGGAGCCCCAAGGCGCGGGGGGACCACGAGTGGTCAGGACTGACTTCCGGGTCCTTGTGGTCTGAGACCCTCGGGCAGCTCCGTGTCACTGCAGCGTCTCAGGTCCGCAGAGGGGGTCCGGGACCCGCCAGAAGTCAGTGTGGGGACCCTGAGGGAGATCGGGGCCTGGACCCCAGAATCCTCAGTCCTGGGAAGGACCAGTGGGCAGGGTTCTACAGGGCGGGTTGGGGTGACTTCTGCATCGGGTGTGAGAGACGGGGGGGGGGGGGGGGTGGTAGAAGGAGCTGGGCTTCAGCCGGAGTGGGGGTGGGGCAGGCCGTGCTGCTGTGAAGTTGAGGATCCTGGGGGAGATTGGGAGGCCCTCTCCAAAGTCCTGCTGTAGCTCAGCGATTTTACTGAAAGGAAACATGTACAACACAATGTTTCCATAGTGCCAGGCGGTCTGGGGAAGAGGCACCATGGGAAGTGGGGGCAGGGGAGGCAGTTAGGGTCTGATGCTCCCCAAGGACCCTGGCTCTGCAGCGCCGCCTCTGGGAACCGTGATGTGACCACGGTGTCCAAGCCAGGGCTGTGAGGACCCTCCAATAAGGACTGAGGGCTCCAGCCGCCCACACAGAGGGCCCACCCCGGGACCCAGGCTGGTGCTCCTGTGACATCCGGGTACCTCAGGCAGGGCTGTCCTGCTCCGCACTCCCGCCCACCTCCCGGACTCTAGGACCCAGAGGCACCTGGGGAGGCCTGCACTTGGCCTGAGGGGCACAGACCCAGGTCAGCACAGGGTGGGGGCCCAGGCCATCCAGCCCAGGTAGGGACCAGAAGGGGAGGCTGGGCACAAAGGAGGGGAACTCTGCCTTGGTCAGCAGGCCTGGATGACCCCACAATTGGTTTCCGGATGTGATGTCACTGACTCACTGACTTCCGCCTGAGAAGCCTGGGGGAGCTGAGCGCCATCTTGGGGAGGCCGGCTTCGGGTCAGTAGACCAGACAGGCGCTGAGGGGAGCCACCTCAGGTCGGCACCGGCGGGCCCAGGCTCTGCCTGGGATCAGGGTGAGGACCAGATGGAGGTACCCGGGAGCTAGTTCAGCCCCTGCCGGGAGCCCTGGGGAGTGAGGCCCACAGGCCTCCCCTGGGGTATGGGGGGCGGGGAAGGCCTCCGTGTGGGGGTCCAGCCACCCGGTTCACAGAGGGAGGGTCCCAGGACCTGCAGGCCTCATGGTGAGGCCGGAGGGGGGGGGGACGAGGTGACTCTGGGCCCAGAGCAGTCACTCCCGGGAGCCCCAAGGCGCGGGGGGACCACGAGTGGTCAGGACTGACTTCCGGGTCCTTGTGGTCTGAGACCCTCGGGCAGCTCCGTGTCACTGCAGCGTCTCAGGTCCGCAGAGGGGGTCCGGGACCCGCCAGAAGTCAGTGTGGGGACCCTGAGGGAGATCGGGGCCTGGACCCCAGAATCCTCAGTCCTGGGAAGGACCAGTGGGCAGGGTTCTACAGGGCGGGTTGGGGTGACTTCTGCATCGGGTGTGAGAGACGGGGGGGGGCGTTGGTAGAAGGAGCTGGGCTTCAGGCGGAGTGGGGGTGGGGCAGGCCGTGCTGCTGTGAAGTTGAGGATCCTGGGGGAGATTGGGAGGCCCTCTCCAAAGTCCTGCTGGGACTCAGCGAATTTACTGAAAGGAAACATGTAGAACACAATGTTTCCATAGTGCCTGGTGGTCTGGGGAAGAGGCACCATGGGAAGTGGGGGCAGGGGAGGCAGTTAGGGTCTGATACTCCCCCAGGAAACATGGCTCTGCAGCGCCCCCTCTGGGAACTGTTATGTGACCACGGTGTCCAAGCCAGGGCTGTGAGGACCCTCCAATAGGGACTGAGGGCTCCAGCCGCCCACACAGAGGGCCCACCCCGGGACCCAGGCTGGTGCTCCTGTGACATCCGGGTACCTCAGGCAGGGCTGTCCTGCTCCGCACTCCCGCCCACCTCCCGGACTCTAGGACCCAGAGGCACCTGGGGAGGCCTGCACTTGGCCTGAGGGGCACAGACCCAGGTCAGCACAGGGTGGGGGCCCAGGCCATCCAGCCCAGGTAGGGACCAGAAGGGGGGGCTGGGCACAAAGGAGGGGAACTCTGCCTTGGTCAGCAGGCCTGGATGACCCCACAATTGGTTTCCTGAAGTGATGTCACTGACTCACTGACTTCCGCCTGAGAAGCCTGGGGGAGCTGAGCGCCATCTTGGGGAGGCCGGCTTCGGGTCAGTAGACCAGACAGGCGCTGAGGGGAGCCACCTCAGGTCGGCACCAGCGGGCCCAGGCTCTGCCTGGGATCAGGGTGAGGACCAGACGGAGGTACCCGGGAGCTAGTTCAGCCCCTGCCGGGTACCCTGGGGAGTGAGGCCCACAGGCCTCCCCTGGGGCATGGGGGGCGGGGAAGGCCTCCGTGTGGGGATCCAGCCACGCGGTTCACAGAGGGAGGGTCCCAGGCCGTGGGGGGACAAGGTGACTCTGGGCCAGAGAGTCACTCCCGGGAGCCCCAAGGTGCGGGGTGACCACGAGCGGCGAGGCCTGACTTCCGGGTCCTTGTGGTCTGAGACCCTTGGTCGGCTCCGTGTCACGGCAGAGTCTCAGGTCGGCATGGGGGGTACGGGACCTGCCAGGAGTCAGTGTGGGGGAGACTGGGGGCCTGGACCCCAGAAGAGTGTCCATCTGGCAGGCCTCCTGGGGTGGGGGAGGGGTGAGCTCATGCATTGTGCTTTGTGATTTCTGCATTGGGTCTGAGAGACACGGGGGGGGGGGTTGCTAGAAGGAGCAGGGCTTCAGGCAGCACGCGGGGGGGGGGGACCCCAGGTCCTGCTGCTGTCAATTTGAGGACCCTGAGGGAGATTGGGGGCCTTGGACCCCAGAATCCTCAGTCCTGGGAAGACCAGTGGGCGGGGTACTACAGGGCGGGGTTGGGATACTCCTGCATCAGGTGTGAGAGACTCTGGAGTTTGGTGTAAGGAGCAGAGCCACAAGTCCGCTGAGGGAGAACAGACGGGACCCAGGACCCCGCAATATAGGGAACCCCATAAAGGGTCTCCCCTGCTACAAGCCATGGGAGACCCCATGTCAGATGACCCTGTGAGGTGTGTCCTGACTTCTACATGCAGGTCTGAGATATGCTGGCGCTCACTGTAAGGAGCACAGCCACAGGATGAAGGAGGGCACCCTGAACCCCACAACCAGGGGACCCCATAAACCCTACCCTGCTATCAGCCTTGGGATGTTCCCTGGTGAAAGACCAAGTGCCGAGTTTCCTGACTTCTGTATCCAGGACTGAGCGAGACTCAGGACTTGGTGAAAAGTGTAGGGAATCACACTCCTAGGAATATTTCCCTAAGAAACCGGAAATACCAATGAGAAAGAATGTATGCGCCCCTATGTTCATAGCAGCACAATTTAGGATAGCTAAGATGTGGAAACAGCCCAGGTGCCCATCAATGACCTGATGAAAAAGCCGTGGTACATGTATGCCATGGAATACTATGCAGCTGTATAAAGGGAAGGGTCTCTTACCCTTTGAGACAGTATGGAGGGACCTAGAGAGTACTGTGCTAAGTGAAATAAGCCAGTCAGAGCAAGATAAATATCACATGGTCACACTCATATGTGGAATTGAAGATACAAAGTAAACTGATGAACCACATAGATACAGACACATGCAAGCATGGGACAGATTGGGGAATCTCAGAGGGAAGGTGGGGAGGGTGGGAAGTAATCAACCAAGAACCTTGTGTGCATATATGCATGGCCCATGGACACAGACAATTGGGTGGTGAGGGCAGGGGAAGGGGACAGGGGTGGGGTGGAGGGGGTCATATGTAATCTATAATAATAAAAGCATTATATGCTAATTAAGACTGGACACCCTTCTGGACGTCCTTCCATAGGCAGCCAGGGCTGTGAGGGAAGCCCAGGTGTCAGGAGCCAGAGGGAAGCTGGTGCCGGCAGCCAGAGGAAGGAAGGCCTACTCTTGCATAAATTTTGTGCATCGAGCCTCTAGTTCTTTCAATAATAAAGAATTATTATAAAATGTAAAAAATAAAAATAAAGCCACATAGTGAATCAAGTCTACGGGGGGGCAGGTGGGATGGAGCAGAAGTACTGCCCGACTCAAGTGGCATTTAATGCCTTCAAATCAGGGTCTGTGACACTGTGGAGTTTAGTACCACAAACCAGCCCCAGGGAGGCAGAGGAAGAACCCAGGACCTGCCAGGGTCATGATGGGGACCCTGGGTGAGGACTGAGAGGACCCAGGACTCCCAGTGTAGAGGCTGCACAAGACCGCACCTTGCTCTCGACCTTGGAAGGCCACAGTGCTGGTGACCGCATGGGGGATCTCCTGACTTCAGCATTCAGGTCTGAGGGAGACTGGAAACTTGATAAGAACTGTAGGGCCTCCCTCAGGTCCACAGAAGGGATCCAGAAGCACTGCCCCGAGTCAAGGTGCTTTTCCTGACTTTTGCATCCGGGTCTGACAGGCTCTGGGGTTCAGTGTAAGGAGCAGGGTCTCAGGTGGGCAGAGGGAAGAGTCAAGGTGAGGACCCCCAGGGAAGACTGGGGGAATCCAGGAACACTAACCGGAGGGGAGTCCACAGAAGTCTGCCCTGCTCAAAGTGTTGGGAGGCCCTATGGTGGATGACCATGCAGAGAGGAACCGCAGAAGCCCAGACCTGATGTCAGCCCTTGGAATTCAGGGGAATGACATGTGGCAGAGGGGAGGACCGGGTCTTGCCCGGAGTCAAGGTGAACATGCAAAGGGAAGACTGAGGGACCCAGGACCCCACAACAGAGATGCCCCACGTTACCCCAACTGTGAACCCTGGGAGGTCCCCGGTCCATGACCACATGCTCTTTTCCTGACTTGGGCCTCTCAGGTTGACAGGAGGTTCCAGCTCCAGCCAGGAGTCACGGTGAGGATCCTGCAGGAAGACAAGCAGACTCCACCCCCTGACCTCTGAAGGCTCAGGCTCCAGGTAGGCAAAGAAGGGCTGCAGGGCTCTGCCAGGATACCAGGTAAGGACCTGAGTTAGGACTCAGGAAGCTTCCTACCACACCTTGAAGTGTCCCCAAGGTTTTGCCAGTGACATAAGTGTCCCCAGTGTGCCCTGTTCCTGTCATCAGCACCTAGAAACCTCATGGTAGGGCTGTCGATTTGGGTTGCATCTAGACTATTTCCTGAGGAGTTGAGGGGATTGTCCTGAAGGAGCTGTGTTCAGGGCAACAAGGGGAGGTGTCCCAGGTACTGCTGGTAATCAAAGTGTGGGTCTTGAGGCAGGTAAGGCTTCCTCCCACCCCAACAAAAACAGGGACCAACTGGCTTAGGCCCTGCTTGTGCAACTGGGTCACTGGGTCATGATATGCAATGTGGTGTGTCTTTTAAAAAAAAAATTATTTTAGAGAAGAAGGGAGAGTGAGAGAGGGATAGAAACATCAATGATGAGAGAATCATTGTATCAGCTGCCTTTTGTTCACTCCCTACTGGGGATCAAGCCCGCAACCCAGGCATGAGCACTTGAATGGAATCAAACCCAGAACCCTTTAGTCAGCAGGCTGATGGTCTGTCCACTGAGAAAAACCAGCTAGGGAAGTGGTCGGCAAACTCATTATTCAAAAGAGCCAAATATCAACAGTACAACGATTGAAATTTCTTTTGATAGCCAAATTTTTTAAACTTAAACTATATAGGTAGGTACATTGTTATTAACTTAATTAGGGACTCCTAAGGCTTAGGAAGAGCCACATTCAAGGGGCCAAAGAGCCGCATGTGGCTTGCGAGCCGCAGTTTGCCGACCACTGAGCTAGGGCAATGTGGTGTGTCTTGAAGTCCACCTTGGAGGTCTCTGAGAGATGGTGGACATGGCCTGCAGTACTCATTCTCAGTTCAGCAGAAGGGAAAGGTCCCAGGCACTATCTGAGTAAACCTGGGTAGCTCAGGGTAAGGAGGATACCACACTCCAGACAATGGGTGCCCTGAACCCAGTCTGTGCTGCTGTCAGCCCTGGGAAAGGCCTGGCATGGGTCTGCAGAGGTGGTTCTTCCTCATGTTTGTCTGAGGGCACTCGGGAAGGACAGGGCCTTGGTCAGAGGGAATGGCTTCAGTTCATGCAAAGAGGAGCTGAGGTTGTGGAAGGGTCATAAAGGTGTGAATGCTTTCTTGTGGGAAACTGCAGCTATGTGCTCCCTGAGAAATGAAGAGAGCCCTCAGCATCAGAGAGTGTCCTGTCCTCAGTATCCAGATTCCCCAGGCAGGGGTACCTGGGTGTGACATGCTCTCCCTTTCCCATGCCTGCTCCTCCTGAGCTTTTCTCACTGAGGACAGTTGTTCAGGGTGAAATTGGGTCAGCTGGATTCAGATCCAGGCCAGGCCAGGAAGAAAGGCAAGTATCCCCAGGCCAGACTAAGGGAACTCTGCACCAGGACTAGATGGGCCAGGCCCTGGTGTCAGTTGTGTGGGAATCTGGGTAGGGGTGGAGGCAGATGGAGCTCCTGTTCACTTTTGTCTCAGAGCTATCAGCAAGGTGAGGACCTTGGTGTGAGACCACACGTCCTATCATCCACCGGAACCACATTTTGTCAACAGAGAGACGAGTCCCAGATCCTGCCAGGAATCAAGGTGAGCACTGAGGGGAAGCAGAGCACATGGGAAGCCAGACCTACCCTGCCTCCTCTGTCAGCAATGGGGAAACTCAGAATGGTACCTGGATTACCTCAGCTCACTTCCTACTCCTGTACCTCAGGGAGGTGAAGCCTAAGCCTAAGTAGATTGCGCTCAGTCAGCAGAGAGAGTGGTCTGAAACCCTGCAGTGCGTCATGGTGAGAAGTGATCAGAGCCTTAACCCAGGATAGATGGACCCAAATCTTCAGGCGCCCCTTCTTGATCGTCTGGGAGAGGGACCACATGTGGGGCCCCCTCAGTTTCTTCACTGAAGTGTCAGGTGTGTGTTGTCTTGTTCTGAGAGTTTGACCTCAGGCCAGTAGAAGGCAGTGAGGGGCCAGGCCCTGGCAAGGGAAAGGTGAGGATCCTACATTTGCAAGGAGGAACCTCCCACCCACAACAGAGGGGACCTCACAGAGTCCCATTGCCCTTCCTCTCAGCTCTACAGTTCCAGGGCTGTGCTTGTCATGTGCATGCTGAAGTGCCCCTTCATACCCTCTGCCAGGGCCTCTGGGTTTCAGGATGTGAAGGCCTTGGTGTACACTACATATTCTCAGGTCTCAGAGTAGCAGAAGGCCATCAGTGCCAGGAGTTAAAGTGAGGTGCTCACCAGTATGTCCTCAGGGGCTCCCCAACCCAGGTCAGATATCACCACACCCCACCATTAACTACATAATCTTGGCCTGTGCCTTCTGTACCCTGAGCATTCATGTCACTTCTGACTTCAGGTTGTTACTGGACAGGCTAATCAGGAGTGATCTCTGTGAGGCCTGTGAGCACACCTAAAGCGGAGACCCATAAGTCACTTTTGTCAGAACTGCCTAGGGTGCTTTTCTCTGCTGAGGCCCCTCACACTCTCCCTCTCCCCCAGCCACATGGGTCCTCATTGTCCACCTTCTATCCACACTCGGACACTTTCCCAGCATGAGTCATTATGCCTGGTCATCATATGAGTGAGCCCTGCAAGCCTGAGGAAGACCATCAGGACTGAAGGGAGAATCAGAACATGGTGGAGGTGCAGCTGTTCTGGGCTATGCAGGAGGAGAAGGGGTAGGGGAGGGGGAGGGAGGAGGAGGAGTCGGCCCTCTCTCTCTGCTCCTCTCTATCTTCCTCCCACTCAGTCCTGCTTTTAGACAGCCTAGAGGAGGTGTCTGCTGCTGAGACATCAATCCTCCCCAGAGTCCTCAGGGTGCCTTCCCCTCCGCCATGCCATGGCAGCCTTTTCAGGGAGCCAATCTGAAGATGGGAGGTCCAGCAGCCAAGATGAGGAGGGTCCAAACACTGAGGGGGAGCCCTGAAGATGATGCCGATTCCTTGCTCCACAAAGCACTGCATTTGAAGACGATGGAAATGGTGGAGTTCCTGCTTCTGAAGTATCGTGAAAAGGAGCCAGTCACAAAGGCAGAAATGCTGAGTAGTGTCATCAAAGAGCTCCAGGATCACTTCCCTGAGATCTTCAGCAATGCCGCTGAGTTCATGCAGGTGGTCTTTGGCATTGATGTGAAGGAAGTGGACCACAGTACCCACATCTATCTCCTGGTCACTACCTTGGGGCTCACCTATGATGGGATGGTTAGCGATGGGCACAGATATCCCAACACTGGTCTCCTGGTCACAGTTCTGAGAGTGATTGCTGTGCACGATGATTGTGCCCCTGAGGAGAAAGTCTGGGATGCACTGAATATTTTAGGGGTGCATGATGGGAAGGAGCATTGGCTCTATGGGGAGCCCAGGGAGCTCCTCACCAAAGTTTGGGTGCAGAAACAGTACCTGGTGTACCACCAGGTGCCCAATAGTTATCCTGCACGCTATGAGTTCCTGTGGGGTCTCAGGGCCCACGCTGAGACCACCATATCGAAAGCCCTCGAGTTTATGTTCAGTGGTAATGACAGGGATCCCCGTTCCCTCCCATCCCTGCCTGAAGGGCCTGAGTGCAATGAGGACCACTATGCCTGAGCCAGAGTTGCATCCAGGCAAATTTCAGGCCCATATGCATCAGTTTTTTTTTTTTTCATCCTTTTTTCTGGGCATCAAATGAGGCCCATTTTCCACTCTGTGTTTGAGGAAAGAGCAGACAATATTCTACATAGTGAGGCCCAGGGCGAGTTGGGGGAACAAGGGCTGTAGCATCTTTGAGTTCCTATAATGATTGAGAAATTTATCCTTGATTGCTTTGGGAATTGTTTAAGGGAACTTTCCAATGTTTCTTTTCATAGAATGTTTCATAGGCTTTAGCATTTAAGTTTGTGAATGACATCGGGCACATATGTATTTGTACTTGTCTAATTCAAGCGTAAGAGATTTGTTACTGTGTTACACAAACTGGGATATTTCCCATCCTAGTTTTAGATCCCAAACTACATAACATGTCTTTAGAGCAGTATTTTCTTGGAAACGTGAAAGAAAACAGCAGTACAATTGATGGAGTCAAGAAATAGAAAAATAAAAGCAAAAGGTTGTTAATTCTTGCTTCTTATCCCTTCTCCTCTGTCTTTCTCGGAAGTAAACTATATAAGGATCCTTGTATTTGCTTGCTTCAGTCAAGGAAGTGGATGGATTTCATCTGAATAAAGACAACCTCTCCTCCATGGTTCATTTAATCCCCAGACAGTCACAGAGCCTATGTCTTCTGGAAGGCCCTGTGTTAGTAGTGGGGACACCAACATAAGCAGGGCACACCCACCCACAGGATGATAGTGTAGTAGCCCAAGTCACATAAGGAAGGTGGTGAGGTGTCCCCTAAATCCTACAGAACAAGTAACAGAACCCCTTCTGTTAGCCTCCAGGAGACAGCAGTCAAATGTGCATGGCCTAAGCCAGGGTATTTGGAGCTTTAGGAATCTGTGATTCCTTCTGGGGAGGTTGATTGTAAGGAAACTGGGGGTGGCAGTGGCACATTGTGTGTCTTGGATGTGAGAGAAAAGTCTGAAATGGAAAATTGTCCTAACAAGTTCCTATTGAATCATGAATAAACCAGAGGGAAATCTCCACCTGGTTAGGAAGGGTGGTTCCTGCACACAGTCTCAGTGTCATTGGACAGTAAGAGCACTAGGTGTGTTATACACATCATCTGCACAGATTTCTACAGAATTACAGATACGGGACCATGAGTAACATGATGGCTTGGGAGAGCCACAATCCACAGCATAATTAGGTTTGAATGATAATAATCTTGAGTGTGATCTGGCCAATCATTATCAAGGGATAGATTTTGGGTGGGGGTGAAATGAATGAAAACATTTGTTTGGATAAAAGAGCAGCTTGGACGGAGGGAAAGAGTTGTTCCTAGACTCTCTTTCTAGAAGCTTTGTGTTGTGTCCAGCTGGGAAGGCTCCACACACATGAATTTGAGCATACACCCATGAATTGGGAAAATTTGCTGAGTTTTATTCGTGGAACATCCTGTTTGGCCGATTGTGTGTTCTATGCCCTACTGGGCTGCATATTCTCTAACATGACCTTGATAACAAGTAATCTCAGTGCCAACAGAGAGAGTGGAAGTATCTGGGATAAAAATGATATCTATAATAATAAAAGCATAATATGCAAATCGACCGAACAACTGAACAGCAGAACGACCATCCTGATGACCTTCCAGATGATCATACTATGACATGCACTGGCACCAGCCAGCCAAGGTGGGTGTGATGCAATTGGTTGGGGGGTCCCTGCCATCGCCCCAGGATCATCCTGCAGACGGAGGCCCAGGCCAGCCAAGTGATTGCACCCCATGCCTGTCGCCAGCAGAGAGAGGTGATGGGTGGTGGTGGTGGGGGGCAGCGCCGCACAGATTGCAAGCAGTGGCAGAGGCAGGGGCTGGGCCAGCTGCCAGCAGCCTGGGGAAGGAAAGCCCGATAGGCCCTGGTCACGGGCCAGGCCTAGGGACCCTACTGGAGGGGTCCCGGATTGAGAGAGGGTGCAGACTGGGCTGAAGGAACTCCCCCTCTGCCATGTACGAATTTTGTGCAGCCGGCCTCTAGTTTGAAATAATTGCCATTCATCACATTCCAATTGACACCAGGCCCTGTATGAGATGCTTTACAAACAATCCACACATTCCTGCAGTCTTGCAAGACAGGAAATAATAAAATCACTTCACACATGAAGAACCTGATGCTCATTGGGCCTGATATTTTCCCAGGATCACATGACTAGTAAGTGGCAGGATAGAGACTCCATCCCTTGCCAAATTCATCTAGAGTCCATAATATTTCCACCCTCCCCAGTCCATGGCCCACCTTCTACCCCATAACTCATTTCTCAGTACAATGAATGAACTCTTTCAGATGACAAGTAGTAGGACTCTGAGGCCCAGGCAGTAAGAGCAGGCCTAAGGAAGGAAGGTGACATTGAGAATCAAGCATAATTTGGGAGCTGTCTGAGGTTTGTTGAGATCTGACTCTTCCTGGTGCCAGCATTTCTGTGTAGTCCCAGCATTTTCCCCCATGACGACAGCCTTCCCTTGGGTGCTCTCCTGTCCATCCCTGGATTATGGTCTGCTGACCTGCTCATCACTGCTGCCTCCTCTGAAGGCTCACAGAATCTCCTGGCCTCATCCTGACATAGAAGCTACTTACTCCCTGCTGAAGTCCCTTGCTCATCCTCCACCCTGTCTGAGAGTAACAGCCCTTTATTTAATTTCTATGAAGATATAACTGTGAATAGCAATTTACTTCTTAAATTTCTTAGTTTTATTGTTGACACTAATACAGAGATCCCTTATTTCCCTTCCTTTGCTCCTTTCCACCCAGCATCCATGCCCCCCCTTCCATCTGGCCATCAACATATTGTTCTCTTTGTCCATGGATTCTGTTGGCTAATCCCTTCACTTCTTCCCTCACCTATGACAGCTCTCATATTGTTCCATGTCTTCATGCCTATGTTTCTATTTTGTTCATCACTTTATGTTGTTCATTAGTTTCCACATATAAGTGAAATCATATTGTAATTGCCTTTCGCTGACTGCCTCATTTCACTGAGCATAATAGACTCCAGATCCATCTATGCTGTCTGAAAAGGTAAGATTTCCTTCTTTTTGACCACTACCTTGTATTCTGTTGTGTAAATTTACCACTATTTTTTTTTATCCACTTTTCTACTGATGGACACTTTGGCTTTTCCCAGAACTTAGCTATTGTAAATAATGCTGCTATGCCTAAGCAGGTGAATGGATTAGAAAACTGTGGAACATCTACACAATGAAATACTATACTGCTGTAAAAAAGAAGGAATTCTTACCATTTGTAACAGCATGGATGGACCTGGAGAGCATTATGCTAAGTGAAATAAGCCAGTCAATGAAAGAAAAATACCACATGATCGCACTCATTTATGGATAATAAAGACCATTATAAACTGATGAACAAAAATAGATACAGAGGCAGAACAGCATCAAACAGACTGTCAAACTACATTGGGAAGGCTGGAGAGGGTTGAGAGGGGATGGTGGTGGTGGTGGTAATAGATCAACCGAAGGACTTGTATGCATGCATATATGCATAACCAATGGACACAAGACACTGGGGGGTAGGGGAGGCTGGGCGAAGGTCAAGGGGGGAAAAAAGGAGACATATGTAATACTCTTTGTAATACTTTAAGCAATAAAACAAAATTTTAAAAAATAACACGGCTATGAACACAGGAGTGCATAAAATCTTTCTGATTGGTGGTTCAGGCTTCTTAGGATATATTTCTAGAAGTGGGGTCACTGGGTCAAATGGCTGTTCCATTTTTAATTTTTTGAGGAATGTCCACACTGTTTTCCATAGTAGTTGTACCAGTCTGTATTCCTACCAACATTGTATAAGGGTTCCTTTTTCTACACATCCTCACCAGCACTTGTTGTTTAATTTATTCAAGGTGGTCATTCTGACAGGATGTGAGGTGTTACCTCATTGTTATTTTAATTTGCATCTCTCCAATGATTAGTGACATTGAGCATTTTTTTCATATGTCTTTGGCCATTCGTATGTCCTCTTTGGAGAAGTGTCCTTTGCTGTGTAGAATATTTTAGTTTGTTGGATCCCCATTTGTTTATTTGTTTAATCTTTCCTTTATGTATCTTGCCCTTGGTTATGTATTTGGGAAAATTCTGCTACATGACATGTCTGATATTTTGCTACCTGCGTTTTCTTCTAGAATTTTTACGGCTTCACGACTTACATTTATATCTTTTATCCATTTTGAGTTTATTGTTGCGTATGGTTAAGTTGGTGGCCTACCTCCATTTTTTTTGTTTTTGTTTTGCCTGTACCTGCCCAATATTCCCAACACCATTTATTGAAGAGATTGTCTTTAGTTCATTGTATGCTCTTGCCCCAATGTCAAATACTCATTGAGCATAATCGTTTGGGTTGATTTCTGGGTTCTCTGTTCTGTTCCATTGATCTATATACCCGTTTTTATGCCTTTATAAGGCTGTTTTGATTCAGTGGCTTTGTAGTATAACTTGATATCTGTTATTGTGATCCCTTGAACTTGGTTCTTTTATCTCAAGATTGTTGTAGCTATTCAGGCTCTTTTTTGCTTCCATATAAAGTTTTGGTGATAATGTATTCCTTTAGCCTTTTTTTGGGTAGGAAACTATTTCCCCCTTCAATTTTAAATCATAGCCTTGCTAGATAGAGTAGACTTGGGCTCAGGTCCTTGTTTTTCATTACTTTGAATCCTTCATGCCAATCCCTTCCACCCTAAAGTGTTTCTATTGAGAAATCAGCTGACATTCTAATGGGTATTCCCTTGTAGGTAACTTTCTGTCTCTCTCTTGCTGCCTTTAAGATTCCTTCTTTGTCTTTAATGTTTATCATTTTGATTGTGATGTGCCTTGGAATGGGTCTCTTTGGGTTTAACTTGATTGGAACTCTCTGCGCTTCCTGAATTTGTGTGACTTTTTTCTTCGCAAGGTTAGGGGGGTTTTCTATCATTATTTCTTTAAACAGGTTCCTTACTCCTTGCTCAGTTTCTTCTCCTTCTAGTACTGCCATGATGTGGAAATCATTATGTTTCATGTCCCAAATTTCCGTTAAACTGTCCTGCTTTTAAATTGTTTTTTCTTGCCTTAACCGGTTTGGCTCAGTGGATAGAGCATCTGCCTGCGGACTCAAGGGTCCCAGGTTCGATTCTGGTCAAGGGCATGTACCTTGGTTGCGGGCACATCCCCAGTAGGGTGTATGCAGGAGGCAGCTGATCGATGTTTCTCTCTCATCGATGTTTCTATAAAAAAATCAATAAAATATATTAAATTGTTTTTTCTTTATGCTGCTTTAATTGGATGTTTTTTCTACCTTGTCTTCCAAGTCACTGATTCAATCTTCTACCTCATTTAATCTAATTTTGATTACTTCCAGTGTATTCATTTTGTGAAATATATTTTTATTGATTTCAGAGAGGAATGGAGAGAGGGAAAGAGATAGAAACATCAATGGTGACAAGAATCATTGATCGCTTCCTCTTGCATGCCCTCTACTGGGGATTGAGCCCACAACCTTGGCATGTGCCATGACCAGAAATCAAACAATGACCTCCTGGTACATAGGTTGACACTCAACCACTGAGCCATGATGGTCAAGCTCAGTGTATTCTTAATGTCATATATGTTATTCTTCATTTCCAACTGATTATTATTTATGATTTCTATTTCTTATTTCATGTTGCTGTGGTTCCCACTAAGTTTCTTGAAATTTCCATGAAGATCCTTGAGCACGTTTATAACTATTACTTTGAATTCTATGTCTGATAACTTGCTTGCCTCCATTTCAGCTAGCTGTCTTTCTGGAGTTTCCTCCTTTTCTTTCATTTGGGGGTTATTTCTTTGTCTCCTGGTTTTGGGCATCCCTTTGTATTTGTTTCTATGTATTAGAGCATTTTGTTATGCCTCTCAGTATTGCTGTGTTTGCCTTATGTAGTAAGCGCTTTGTGGGACCCAGTGGGGCAGTCTTTTAGATCTCTTGAGCTAGGTGCTCTATGAATGATCCTTGTGTGTGTTCCATGGGCTCTCTATTATAATTGGGTCTTGTATGTCATAGTCCTATTCATGAGAGGAATCTCCTCTCAGGCTGGCAGACTGTGAGGCTCAACCCCGACCTCATCATGCAAGCTGTTGTGTAGGTGCTGGCAGAATAAAACAAAATGCAACAAAACAAAACAGGAAAGAAAACAAAAACAAACACAAGACCCCTGCAACAACAAGAGCAACCACAAAAGAAAAAAGAGTATTAGGTATGAAAAAATACAATAATAGAAGAAAAGAAAACATGAGGATAAAAAAGGGAAGAAAAGGGAATATGAAAGGGAAGAGATGAAAGTAAGAATATAAGAAGAAAAGGGGAAGGAAATTTTATAAAATAAAAGAGGAAGAAAACAATTACAAAAAGGAAAGTAGAGGAGAAAGCACGTAGTCAAAAATAATAAAAGGAAAATGAAGAGAACACAGGAGAAAGAAAAAAATGGATAAGAAAAGGGAAGGGCAAAAGTAGGTCTATGAGAGAAAAAAGAGAGACTTAAATAATAACTCAATAAAGAAGAAAGATAAGGAAATACAGGGGGTAGTAAGGCAGCATTTGTCTCTAAGTAGAGTTTAGTGCCTCTTGGGAGCTCCCTTTGGATCCTGCTCTTCTGATGACTGAAGCTGACTGTTTTGTCTGTACTTCTGGACTTGCCAGGAGGTATTTAGCTGCTAACCACTGTTAGAAACTGTCCTCCTTTGCCTCTCATCAACCTGTTTGAAACTTCAAGTAATCCACAGTTTGTGTCTTTCCCCACAGGACTTGGCTGCATGAGGAAGGGGCAAAGCTGCTCTCTAAGGCAGGCTTGTTAGCAGCACAGGGCCCAGTAATAGGTCAGGAAACTTCCCCAGGATCCACAGGCTCCTCCTCTGACTGCCTTCAAATGCCAGCCAGCTATCAATCTACATCACTCAAAAGTCTGTTTCTGAAAGGCTGTTAGGGTGAGTCAGGAGTCTAGACATCTGGGTCTCCTGTGATGGGGAGGCACCATTCAGATTTCAGGGAAAGTGATGATTGTGTTTCCTTGTCCCAAAGCTACTACTCTGAAAGTGATCCAGAATATTTCTCTGCCCTCGGCTGGGCAGAGATCATCATGTGCAGTCCAGTGGGATTAGCTGGAAACCTAGAGTTTCTCCCATGAAGGGGAAGCACCAGTCAGTTTCCTGGATTAGCAGGGTGGTTGGCTCCACCCACATGACACTGACTGATGCTTCTGAGACTGCACAAACCTGAAGGCTTGGCCTCTGCTGCTGTCTCCTCTGCATAGTTCAAGATGGAGGGTGTGGCAGGCAGGGCTCCTGAGTGTGGGGTGGGATGCATCCTTTGGGTGGTGTTTTTTTTAATTTTTTTCTGAGCTGTGGCTACTGGAAGGGACCAGCTTTTCTCAGGAAAAATGGCCACCTCTTTTCTGTGTTTCCCCCAGCCTTTCCTCAGGCACCTTCAGTCCACAACACCCTACCTCCACTGAAGCCTCAGGTGATTAGCTGCAAACAAAAATCAAGTCCTCTGGATTTTTAAAAGAAAACAGACAAAGAAAAATTGTAGCTTTAACTTCCTTGGCTTTCAGACTCCCTGGCAACAAGAAGTCCTGCTGCCTTTCTCAGCTGGATCTTACCTGGGCCACTGGTCTCAGTTTTGGTGCTCTAGGATGAGCACAGCCTGGATTCTGGGCCTTGATCTCCTCAGGGAACTAACCCTCCTGTAGCCAAGAGATTCTTCTTGACTCTTGATCTGTCACCCATGAGAGTTGGTAAGCTGGTCTCTGGACCTTCCTACCAGTCTCCAGGTGTTTTTTGTCCTTCCTTGAAATATGTCACATCCTCAGCTGGACCTCAGTTGGTAATTCTGGTGAATGCTCACCAATTTAGTTGTATTTCCATTCTTGCCCTGGATGGAGGTACAGGAGAGGTCTGCCTATTCAGATGCTGTATTCTCCCTCTCCCAAGACCACTTATTGAAGAGACTGTCTTTACCCCATTGCAGACTCTTGCCTCCTTTGTCAAATATAAATTCACAATATAGGCATGGATTGATCCCTGGGCTCTATTTTGTTCCATTGATCCATATGTCTGCTCTTATACCAGCACCTGGCTATTTTGATTATAATAGCTTTATACTATAGTTTGATATCAGTTACTGTGATTCCTCCAACTTTGCTCTACTTTCTCAAAAGGTACTGAGCATGGGGCCTAATAAACACTGTGTGACTGGCGGGCATGGGACCCAGGATTGAAATTCTGGAACTGAGCAGTCTCAGCCAAGGGACGTCAGTTCCATAATACCTTCTTTCAACTCCACTGAAGTCAGTAGTGTGAATATTTCATATCAGAGGACAAGATGAGCCGGGTTCTCTAGATTCTTCACCACAGTAGAAATCCAGTGGCTCTTGAATCAGACAGCATGAGCTAATGTCCCTCCAGAAACCTTGCGACTCTAGAGTGCCTAAAATATATCAAAATGAACACCTTTTCTCCAAAAAATGCCAGACTCTGGTTTCCAGAGCCTTCTCTCCAATTTCCATCCCATAAAATGGGAAAATCCATTTAAATAAGTAATCAGCAGAGTCATGAGCTAGCAAAGGCCACAAAGACTTTAAAGAACTCACTGAAGAGAGATTAAAAATGGTGGCAGAGTACATGGATGTTACATGGACATACTCTCAGGAACAAACTGGTATTACAATTAAAATACAGAAAAATATCCTGAATGATCAATGGAAGACTCACAGGAGATAACCCTGATACCTGAGAACTGAAAGTGGAGACTCCATAGAAACTGGTAGGAAGTACGGAGGCATGAGAGAAAGGAAAACTGTTACCTACAAAGGAGTTTCCATAAAGCTGACACCTGATTTCTCATCAGAAATTCTACAGGCCAGAAGCGAATGGCAATGAAGTACTCAAGGAAATGGAAAGCAAAGATCTGAGACAAAGATTACTATAGTCAGCAAGGCTATCATTAAAAACAGATGGTGAAATAAAGAATTTTCCAGAAAAAAACAATGGCTAAAATAGTACATCACCACCAAGCCAGCATTATAAGAAATGCTAAAGGGATTCCTGTCATGAGAAGAAGAAACAGAGAGAGAAACCTAGGCATACAGAATTAAAATGGCAATAAATAAGTACTTATCCTATCTAATAATAGACAAACATGGTAATTGACCATACCTTCACTATGCCTCCCATTGGATAATCAGGGTAATATGCAAATTAACCGCCAAC
Organism: Myotis daubentonii; assembly: GCF_963259705.1. Lineage (NCBI taxonomy): Eukaryota > Metazoa > Chordata > Mammalia > Chiroptera > Vespertilionidae > Myotis > Myotis daubentonii. Next base: position 14,715,767 of record NC_081861.1, read on the forward strand.
AAAGTTGGCGGCTACTTTGCATACTGGAGGCAGGGCAGGACAGTGTGAGCTGCCAGTGCAAGCCACCATCCAGGCCCCCGTGTGTGACCCCAGAAGCCGCCTGCCTGCCATCCGTGATCGGATCTGATCCCGGGCCGCAGGCCGGCCCCAGAAACCCAGAAGCCTCCTGCCTGCCGCCCGTGATTGGATCCGATCCCAGGCCACAGGCAAGCCCCAGAAGCCCCAGAAGCCACCTGCCTGCTACCACGGTTCGGATCTGATCCCGGGCCGGAGGCCGGCCCTGGAAGCCGCCTGCCTGCCGCCTGTGATCGGATCTGAACCCAGGCTGCAGGCCTGCCCCAGAAGCCGCAGAAGCTGCCTGCCTGCCATCCGTGATCGGATCCGATCCAGGGCCGCAGGCTGGCCCCAGCAGCCCCAGAAGCTGCCTGATATGGCAGTAACTCTATCAGTAAGCACTCTGAACGTCAGTGGCATACATGCACCAATTAAAGGACAGATTATGAGGGTGAATCAAAAACAAAACCCACTTTAAATATAAAGACACATATAGATTAAAAGTAAATGAATTAAGCTGCAGCCTGTTTTGCTCAGTGGATAGAGCATTAGCCCATGGACTGAAGGGTCCCAGGTTCGATTCCAGTCAAGGGCATGTACCTCAGTTGTTGGCTTGATCCCCAGTCCCTATCAGAGCATGTGCAGGAGGCAACCAATCAATGTGTCTCTCCCTTTCCCTTCACTCTTTCTAAAATTCAATAGAAAAATATCCTTGGGTGAAGATTAACAAAAACAAAGTAAATGGATTAAGTAACATTAAAGAGATTATAAGAAAAATATATTCCAAATTTTATTAGTTGTATAATGGTTATGTTTAAATTATTAACACCTAAGAAATTGGGTGAAGGGTACATATAATATGCTGTAGTATTTTATAGTTTTTTTTTACATGTATGAGGTTATTTCAAATTAAAATATTAAAAAATTAAAAATTAATAAAATATTAATTGAAATATATCTGCATTACATGAAAAATCTCCTAATTGCTTCTAGCAAACTTAATAAATTGTGCTAAAATTTACAAGGGTTCCATTAAAAATATCTTAATTCTAAATGATATAATAGAAAATATATAATAGTGCAGTTATAAGCACTTATCTGAAAATAAAAATTTAAAGAAGTGAATTTAAAGAAGGGATTAGCCAAAGAAAATATATGCACGACCCATGGACACAGACAACAGTATGGTGATGGCCAGAGAGAAGTGGGGGGCAAGAGCTGGGCAGAAGGGGCAAAAGGGGGGAAATAGGGACATCCTATATAATAATAATAAAAGGCTAATATGCAAATTAACTGAATGGGAGAATAATTGGTTGCTATGATGCGCACTGGCCATCAGGGGGCGGATGCGTAATGCAGGAGCTGCCCCCTGGTGGTCAGTGCACTTCCGTATGGGGAGTGCCACTCAGCCAGAAGCTGGCTCATGGCTGGACAGTGCAGAGGTGGTAGCAGGAGCCTCTCCCACCTCCATGGCAGCACTAAGAATGTCCAACTAACAGTTTAGACCCGATCCCTTGGGGGCCTAAGCCTTTATTCGGACATCCCCCGAGGGCTTTCTGGATGCCAGAAGGATGTCCGACTGCAAACTTAGGCCTGATCCCCCAGGGAGTGGGCCTAAGTCGACAGGTGGACATCCCCCAAGGGGTCCTGGACTGCAAATGGGCACAGGCCGGGCCGAGGGATCCTCCACCTCGAGTGCACAAGTTTTTGTTCACTGGGCCTCTAGTCAATAATAACCCTTAATGTAAATGGATTAAATGCTCCAGTCAAAAGTCATAGGGTAGCTGAATGGATTTAAAACCTGACCCAATTATATTCTGTCTACAAGAGACCCACCTCAGAACAAAATACATACACAGGATGAGAGTGAAGGGATAGAAAATTATTTTCCATGCAAATGGAAAAGAAACAAAAAAGTTGGAGTACCAATACTCATATCCAACAAAATAGAATTTAAAATGAAGGCTATCACAAGAGACAACAAAGGTCACTATATAATAATAAAGAGATTGAGCCAATAAGAGGATATAACCTTGGTAAACATACATGCACCCAATATAGGAGCACCAAAAAAAAACAAACAAAAAAAATCCCCAAAAAACAAAACAAAAAAACAAACAAACAAAAAATACTTCTAGAGGACTTTAACTGAGAGATCGACAACAATACAGTCATAGTAAGGGACTTTAACACCTCACTGATTTCACTGGTTAGATGTTCCAGAAAAAAAACTTAACAAGAAATCAATGACTCTAAAAGACACACTGGATCAGATGGATTTAATTGACATTTATAGAACATTTCACCCCAATGCAGCAAACTATACATTCTTGTCAAGTGCACATGGATCATTCACAAAGACAGACCCCTTGATAGACATAAAGCAATTCTTTACAAGTTAAAGAAGATTGAAATCATATCAAGCATCGTCTCAGATCACAGTGGAATGAAATTAGAAATCAAGTACAGTAAAAATACCCCAAAACATTCAAGCATATGGAGGCTGAATATCATGTTATTAACACATTGTTTGCGGGTAGTTGTTATCGCGCGCTAACAGGTGGCGCAGGCCATTTTTGCTAATTTTTTGTGCAAATGGCAACGTTCAGTAAAATTACGATAACTTTAGTTTACGTATTTATACGTTACCCGCATTCTACCGCTAGTCTATAAAAAAACGTATTAATATGTGTCCCGCACTCTACTACCAGTCAAAGTAAAACGTATAAATACGTTTCCCCCATACAATGTGTCAAGCAATGAATGGGTTACCAAAGAGACCAAGAAAGAAATAAAACAATTCCTGGAAACAAATGAAAATGAACACACAACAACCCAAAATCTCTGGGACACAGAAAAGCAGTACTGAGAGGGAAATTCATAGCACTACAGGCATACCTCAAAAAACAAGAAAAATCAGCAATAAATTATTGAACCCTACAACTTAAAGGACTAGAAAGAGAACAACAAGAAAAGTCCAGGGTAAGTAGAAGGAAGGAAATAATAAAAATTAGATCCGAAATAAATAACATATATATATCAATGAAACCATGAGCTGGTTCTTTGAAAGGATAAACAAAAATGATAAACCATTAGCCAGACTCATCAAGAAATAAAGAGAGAGGACCCAAATAAATAAAAATAGAAACAAAATTAGAGGAGTAACCACTGACACCACAGATATACAAAGGATTGTAAGAAAATACAATGAACAACTATATGCCAACAAGTTGGACAATGTGGATGAAATGGACAAATTCCTAGAAAAATACAATCTCCCAAAACTAAATCAGGAGGAATCAGAAAACCTGAATAGACCAATAACAACTGATGAAATAGAAGCAGTAATAATCATTAAAAAAAACCTCCCAGGTAACAAAAGCCCAGGACCAGATGGATTCACAGGGGAGTTTTACCAAAAATTCAAAGAACTAACACCTATAACCCTCAAACTATTTCAGAAAATCCAAGGGGAAGGGACAGTTCCAAACTCTTTATATGAGGCCTGCATTATCTTAATTCCAAAACCAGATAAAGGCACTACAAAGAAAGAGAATTTCAGGACAATATCTCTGATGAACATACATGCTAAAATCCTCAAGAAATTATTAGCAAATCACATCCAGCAATATATTAAAAAGATCACACACCATAACCAAGTGGGATTTATTCTGGGGATGCAAGGCCTGTATAATATTCGTAAATCAATAAATGTGATATATCACAAAAACAAATTGAAAGACAAAAATCACAGGCTCACATCAATAGATGCAGAAAAAGCCCTGACCGGTTTGGCTCAGTGGATAGAGCGTCAGCCTGCGGACTGGAAGGTCTTGGGTTCGATTCTGGTCAAGGGCATGTGCCTTCCTTGTGGGCGCGTCCCCGGTGGGGGGTGTGCAGGGGGCAGCTGATGGATTTTTCCCTCTCATCAATGTTTCTAACTCTCTCTCTCCCTTCCTCTCAGTACAAAAACCAATAAAAAATATATATTTAAAAAAACAGATGCAGAAAAAGCATTCAACAAAATTCAACACCCATCTATATCCTATCTAATTACAGACAAACATGGTAATTAACCGTAACTTTGCTACCCTTCCCATTGGCTAATCAGCTAGATTTGCAAATTAACTGCCAAAGAAGATGGCGGCCGGCAGCAACGCAGCTGAAGCGAACATGAGGCTTGGTTGCCCTGGCGAAGGAGGAAGCCAAAGTACCCCGCCTGGCACAGCCCAGCTCTGAGCTCCGGATGCAACAATGTTGCAATTATAGAAGCTAAACAAACCCCAGGTACCTGCTTTTAACCGCCAGCGGGCTCAGAGCTTAGAGCGCCAGTGATGGCAACAGAGTTTCAATTATAGAATCTAAACAAACTGGGATACCTGCTTTCAGCCAGCCACGGCCTCAGAGCTGCCAACGGCCTCAGAGCTGGAGCCGGCTCTCAGCTCCAGAGACAGCTATAGAAGGTAAATAAATCCCAGAATAAAAAAAAAATTTTAAAAAGAGCCTGAGTGCTTCAGTCGCCCGCCAGCCTGAAAACGGCCCTCAGCCACTCACCCAGACTGGCCAGGCACCCCAGTGGGGACCCCCACTCTGAAGGGGGTGTGACCAGCTGCAAACAGCCATCAGCCCATCATCCAGGCTGGCCAGGCACCCCAGTGGGGACCCCCACCCTGACAGGGGTGCGACCAGCTGCAAACAGCCATCATCTCCTCATCCAGGCTGGCCAGGCACCCAAGTGGGACACCCACCCTGATCCGGGACACCCTTCAGGGCAAACCAGCTGGCTCCCACCCGTGCACCAGGCCTCTATCCTATATAGTAAAAGGGTAATATGCAAACTGACCCTAACAGCAGAAAGACTGGGAATGACTGATCACTATGACACACACTGACCACCAGGGGGCAGACACTCAATGTGGGAGCTGCCCTCTGGTGGTCAGGGCGCTCTCACATGGGAGGAGCTCTGCTCAGCCACAAGCCAGGCTGATGGCTGCCAGTACAGCGGTGGTGGTGGGAGCCTCTCCTGCCTCCTCAGCAGCGCGAAGGATGTCCGACTGCACTTTAGGCCTGCTCCCCGCTGGCAAGTGGACATCCCCCAAGGACTGCCGGGCTGCCAGAGGGATGTTTGATTGCCATCTTAGGCCCAATGCCCCGGGGAGTGGGCCTAAGGCAGCAGGTGGTCATCCCCTGAGGGGTCCCAGACTGTGAGAGGGCACAGGCCGGGCTGAGGGATTCCCCTGCCCCCCCCCCGACTGCACAAATTTTTGTGCACTGGGCCTCTAGTGTATATATATATATATATATATATATATATAAATATATATATATATATATATATATATATATATATATATATAACCCTAATATGAAAATAGACCAAATGGCAGAACAACTGGTCGCTACCACGTCCGCTGACCACCAGGGCTCAAGCATGGAACATGGTAGGTGTCAGTGGTGGGTGGTGGCAGCAGGCGACAGAGAACAGAACATGGCGGGTGTCAGCCGCATCGGGATGGTGGTGCAGGTGACCAGGGGTGCCAGACCAAGGTGGGGCGCTGGTCAATGTCATCAGGGTGAACCTCTAGTGATTACTGAAAATACTTTGCTCCCATGCACCTTGGTCTTGCCCAGCGCTTGCAACTGCTGCCAGTGCTGGCCCTGCTCACACCTGCTGCTGGCACCAGAGCCACCACTCACACCCTCTGCCAGTTCCGGCCCCAGTTGCACCCACTACTGGTGCCAGCCCCAATCGCTCCATGCCATCAGAGGGTGGGGGTGGGGCTGGAGCCATCAACACGTGGAAGCTGTGGTCACAGAAGTGGGGCTTCTGGTATATAGGGAACCCTGGGCCACAGCGGGAGGGGCCGGGGGGTGCAGAGGATGGGCCAAGTCCTGTCCCTGTGCCCACCGCAGCCTCATGGCCCACAGTTCCCTTCAAGGTGCACAAATTCATGCACTGCACCCCTAGTTTTTGATAAAAATTCTCAGCAAAGTGGGAATACAGGGAGCATATCTCAACATGATAAGGGCCATATATGACGAACCTACAGCCAACATCATACTCAATGGTCAAAAACTATAAGCATTTCCTCTAAGAACAGGAAAAACACGGGGATGTCTGCTTTCACCACTCTTATTCAGCATAGTACAGTACGTCCTAGCCACAGCGATCAGACAAGAAGAAGAAATAAAAGGCATCCAAATTGGAAAGGAGGAAGTAAAATTCTCATTATTCACAGATGACATGATATTGTATATAGAAAACCCTAAAGACTCTACCAAAAAAAAAAAAAATACTAGATTTAATAAATTAATTTGGCTATGTAACAGGATACAAAGTCAAGAACCCAAAAACTGATGGCTTTTTTATACACTAACAATGAATTCTCAGAAAAAGAAACTAAAAAATAATCCCAGAGGTAAATACCGGAAATGGCTGCCTTGCACAACAACTTCAAAAATACAACTAAAAGACAAAACAGACATCATCCAGAACCACAGGAAGACTGGCTGAATGGAAATTCTACAATGAGAAGGAAAGAGAAATGCACACCGACTCAGAGGAAGTGCAGAAGGAAAGTGCAGAGGTACGGAGGCTTGAGTGCATGTGGAAAGGGGCTGGCAACGGAGGACACCGGTGTCTTTTGCAATCGGGAGGGAGGCACAAGCTCCCGACGGCCCTGACTCCATTTCCGGGTGAGTCTCTGGGGACACAAACTCATACGGGGAGAAACTGGACTGTCTGGCATTGGTCGGCTTTCTTTCAGAGGTGCTTGCAGCGATTACTGGGACACTGAGACTTGGGGCCTCTTAGGGTAGGACTGAGGAGCAGTCATAGCTGCTTGCTCCGCCCTGTTGATCCCCTGAGACCCCACCCAAGCTGTGCACAGGGGCTTTTGCATATGAAAGGCCTGGCCCTTTGCAATCTGAAAATTACCTAACAGACTGCAGCTGGGTCAGAGAGACCCAAAACTTCCAAAAGAAGGCCCAAGGCCCCACAGCACTTGCATTGCTTCACAGCTGGGCCTCATCTGGGCACCTCCAAACCCCAGACAAAGAAGAGGAATCTGCATATCTCTCCATAGCTCCTGCTGGGTAGCTTTAGGCAGAGGCTAAATTAGCACCTCCTTAGAGATCCAAGAGCCAGTGTACCCAGTGGTCAGAGTGGGACTATCCAGATTACAACTCCTCAGATCCATGACGGACACACTCAGGGGGCAGACTCAGTGTGCACCAAAGCCCCACTGAAGCAAGTCTTGCCCCAGAAGGGTGTCTCCAGCACAGAAGTTCTCCCACTGCAGACACAGCTGATTCTCACAGCCAATTGGCCTGGAGGTCAATTCCTTGCAGTGATACCTACAACAATCAAGGCTTAACTACAACAAGACTGTGCACAAGCCCACAAAGGAGTGCACCAAGAGTGTCCACCTCAGGTAATTGGGGAGGCTGAGCCACTGGGCCCTATAGGACACCTAGCACAGGAAGCCACTCTATCAACACAGGGAAACATAAAAAATGTGGAGAAAAAGAAACAGGTGACAAATGACAGAAATGGAGGAAAGCAAACTACTGGATATGGAGTTCAAAACCACACTTTTAAGGTTTTTCAAGAATTTTCTAGAAACCGCCGATAAACTAAGTGAGACCATCAAGAAATCTAGTGAGAAGCTCGAGGTTAGGAAAAAGGATCAACTAGAAATTAAGCATACACTGACTGAAATAAAGAATATTATACAGAGTTCCAACAGCAGACTAGAGGATCACAAGAATCAAGTCAAAGTTTTGAAATACAAAGAAGCAAAAACCACCCAACCAGAAAAAGAAAAGAAAAAAGAATCCAAATATACGAAGATAGTGTAAGGAGCCTCTGGGGCAGCTTCAAGCATATCAACATCCAAATTATGGGAGTGCCAGAAGAAGAGAGAGAGCAAGATATTGAAAACCTATTTGAAGAAATAATGACAGAAAACTTCCCCCACCTGGTGAAAGAAATAGACTTACAAGTCCAGGAAGCACAGAGAACCCCAAACAAAAGGAATCCAAAGAGGACCACACCAAGACACATCATAATTAAAATGCCAAGAGCAAAAGACAAGGAGAGAATCTTAAAAGCAGCAAGGGAAGAACAGTCAGTTACCTACAAGGGAGTACCCATATGACTGTCAGCTGATTTCTCAACAGAAACTATGCAGGCCAGAAGGGATTGGCAAGAAATATTCAAAGTGATGAATACCAAGAACCTACAACCAAGATTACTTTACCCAGCAAAGCTATCATTCAGAATTGAAGGTCAGATAAAGAGCTTCACAGATAAGAAAAAGTTAAAGGACTTCATCACCACAAAACCAGTATTATATGAAATGCTGAAAGGTATTCTTTAAGAAGAGGAAGAAGAAGAAAAAGGTAAAGATACAAATTATGAACAACAAATACACATCTATCAACAAGTGAGTCTAAAAATCAACTGAATAAATAATCTGATGAACAGAATAAACTTGTGACTATAATAGAATCAGGGGCATAGAAAGGGAGTAGACGGACTATTCTAAGGGGATAAAGGGGTGTGGAGGTGCGGAAAGAGACTGGACAAAAATTGTACACCTATGGATGAGGACAGTGGGGGGGGGTGTAAGGGCAGAGTGTGGGGTGGGAGCCAGGTGGAGGGGAGCTATGGGGGAAAAAGAGGAACAACTGTAATAATCTGAACAATAAAGTTTTATTTAAAAAAAAAATTCAAATGGAAAAAAAAACCAATCCCATTTCCCTTGCAACAAAAAAATTAAGATACATAGGAATAAACTTAACTAAGGAGTTGTAAAAGACCTGTACTCAGAAAACTACAGGACATTGAAAAAAAAGAGATAGAAGAAGATATAAACAAGTGGAAGAATATCCCATGTTCATGGATTGGTAAAATCAACATCATTAAAATGCCCCTACTATCCAAGGCAATGTGCAGATTCAATGCAATCCCTATTAAAATAGCAATGGCATATTTCGCAGAACTGGAACAAATACTCCAAAAATTTATATGGAATCAAAAAAGACCCTGAATAGCTGCAGCAATTTTGAGAAAGAAAAGCAAAGTTGGAGCAATCACAATACCAGATTTCAAATTATACTACAAAGCCACCATAAGTAAAACAGGTTGGTACTGCCAAAAGAGGCATATAGATCAATGGAACAGAACAGAGAACCCAGAAATCAACCCAAGCCATTACACTCAATTAATATTTGACAAAGGAGGCAAGAGCATTTAATGGAGTCAAGAGAGTCACTTCAATAAATGGTGTTGGGAAAATTGGACAGATAGATTAAAAAAATGAAACTAGACCACCAACTTACAACATAGAGGTACTTTAGCCAAAGACTGGGGAATGTGTGCCCTAGAAGCTTCAGCTGCCCAGGGTGCACAGGTCCTCTGCAAAATTGCACATTGATGCTGTGAGGACTCTGCTACCTGGTCCCTGCCTCCTCTTCCACATGGGTTCTGTGTCTGTTGCTGCCATACCACAAAGACCTTGTTTAATACCCATACAAGCCCACAGGCTAAGTTCTTGGGGGTGGTGGGGGCTTCATGATCTCTCCTCTGCTTGTACTGCCCCCTTGGACATGTCTGTTAGCCCTCTATCTTGTGTTATCAAACAGTAAACTTGTTTTCTTTGGTGTACATTCTATGACTTTTCATGCATGCACATGTAGAATACAGGATAGCTCCTTGACCCCACAAAACTCCCTCATGCTGTCCCCTCACTGTGTCACCTCCTTACCCTACCCATAAACCCTGGCAACCACCGAACTGTTCTCTATCACTACACTTTTGTCTTTTCAAAAACATGCTACAGATTAGCATATAGCATGTCATACTCTGAGATTCCCTTCTTTCAATCAGTGGAATGTCTTTGAAATTCATCCAAGTTGTTGAGTGTATCAACAGGTCGTTCCTTTTCATTGCTGAGTTGTGTTCCACTGGATGGATATACCACAGTCTGTTCATCCAGTCACTCATGGAAGATTTGGGTATTTTCCTACTTTTGCCTATCCCAAATATAGCTGCTATAAACACTTGTGCATGGGTTTTTGTGTGGCTATATATTTTCACTTCCCTGGGGGAAATACCCAGGGTTGGCACTGCTGAGTCACACGGTAACTCCATGTTTAACTTTATAAGAAGTTGTCAAACCGTTTTCCAGAGTGCCTATACAATTAGGCATTCCCACCCAGTAATGTGTGAGTGTCCATGTCTCTCTGCACTTGATAATTGTGTTACCTTTGCCATTCTGATATGTGTGTGTTGTGGTACCTCATCCTGGTTTTTATTACCTTTCCCTAATGGGCAACAGTGTCCTTTCCACATGCTCATTCAGTATATGCATATCTTTTTTGTGAATGTTCTGTTCAAGTGTTTTATAAATTTTTAAATTAGGTTGTTTGGTTTTTATTTTTTTTAAGTTTTAATAGTTCTTTAGAAATTTTGGATACAAATTCTTGGTCAGACCTGTGCTTTGCAAATATTTTCTCTTAGCCTGTGGCCTGTCTTTTCATTAATTTCATTTCGCTTTCAAGCTTCTTTTATGGGCCATGTTATTGGTGTTATTTCCAGGAACTCTTCACCTAACTCCAAGTCCCAAAGATTTTTTCCTATGTTTTCTTCTAACAGTTCTTTGGGTTTACCTTTAATTTTTTAGACCAATGACCTGAGTTGTTGTATGATTGTTTAGTCCTCCTGAGTGGAGCTCCTGATCATAGGTTTTACTGTAGAGTCTATGCACAGTCTCTTCCCTGTGATCAGACTCTTACTTAGTGGCATGTTCCCTGTGGGTGAAATATTAGTGGTCCTAACAGCCTCATTTGGTCTCCCTTAATCATTGTGGTAAATGTGCAAGCGGACTACTTCATCTGCTGGGACCTGCACAGGATCGGGCCTAGAAAAATTCTTCTGTTCACCTACAGAAAACATTCACAACTCCTATTCTTTTTTTATTTCTTCTGATTTACCTAACACTTAGATTTTGGTCTTACTAAAATTTGTTTCCTCCATATCACAACAGAAAGTCTGAAACCCAATTACTGTTGTCTAGATCCAGTACCCTGAAGATGTAGGATGGGTGCCTGGACAATATTTTCTATTATGAATATTTTATCAAAGACTTTGGGCAGAAATGATGAGCCTTGTCTTTAATCAATGTGAAGGCAACATATGTTCCCTTATTTTCTTCCCTGTTGCCAAATGAATAGTTTCTCAATTTTTTTTCTTTTGGTTTTTCTTTTAAAGGTAAACCATGTGAATTAAGAAAATGTCATGGGGGGGTGAGGGCATGTGCTGGGGGGTAGGGGAGGCTGGGGAAGGTCAATGGGGAAGAAAAGGAGACATATGTACTACTATTTGTAATACTTTAAACAATAAAATAAAATTAAAAAAAATAAATAAATAAGCTCTATGCCTCCCCTCAAAAAAATGAAAATGTCTTATGTGCAAAAATACACAACCAGCCCTAGCTGGTTTGGCTCACTGGATAGAGTGTTGGCGTGTGGACTGAAGTGTCCTGGGTTCGATTCCAGTCAAGGGCACATGCCTGGGTTGTGGGCTCGATTCCCAGTAGCGGGTGTGCAGGAGGCAGCCGATCAATGATTCTCTCTCATCATTGACGTTTCCATCTCTCTCTCCCTCTCCTTTCCTCTCTGAAATCAATAAAAATATATTTTTAAAAAATGCACAACAAGCAGAGGGGGATGGGGGCGGGTGGGCGGGAGGGAAACACGGGCATGAACACTTCCCAGAGGCAATGGAGCTCCTCTACCTTTATTCTCATTTTTTTCTATGCATTAATAATAGAAACCATAGTATATTCTCTAATTTATAGCTTGCCATGTATGTGTATGTGTGTGTGTGTGTGTGTGTGTGTGTGTGTGTGTGTGTGTGTATATATATGCATGTGTGAATGTATCTATCCATCAGTCCTTCTATCGATCTATGCACAGTTAATATTAAACAAACACACATTAGTTGAAGCCACAGTTACAAGCATGACTTAGACCTCACCCTTGGCAGGAGTATAAATTGGCACAGCTTTTTTTAAAAGCAAATTGGCAGTTCAGTTTTTATTTCAAAATCTCTAAAAGTTCCCACCCGCTGGTCTACTAATACTGTTTTTGGAGTCTTTCATACGAAAACAATGAATAAATTAGGCAAAACTTTAATGCACAAAAATATATGCTGCAACATGATTTATAATGCTGAAACACTGGTAAGAACCTCAATAGTCAGAAATAAGGGGATGGTTTGGTAGATGCATTTGAAGAATATTTTCCATCAATTAAACTTTAACAGTTATGGTTTTAAAGACCTTTTATTTACATGGGAAAATGTTTATGATACATTAAGACAAAAAAGTAAGATACAAAATTATACATGTGGTATGCTCTCAACTATCATTATGAAACAATAAACCACAAAACAAGAAAAAAATATTCTAAACATCTTATCTCCCAGATTATGAGTTATTATTATTCTATTATGTATGCTTATCTGTCCTTTCTAAGTTTTGTACAATGAACACAAAATATTTTTATAATAAAAAAGTTTATTTAAAGCTTTAAAATGTTACATACAAGCCAGGGCCAATGGATGATCTTGTCCAGTCTTAAGGCAATGAATATAAACTGGAGAATGTTGACAGAACACAGGATTTCTAACTAAAAGTCAAGAGAAGAATCAGTTAAACAAAGTAAATACTGCAATTATTTGGCTAACATATTAAAAGGCAATGCAAAATACAATATAGTAAACATTTTATTAAGTTGCACTGGGACTGGAAGATTTTCAGCACATAAGAGCACAGCAGTGCTATGACTAGGAGAAACCTGCCCCTGGCTTCCTGCCTTGATCCCTCTGCTTAGAGACTGCCCTGCTCTTTATGCTCTGCCAGGCAATGACCTTGTTTCCAGGATCCCTGAGTATAAAGGAAATCTATGGGACTCCCTAAGCTTCCTCCCTGCCCATATCCACAAACACCTCTATTCCTAACCACCCCTGTATTTCCTTCTTGTACCCAGGACTCAGTCCTGCATCTAACCCTTTCTTTCTGGCTCCTTGAGCACCTGTCACATTAAGACATCAATTATAAATACTTTACTGCAGCGGTTCTCAAACTCTGGGTCGAGACCCCTTTGGCGGTCGAACGACCCTTTCACAGGGGTCGCCAAAGACCATCCTGCATATCAGATATTTACATTATGATTCATAGCAGTAGCAACATTAGTTATGAAGTAGCAATGAAAATACTTTTATGGTGGGGTCACAACATGAGGAACTGTATTTAAAGGGCCAGAAGGTTGAGAACCACTGCTTTACTCCATCTTTAACTCTGCCCATTCCACTGATCTTTCCCAGAAACACAGAAACAAGTTCAACTAATTTCCATTACACACAAAAGGACCCAAAGACCAAAGGAACTCACCCTTCCCTTTATCCATTATATACTCCTAGTTCTAGCTTTCTCTTCCCATGACCATCAGATTTTATGAGACATCAGGGATACTTAAGCCCCATGACCTCCCCTGCCAATCCAAGCTCTACACACTGTGATCTGGCCTCCACCCCAATGACCACCCAAAAACCGCTTTCATCAAGTTGGCCAATAACCTCTGCAGCATCAGACCACTTCAGTTCAAATCTTATTGATCGTCTCTGCAGCATCTGATGTTGCTGACCACCCCTTCCTCCTTGTAAGGCAGCCGTGGGCAAACTACAGCCCGCGGGCCGGATCCGGCCCGTTTGAAATGAATAAAACTATTGAAAAAAAAAGACCGTACCCTTTTATGTAATGATGTTTACTTTGAATTTATATTAGTTCACACAAACACTCCATCCATGCTTTTGTTCCGGCCCTCCGGTCCAGTTTAAGAACCCATTGTGGCCCTCGAGTCAAAAAGTTTGCCCACCCCTGTCTAAGGTCTCAGTGCACAGTCTTGCCCACCTCTTGGTACTCTGACAGTTCTTTTCAGTCTTTTTTCCTCTCCTTAAATGGTGATGCTTCCCAGAGCCTTAAACTTGGTCTTCTCTCTCCACTAGAGACATAGACACAAACACATGTTTTCACTCACTTGCTCTGCCCTAGAGGTTGGGGAGAAATGTCATCCACACCCCTGGTTTGCATTACCTCCAATTGGTTGGTCCTGTAATCTCTGTTTTCAATCTAGTCCCCAGGCTGTGGCATGGACCCAGCTCTCCTTGAGGCACCTCAGATGAAGCCAGTCCCAAACTGAGTTCATTGTTCCCCAGATCTTTACCCTTTACCTTGTCCCACCCTTTTTGATAGCCTCCCACCTCCCTGTAAGGTATCACAGTGGCCTAATTACCCAAAGCATGATGCTAGAAAGCGCCCTATATTTCTTTTCCCAGATTCTTCTCTTTAGTCACCACATCCTGTCTTCTCTACTATCCAGACTTTTCTTGAATCCCCTGCCTGCTCTCCATCCCAACTGCTATTGCCTAGTCAGGCCCTCCTCATCCCTAACCTTCCAAAGCAGTCCAACAGCCCTCTGAGAAGCTTCCCAGCCTTCAGTCCTGAAGGTCCGCCAGTCCCCATCCAGACTCTCTGCTTCTGCCTGCAGCACTCACTGCTCTTCAGTGGCTCACCAGTGCCTACCAAAGTAATATCCTATAGGCAATTGGATTTGGGCCAGAGCTCCTCAAAAGTTTTCAGTTCATAGGACATTTAGTGACTCAGAAATTCTTTTGTAGGCTCTGGACCGAAAAAAGTACCTAATAGTTCCATTTATTTAAGTAATTAGTTCTAAAATTAGTAGCTATATACTAAGTAGCCATTAAATAATCTCACATAGCTTTTCAGGGGAAGACCTTTGCGTATCTGGTTTTTGCTTTCAGTCAAGATTCCAAATAACTTTATTTGGGAAAAGAAGAGGAGCCACCTCACCTTTTTGGCAGATGATAATGCTTTTTAGGTCCTCTAAAGTGATAGCTATTTTTGGAAGATAAGTAACTGCCCTTTGGAATAAAAAACATGGAACAGGACAGAAATGTATATTCTCAGTCATAGCTCCAGGTCTATATTAACTGGTAGACTAATAGAATGTTCCATTGGCCAGGTGGCCCATTGAAATTTATGAGTAATTACAGAAGGCACTGAGCATGGGTAGGTCTATTAAGACACTATGGTCCCTGGACCTAGAAGGACCAGGGAACTTTTCAGAATGTTTAAGGCAAAAAAAATTGAAATGATACTTAACCTTTTTCATCCTCAAAGCTGGCTTTCTAATTGCATAGCTTAATGAACAGAAGGCAGAAGCCAATGAGAACCTACATGCCATTTTTAAGGTCCATTTCTAATGTATTTATGAATGATAATAAAGGTGACTATATACTTAAAAAAAACCTCACATAAATCAAAATCATTCTTAAATAAGCACAACTAATTGCTAATGGGAGAGGTGTGTCTGCTGGGTGCTGAACAATTTCTCAACAATTTCCACCCTTGTTACCTCTTCTCCATACCAATTTTTGCACACTAATACCTTTCATCACAGAAACAGCCAAAAATCAGCTTCTTTTGTGATGTTATCAAAAGAAATGTAATGTGACTAAAACCATAAACTACTTGGAGCTAAGTAGTTCTTATGGTGTCCCCTCAGATATCAGCTATCACTGGTTTTCCCTCAAAAATGTCCACTACCTCATAGTGCCCTGTGAGTTCACTATGGAACCTGGGGTAGCTCAGCACATGCTCTGAGGACTGAAGATCTGGCCCCTACTCAGCCTAATCCCTTTATGCAGCCTCTCTTTTCCCCCAACTACCACAATGTCTTCCTTTACACTTTGTGTTCCAGGCATATATTTTTTCTTGAGGTAAAATACATACAACATAAAACTTGCCATCTTTGCATTTATATTATTTTGCACATATTACCACTATTCATCTCCAAAAACTTTGCAGCTTACAACACTGTGCTCCGGTCATATTGGAGCCACCATAATTCACTCAACATAATAGACTTTCTCCTGCCTCTGCCTTTATATGTTTTGTTATTCCCTCTCCTTAGAAAATACCATCTCCTAATCCTCCTCTACATACATAGGGCCAATCCTAACTCTTCCTTCACATCTCTGTGTGAGCCTATTCCCAAACAATCCTTAGCAAATGTAGGTACTCCTCCTTCTGGGACACAAGAACCAAGGGGGAGATCAACTCTCCAAATTATGTTTTTTCTTGTAGCAGAAATGCCAAGAGTGTGACTATATGAACAACTGACTTTCTATAACTAACTCTTCATTAGGAAAGCACTGTTTTATGCTCAATGCATTCCTAGCCCTCATATATGCTTTTACTTTTAAGAAACAAAGTAACAAATTTTTAGTTTTCTTAAACTTCCTTCTCAGGCTCTAAACAACTTGGTGCTTTTCAACCTAGGCGACAGCTGTTCCCTCGGGAAGGGGCAAGGCCTGTGTAGGGGTACTACTGAATGTCACAAGGACTAGGGGAAGAGGTCCTGCAAAGCATAGGACATTCCTGTTCAACTAAACATTTCCTATCCAGAAGGCCAACTGTGTACCCCATCCGGCACTGAGAAATACTGAGCCAAATAAGCAATATCTGGAATATTTTAGCTCAGTGATTTTATTTAATGTAATCTTTTGCAAGTGGTTTTTAAAGCTTGGTTTTACTTCGTTTGCTCTGGTAATAGAAAAATGTGCAAAACGAGAGAGGCATAACGTAGAAAGGTAGTACTACTGGGTAGGAATGGTGCCTTTAACCAATATAGAGAATACATATTTAGGTGAAGCTTGATATGGAGACTGGAGCTAGAGGAGAAATCTGAGGTTAGAAATATGAATTTAGGATCTGACAGCACATAAGTGGCAGTGGAAATAAGAAGTCAACACATGCTATTCAGACGAAGTATACACAGTGAGGACAGAAAATACCCAAGACTAGGACACTAAGAAACAGCAGTAGAGGTGGCCGAATGATCAAAGGACCAGGAATGTCTGGAGCTGCAGAGTGGATGGTGGCCAGAAAAAAAAACGAAGTGAGGATTTGACCAGAGGGTGTTCAGTGCCAGTTTTAGGGTATGCAGAAGCTGAGTAGGGAGTGCAAGGTTAGAACAGAATTGTTTCAGGGAGCCTTTTTGCAAATGGAAGGAAAAAGCACAATAGCCAGAGGACTGAGAAGGTTTTGCTGCTGTCATTTTGTTTTCTCATTCAGATGAGAGACCAAAGTTACCAGAGAGATTATGGATGAGATCAGGAGCAAATGCTTAGAGGAACATGTAGGGGAGAAGTGCTAAAGCACAAGCATGACTGGCCTGCCCCAGGAGAGAGGATGAACTGGACAGTCAGGGAAGAGAGAGAACAGACAAAGTCTCCAATGACTCCTGGGGAACAGGGGGTGTGGAGGGGTGCCATGCAGAGATGGCCAGGTAACAGGTTGCAGGGAAGAAAGGAAGATTTTGCTTAGAGCTTCCCAACCTTGCTCAAATAACTGTTTCCTCAGGAGTCTTTTTAGACATTTTTTTTCTTAATCATTCACCCTCCTGAAATTTTAATACTGATGGCAAGCAGCCACAGGGGGAAGTGAAGAGAAGTGACTGGATTGGTCCATCTTGGGGAAGTAAGTAGAGGGTAAAAGTTGGCCTTCAGGGGTACTCTGCCTCCACAGTCCACCCAGCACCAGAGGAATCACTCCATGTTCAAGATCAAGCTCTTCCTGGTGATTAGGGTCCTGTTACCTCTATTTGTCACAGAACCACATTCCATCACTCTCCCTCTCCATAGGAACCTTCTTCTCCAGGTTCACACATCCTAAGTAAGCCACTCTCCAGGCTCCTTCCAACACAACTGCCATCTCCTTCTTCCACTTTTTACCCACAAAGCTCAAAACAAAGTGTCCATAGTGTCCAATTCTCCCCTGAACCAATCTGTATAGGGCTTCGGACCCACAGCTTCTAAGCAATTTGGTTAATATGAACTGAAATGTGATCCTGATCCTGCCCTGAATGAGTCCTTAAAATAAATCTTCCTATCTAATAATAGAGAAACATGGTAATTAACCGTAACTTCGCTACGCTTCCCATTGGCTAATCAGCGAGATATGCAAATTAACTGCCAACCAAGATGGTGGCCGGCAGCCAAGCAGCTGAAGCAAACAGGAGGCTTGCTTGCTCCAGTGATGGAGGAAGCCAAGGTTCCCTGCCTGCCGCTGCCAGCCTCTGAGCTTGCACTCTAAGAAAGAATGTTGCAATTATAGAAGCTAAACACACAGGAACCTGCTTTCAGCCAGCTGGGCCTCAGAGCTGGAGCTGAAACAGTGTTTCAAATATAGAACCCAAACAAACCCAGATCAGCAGCCGAGGTCTCAGAGCTGGAGCCGAGCCTCAGAGCTAAAGCTGGCTCTCAGTTCCAGTGATAGCCATAGAAGGTAAATAAATCCCAGAATAAAAAAGGAAAAGAGAAAAAGGAGAGGTTGGGAGCTTCAGTAACCCGCCAGCCTGAAAAGGGTCCTCAGCCCCTCACCTAGACTGGCCAGGCACCCAAGCGGGACCCCCACCCTGAAGGGGGTGCGACCAGCTACAAACAGCCATCATCCCCTCATCCAGGCTGGCCAGACACCCCAGTGGGGACACCCACCCTGATCCGGAACACCCTTCAGGGCAAACCAGCCGGCCCCCACACGTGCAAAAGGCCTCTATCCTATATAGTAAAAGGTTAATATGCCTCCCGGCACTGGGATCAGTGGAGCCGCGAGGCCTTATGCCCAGGGATCAGTGGAGCCGCGAGGCCTCCCAGCACCAGGATCAGCGGAGCAGCAAGGCCTCCTAGCACCAGGATCAGCTGAGCAGTGAGGCCTCACTGCCCTGGTGTCAAGCAGAGCCACGAGGCCTCCCAGCACCAGGATCAGCGGAGCCGCGCGAGGCCTCCTGGCCCCTGGAGCAGCATGACAGGGGGCAGTGCCCAAACCCCCTGATCGCCCTGTGGCTCTGTGTGTGACAGGGGGCGGGGCCACAACCTCCCTATCCACCCTGCTCTGTTTGTGACAGGGGAAGGCACCCCAACCCCCTGATCGGCCCTGCTCTGTGCCTGATAGGATGGAGCTCCCCAACCCCCTGATCAGCCCTGCTCTGTGTGTGACAGGGTGCGGCGCCCCAACCCCCCTATGGGCCCTGCTCTGTGTGTGACGGGGTAGAGCTGCAACCTCCCCATCGGCCCTGCCCTGAGTGTGACAGGGGGGAGTGCCCCAACCCCCTGATCGGCCCTGCTCTGTGGGTGATAGGGGGTGGTGCCCCAACCCCCGATCGGCCCTGCTCTGTGTGTGACGGGGGGAGCTCCCCAACCCCCGATCGGCCCTGCTCTGTGTGTGACGGGGGGAGCTCCCCAACCCCCGATCGGCCCTGCTCTGTGCGTGACAGGGGTCAGCGCCCCAATCCCCTGATTTGCCCTGCTCTGTGCGTGACAGGGGGCAGCGCCCCAACCCCCTGATCGGCCCTGCTGTGTGTGGCAGGGGGTGGCGCCACAACCTCCACATCGACCCTGCCTTGAGTGTGACAGGGGGCTGTGCCCCAACCCCCTAATCGGCCCTACCCTGAGCGTGACTGGGAGTGGCATCGCAACCTCTTGATCTGCCCAGCTCTGTGCATGACAGGGTGTGGCACCCCAACTCCCCAATTGGCCCTGCTCTGAGCCCGACCAGGGGGTCCACCTAGGGATTGGGCCTGCCCTCTGCCACCCGGGAGGGGGCCTAAGTAAGCAGGTCGTTATCTCCAGAGGGGTCCCAGACTATGGGAGGGCACAAGTGGGGCTGAGAGACACCCCCCCCCCTCGCCAGTGCACAAATTTTTGTGCAGCGGGCCTCTAGTTTACTTATATTTATATTTATAGCTACAACTACATCTAAATCTATCCTATTGGTTTTGTTTCTCATGAGAAGCCTGACTAAAACAGGTAGATAGGCAAAGCTGGATGAAAGCTAATGACCTGGGTGAAAAATCAGTGTTTTAATTCAAGAAAATACAATGTGATTATTTCCCTGGTCTTTTGTTTCCTAATATACTGGGATCTAGAGTTAATGATCAATCTCTCCCTAACAAAGGGTAAAAATTTACATTACAATAACTAATCATTCTTAAATATAAGAAATCTTACCTCCAGTGACCTGTCATGTCGAAAGCCCCAAACACAAGCTGCAACAGACACCGGGGAAACAAAGAACAGGGGCATGAAGACCAGAAGCCAGAAATGGCTGCCTCGCTCAATCCTGTCACAGACCAGCACTTCAAACATCAACAGGAGTAAGTGGATGCCCACTGCAATTAGCATGGCTTTAAATTCCACACATGTTTCTCCTTCTGCTCTAAAAAGGGACAGAAGAAGAAGAACACCCTCAGTTCAGAGTCTCCATAATAAGCAAGTATTCCAGGGAAAATACCAACTTATGTTGATAATGTAAGTTGTATTTGTAAATTGGACAAAAAGCAAAGGAAATATCAGGCAGAAAGCTAACTTAAACTTGATATTTAATAGTCGATCTTTCAAAAATAGAATTGCTGCATAAGAAATAAACATTATAACCAAACCAGACTTAAAGTTTTAACTATATAAGGATATTATCAGAAGTAACAGCACAGTTATTATTTCCCTGACAAGGCACAAAACACTTTTATTCATAATTTTAAACTACTTGCAAGATTATTCAAGCTGATTGCGTCTATTGCTAAAAACTGACAAATATTCCTTAAATTTTATGATTCTCATTTCTTAATGAATTAAAAATCATGTACATCACATTTCATGCAATGCTATAAAAACAACTCTAGCTTTATGAACAAATGTGGGTTATATTTCAAGAAAATACATTAACTATGGTTAGGTGCTATTTTAAAATGCAAGTAAAAAGTATTAATGCCTTTTTATTTTCCTTTCTATTCCAATAGGATGAATTAACACCTGCAGATGAAAGAGAGAAGAGCAAAAGAGTTAAAACTGTTCTTAAACAAAATCAGTTTAATTAGCTGTCTAAATATCATGCATGAACTTACCAGATGAACAACAGAAAAATAATAAGGCCACTAATCAGGAAAATGCTTCATAATACATTTGGAAGGACTACAATGTTTCATTCAAAATATGGATGAACATTTATGAAGTATCTTGATGATGATAAATACAACTGAGTTTAGGACACAGAGAAAATAAAGTTATTTCTATAAGACCCAACAATGTTTCCTTGACTACTGTTGACAATAGAACGACCACATCTGTATACTGAGTACATTAAACTACACACATACAATTCATATCCTTCCTCTAAAAATATTAAATTGAATGAAGATGGAAAAGCTCAAATAGTTTCTAAATATCAATTAGTGGAACCCAACATGTTCGGTGATTTAACTTTTTATTTTTGTAGTAGTAAATATAGATATTGGAAAGTATCTCGTTAGAAAAAAAATTGCAGCCACACAAATAATCTGGAAAAAACCCCGACCCCAATAACATTAAAACAACTACACTTGAATGTTCCCCATCTACCAAGGCTCTTTGTGTGGCTATGTTTAAGTTCTTGGACATGTATGTGGCAACATGTTTTATATAATCTAAAGCTTATTTTAATGTCAATAACCAAGAATTAAACAAGTTGAGATGTCACAATGTCTACACTTTTCTCACACTAGCAGCTGCATGTGTTCTTCCCCTACACGGCATTCCTTCACTTCACACCATCCTGCTGAGGTTCAGAATAGCCCTCCTCTCAATTCCTCCTTTTCATCCTTTCTGAAGTTCCAGTATCTACAAAGGAGTAAAGAGAGACTCTAACAGGCCCCAGCAGGCTACACGTTGGAGTGAGTCAAGTCCAGGCACTTGAATCAGCTGAGCCATCCAAGAAGAAAAAGGCACAGAAGACCTGAAGGTAAAGGTCACACACCTGCCCAGCCCCCAAAGGTTCTGCTCTCCTGCACAGCATCTGGGCCTCATCTCTCCAGGGACTCACTGTTTCCTGGCCAAACTACCTCCTCCACATTGATTACAGTCCTAAAACCCCTGGACTAAGAGATTGAACAAGGAGAGCCCCAGTTCCATGACTGAATTGGAGAAGGATATACCCCTGATGATCAGAGCTAGAACGTTGGTTTGTAGAACTGCTCCTACAAATATGGTGGTTTCACACTTCCTAGTCAAGCATGGCTATAACAGTTCTATATGTGGCGTGAACTTTAGATCACATAGACTTTTGTAGGCTAGGTAGGAAATGAACCACCCAAAATAACACTGCTTTTGCAAGAAAAATGCATGTTGAATACCTTAATTTTTAAAAACTTAAGACTAGAACTCAGTGTGCTTGTGTAATAGTTCTAATAAAACATTGACTAGGGAGAAAATAAAATAGTCTTTACTTTATTCAAAGTGAAAAACAAAATATTGCTCCCTCAGGATAGAGACCGATGAGTTTTATAAAGCAGTATTACCGATACTGGGGATTTCGTGCCCAGACTCCAGTTCCAACGGAGGCTCCAACAATGACCATTAACTTCCACAGCCATATTGGTGCAAAGACAGCCCAGTAACTCCACTGAATGATGCCATCCAGACGAAGGGCCAGTAGCACAGAGAATAGCAGCAGACATGCATAGATGAGGAATTTACTAGGAGAAAAGTAAAATTATTAAAGATGATTCACATTTACAAATATCTAATACTAAAATGGGGAATAATAACAGCAGTATTTTTTAGCACATGAAAAGAATCACTAATTCCACAATCATTTATTGAAAAGTTCTATGTAGAAGACATACTATGTTAAGAGATAAGAAAAATATAAAGAAGACTAAAATCAGTTCCATTTCCAGGGCTTCCTGTAAGAGGGAGTCCATACAGAAACATATAATTGTAATACAGCATGATATGTGCCATAATGGTGCTATGGAGCAGGGTGTGATGGGAGCCCACAAGAAAAAATATGGGCACTGGGAAGCAGGGGTGATGACGCTGGAACTGGTTCCTGAGGATACGTGGAAAGCTGCCAGGCAGGAAAGAATGTGAAATTAGGAAGCATTCCAAGACAAAGGAACTAGGCATACCAAGACACAGAGACTGGGAAAGAATGACATGTTTAGGAATGGTCAAGTTCTGTCAAAGACTAATTCTTTGAAGGCATGGGACGAGGTAGGCCCAAGGAGCATTATCCTTAACCCCACTGCAGCCTTTCCACCCCGGGAAAGTGCAGGAATGGCAAGCTCTCCCTGGGGTGATAGATCAGGATTCAGGTAGTAGCGGAAAGCGCCAATCCTACTCTTAAAATGGATACAAGAGAGCATTTCAGGTTTTTCTTTTAATGCCTGCCTTTAAAAAATAAAAAAGGGGGAATTTGCCGGGAGCCGGTCCATGCTTGCTGTTTCAAGGGACCTGGCATATATGGCATACGGTTCTTAATATGTTTGCTCCCCTTAGCGCTGTGTGTTTTAACCAAGGTCACCTCTCCGAGAAAGGTTGTTTCCCCAGGTAGGAATTTTTCCCTGAAGTCAGGGAGGGGATGAAACTCCTTAACTAAGTGCCAGGCGGGTAGTTAATCACTACAAACAATCATGCTTAAGCTACATAATCTTTACTCCCTGGAATGGAGATAAGAAACGCCCTAACCTTTGTAATAGAGATTGATAGGATTGAATCAACTGGTATAAATACAGATGTAACAAGACAGAACTTCAGAGACAGAACTTAGGAGACAGGGCTTGGAAGACAGGACCAAAAGAGACAGAGCCTAGGCACAGAACCTACACAGAACGTTCTCTAGGGACAGAAGAACTTCGCTGGTGAGAGCATGCCGGAGGATCCTGGACAGGGACTGGCCTCGGAGCCTGGAGGCGGAGCCTGGCGAGAGAGCATGGCAGGGGATCCTGGACTGAACCTGACTGCGGAGATTGGCAGGAGAGCCTGACGAGAACCTGGTGACTGGACCTGCCTGGAGAACCTGGACAGAACCTGGCTGGAGATCCTAAGCAGAACCTCTCTGGAGATCGAGACCAGAACTTGGCTGGAGATCCTGGCTAGGCTGCTGATCAACTGAACGCTGTCTCCGTGTCATTCCTTCTTCGCCGACTCCGTCTACGCCTTTGGGAACCCCTGGACCTGCAGGGGTTGGACCCCGGCAATTCTATTTTTAAAAAGGCTACCAACTCATAAATGCATAACCCATGTACATAGACAATAGGGTGGTGAAGGTCTGGGGTCGGGGGCAAGGGCAGGCTAGAAGTAGTCAATGAAGGAAAAAGGGGGCACTTGTAATACTTTCAACAATAAAGATTTCATTTAATTTAAAAATAAATTAAAAGGCTGCCTTCTGTCATGTTCATATACAGTAACATTTTAGTACATGTGTTATACTTTTAATGACTGAATAAATTTATCTCTCTCTTTTTCTCTTTTTCCATATCAAAGGAACTTCCTGAGGAGTATATCCTTAAAATATTAATTAGAAATTACATTGTTGAGGACTTCTATTTTTTATGTAATAAGAGGTATGGGGTTTTCCTTCCCACCTTAAACAAGAAACTAGGCAAAATATAAGAAAAAACAGTTTTCAGATACTGGACAACAGACAGTGAAGGACCTTGATGGCAGAAGGAAAGACAGAAAACAAAGAAGATAAACAAACTCTATTATTGTCCCAGCTTACTGTCTAGAGGCAGTTTCTAGGCTGTAGCAGAAAGTAGTAATTAAAACCCAACCCAATGAGCAATTACATTAAATGTAAATGATGTAAATAACAATTAAAAGTCAAAGACTGTCAGATTGAACTGAAAAAGCAAGACAACTGTAAGCTATCAATAAGAAACACACTTTATCTATAAAGTCACATATAGACTAAAAAAAAAAAAAAAAAAAAAAAAAAACAGAAAAAAGTTATACCAAGCAAACACTAACCAAAAGAAAGTTAGAGTGAACAACATTAATATCTGTTTTAGTATTCTATTGCTGCTGTAACAAATTACCACAAATAGAAGCTTAAAATAATACAATTTTATTATCTCACAGTTGTGTATGTCAGAAGTCCAGACAGGCTTCATTGGTTTCTCTGCTCAGAGCCTCATAAGGCTGAAACCAAGATGCCAGTTGGCTGGGCTCTTATCAGGGGACTCTGGGAAGGATCTCCTTCATTCACGTTGTTGGCAATCTGGTTTCTTGTGGGTGTAGTACTGAGATCCAAGGTTCTTTGCTAGTTGTCAGGTGGGGGCCACTCTTGTGTTCTAGAGGTCTCTCTCCCTCTGATTCCTGTACATAGGCCTTTACATCTTAAAACCAGCAGCATATCAAATCTTTCTCATGCTTGTCAGGCCAGCATGGCTCAGTAGGTGAGCATCAACCTATGAACCAGGAGGTCACGGTTCAATTCCTGGTCAGGGCACTTGCCCGGGTTGCTGGCTCAATCCCCAGTGTGAGGTATGCAGGAGGCAGCCAATCAATGATTCTCTCTCATCATTGATTTTTCTATCCCTCTGTCCCTGTCCCTTTCTCTCTGAAATCAATAAGAATACTTTTTAAATAATCTTTCTCATGCTTGGAATTATTCTGATATTTCCTTCTGCCATATTGCTCCTGCTTCTTAAGAAAGTTCTTTGCTTTTAAGAGCTCATGTAACTAGACTGGGTCCACCTGAATAATCCATGGTACTATTCCTATCATAAAGTCTGTAACTGTGGTAGGCAGAGAATTCTAAAGATGTTCCCCAAGATTCCTGTCCTCTGGTTAGTCAATCAAACACAAATCTAGGTATACCATGAAGTAACTTTGCAGGTGGAAGTATGGTTACTAATCAGGTCATCAGTTCACCTTAAAATAGGGAGATTATTCTCGATTAGCCAAGTGGGTCCAATGCAATGATATGTGCATTTAAGAGCAAAAGGCTGCATATAAGTAAGTCAGAGAGATGAGGCAGAAAGGTGAAGTCAGAGATTTCAAGCATGAGAAGGACTTGACCTGCCTTTGCTAGCTTTAAAGTCAGAGTAAGAGGTCCATGAGCCAAGGAATGCAAGCAGACTCTAGAAGCTGAGAATAAATCCTGGTTGACAGGTAGCAAGGAAATAGGTTCTTTAGCCCTTCAACCACAAAGAACTAAATTCTGACAATTTGAATGAGTCTGGAAACAGATCAATCCCCAGAGACTCCAGAAAGGAATATAGTAAGTCCTCAGTTAATGTTGATAGGTTCTGTGACTTTAAGTGAAAAGATATAAACAAAACCAATTTCACTATTGGCTGATATAAATAAATAAGAGTGAAGTTCTCCCATTTCTTGATTTTACAAGCTCTAAATCAAGGTGTCAGAAGGGCTGTAAGCAGAATATCCAACAGAGCCATGCTGTATCTGTAGTTTTTATAGTTTTAAGACACTAAATCTGTGGTAATTTGTTCTGGAAGCAATATAAACTAATATTGCAAAACTAAATACATCTGCAAAATCCCCTTTGCCGTGTAACAACATATTCATAGGTTCCAAGGCTTAGGGCATGGATATCCTTGGGGGGGTGGGGGGGACATTCTACCTACCACAACATAAGACAAGGCATATTTCTTAACAAGAAAAAGTACCAGAGACAAACAGGGACAGTGCATAATGATAAAGAGGTCAATTTTTCAAAGAGGACCTAACAACTGTAAGTATTTATGTACCTAATATCAAAACTTCAAAATACATGTCGAAAATATTAATATTTAAAATATTAAGGAGAATAGAAATATCCACCATTATTGGAAATTAATACTTCTCTCTCATCTGATAAAACACACAGAAAATTATTAAGGCTATACAAGATGGTAATAACACTATCAATCAATCTCACCTAATTTATATTGATAAGGCATTCCTTCCAATACCAGCAGAATACAAATTCCTTTCAAGTATACATAGAACATTCACCAAGACAGACTGAATTCTGGGCTATAAAACAAGCCTCTACGAAATTAAAAGGACTGAAATAAGACAAAGTAAACATCTAAACACAATAAAATTAAACTAAAAAATCAATATAAGATATGGAATATTTTCATGAAACTTGTAAATTAAACAACCCTCTTCTAATAATTCATAGGTGAAAGAAAAAAACACAAAGAAAATCTGAAAAATTCTGGACTAAATGAAAGTGAAAATACAATGTACCAAAATTTGTAAGAGACATCTAAAGCAACATTTAAAAAAAAATTGTAGCATTGAATGCTTCCATTAGAAAAGATATCAAGTAAAAAATCTAAGATTCATTTTAAGTAAATAGGAAGAGAAGGAAATTTAAAAGAAGAAAACAGAAGGAAGGAAATGATAAATATAAGCACAGAAATTAATAAAATACAGTAAAAACTCATTAGAGAAAAACTGATGAAACTAAAAGCTGGCTCTTTTAAAAAATCAAGAAAATTGGTAAACCTATACCCAGAGTGACTAAGAAAAAATAGTATACACAAATTACCAGTATCAGGAATGAAAGCAGAAACATCTCTACAAATCCTACAAACATTATAGAGATTAGAAAGGGATATTATGAACAACTTTGTACAAGTAAATTTCTTGAAAGAAAGACATTATCCAAGTTCACACAAGAAGAAATAGATATTTTAATATCCCTATAACTATTAAAATAACTAAAATTATAGTTAAAAGTCTTCTAACAAAGAAAATGTCAGGCTCTGACAAAATCTACCAAACACATAAGGAAGAAATAGCACCATTTTTTAACTAACTCTTGCAAAAATAGATAAGGAAGAAACATTTCACAATTTATATTATGAGGCCAGCATTACCCTGATACCAAAACCTGGCCAAGAAAGAAAATTACAAACCAGTATCCTTCATGAACACGGATGCAAAAACCTTTAAAATTAGCAAATTGAATCCATATACACACACAGTAGAGGGCCAGTGCACAACATTTGTGCACTGGGAGGGGGTATGGGGGTCCTTTAGCCTGACCTGCACCCTCTCCAATCTGGGAGCCCTCTCCAATCCGGGAGTTTCTGTCTGTCTTTTCAATCATATGAGCAAACTGTCTGAGACCCCAACTCAGTTTGGTTTGTTGTTCACAGAATAATAGAGGCTTTTTTTTTCTTTGCTTCATTGGTGGAGATTTCCCAGAAGTTTTAGGGTATCTTCCCTTTAATCTTTCCTAGACACTTTGATTTTGCTCATGTCTCTCAACTTTGCTTTCCCTCCATTCCCCACCACAACAGTAACTTACTCCAGGCTCACTTTGCTCTAGTGCAGTGGTTCTCAACCTTCCTAATGCCGCGACCCTTTAATACAGTTCCTCATGTTGTAGTGACTACCTACCATAAAATTATTTTCGTTGCTACTTCATAACTCTAATTTTGCTAGTGTTATGAATCCTAATGTAAATATCTCATATGCTATATGTGTTTTCCGATGGTATTAGGCGACCCCTGTGAAAGGGTCGTTCGACCCCCAAAGGGGTCGCGACCCACAGGTTGAGAACCGCTGCTCTAGTGTCTAAGACAGGGGTGGGCACACTTTTTGACTCGAGGGCCACAATGGGTTCTTAAACTGGACTGGAGGGCCGGAACAAAAGCATGGATGGAGTGTTTGTGTGAACTAATATAAATTCAAAGTAAACATCATTACATAAAAGGGTACGGTCTTTTTTTTTAAGTTTTATTCATTTCAAACGGGCCTTAGTTTGCCCACAGCTGGTCTAAGAGATCTGCCTGCCACCAGAACTACGATTCCCAACATTCCTGGTGCTCCCCATGCTCTGGGCTTCTGCTTCCAGTCCTGGGGCTGCCACCAGAACTACTATTCCCAGAATTCCTGGTGCTCCCTGTGCTCTTGGTTTTCCCTTCCTGCTCTGTCACCATCCCGTGGCCTCCCACTCTGCCAGGTCCTCCAAGCCTCCAGCTCTCCCTCTCTACTCTCTGTCTGGTGGCTTGGGGAACCAAGTTCCCCAAGCCGCTCCATTCTCCGCCCAGTGCCTGTGTATGCAAATCAGCCTGCCATCTTTGTTGGTTTAATTTGCATACTCACTCCTGATTGGCTGGTGAGTATAGCGGAGGGATGGTCAATTTACACACACACACACACACACACACACACACACACACACACATATATGGCATTATGATCAAGTGTGGTTGGTGCCAGGATTGAAAGCTTGACTCAACATTTGAGATCAATTAATAAAATGTGTAGTATTAATAGCATGAAAAAGAAAAAAAAATACGATTATATCAATAGCCCTAGAAAAAGCATTTGACATAATTCACTACCCATTCAACTTCAAAGCTCTAAACAAATTAGAAGTAGAAGAATATCTATTTAAAAAACCCTAATACTTAATAGTGAAAGATAATACTTAATAGTGAAAGATAATAATTTCCCCCTAAGATTGTAAACAGGCAATTGTGTCCACTTCAATACATCTATTCAATATTGTACTAGATGTCCTACCACAATGATAACACAAGAAAAAAGAAATAAAAGGAATAAAGATTTGAAAGGAAGGAGTACATTTGTTCTTTGCAAACAATACGACTGTATATGTAAAAATTCCCAAATCAGCTACTAAATCTAATAAGTGAACTAGGCAAAGTTGCAAAGTACAGAGTAAATGTACCAAAAATATTATTGCATTTTTATATGCTAGCAATAAGACATTGAATACTGAAACATTTAAACTATCATTTATTGCAACTTTCCTATAAATCTAAAACTATCCTAAAAATAAAATTTACAACATCAAAATATCAAATACTTATAGATAAATGTAACAAAATATGTGCAGGACTTGTACACTGAAACCTACCAAACACTACCAAGGAAAAATTAAATATCTAAATAAATGGAGAGATATACCATGTTTATAGATATAAATTTTCATTATTGTTAAGATTTACATCCTCTGTGTATTAGTTTCCTATGTTTGCTATAGCAAATTACCACCAACATGATGGCTCAAAACAGCACACATTTATTCTCTTATAGTTCGGAGGTCTAAAATGGGTTTCACTCAGTTACAACTAAGGGCCCCGATTCCTCCAGAGACTAGGGGAGAATCCATTCCTTGCTTTTCCCAGTTTCTAAAGCTTCATTACTTGTACTCCTTGGGCCCCTTCCTCCATTATCAAATCCAGCAGTGTAGCATTTTCAAATCTGTCTGTTTCCATCAAATTGCCTTCTCCTCCTAATAGCATCTCTTTTACCTCCTTCTTATATGGAAACCTATGAATACATTATGGTCCACGTGGATAACCCAGCATACTCTTCCAATAAGAGATCTTTAATTTAATCACATTCTGGCATATAAGGTAATTAGCACCTTTTTGCCATGGTTTAAGAAGTGGATATCTTTAAGGGCCATTATTTGCCTTGCACCACTCATCCAATTACTCTACAGATTCAGTGCAATCCCATTAAAAATTCCAGCAGTCTCTTTTCTAGAAATTGGCATACTGATTCGAAAGTTACATGAAAATGCAAAGAACCTAGAATGGGCAAACAATTGTTAAAAAGAACAAAGTTGGAGAACCTATACTACATGCTTTCAAGGCTTATAAAACTACAATAATCAAGACAATGGTATTACACAGAGAACAGAATAGAGTCCAAAACAGACCTATACATACATGGCCAGTTAACTTTTGCCAGGGCAACTCAATGGAGAAAGAATTGTGTTTTAAAAACTACTACTGAATCAACTGGATAGATGGGAAAAATACACCTAGACCCTTAACCTCACAGCATATACAAAAATTTACATGAAATAGATCACAAACCTAAATGTAATCACCAAAACTACAAAATGTCTAGAAAGCATAGGGGAAAAAATAATTGCCACCTAGGATTAGGTAAAGATTTCTTAGATGGGATACAAAATTGGACTTCTTCAAAATTAAAAACTTTTACACTCCAAAAGACACAATTTAAAAAATGACAAACCAAGCCACAAACTGGGAGAGCATATTCTGAAAACATATCTGACAAAGTACCTATGTCCAGCATACGTAAAGAACGTTTATAACTAAAAAAATCTGATTAAAAATAGCAGAAAAAATAAGAACAGATATTCCATCAAAAAGTTACATAAAAGGCATATAAGCACGTGAAAAGATACTCAATATTTTCGTATAGTAAGGAAATGCAAATTAAAACAACAATGAGATAAAACTACCTACTCACCACAATGGCTAAAAATAAAATAATTAATTATGGCAATTGTTTCTAAGGATACAGAGCAACTGGAACCCTTCATATATTGCTGGTGGGAATGCAGAACAGTACAGCCACTTTAGAAAACACTTCTGCAGTTTCTTATATAATTAAGTGCATACTTACCTTATGACCCAGCAATCCCATGTCTAGGTATTTACTCAAGAAAAAGAAAAACAAATGTGCACACAAAGACTTGTATTCAAATGTTCAAAGCAGCTTTATTCATAATAGCCACTCGAAACAACCCAAATGTCCATAAACTGGTAAACAGTTAAACCAATTGTGGCATATCTATTCAATGGAACACTAATCAGTAGTAAAAACTAACAAACTAGGGATGCATGTAACAACATGGACAAACCTCAAATGCACTATGCTAAGCAAAATTACTTATACTGAAGACACAATATAATGTATGACTCCTTTTATTTGACATTCTGGAAAGGCAAACATACAGATACAAAACACAGATCAGTGTGGTTACCAGTGGCTGTGTTGGGGGAAAGATTGACAACAAAGGACATGAGGGAAGTTTTTTCAGCAATAAAACTCTTCTATACCTTTGGGTGGTGGTTTTACAAGTGAATGGATTTATTAAAACTCATAGGACTGTGCACTAAAAATGGATAAGTTTTACTGCATGTAAAATTTACTTGCATAAACCTGGCATACCTATTGATCTACCTACACACACAAGCAACATCAACAGGTAACATTTACTAGATGTTTGTGGAATGTCAGGTACTGTGCAGTTTCTCATGCATTATCTCATTTAAGCCTCACAGCAACCCTATAAAGGAGACACTCTGACTATTTCCCTTTTACAGATGAAGAAAGCTTAGATGTTAACTTGTTCAAGCAGCTAGCAGCTCAGAGCTGGAATACAAATGAAGATCTATTTGACGCCAAAAGAGGGAGAGGAGAGAGAGAGAGAGAGAGGGAAACATAGATGGGTTCTCTCCTCTAAGCTTGAGCAGACTGGGGATTTAACCTGCATCCTTTTGGTGTACTGATGATGCTCCAACCAATTGAACCACCCAGCCCAGGCTCCAAAATATTTTCAATTGAATACTATACACAAATAACTTTATACTGATAATTCAACATTTTTTGGAAAAGCATCCAGATAGATATACACTGTGGATGAATAGCGATCTCCAGCAGGGAAGATTAAGGACAGTCTTCACACTTTTTACGTATGATTGCTGATCTTTTTGCACAGTTCATGCACTGTGTATTACATATACTTTGTATTATGAAAAACACCGTAAGGAATGTCAATTGGAAAAAAGGGGGTGTTGTAAGGAAAGGAGACCTACAAAACTCAACTCTGAAGCAAAACTGCAGTGATTTGGAGAAGTTGCTACCCATATATATATATATATATATATATATATATATATATATACACACATATACATATATACATACATACATATACATATATACTTACATATACATACATACATACATATATACATATATACATATATATATATGTATATATATATATACATATATCCTTTTTGTGTTGTGGTATTCTGCTCTACAATATCTGGATAATATGTACCTTATAAAGTGGTTTTGAATGTAAGATCATGAGTATGAAAAGTGTGTTGTGTAAATCACTAAATGAGTAGTTCTCGAAATATTTTGTATCAGGATTCCTTTACAATCTTAAAAATTAATGAGTATCCCAAACAGCTTTGTTTGTGTGTTATACCTATCAAATTTTTAAACTGTTGTTTAAAAACATTAATTAAAAATAAATAATAGCCCTGGATCAGTTGGTTGAGTGTAGTCCCATGCACCAAGAGGTCCTCAGTTCGATCCATGGTCAGGGCACATGCTGCACATGCCGGGTTGCGAGCTTGATCCCTAGTGGGGGTTGTGCTGGAGGCAGCAGGTCGATGTTTTTCTCTCTTCCTCTCCCTTCCTCTCTCTCTCTAAAAATCAATAAAAACATATTTAAAAATACAAAAAAGAATAAAAAGAATGTTTTAAAAATAAATAATAAATTCATATCTTAATACAAGTAAAATAATTTTAATTAAAAACTATTTTCCAAAATTGTTCTTATAGTTTTGCAATATTTTAAGTGTCTGGCTTCATAGAAGATTCATAGATTCTAATATCAACATCTGCAATCATTCTGTTGCAATATGTTGTTTTTATTCAAGCATATGAAAAAAATCTGGCCTCACAGAGATATGCAGTTAGAAAAGAACTAAATATTTTAATAGCTCTTTCGGATAATAGTAGATATTCTTCTTTGATAGAATACCAAAGCTGAAGCAGTGATAGTTTCTGGAAGGTTGACTGTAGTGTGGAATTTGAAACCCTATCAATGAGCTTCTGGAAAATACTGGTTCACTGAGTAATAAAGGACTTTCAAATGTTGACATATTCCACTATATAATAGTAAAAAATCATATTAGTTATTATCACAACCCACTTTATCAGAAATACTTTATGTATTGGGAGACTCTCAAGCTCATGATGGTGGATATAACATTTCAAATATTCTGATTTTCCCTTGAAAGCTCAAATTTTACCATTTGGATAAACACCATCAGTTGTTTTCCTTGAAGTGACAGGTTCATTTGCATTTTTGAGTAAATTGCTGTCAAATACCCTAATACAAACAACTACAGGCCCAGATAAAAACGATGTTCCATGAAAATAGCAGCTTGCAACTTAGGTACACAAGTGTTTTTCCTTGAGTCAACTACTGTATTTCAGTATACAGCAGAGGGCCTTTATGTATTCTTTCTGTTTTGTCACATGGAATACGAAAACAATGTATATGCAAGGGCTAAGACTGAATGAGATTGGTATTTTTTTCTGTTTTGTCAAGAACATTCCGCCAAAACCGGTTTGGCTCAGTGGATAGAGCGTAGGCCTGCGGACTAAAGGGTCCCGGGTTCGATTCCGGTCAAGGGCATGTACCTGAGTTGCGGGCACATCCCCAGTGGGAGATGTGCAGGAGGCAGCTGATCGATGTTTCTCTCTCATCGATGTTTCTGGCTCTCTATCTCTCTCCCTTCCTCTCTGTAAAAAATCAATAAAATATATTTTTAAAAAAAAAACAAAAAAAAAAAGAACATTCCTAAGTAAAGCTGCCCTTTTTTTAAAAACTGCAAGCACAATGGTGAATAATCCAGAGAGGACTTGTACAGTTTCCTCTCACCAGTGTGATTTGTGTTCAGGTGCCATCAGTTTACCCACCACTGCTTTTGCACCATCAGTATAAATGTCAACCCAGAGATGGAGGCAAAGAATGTCTTAGTATTATTATGCAAATAACTGTGACTTGCAGACCCCTGGAAAGGTTCTCAAGGGCCCCCAGGTGTCTGTGGAAAATAGCTTGATAACTGCTGCACTAGATGTATGTTACTTATGATTATTAATGCTCAAAGACGAAGGGAGGCTTTTACAAGCTGCTGCAAAGAAAAAAAAGAGCTGCCACTGAAAGATGCCAAGTGAACGACTGCATCCCTAGACTTTGGAGAAGAAAGTGGGGACTCACAACTAATAAAAATGGAGTGAGCGCCACAAATAGAGAAATAACCAGTTGAGATGACTTTTTCTCTCTGAAAGTACAGGGGGAAATTCAAAATCTAGAAAATCAGAACCCATTTGTCAACCAAATTCAGCAATACATATCATTACCAGAAACAATGAACTTAAAAACAAACAATATTTAAAAGAAATACAGTGGAACCTCGGTTCAGGAACATAATTTGTTCCGGAAGGCTGTTCCCAGAAGCTATTTGTTAGAAAACTGAATCATTTTCCCCATTTGAAATAATGTAAATTGAATAATCCGTTCCCCACCTCTAGCTGATTCCCTATTTTAACCTTTCTTATATACATTAGATGTCTAATGCACTATTAAATCTATAAACAAACACTTCTTTTCTTAAATTTATGGAAACACCCCCTGCTAGCCTTAAACAAATCACTTTCAGCACTGGGTGCAGCATCTTCCTCTTTCACATATCATTGCCTCAGAAATGCTGTCACCTGCCTATTGCTTTGCCTTTCATCAAATCAACAACAGTTTTTCCACCTCTTCAATTGTCTGTGAACATTGTTTCTGTCATACTATTAGCAACATTAGCACTCTTAATGTTTTAAAATTGTGCTGATTTTCCATTTCACCAGCAACAAAAGAAAAAAAAAGAAACGAAAATATTCACAGCATGGTAAATGACTCACATTCTCTCCTTTGTTAGTGGCCTGAGAGACGCTTTTTGTCATGCTGATGTGTCAGCATTACAGGGTTGTCAGGTCAGAACTGAAGTTTTGTTAGAAAAAACTAAGACATTTTTTCCATGAACAACTTGGTCTAGAACTGAATTGTTCGAGATGGGAGAGATTTGAGAACTGAGAACCAACCATGGTTTGACTGTAAGTGATATGCAGCTGGAAGTGGAGCCCTGGTGCTCTTTCAGTAACTAGAACAGAAGTTGAGGGCTGGTGATGTCATTAACTCTCTTGTTCCCTGTGGCTCCATTCTATTTTTCTTTCTGGGCACAAATCCCTATCCAGGCAATCCTATTTGACTTTACATAGAAACAAACCTCTCCCTTCATATTTTAGATTAAATCACTGTGAGATCCTAAAATTAAAATAAAAGAAATAAGTGATTTAGAACATCAATAAATGAAAGGAGAATGATAAACATAGGATTCATAAGTAAATTAGATAATATGTAAAGGTAAAATTTTTCTAAAGGAGTTTCAGACTTAAAAAAAAAAAAAAAAAAGATGAGTTAGGGGGAGATAAACCCTGTAAGTTAAATTCATTATCTTTCCTAAAAGAGAGTTTTCTTTAATAGAAGAAAATAGTGGAAATAATAAAAATATAAGTACCAAAATGTGTAAGATGTTGTAAAAGAGATTATTATGTTTTGAGATAGTCTAAAGCAGTGGTTCTCAACCTTGGCTGCACATTAGAATCACCTGGGAATCTTTTTAAAATCCTGATTTCTGGGCCTCATCCTCCGGAAATTCTGTTTCTTTCTTATGGGGTGGGGCCACAACATTAGTAACAAAGAAACTGAATTTCTGGAGGATGTGGCCCAGAAATCAGGATTTTAAAAAGGTTCCCAGGTGATTCTAATGTGCAGCCAAGGTTGAGAACCACTGGTCTAAAGGAAAAATAGGAGTTCTGGGCCTATTACATGAAAAATGAAAATTAGGAAGGATACATAATGAACTTACAAGAGGACAAATAGTAGTACAAAATATTACTCCCAATTCAAATACTAGGGCTGGAAAATAGAAATAGGGTGAATGTCTTTTTATTAGTTTTCTATTGCTGCCATACAAAATTGCCACCCACCTAGTGCCTTAAAAAGCACAAACTTATTATCTTTCCAGTTCTGGATATTAAAAATCTGAAATGGGTCTCACTGGGCTAAAATCAAGGCATCACCAGGGCTGTGATCCTTCCTGAGACTCTAGGAGAGAGTTTCCCTGTCTCAACTTGTAGAGGCTGCCTCATAGCCCCTTGGCTCATGGCCCTAGGCTCCAGTTTCAAAGCCAGCAGTGGAGAGTCCAGTTCTCCTCACACTGACTCACTCTGACCTACTCTTCTGCCTCCCCTTTCTCCATTTAAGACCTGTGATTATGGGTCCAACCAGATGATCCAGAATGATTTCCCTATTTTCAGGTAAGCTGATTAGCAACCTGAATTCCATCTGCTACCTTAGTTTCTCTCTGCCAGGTAACAGAACATACTTCCAGGTTCTAAGGATTATGATGAGGGAATATTTGGGGGGGGGGGGAGGGGCATGTCATTGCTCTGCCTACCACAGTCCAATAATAACAAAGGTCACTTGCTGGATTAAAAAATAAAATCTAAATCTGTTGCATTTAAGAGTCACACTTGCAACCAATGTGAAATGTCAAACAAACTACAAGAAAAGAGATGACAAAGGTTCATCATGCCTGGGTAAGGAAAGAGAAGCAGTTTACTAGTACAGCAATTTAATAAATCAGATTTCAAAAAAAGAATTAAAATAGAAAAATGATTAATAAGGAAAATCTAAGTAATAAAAAACTAACAACATGACCATAGAACAGCGGTTCTCAACCTGTGGGTCGCGACCCCTTTGGTGGTCGAAAGACCCTTTCACCAGGGTCGCCTAAGACCATCCTGCATATCAGATATTTACATTATGATTCATAACAGTAGCAACATTACAGTTATGAAGTAGCAATGAAAATAATTTTATGGTTGGGTCACAACATGAGGAACTGTATTTAAAGGGCCAGAAGGTTGAGAACCACTGCCATAGAATATGAAAATAACCTGACAATTTTTATTTTAGAATATGCGGACATATTCTCATTGCGGGCTTCTACATACTACTATTATATCAAAATAGATAAAGTAGACAAAGTTCCTAAAGAAACTATGGACATGAACACTCAAGTAGATAAAAATAGCATGGTTCTATCGAGAGAATTAAGTAGCAGGACAAAAAAAAAATGCTTTCTTTACATGCAGACAGATTTTTCCAGAAGGGGGTAAAGAATCATGGGGCACTGATACACAATAAACACAAATCTAATTTAAAATTTAAAAAAAAACTGTTGGAGTGCCTACAATGTGTGAGATATACAAAGATGATGAAAAAACAGTCTCTGCCCTGAAGATGCTCAAAGATTAATAGGAGCAGAGGGGGACTATCGATCAACAGTAACTATATATACCATGGTAAAGACATGGAAGTTTAACTTCCCTGGAAGAGCTGTGAAAGGAGGTGGGATTGGGTCAGTAGGTTGGGGAGAGGGAATTCTAGGCAAAGGGATAAGATTTTTTTAAAGTAGGAGACAGTCTTTTGTATCCAGGAGACTGGAACACATGGAGTACATTCTCTGAATTTTGTGGGGTAGGGTGCTGGAGAGGCAGGAGAAAAGGCACCTGAGGAAATAAGGGAAAGGCAGGCTGGGATAAGAAGGTAGGGGAATTAAATAACAAGGTAAACTCCTTTGAATTTATTAATGGGCAATAGAAAGCCACTGAAGATTGTCTGGGAAGAAGGGTGACAGAAGGTATAGAAGAGTGTGCAAGCTAGACTGTAATTGGTAGAGATCGCGAGGCAGAAATTCTATGCAATTCATAATAAACTGACAAAAACAGACTGAAAATGGTCTAACTATCTGGGTCTGTTAAGCAGTA
This sequence comes from Myotis daubentonii, assembly GCF_963259705.1. Classification (NCBI taxonomy): domain Eukaryota; kingdom Metazoa; phylum Chordata; class Mammalia; order Chiroptera; family Vespertilionidae; genus Myotis; species Myotis daubentonii. The sequence continues at coordinate 14,754,234 of NC_081861.1, forward strand.
TAGTAGTGTTGAAGAGATTATTTGTGCAACTTCATTTGAACTTCAGGTTTCTCACAAGCAAAAGGCAGATAGATAATACAACCTCTACCAGGCAGTGCTAAGAAGGACTAAATAACTATCAGAAAGCATTTATTGCAGGGTTTGGTATCAAGCAGGTAATAGTCAATGAATGTTAGTTTCCTTCTTGAAGTAAGGACTAAATCAAGGATGAAATACAAAATTATCACAGAGTATTTAAAATACTGCTAAAACACAACTGAAATATCAAAATACTTGCTTGGACTGCTGCCAAAGCAAAACTCAGAGAAAATGTGTCCACTCAAAAGGTGTAAATGGAAGCGGAAAAAAAAAAGAAAGAAAAGTGAGGCAAAGGAAAAACTAGTGAACCGAGTGTCTAAGAAATTTAGGGGTGAGCGGGAACACAAAGAAGCCAAAAAATAATAAAACTAAAAGTAGAAAGATAGATACAAAAACGGAATGAAGTTACACCAATAACTGGTTCTTTGGGGGGAAAAAAATAAACAAACTACACATTTGATTGAAAAAAACAATACAATCACCTTTAAAAAATCTTTATCCATTGATTTTAGAGAAAGAGAGATAGAAACATTGATATTGTTTTCTACCCATGCATGCATTCAGTGCTTGATTCCTGTATGTGCCCTGACCAGGGATAAAACCTGCAACACTGGCGTATGGGGACAATTCTCCAGCCAACTGAGCTACCCAGCCAGAACCAAGTTTTTTAAAAAAATACTGCATACTAAATAGGAAATTACAAACCTGACAGGCAAGAAGAAAATAGGCTACAGCAATAACACAGTGATAAGAAAAGTTATTTTTTAAGAAAAAAACCATGGTCAAAGCCAACACTACTCTGTGTTACTTTGCAAGAAACATTCAGACTAGAGAACAAGTATAAAATAAACTTTGCTTGGTTCTTCACAAACCAAAAAATGGAGGTTCCAATGGATATTCTGGCACTAACCACTATTTCCTAAATTTCACTTGTTCAATCACACCTTTAAAATAGATTTATTCCACTCTTCATCTGAATAAGTAATGCTAGCATATGATCATTAGTAGTCTGACATGGATCAAACTACAAAGTTAGTATCCTCTCTAAAATCTATATGGAGCCTTGGCTTGAGGCTCAGATTCTCTCTCCACGTTGTGGGGAGGGGAAAGGAATTGAGAGAGGGAGAGAAGAAGGGAGGGAATATACCTAGTAAAGAGATGACTCTATGAGTGTAAATGTTCTAGTATCTGTTTTCTGCAAATCAAAAGAATGCAGCTGAACTCTTTCTAGACCCTTCCATTTTCTCCAGTGAAAGCTGCTGGCTTAACTAGAACAGGCACACATGCACACACATGAATGCTCTGGGTGACATATCCCTGTGGGTGCTTCTATGTCTAACACTTCAGACAATGACCCCAACTGACGATCTGCTGACACTGTCCCAAACACTGAGCATAATCTTACTAACCAAATTTAATGTCTTTTAGTGGCCATTTTAACTGGTTTTATTAAGATAAAAATGTTTAAGAACATCTAACCAATAGATATAAGGAAGCACAAAAGCCAAATAAAAACAAATCACTTTTAAAGAGGACTATAAGAAGCCCAGGACTGCACAAAACTGTGTGGTCGTGGGTGGAACAACCTGGGCCTAAGCCTGTCTCCTCATCAGGCTGCTCATATATCAATCAATATGTTAATATAAGCAAAGTGAAAGCCCTGCGCCAATAATCAATTTTACTTAGTTTAGTTGCTACACCCATCTATATAATGAAGAGGTAATATGCTAATTTGTCCATTACAGTGTCCCAGCCACGACCAGTCTGTGGGCAGGGCCAGGGGCAGGGACTTCTGTACCCAGCCCTAAGGTCATGCTGCCTGTGTGCATCCCCATTCAGCACTGGTATGACGCTGTGGGGTGGGGGAGGGGGCTGGACTTGATGGGGACCTCAGGCCATGCCCCCTGCCCTGGCTCTGGGTCGGGAGACCTCAGACTGTGTCCCCCGCCCCAGCACTGGGCCGGGGGAATTCAGGCTGTGACCCCGCTAGCAGGGCTTGACAGGGTACCTCAGGCCACACCTCTCACCCAGTGGGTCTTGACGGGGGACCCCTGCCCTGGCTCCGGGCCGGGTGACCCAGACTGCGCCCCCCCCCCCGCCCCAGCACCAGGCCCGGGAGACCTCAGGCTGTGCCCCCCGCCCAGCAGGTCTTGACAGGGGACCTCAGGCTGAGCCCCTTGCCTGGTGGGGCTTGATGGGGGACCTCAGGCCATGCCCCCCACCCCAACTCTGGGCCAGGAGACCTCAGACCGTGCCCCCTGCCCCAGCTCCAGGCCAGGGGACCTCAGGCTGTGCCCCTTGCCTGGTGGGGCTTGACAGTGGACCTCAGGCTGTACCCCTTGCCCGCCGGGGCTTGATGGGGACCTCAAGCCACGCTCCTTGACTGGCGGGGCTTGATGGGGGACCTCAGGCCGCACCCCCCCCCGGGGCCGGGCCAGGAAACATGAGGCTGTGCCCCCCGCCCGGAGGGGCTTGACGGCAGTGTGGCCAGCCAGGTCTAGGTCTCACCCAATGGGGGTGGGATCCGCTGGGTCTGGTTCTCGTGCGTTTTTCAAAGCGCGTGAGGGTGGTGGGTGGGGACTTGACTCTAGGCCCCGCGGAGCGCCCCAGACTCTGACAGGAGGGAGAGTTTATATACATTTTACTAATTTTCTTTCATCTCTGACACTTCTATTATAGAAAAAGGGCAAATAGCAATATTATAATATTTCTTCGCATTAATTCTCTTCTTTTAATGTGCATGAATTCCATGCACCGGGCCATTAGTTTTTTATAAAACAGAACAGCTGTAACAATCTCATTTAGCAATCATTTTTCTCACTGTTAGGTCTTAATATAACCAAGAGACTCTTCTCCCTATTAGGACACAGTACAAATCATCAGTTATAAAGACCCCATCTCCAGAGCTTAAGTCAAGGCTTTCATGTTAAATTCTGGTCACCTTGTATGGACATGAACTATAATCAGGCAAGGCAATTAGAAACCCCAAGCTCAATATTGGCAAGCTTAACCCCGGAGTCCTAGGAAACCTACTAAAACTCCTCCAACCCACTGTTTCTCCCCTACAACAAAGTCTCCAGTGGTATATGTCTACTTACACTTAACATCACTCATCAGTACATTTGTTGAATGCCTCAACATCCTGGCCTTCAAAGAACTCACAGCCAAGAAAAATATGTGTGTAATTGCCAAGTATAAGAAAAATATTTTTAAAACCAGAAATTATACATTCAAATGAGACTTGTCTCCTTTAAACAGTTCCCCTGGGATGCAATGCACTATTCCACTTCTTTGCTCAAACCATCTTTAGAGTGTGCCTCCTGGAATCACTTGAGAGCATGCAGTCTGTTCTTCTGAATATCTTCATTGCTGTCAAAACTTGACCAAGATGATATTCAATTTTCAGAAACAACCAAAAGTCAGAGTCAAGTTTAGTGAATAAGATGTGTGATCAAACTAGGTGGCATTATTTGAGTTCAAAACTATATATGATTACAGAACAAGAAAACATTTCCTTATATGATTTGTAATCTGATTCCAAAGGAAATTTCAGATATGTAACAAGGAGTGTAAGCAATGGAATAGATGTACATACAGGGTGGGGCAAAAGTACACTGACAGTTGTGAGTACATAAAAAAAGTTTATTCTTGAATCATTTATTAACTAGAGACCCAGTGCATGAAATTCATGCACTGGGGGGGGGGGGGTCCCTCAGCCCAGTCTGCACCCTCTCGCAGTCCAGGAGCCCTTGGGGGATGTCCAACCAATGGCTTAGCCTGCTCCTAGTAGTCAGACATCCCTCTCACAGTCTGGGGCTCTCGCAGTCCGGGACCCCTCACTCCTTACCGCCTGCCTGCAGCGGAGGCTGGAGAGGCTCCCGCCACCACCATTGCGTGTGGGAGCACACTGACCACCAGGGGGCAGCCCCTGCGTGGATCATCTGCCCCCTGGTGGTCAGTGCGCGTCATAGCGACTGGTTGTTCCACCCTTTGGTCGATTTGCATACTAGCCTTTTATTATATAGGATTATTGTATTATTTCCCATATGAACTGTAAACTACTTTTGCCCCACTCTGTATATATTTCTCTTTTCCCTAAGTAGCTTCTTTGGAGGATGATACACATTTGGATGTATAAACTCTGAATAAGGTTCCCTTTATTTAATTAGTTAACTCATAAACAGAAGGCTCCTCAGTATAATGGACATACTATGTCGTGGGGTGGGGGAGACTGTCACTAAATTAGAGATTAGTATGGCATGCAGGAATAAGCACAACCTTCAGAAGTAGATCTACTTGTATTAGAATCCTGGTTTGGCCCCTTATTGCCTGTGTGACTTTAGGGAAGTCACAAGATCTCTAAGACTACAAAATAAGGCTGATATCTAGCTAGCAAGGTTGTTGTAAAGATTCAAGATAATAGATACAAAATACTGACACTGTGCCTGGCATATGGTAGGTGCCACATAAGTCACTGCTATTACTAATAATAACCTCAGTATAATCAAGAGACTTTTCTTACTACAGGTGCTTTGAGATGACAGAATGACAGGTAAACAGACATCTGGGTGGTGAGTAGTTCATTCACAGTACTGACATATACTTAGCGCTGTCTTTAAAAAACATAATATGTGAATAATATTTTAAGTAATTGTTAACACTGTGTACAGCATTTTTAAATTACATGGCACATGTAACTAGCAGTATTCCCAGTACACTGACATTTCACCACTGTCTGAACATACCCTGCCCTCCCATGAACCCGTGCCTTTGCATACTTTGTACCTTTCCTGCCCTCTGGGCTGACAAAACCCTATAATTATACCCTTCAAGATCGAGCTGTGGAACCTTCCCAGCATGCTCCAGACAGAATTAGTGGCTCTGCCCCTTGTGTTTTCACACATTTGGTTCCTGTCTCTGGAATGCCTCATCCTGTGTTGAGCCAGAATTTCTCTCTCCATTTCTGCTTCTTTTAGGCTTGAGCATGGAGAGGGACTATGTCCAATTTCTTTTTGTACTTAGAGCACAGAGCACATGTCTTGGCACACAGCAGAAACTTGGGAGATATTTGAGTAATGAATGCTTTAAATATGAATCTTTTACAAATAGACTGTTAAAGGCCAGGTAGCTGCCTTTTATTAATAATTACCAGAAATCACATTTCATTTTTTCCTGACTTCAAATAAGAGACAAGATAACTTAGACTCCAGAATAACTTTGTAAGTTGCAGCACATGGAAGTTTTTAAACACTACTGAACTCCTCAGTACTCCACACCCACTGGAAGGAATCCCTACAGCAGGGTTCCTCAGCTTTTTTCTCAATCCAGCATACCTGTACGATGCACCACTCTCTGTCAGGAGCTCACTGCAGACAACTCAGAATGCCTAGCAGAGTCCTCACAGCCTTCAAGCACTGCCTGGCTACCAGGGCTAAAGGTCCTCCTCTGAGCCAGTGATTCCACCAAGACAGCAGAAAATCCCAGTGCTTCATGGGGAGGGCAGGGTGATAACTGAATGCCACCTACTTCCAGACCTCTACCTCTCAGGAACACCTTGGAGTCAGAGTTTGCCAATTCTGTATACTTCTAATAGTTTGCTAATTCAATGAATAAGCTCCTTAGCTGTTAGGAAGCCTCAAGCATGCAAGGAAGGACTTGGTCCGTCCAGTGAATCTGTTTCAGCAAGTCCTAACCTGTGTAACTAAGAAGTAGTTCATGACCAACCAGTTCTATGCCAGATGGAAACAGGCAGAGGGTCACCAGTCTTATGCAACTGAGTGTTGACAATTGTGAATCATTCTCTGTCACTGTAGTTTTTCAGAGTGTTGGCAATACAGTAGCGAATTCAGACTGGCCAGGATCAAAAGGTTGGAAAGGAGATCTGGAGCCATGGCCCATGAATTGGGACCACCAAACCATGATAGTGACTATTTCTGTGACACACATAATCCAAGAAACAAAGGCAGTCACATCCCTCCTTAGTGTCATCGCCTTTCCTGTCTCTGCAGTGGAATGGCTGCTTTCTAAAGGAGGGAAGAGGATGAGAGGAAAGAGAACCAGGCCACAGACCACCAGGAAAGCAGTGACTGAAAGAAGCATTTCTAGACTTCTCTTATAGGCTCTGGAGAGTAATTCGTTCATTCATTCCACAAGTATTTCTTGAGCCAGATACTATTGCAGGTATGCATGGTACCATAATGAATGGAGCCCTGGCCCTGGCCCTATGGAGCTTATAGGAGAGGACTATAGTAGGGGATAATTTAGTAGGGGAGACAGGCATTAGTCAAATAAACACACAAATATAAGGGTACAAATAAGTACTACGATGGAGAAATACAGCATGCTACACAGATAGTACAAAATTGACTCAATGGACCTGGTCGGGAAAGTCAGAAGAGCTTTGAAGTGAGCTGAGATCTTAAGGATAAATAGGAGTTAACTAGGCCAGGAGGACAGGAGAAGAGAGAAGAGGGGAAAATCTCCAGCAAAGAGTACAGTATGTGCCAAAGTCCTGGGGTGAGAAGGAGATGTTGAACTGGTTCTAAATTAGAGGCAAGGGAGCAAGGCAGCGGTGATAAAGTTTGAGGTCCTAGCACAAGATATCTCTTGTCTAAACACCTCAGGTTGCTTTCTAGTTGTCTGGAGGGCCCTACTCCTCATGGAACAAGACTAAAGAACAATGTAAAAAACTAGATGTGCCCACAAGACATGACACACCACCAGCTAAAAATATATATATCAGACTTGCTGATATTCCCTGGCCACTGTCTTAGCAGTCACCACTGTGGGGTAATACCATTCACTCCCATTGATTCAGGAAAATGGCACCCTATAAAAGATTTTTAAACTTTTCAAGTAGAATTAAAGTGTTGATAAATATGCTGATGATTACTACAAATCTGTTTAGATACCTAATCGTTCATTGTAATTTTCATATACCAATTTTTTGAGGGCACAAGATGCTAGTGGGGGGAAAAATAGCTAAAGATAGTATCTGTGCAGCACTATTTTGCTTTGGCAACTCTGAAAGCCAGTTAGATTACTCCTCAAAGTTCTTTGTGACTTCTGAATTATCTATCACCTTACAAAATATAGTCGTGGATCTTTCCATTTGTAAAGCACTTTGTGCTCAATCATTAATTTGGCCTCTCTATCCTGCTAAGAGATTATGGTCATTATACAGATAAAATGGACAGATAAAGGAGTAGTCCAAGGACAAAAAACAATTCAGGTTTGACATATCTTACTACCCTCACCAAACAATGCAAACACACAAGGCCTGTCCAACTCCAGCACCAATCCTGAAACCCAGCCCTAACTCCTACAAGCAGCAGAGGAAGACACTGCAGTTTGTTTTCAGTAACCTGCTCTCAACAAGATCCTCTATGTAGAGTGCCTTCAGGCCAAAAAAATCATGACTACAGTGACTGGGACTTTGTCACTCCAGACCCAAATATGAACTCAGTAGTGCTCAAAGAGGAACAAAAGCACCTAGGAAGTCACAATGGCTCATAGCTTAAAATGTCTCTGTCCCTAAGGAGACTGCACTCTCAACACTCTCTATGTCTTTCTCCCTCCCACCTCAGACTTTCTTTCATTCCCCATAAGCGGCCCAGATAGTGGGCTCCCACGGTACAATACTGCACGGTGCTGTAAACCATCTATTTACATGCCCTTCTCCACCCCCAAGCTGGAACATCCCAGCATCTGAAGCACCTGGCATAAGACCTCGCATACAAAAGGTTTATTGAGTGCATGGCTTCCAACCAGCAAATAAGGGAAATAAGCACAGCCTTCATAGAGTAGTGGACTTTAGAGATCAATTAGGTCAACTCCTTATTTTTCATATGAGCAGAGAATCACCTAGTTACATATGGCCTTGTCTCCAATCCAGGTCTCATGGCCCGGTTAGGTTCCCTAATATTTCATAAGTGCCTACTATTTGTCAGACATGATGGGAGGTGCTAGGGACAGTGAGATGATCAGGAGATGGTCCCTGCTTTAGGGAGCGCATAGCCTGGGGGAGGGAACAGTTACAGAACATTTGGGCAAGTGCAAGGACAGATGCTTGATTCTTTAGCCAGTGTTCTCTCCATATTGTCCACTGTTATTCCCCCACTGGGAAATAGGACAGCAATATCTACCTCCTGCAAATAAACTTAGAGTGAACGTATGAGAAAACCCGTATGGAAAACTGTAAGGTTCACCCCCAAAGGCATTATGTAAGGTATTGCCATACCCTGGCACCGACTCCAAGGATTCAACGTTTCAGATATCTGCCCCACAAAGAAGCAAACAAGGGAGGAATGGGCTTACCTCCAAGGAAACCTCAAAGGCTGAGAAGACCTGTGGGATAGGGGAGTGCGGGCAAGTGAAATGGCCCTTGTGAGGGGAATAGGGGGCAGGCAGAGGGGTGCGAAAAGCTGGAACTGAGAGGGGGACGTTGGGACAGCAATAAGAGAGGGCACGCCAAGAAGACCGGGGTTCCTGGCCGGGAGAGTAGATTGTGCCACAGGCCAGAGGACTGAAGGCACCGGGCGCGGGAGGAGGAAGCGGGCCTGGGCCCAGACCAACTGTTTTCCCGGAGAGTCTCTCGCACCGGCAGGGAAGCTCAGGCAGGCGCCCGGAGCTGCAGGTGCCCTGCCTCTCTCCCTGCGGCTTAGCGCCGGTGAGCCTCCCTAGAGCCGAGCCCGCAGCGCCTCACCTCGGGTTGAAGTCCTGGAAGAGGCCCCTCAGGTTCATGGCGGAGAACTTCACCGCGGCGGCCTCCTCCTCCCCCCGCCCCCCCCCGCGCAGCCTGCGCTTTACAACGGGTTCATGGTGCCCGCGCGCCAGCCGCGTCCCCGCTGCTGCCGCTGCCACCCTGAGAAACCAGAGCCACCGCCTCCCGCCCCTCCTTCCGGGATGCCGTACAGCAGTCGCGCATGCGCCCTAGGCCCCGCCCCTCCACCCTGTGAAGAGCCTGGCTCTTGAGCTATGCCAGTCCCTGACCCTTTCCCTTCCTGGCGTGCTGAGGAGACTTTGGGGTCTAGAGGCTGGTGGAGACCGGGGTCCTAGGGAGGGGCGAAGAGCCCAAGGAGGACGCTGACCAGGTGCAGACTTGCGGGGAGGGAGCAGCCGCTTAGGAGGCCTGCAGTAAGGTCTTCCAGGACACCTGCCTTGACCCATGCTGCCTTCTGGACATTTCTCCTAGTGAGTACTGAGCCTCCTAGGGAAAGGGAAGAAGTGGCCAAAGGTGAGAAGTTGCATTTTGGCGATCTTATCCCAGGCTTCACTACTCAGATGTGTCAGTGACTCCAACGTTTGCTTCTCAGCTTCCCTCCCAAGGCGCAGACCAGCTCAAAGGGATATGCTGGCCTACCCAAACTCAGGTTACCCTGCACCAAAGTCATCTTCCCTCCCTAAGGCCTACCCCTACTAGGTTGCCTTCTCCTTTAGCAGCAGACATTCACCGGTGGGGGTGGGGGATGCCCAAACTGGAAATCTGGGAATCATCCTTGCTTTGCTAACCTAATTCAGAGACTCCTTGGCTCCTGCCTAGACTTTTTGGTCACCTTACATCTGGCCTCTGTCCCCATTGCAGACCATCTATTTCAACTCCCAGGTTCATCTTCATTGGACAAGTCAACATCTTTGAGCCTCAATTTTTCTCCTCTGCAGAGATAATAAAACCTACTTTCTAAACGTGTTGGGAACATTCTATGACAACTTGCATGATACACACTAGGTGCCCTAAGAATGCTGTTGTTGTTTGGTGCTCTTACAGTTGTCTACCTCCTCAGGGAGTCTGTTTACTTTTGGAACTGGAGAGCAGGACAAGCTCACAGCAGGTGACTTAGTCTCCCTTCTTCATTTCCTTCTGGATTATTTAAGAGTTTTCCATGAACACAGCAATACTTTAGACATTACTCTGGTATTATGGATAATAGTCGTTGTTACAATACCACAATTTCATGAATGGAAATTTTATACAGGTTAGCCCTGAGGCAGCTTCAGAAGATCACAATTATGATAGGCATATTTGCTGTGATGTATCACCTTTCTTCTGAGAACCTGAAAACATCTCACAAGTAGTAATTTGGCTTCCCAAACCCACTGGGAAATGGGTATTATTATATGAGCTTGTTTTAAGGATGAGTACTCTAAATCAAGTTTGTCAACTGCTGAAGCACCAGAGTTTTGGGTCCACCTCCCCTGCCTATCCTTCAGGCAGAGTCAACCAACCCTTAGGAGGTTCCCAATGAACATTTAAATACAGGAGAGAATGCTGAGGCACAGAAAAGCTTGTAGAATGTGCCCTGAGCCACCCAGCTAGTAAGGATGTAGGAGTAAAGATGCAACTGGGGGGCAGGGGGGGGGGTTCTGGCTGAACTTGTAACCCACACGCAGCTAGAAAGACATACTTGACAGTGGCCAGGGCCATCTTAATTACCGTCAGACGCACCCCAAAAAGGCAATAAGGAGTAAAATTGTTTGTCTGATAAGACACTTGAATAATAGGCATTGTTGCCCTTTCAAGAGTTTCATAGAGACCAGGCAAGCTGTCAGTGTCCCCAGAGCCTTGATGGCAGGTACTACTTTGGTGAAGTTACAAGGAGTCACACAGCTGAACCCTCTGCTCTGAAGGACCACAGTGGGCCCAGAGATGACCACGTCAGGGGGTACTGTTTAGCCTAGGCCAGTGGTTGGCAAACTGTGGCTTACGAGCCACATGCAGCTCTTTGGCCCCTTGAGTGTGGCTCTTCCACAAAATACCAGGTGCGGGCGCACACGTACAGTGCAATTGAAACTTCGTGGCCCGTGCGCAGAAGTCGGTATTTTGTGGAAGAGCCACACTCAAGGGGCCAAAGAGCCGCATGTGGCTCACAAGCCACAGTTTGCTGAGCAGCAGTTTGCCAACCACTGGCCTAGGGAATAGGACACGAATACACAACAAATTGTCCATGTATTCTTTTGTTCTGACAAATTGCCAAGGAGAACATACAGCCCTGTCCACGAGGATATATGGCAATAATAGGACTTAACCAAGGCCTCACATACCCAATTTTCCAGAAGCATTTGTACCGCACTGCTTCAAATTTGCTGTGCTTTCAAGGAAAGCAAAGTTGTCCTGTGGCTCACACCCCGGGGCAGGCTGGAGGTCAGGCACATGGCAGGTCAGCAGTCTCCTGCACAGTACCCACAGGGACTATACTCTCTTGCATCCACAGGGGGTATCTATGAGGCCCTTTTGGATAGGATCTCTGGTGCTGGGCAAACATGGCTTTGCCTCTGATTCTGCCTTGTGGATACCCACTGGTGTCACACACTACATCCTGCCACTCCGCCATGAGCCCACCCCTATCCTTATGCCAAATCCCAGCAAAGGGACCAAAGACAGGCTAAGACCTGGGACCAATTACTCTCCCAGGACAGCTGCCACACATAGTTCCTGCAGAGGACGTTAGGTGAGAGCCAAGCAGGAAGTCAGCACCTTGCTCAGGAGGCTGGAGTTCAGAGCAGGCTATAGTCCTGGCAGGGGAATGGTGATTTCTTTCTTTGTTTTTTTAATTTTTTTTATTAGTTAAGGTATTACAAATGTGTCCTCATCCCCCCCATTAACCCCCAACCTCCCTCCAGCCCCCCCGCCCCGCACACTCATGCTCGGGAATGGTGATTTCTTATGGGAGCAGGACCAAGGCTGAGACCCATCACACCAGCCACTCATGGGGCAGGCTCAGGGCATCTAAAAAAATGTCAGAACATTCCTGCTGATAGGCAGTAAAGCTCTTGTGTACTCTGCCCCAACATCATCAGGACTGGCCAGACAACTGGGTGATGTGTGTTTGCAGAGGCTACATTACAGGTTTCTGTACCCTGAAAAGTCCTCCCTGAAGAACCTGGGAAATTCTCAGGATGTTCAAGCTGTCCCTGCCCTGTGGTCCATAGCCTCCTTGTGTGAGCACTATCTCACACCAATCAGTTCCCTCCAGGAATGGGCATTTGGTGTTCCTACTTTCATCCTGCAGTGCCCCACAGGGTTCTGGTCCTGGCACTTGTCCCAAGGACACTCATTTCATGATGTCCCGAGGGTTCCAGCTCATCTCCTGCTGCATCTGCCCTGAGTTCTTCCACAGGCCAGTCCAGGGCAACTCAGATGGAATCTGGTGGGTGTTCCTCGTTCCAACTCTCCTGGGATTGCTGAGCATCTTCCAAGCCTGCATCCCTGGACCCTAAAGCCCTCCTCTGTTCAGGTCCTTTCCAAATTCTCACTTGGCTCTCAGGTATCTGGGGCCTGGGAGGGGACATCCTGTTGACCACCCCTGCCATCTTCTACCTTCCTCTGCTCAAATTGCCTGTTTGGAACACAAGATCCAAGCTGGTTTTGTGGGTGACTGACAAGGCACCCTTGCCACCCTCTCTACCCTCAGCCTCATCCTCAGACACCAACCCCTAATAATCACCTGAATAAGACCATCAGTTTAATCAAGCATTTGAGCATAACCATGGGAATTATTTGAAAACTGGTGGCCTGGTGCACAAATTCATGCACATTGAAAGGAAATTAATTAGAATAAATATTTTAATATTGCTATTCACCCTTTCTCTATAATAGAAGTGTCAACCAAATTCACAATTGACAATGACAGATGGAAATCCATGTGTGCAATTGGCCCCAGTGAGAGCTTTATATATATATATATATATATATATATATATATATATATATATGTATAAACTTGCTTAATTAGACCTGTTTTCTAATTTAGCTAAACTTTTCCCAGCCCAGTGAAGCACCCCAAATTCTCTTTCAGGTAACTGCCAGCAACACAGCAGTAAATATCAACATGAAGCAGATTATTATTGTAGATCACGCAGGGAGAACAGTGCGTAAAATATTTAACTGCAGCAGTATTTAACTATAGTCTGCACAGTGACAAAAACCTGAAGTCATTTTCAAGGTCTGCCATTTCTTACTTCTTTTCAGTTGGGTCAATTTCTAAGCTTTCTAAATCTCCCTTTTCTGGCTAATGAAAAGAAAGTAGGATTCCACCGAGTCTCTGATCTACCTATTCCAGGACTTCTGTGAGGATCAAATGAGATGAGGAACAGGAAAATGCTTCACGGACAGTTGGTTAAAGTGTGAAATGTTTGCACCTGGCTATAAAGCAAGTTGTGTCCCTGGGCTGAAGAAACTGCAAGAAGGTTAGTTATTGCTACGTGACATCATTACTCAGTGCCCACAGCCACCGTTTCTGGGCAGGGCTGAGCTGTGGGCCACATTTTTCACCAGGGGGTCTCAGCAGCGTTGGCTGCAATTTGGTGGGGTGTTGCTCTGGGGTGGTGGCAGGGACTGTGTCCACTTGGGGGAAGCCAAGTGTTGCTTTGTGGGCGGCAGGTCTGCAGTGCCATTTCTCTGTAAATGGCCAGTGAGCATCACAGAAGCTCCTGCACTGAGTGTCTGTCGCCTGGTGGTCAGTGTGCGTCATAGCCACTGGTTAGATGGACAATTAGCATATTAGCCTTTTATATATATAGAAAATAACTTGCAGTCACAGTGATTAGTCACATGACAATGATTATTATTTATCCATCACTAGGAAACTCCCCAGGAAGATATCTCACATCCTGCCAGCTTTGCCTGAATCATACTGGCTGAAAGGGGATACTCTTCTGGGGCTGTCATATGAAGATAACTGCACATGAACATCATTACTGGGGACACAGGAAGAGCAAAGCCCTAAGATGTGCAGACTGGGGCCAGGGTGAAGAGAGAGTGGAGAGCAGTGGTGATGGGGGCAATGGGCAGGGACCCAGAATGAGGACACCACCATGCCAACAGAGCCAGTTGGCTGCCTGCCTCCTTATCACCACTCATCACAGCACTGAGGGGTAGATTGGAGAAGCTCAGGAGCCTAGGGATGCAGTAGGCATGAAGGAATTCCCGCAGCCAGCTACCAGTGGGCCGGCTCCTCTTTTAAACATCCCCATCCCTGCCCAGGGCCTTAAAGGCACACAATCTGGCATCTCACTTCTCAAGGGAAAATGTGCGTGGCTTAAGTCTCTGGGTGAACTAGCACACTGCTCTGTGTCTGCATTCTCATGGCCTAAGAATGAATCCGCAGACCCTGTGCAGCCTTCTGTAGAAATTGCTGTGATAAACAATGCTGCTGCTCAACATTCAGTGGCAAAGGGTCATCACACAGCCCTTGCTAAGTACAAGATTACTGGCAATGCAGGGTCCCCATTCATTCAGGGAAGAGGAAAACAAGGTGAGGATGAGCACTTGACATCTCCCAGTCAACAGTTGCATGGTAGAAGCTCCAAAATATAGTTGCTGTAATCTGTGGTGACAAAATCCCCTCCATTTCTGGGAGGACTTTCTCAGAAAGTCACATTTCCCTTGAAATTCTCCATCTTTTTCCAGTGCCCCCCACTACTATGTGAAAGATGCTTCAAATCCCCCATCACATGTAATTTTCAAATCATTCTACACATCTCAGCAGAGAAAGCTCACCCTCTTAATTCCAGAGGACCTTTCTGCACTTTCCATAGCAATACCCCCTGAAATCTCATGAGGCTGTGGATTTTCTCCTTTCTTCCTGTTCAATATCACAATATCTACCTGTGGGTCTCTGCTGCCTTCCACATTTCTGAGTGTACATGAACAAGGTAACTGGTGTATATTGGATTTACAGTAGTTAGTAGCTATTTCTTATATAGTTTTGACCCCAGACACTACCAATCTCTCCTTTGAAAATGTGTTTCTCTGGTCAATCAAAGATCTCAGAGCCCAATTAGAAACTAAATAGTAAATGAGCCAAAATGGCTGCTTGCTGAAATTTCCTCCTAAAAGATAGACTATTCTTTGTGGGTGTGGACTCTCAAAAACAGGGTGCAACCAACACAAAGCCCCCAGAATTCCAGTCCAATACCAACTTCTTTCCTCTTTGCAGCTACCCTTCCATTAAAACCACCTATTTTCCTTCCTGTCATCTCACTAATATCCAGCACTTGCTTATAGTTGACCGAGGTAAACTGAAGGTAACTGTAATAAATTGTCAATTCAATGGAGTCAGCCCTGGCTTTCCCAGGCCAGAAAAAAAGAGTGCATGTCCAGTAACTTAGGGGCATTGTTTTAAGGAGCAAGACCCTTATTGCTCAGGAAATCCTTGTAGTTAATGGGGATAAAACACCTATCTCTTCACTGTGTTCTTCTGAAATGAGACAGAAGCACAGGACAGACAACCTTCCCTTCCTGACTGGGGTGGATTTTTCTCTCTGATTTATACATGATCCAGAAGGAAATTCAGAGCAATTCTCCATTTCAGACGTTTACGTCCAAGATACACCATCTGCACAGTCTAGCCACTGCCACCACCCAGCCTCTTTACAATCAACCCCCACAAGGGAAACACAGCTTCCCAAAGCCCCAAGCTGTCCTGGCTCAAGCCATTTACACTTGAGTGCTGTCCCCTGGAGCCCCACTGCCTCTCCCCTTCTATTACTTGTTCTATGGAACTTAGGGGACACCTCACCACTTTCCTCACATGACTGTGGCTCCTAAACTATCATCCTGTGTGTGGGTGTGCCCTGCTTATGTTGGTGTCCCCACTACTAACACAGGGCCTTCCAGAGGACATAGGCTCAGTCTAGGGATTAAATGAACCACTGAACCATCTTTATTCAGATTAAATCCCTCCACTTTCTTGAACGAACCAAGCAAATCCAAGGATCCTTATACAGTTTGTTTCATAGAAAGACAGACAAAAAAAGGATCAGAAATAAGAATTAACAACCTTTTGCTTTTATTTTTGTTTCGTGAACCCATTGTTTGTACCGATGAGGTCTTTCACATTTCCAAGGAAATCTTTTTCCAATGCCATATTATCTAGTTTGGGATCACAGAGTAGGATGGGAAGTGTCCCAATTTGTGTTACACAACAGCAAAACTCTTTCTTTTGAACTAGATAGTACAAATAAATGTATGGTCAATGTCATTCACAAACTTAGATACTGAAGCTTCTGAAACGTCTATGGAAAGGAACAACATTTGAAAATTTCGACACAAATCAAGGATAAATTTCTAAACCCAAAGATACTACAGCCTTTATTCCTCCAACTTTCCCTGGGCCTCACTACCTAGAATGTTGACTACCCCCTTCTCAAACACAGAGAAGAATTGGCCTCACATCATGTCAGATGTGGGCCTGAAACATGCCTGGGGGAAACTTGGTTCAGGCTCCCTCTTCCTCATCACTCAGAGCCTCTTGAAACAGGGATGGGATAGACCTGGGATCCTTTCTATAATCTCTGAGAAAAAACTTGAGGACTTTCAACTTGGTGGTCTCAGCGTGGGCCCTAGGGCCCCACAGGAACTCATAGCGTGCAGGATCACTGTTGGGCACCTGTCGGTACTCCAGGTACTTTTCCTGCACCCAAACTTTGGTGAGGAGCTCCCTGGGCTCCCCATAGATCCAATGCTCCTTCCCATCACACACACCCATGACATTCAGTGCTTCCCAGACATTCTCCTCAGGGGCACAGTCACCCTCTGCAAGGATCAATCTCAGGAGCATGACCAGGAGGCCAGTGTTGGGCATGGATTGCCCATTGGACACCATCCCATCATATGTGAGCCCCAAAGTGGTGACCAGGACATAGGTGAGGTTGCTGGGGTCCACTTCCTTCACATCAATGCCAAAGAGGAGCTGCATGCATTCAGAGGCTAGGCTGAAGATCTCAGGGAAGTGGTCCTGATACTTTCTTATGACTCTACTCAGCATTTCTGCCTTAGTAGTTGGCTGCTTTGCACGATACTTCAGGAGTAGAAACTCCACCAGTTCAGTCATCTTCAAATATAGGGCATCATGGAGTGACGACTCAGCATCTCCAGAGTCCTCTCTGCTGCTTGTCTCCTGTTCATCTTGGCTGCTGAAGCCCTCATCTTCAGACTGGCTACACACAGGGGCCGCCATGGCAGAGGCAGAGTCAGGAACCCAGAGGGCTCTGGGGAGGACTTGGTGTCTCAGCAGCACACACCTTCTCTAGGCTGCGTGGGAACAAGGCAGAGAGGGACAAAGATAAGGAGACAGACACAACCAAGTCCTCATTCCTAAACAGCTGCACTTCAAACAGGCTTTGATTCTCCCTTGAGTCCTGATGGTCTTCCTTGAGATTACAGAGATCCCTTTCTAACCCAGAGGCATGATGACTCGTGTTGGCCGTCAACCAGACTGTGGGTAGGAGATGGGCCATGGGGAACAACCAGTTGGATAAAGAGAGGGAACCTGAGGCCCTTGCTGGCATGGTTCAGTGGTTAGAGGATTAGCCTGCCCACCAGAGCATTTAATTCCTGGTCAAGAGCACATATCTCAGTTGCAGTTACAATCTCTGCTCCAGGCCTGGACGCTTGTGGTAGGCAACCAATGAATGTGTCATTAACACATCAATGTTTCTCTCTCGTTCTCTCTCTCTCTACCCCCTCCCTTCCACTCTCTAAAAAGCAATTGGGGAAAGTATCCTCACACCTCCTATGAGGATGAAAAAAGAAGAGGGGGAATGTGAGTATCCTCAGCTGAGAAACACACCCTCAGTGGCTCTGAAAATGGAGAATTTTAGGGCTACTCTATAAGGGTGTTCTTAGGTCTCACAGGGGTCTCTCCGCCTGGGCAACTTTCCCCCTAAGATCCTGAAGGTGAAAGTAAGAAGACTCCTCAGGGTGCAGCTAGCACATTTGGAGATACTGGGTCTGACAGTGGTCCTGTAGGGTGGGAGGGTATAAAGTCTCTTTATGGGGGAATGATCCTTCTGTACCCACTGAAGGCCTGCTTCTCCCACCCCACCCCCTGCTTTCCTGAGATCACACTCTTACAACAAGAACACACATCCCTGAAACTTAAGAGAAGTGAGAGGTCCCCATATTTCGAAGCACCTGTATAGGGGCTTATCATTGCCGTCAAGGGACAGCAATGTGTGGCCATAATCTATGGGGCCTGGCTTCCTGCCTCACCTAGCTTGAGTCCAGATCAGTAGATCAAGGCCCTGCCATTCCTGGGTCCATGGAGGTGAAAATGGAAAGAGGCCCAGCCTGAAAGCCCTGCACATGGTTTCCAGGGCTCACAATAGGAAAAGACAAGATTTTTTTTTGGGGGGGGGCACCCACTTTGTTCTGGAGATTGGGCTATACTCTTTCCACCTTTAGGGACCTCACCTTGACTCTTGGCAGGACGTAGGACTCTGCTCTCAGTTGAACAGGTGTACTTCCTCAAATGACCTGATGTTGTCCTCTCAGACCAAGGTCCTCACCTCCCTAAGAGACTACAGAACAAAGTGAGACAGTTTCATATCCATGCCCCAAATCATCCCTACCCCTGTCAACATCACAAAAGTCTAGCAGCAGAGACAGGGCTCTCTATCCTGGTTGGATTGGCCAAGTACCCCTGTAGATTATTCACTTTTACTCTTGCCAGGACCTGCCCTTTTTCCAGGCCCTCCTCTTGGAACTCTTGACCTCTCCCACCAAAACCTCTCCTCTTTGATGACTCCCCACTTTCCTGTCCATGATAGAAAAGAGAATGCCACTTAAAGCCAACATTCTTCTTTCAGGTCTGAGAACAGGGGACATCTGGACTTTGTTTCATCCTTCCATTTCTGAGAAGTCGGTGCACATTCAGGTTTCACAAAAGGTCAGCACATTGTCACCTGGAAGATCGTGAGACACTTCCCTCCCTTGACCTCACATTTTTCTCAGACCCAGGTCCTCACAGATCAAGGCCTCTCATAGACCTCAAGTGAAGTCTGTGGCTATTACATCAGGCAACCAAGCCAGGGGATAGCCAGGCTACCAGCAGGGGACTGAAAAATTCCTTGGAGTGTTTAACCCTTCCTCTCATCCTCACCTTGTTTCCAGGTAAAGACTGGGCCATGACTACAAACCTCAACTTGCTCCTTTCTGACCTTGTCCTTGGCTCCAGAGTTCTCTGAAGTGGTGGGGGCTGATGGTTTCTGGGAAATGGTACTCAGCCAGACAACTCAGCCTCCAGGACTCAGGGTGCTGACAGCAGAGGCAAATCTGGATTCTGTGGGAGCCCCCAGTCCTCTTTTAGGTCAATAACTTGATTCTATGCAAGACTGGGCCTCTTCCCTCTATGGGCCTGTTGCCAGCCTCTCTGATGTGGCCCTCACCTCTCTCAGACTTCCGGGGTGAAAGTCAGTGACCATTATTTATGAAAGCATTCATGGTGCCTACCAGGGCTAAAACCAAGAGTGAGCTTTTGTGGGGCCTCTAGTTGGGGGTTCCTGGATCCACTCAGTCCTCCCTCCAGGTCCTCATCTTGACTCTGGCAGGCCCTGGGTCCTCTCTCTGCATAACCAAGGTCCTGTTCATTATAATAAAACCCAGAGTTTCATGGGCCCAGATGTGAAGCCCTGAAATACCACTTGGCTCGGGGAAGCATCTCTACACTCTGTTCTGTGGACCAGAGGCCCTACACTTTTTAAAAGTTTCTATCTTTATTGTTCAAAGTAGTATAGATGGGAGAGTCAAGATGGCAGCTGGCAGGATGGTAGGGAGGGAAGAAAGTGTGACTGAGTGAATGAGTGAGCAAAAGGGGAGTGTGTGGACGTGGTGTGTGTGTGTGAGGGACAGTTAGATCCTGCCGGAGTCTCGGGGGCTGGCAGACCAGGCTATAATAGAGGGGGGGGGGCGGGGGACACTGCTACCCCTGCAAGCACTACTCGAGCGGATGGCTCTGGCACAGAAATGACACATCTTGAAGGGGAGAGCTTTTGTGACTAGGAGCCCAGCCTTACCACCACCCAGACTGGCCTCAGACACCATACAGGACCCTACAGCCACTCCAGCCAAAGACCTGTTACCTCATCTGCAGACCCACAGACACTGGCACTCCAGACTCCCTGGCCACAGGATCTTGTGAGCCACAGAGTTTGCCCCCCTCCTGCCAATCCTGCCACTTCAGCCACAGGCCCTACCCAGCTACCCAACACCTGGGCCCTCTGGTGAGTCTTGGAGTGAGCGACCCTCCTGCCAAGCCCACCGATTCAGACACAGGCCCCACACGACTCGGCACATGGACCCCTTGGTGAAAGCAAAAATGGGGAGAAAAAGAAACAACCCCCAAAGGAAAGAAAGGGAGGAATTGCCAGAAAAGGAATTAAATGAAATAGCGGCATGCAATGTCAGAAAAAGAATTCAGAGGAAGGACCATACAGTTTGTAAACCAGCTGCATGAGAAAATCAACAACCTATGTAAGAATCAAGAGAAAATGAAGAATGATATAGCTACAATAAAAAACACAATGGAAGGTTTCAATAGTAGAATAGAAGAAGGTGAGGACTGAATTAGCAAGTTAGAAGACAGGGCAGAAAAACACATCCAATCTGAACAGCAATTGGAGAAAAAAATTAGAAAGCATGAGGAGAGTCTAAGGGGGTTTTGGGACAACATGAAATGAAGTAACATATGTATAAAAGGGGTGCCAGAAAGACAAGAAGAGAAGCAAGGATTAGAAAATCTATTTGAAGAAATAATGACAGGACATTCTGGGGGTGGCCAATGTGGGCACAGAGACCACACCATCTTGAAAAACAAAACTGTTTGAGATTAGGATTCTAGCCTCACCACCACAAATCGGGACCCTACAGCCACTAGGGACAAAGACCTGTGACCACAGCTGAAGACCCACAGACACCAAGAATCCAGACATCCCAGCCTCAGATTTCTGAGCCACAGAGCCCATCCCCCTCTGCGCAGGCCTGCTGCAGTGGCATAGGAACTGCTAGATCTGCTCCATGCAAGCAGGCCTCCTGCCCACACAGGGCAGCTGCGCTCCCTGAGTTTGAGCTTGGGCACACAGACCTGGGAGGTTGTCTCCCGCAGCGTGGAATCGCGCGACCAGACCCCACAGCCACACAGGGTGGCTTTTCCACCTGACTGATTTTGGGCAAGCTCATATGGAAGTCTGTTTCCCGGAGTGCAGGAGTGGATGTCCCGCTGACACAGGGTGGCTGTGCAACCCGGTCCCCGAAGCAGATCGGGGACCCTGATTCCCCACGAGAGAGGCAGCACTGAACACCAGTGACTTGACTCTGTTTCTCATTGCACACACGTGGGATCCCTGATTCCCAGTGAACACACACTAAGATCTAGTGACTCCAATTCTCAGTGCATGCGCACACAGGGACCCTAATTCTCGGTGTGAGGGTGCACCAAGAAACAGAGATTCTGATACTTGATTCTCAGCATGGGCACAGGGAGACTCTTGGCACATGCTATGGAACTCTGATTTGGGGCACACGCCAGCATGGTCTCTTTTTCAGCATGGTGCAGGCAGGGTCCCTGATTCTAGGTGTGTGCACGAGACCACACTGAGCGCCAGTGACTCTGATCCTGGTCGAGTGTGGCTCCCACCAGCCCAAGGCAGCCACACGTCTTGGTGTTGGAGCTCTTCAGTGACACTCAGGTGTTGCGAAGCTCCCACTGCACATGGCCCAGGCCTCTACAACTCAGCATTTGAACCTTCTAGTGATAGTTAGAATGGGGAGACAACAAAACAATCCCCAGAAGAAAGAAAAAGAGGAATTGACAAGAAAAGAAATAAGTGAAACAAAAGCATGCAACATGACAGAAAAATAATTCAGCGTAATTGTACAGTTCATAAACCAGATGGACAAGAAAAACAACAACCTATGCAAAAACCAGGAAGAAATCAAAAGTGATATAGCTACAATGAAAAGCACCTAGATACCAGATTTCTGGAATGTTTTCCCATTGACATCCAGGACGCAAAACCCTTTGGAGTAGACACCACCTTGTCTGAGCTCTGCTATCCCTCTCTTCCACCCAGTATGAGCTGTGGCATCCTGCATGCACAGCCTAGAATGCATGGCGAAGCCCTTGTTTGAAATTACCTTGCTGCTCCGTGAAGACACAGGGCCAATTCTGTCATAAAAGTGTAAAAAAATTAAGTCTTAAAAGAAATACAATATGAACCACAGTATCTGAACAATAAAATTTGAGCAGGCCCTAAGGGAGATTGAAAATTGTGATGAGTTGGCACTTATGTCTAGGGTGGGAGTATGGGGGAGTAGGGAAGTTGGGAGGGACTGTAGGCTGTATGACACAGATGACAGGGAAGGTAGGAAGAAAGATTTTAAACTTATGCTCTATATCTTGGCACAAATCTGGAACATTCAGACCACAAATGCCAGTAACCTTGGGGGAGTACCACTGCCTTGGAAAAGCTGGGGCAGTTGAGGTATATTATCCAGAGACTATGCTAATAATTACCTGAAACCATCTTGGTGGGTTAGTGCTGGCTTTTCAAAAATTACTGTCTTAATAGTTTATAAAGAACAGACTAGAATTAGAATAGTGAGTAACATAATGAATCATGTACATTAAGAGTAGGCATCTTTGCATAAAATACCTTACATGGTATCTATATATATAAAAGCCTAAGCGACCATTACTACTGAATGACTGGAACAACCAGTGGACCAGTTGCTATGACATGCACTGACCACCAAGGGACAGACGCTCAATGCAGGAGCTGCCCCCTGGTGGTCAGTGCACTCCACAATCAACCTCCCGTGGCCCCTCCCCCTGGCTGGCTAGCCCCCATTGGCCCCTGGTGCTAAACCATTCCTAGAGACCTGCTTCTGTGTCAGGGTTTCAGACGTAGCAGAGCAGCTCCCTCACTGTGATCTATTGAAAGCAAGCTCTGAACACAAGGGTTTGTCTTGCTCCTGTCCTCTCCCGTCCCCGGGGGCCACCCACCTGCTGTGGTGGCAGTGTGGCAATGAGGGAAGGAGGAGGGCAGGGGGAGCCATGAGGTGGTGGGGCACTGAGGGCGGCATTGGCTTCAGGTATCTGTTCCTTCCATGCCTGGCCTGGTGACCATCACCCCCTCTCCTGACCTCGCTGCGGCCTTCAGGCCCTGGCTGGGATGGGGAACTGGGGGTGGGTGGTGATGAATGTGGCCCCTTTCCCAGGAGGGTTAAGGGCCAGCTCCCTCCTTGGGGCTGGCGGCCAACCTCCTGCAGTCCCTCCCCAAGCCAGCCAACCTCCTGCAATCCTTCCTCCTCTCCTCATGCATGTATTTGTGCACCAGGTCTCTACTATTATATAGAAACTATAGGCCCAGTGCACGGATTCTTGCACCAGTGGGGTCCCCCAGCATGACCTGTGGGGATCCGGCTGAAACTGGCAGTCCAATGCTGCCTGCCGCTCCTGCTCATCCCGGTCCTGCTGTGCCTGCCGTGGGCTTGCACTCAGTCAGTCCCCATCCGGAAAGGCTCACAGTGGTGCTTGCCAGCTATGAGCCCTGCATCTGGTGCCCACTGGTCAGCTGAGCAGCGCTCCCATTGTGGGAGCACACTGACCACCAGGGGGCAGCTCCTGCATTGAGCATCTGCACCCTGGTGGTCAGTGCACATCATAGTAACCGGTCGACTGGTCCTTAGTTACTCCAGTCATTCAGTCACTTAGGTTTTTATATATATAGATACACATATAAATACATATGACATAAGCATGCATATATATATACGAATTTAGGTACAGGTACATACATGTGTGGGTATATAAGCACATGTAATCTACATTTATGTTATATGCATGTAAATAATATACACAAACTAGATAGCGATGTAGAATGTATTACTGAGAATGAGGAATGAAAGTGAAAACACCTGCAGTGGACAAGGGAACTGTAGACAGTCAACCACAAACCCACACCTCCCCAAATCCCTGCTGCTGCTCAGCATCTTTAGTAACAGCTAACTTTTAGAACCCACAGTTTCCACAGGATCATCTGAGCTGGTGAAGACACCCCATAGTAAGGGGGGTTTCTCTACTCCCCTCCATGTCCTGGGAACAGCGCCCCTCCAGCATCGGTCTTGGTACTGCAGCGATCTCTGCAAGGGTTGTGAGGCCCTCCTGAGTGCGGACTTTGGGGTCCACTGGCTTCAGAACAGAGGGCACCACAGCATCCATCTCCTGGTGCTCCTGTCAGCTCTAGGGACCCTGGGTGGGGCTCTGGGCTGAGCATATGCCTCCACCTGCCTGGGCAATACAGGGAGTTAGAGCCTAGGCCTGAGGGACACAGACTGAAGTCCACAGAAGGGGGGGGGGGGCTGGTGTTGTCAGATGGAGGAGGGAACAGAGACAGGACTTCCAGGCACCTAGATCCCCTCTCTGCCCCTGCTCTCAGCCCCGAGGACCCAGAGAGCCAGACCGGAAGTTCCGCCCACTGACTTAAACCCAGGAATTCTGAGAGAGGAGAGCGCCATCATTGGGAGGCCGGCTTCGGTCAGTAGAGGGCAGGAGCCCAGGGCTGCAGAGTCCAGGTATGACCCTGAGGGACCACGGAGGCCCCAGGACCAGGGAGGCCCTCCTGTCAGCACTGAGAGTCCTCGGTGGGGCGTCTTATTGGGAACTACTTCCTGCCCCCCTCGCCCACCTCCTCAGAGAACGGGGGGAGGGGCGGCAGGACAGGCGCTGGGGGGAGCACCTGAGGTTGGCAAAGGCGGGCCCAGGCTCTGCCTGGGATCAGGGTGAGGACCAGACGGAGGTCCCCGGGAGCTAGTTCAGCCCCTGCCGGGAGCCCTGGGGAGTGAGGCCCACAGGCCTGCCCTGGGGTCTGGGGGCTAAGGGCCTCCGTGTGGGGGTGCGGCCTCCCGGTTCACAGAGGGAGGGTCCCAGGACCTGCAGGCCTCACGGTGAGGCCGTGGGGGGACGAGGTGACTCTGGGCCCAGAGCAGTCACTCCCGGGAGCCCCAAGGCGCGGGGGGACCACGAGTGGTCAGGACTGACTTCCGGGTCCTTGTGGTCTGAGACCCTCGGGCAGCTCCGTGTCACTGCAGCGTCTCAGGTCCGCAGAGGGGGTCCGGGACCCGCCAGAAGTCAGTGTGGGGACCCTGAGGGAGATCGGGGCCTGGACCCCAGAATCCTCAGTCCTGGGAAGGACCAGTGGGCAGGGTTCTACAGGGCGGGTTGGGGTGACTTCTGCATCGGGTGTGAGAGACGGGGGGGGGGGGGGTGGGGGGGTGGTAGAAGGAGCTGGGCTTCAGCCGGAGTGGGGGTGGGGCAGGCCTTGCTGCTGTGAAGTTGAGGACCCTGAGCGAGATTGGGAGGCCCTCTCCAAAGTCCTGCTGTAGCTCAGCGATTTTACTGAAAGGAAACATGTACAACACAATGTTTCCATAGTGCCAGGCGGTCTGGGGAAGAGGCACCATGGGAAGTGGGGGCAGGGGAGGCAGTTAGGGTCTGATGCTCCCCAGGGACCCTGGCTCTGCAGCGCCGCCTCTGGGAACCGTGATGTGACCACGGTGTCCAAGCCAGGGCTGTGAGGACCCTCCAATAAGGACTGAGGGCTCCAGCCGCCCACACAGAGGGCCCACCCCGGGACCCAGGCTGGTGCTCCTGTGACATCCGGGTACCTCAGGCAGGGCTGTCCGGCTCCGCACTCCCGCCCACCTCCCGGACTCTAGGACCCAGAGGCACCTGGGGAGGCCTGAACTTGGCCTGAGGGGCACAGACCCAGGTCAGCACAGGGTGGGGGCCCAGGCCATCCAGCCCAGGTAGGGACCAGAAGGGGAGGCTGGGCACAAAGGAGGGGAACTCTGCCTTGGTCAGCAGGCCTGGATGACCCCACAATTGGTTTCCGGATGTGATGTCACTGACTCACTGACTTCCGCCTGAGATGCCTGGGGGAGCTGAGCGCCATCTTGGGGAGGCCGGCTTCGGGTCAGTAGACCAGACAGGCGCTGAGGGGAGCCACCTCAGGTCGGCACCGGCGGGCCCAGGCTCTGCCTGGGATCAGGGTGAGGACCAGATGGAGGTACCCGGGAGCTAGTTCAGCCCCTGCCGGGAGCCCTGGGGAGTGAGGCCCACAGGCCTCCCCTGGGGTATGGGGGGCGGGGAAGGCCTCCGTGTGGGGGTCCAGCCACCCGGTTCACAGAGGGAGGGTCCCAGGACCTGCAGGCCTCATGGTGAGGCCGGAGGGGGGGGGGACGAGGTGACTCTGGGCCCAGAGCAGTCACTCCCGGGAGCCCCAAGGCGCGGGGGGACCACGAGTGGTCAGGACTGACTTCCGGGTCCTTGTGGTCTGAGACCCTCGGGCAGCTCCGTGTCACTGCAGCGTCTCAGGTCCGCAGAGGGGGTCCGGGACCCGCCAGAAGTCAGTGTGGGGACCCTGAGGGAGATCGGGGCCTGGACCCCAGAATCCTCAGTCCTGGGAAGGACCAGTGGGCAGGGTTCTACAGGGCGGGTTGGGGTGACTTCTGCATCGGGTGTGAGAGACGTGGGGGGGCGTTGGTAGAAGGAGCTGGGCTTCAGGCGGAGTGGGGGTGGGGCAGGCCGTGCTGCTATGAAGTTGAGGATCCTGGGGGAGATTGGGAGGCCCTCTCCAAAGTCCTGCTGGGACTCAGCGAATTTACTGAAAGGAAACATGTAGAACACAATGTTTCCATAGTGCCTGGTGGTCTGGGGAAGAGGCACCATGGGAAGTGGGGGCAGGGGAGGCAGTTAGGGTCTGATACTCCCCCAGGAAACATGGCTCTGCAGCGCCCCCTCTGGGAACTGTTATGTGACCACGGTGTCCAAGCCAGGGCTGTGAGGACCCTCCAATAGGGACTGAGGGCTCCAGCCGCCCACACAGAGGGCCCACCCCGGGACCCAGGCTGGTGCTCCTGTCAGATCCCAGTACCTCAGGCAGGGCTGTCCGGCTCCGCACTCCCGCCCACCTCCCGGACTCTAGGACCCAGAGGCACCTGGGGAGGCCTGCACTTGGCCTGAGGGGCACAGACCCAGGTCAGCACAGGGTGGGGGCCCAGGCCATCCAGCCCAGGTAGGGACCAGAAGGGGGGGCTGGGGACAAAGGAGCGGAACTCTGCCTTGGTCAGCAGGCCTGGATGACCCCACAATTGGTTTCCTGAAGTGATGTCACTGACTCACTGACTTCCGCCTGAGAAGCCTGGGGGAGCTGAGCGCCATCTTGGGGAGGCCGGCTTCGGGTCAGTAGACCAGACAGGCGCTGAGGGGAGCCACCTCAGGTCGGCACCAGCGGGCCCAGGCTCTGCCTGGGATCAGGGTGAGGACCAGACGGAGGTACCCGGGAGCTAGTTCAGCCCCTGCCGGGTACCCTGGGGAGTGAGGCCCACAGGCCTCCCCTGGGGTATGGGGGGCGGGGAAGGCCTCCGTGTGGGGGTCCAGCCACGCGGTTCACAGAGGGAGGGTCCCAGGCCGTGGGGGGACAAGGTGACTCTGGGCCAGAGAGTCACTCCCGGGAGCCCCAAGGTGCGGGGTGACCACGAGCGGCGAGGCCTGACTTCCGGGTCCTTGTGGTCTGAGACCCTTGGTCGGCTCCGTGTCACGGCAGAGTCTCAGGTCGGCATGGGGGGTACGGGACCTGCCAGGAGTCAGTGTGGGGGAGACTGGGGGCCTGGACCCCAGAAGAGTGTCCATCTGGCAGGCCTCCTGGGGTGGGGGAGGGGTGAGCTCATGCATTGTGCTTTGTGATTTCTGCATTGGGTCTGAGAGACGGGGGGGGGGGTTGCTAGAAGGAGCAGGGCTTCAGGCAGCACGCGGGGGGGGGGACCCCAGGTCCTGCTGCTGTCAATTTGAGGACCCTGAGGGAGATTGGGGGCCTTGGACCCCAGAATCCTCAGTCCTGGGAAGACCAGTGGGCGGGGTACTACAGGGCGGGGTTGGGATACTCCTGCATCAGGTGTGAGAGACTCTGGAGTTTGGTGTAAGGAGCAGAGCCACAAGTCCGCTGAGGGAGAACAGACGGGACCCAGGACCCCGCAATATAGGGAACCCCATAAAGGGTCTCCCCTGCTACAAGCCATGGGAGACCCCATGTCAGATGACCCTGTGAGGTGTGTCCTGACTTCTACATGCAGGTCTGAGATATGCTGGCGCTCACTGTAAGGAGCACAGCCACAGGATGAAGGAGGGCACCCTGAACCCCACAACCAGGGGACCCCATAAACCCTACCCTGCTATCAGCCTTGGGATGTTCCCTGGTGAAAGACCAAGTGCCGAGTTTCCTGACTTCTGTATCCAGGACTGAGCGAGACTCAGGACTTGGTGAAAAGTGTAGGGAATCACACTCCTAGGAATATTTCCCTAAGAAACCGGAAATACCAATGAGAAAGAATGTATGCGCCCCTATGTTCATAGCAGCACAATTTAGGATAGCTAAGATGTGGAAACAGCCCAGGTGCCCATCAATGACCTGATGAAAAAGCCGTGGTACATGTATGCCATGGAATACTATGCAGCTGTATAAAGGGAAGGGTCTCTTACCCTTTGAGACAGCATGGAGGGACCTAGAGAGTACTGTGCTAAGTGAAATAAGCCAGTCAGAGCAAGATAAATATCACATGGTCACACTCATATGTGGAATTGAAGATACAAAGTAAACTGATGAACCACATAGATACAGACACATGCAAGCATGGGACAGATTGGGGAATCTCAGAGGGAAGGTGGGGAGGGTGGGAAGTAATCAACCAAGAACCTTGTGTGCATATATGCATGGCCCATGGACACAGACAATTGGGTGGTGAGGGCAGGGGAAGGGGACAGGGGTGGGGTGGAGGGGGTCATATGTAATCTATAATAATAAAAGCATTATATGCTAATTAAGACTGGACACCCTTCTGGACGTCCTTCCATAGGCAGCCAGGGCTGTGAGGGAAGCCCAGGTGTCAGGAGCCAGAGGGAAGCTGGTGCCGGCAGCCAGAGGAAGGAAGGCCTACTCTTGCATAAATTTTGTGCATCGAGCCTCTAGTTCTTTCAATAATAAAGAATTATTATAAAATGTAAAAAATAAAAATAAAGCCACATAGTGAATCAAGTCTACGGGGGGGCAGGTGGGGTGGAGCAGAAGTACTGCCCGACTCAAGTGGCATTTAATGCCTTCAAATCAGGGTCTGTGACACTGTGGAGTTTAGTACCACAAACCAGCCCCAGGGAGGCAGAGGAAGAACCCAGGACCTGCCAGGGTCATGATGGGGACCCTGGGTGAGGACTGAGAGGACCCAGGACTCCCAGTGTAGAGGCTGCACAAGACCGCACCTTGCTCTCGACCTTGGAAGGCCACAGTGCTGGTGACCGCATGGGGGATCTCCTGACTTCAGCATTCAGGTCTGAGGGAGATTGGAAACTTGATAAGAACTGTAGGGCCTCCCTCAGGTCCACAGAAGGGATCCAGAAGCACTGCCCCGAGTCAAGGTGCTTTTCCTGACTTTTGCATCCGGGTCTGACAGGCTCTGGGGTTCAGTGTAAGGAGCAGGGTCTCAGGTGGGCAGAGGGAAGAGTCAAGGTGAGGACCCCCAGGGAGGACTGGGGGAATCCAGGAACACTAACCGGAGGGGAGTCCACAGAAGTCTGCCCTGCTCAAAGTGTTGGGAGGCCCTAGGGTGGATGACCATGCAGAGAGGAACCGCAGAAGCCCAGACCTGATGTCAGCCCTTGGAATTCAGGGGAATGACATGTGGCAGAGGGGAGGACCGGGTCTTGCCCGGAGTCAAGGTGAACATGCAAAGGGAAGACTGAGGGACCCAGGACCCCACAACAGAGATGCCCCACGTTACCCCAACTGTGAACCCTGGGAGGTCCCCGGTCCATGACCACATGCTCTTTTCCTGACTTGGGCCTCTCAGGTTGACAGGAGGTTCCAGCTCCAGCCAGGAGTCACGGTGAGGATCCTGCAGGAAGACAAGCAGACTCCACCCCCTGACCTCTGAAGGCTCAGGCTCCAGGTAGGCAAAGAAGGGCTGCAGGGCTCTGCCAGGATACCAGGTAAGGACCTGAGTTAGGACTCAGGAAGCTTCCTACCACACCTTGAAGTGTCCCCAAGGTTTTGCCAGTGACATAAGTGTCCCCAGTGTGCCCTGTTCCTGTCATCAGCACCTAGAAACCTCATGGTAGGGCTGTCGATTTGGGTTGCATCTAGACTATTTCCTGAGGAGTTGAGGGGATTGTCCTGAAGGAGCTGTGTTCAGGGCAACAAGGGGAGGTGTCCCAGGTACTGCTGGTAATCAAAGTGTGGGTCTTGAGGCAGGATAAGGCTTCCTCCCACCCCAACAAAAACAGGGACCAACTGGCTTAGGCCCTGCTTGTGCAACTGGGTCACTGGGTCATGATATGCAATGTGGTGTGTCTTTTAAAAAAAAATTATTTTAGAGAAGAAGGGAGAGTGAGAGAGGGATAGAAACATCAATGATGAGAGAATCATTGTATCAGCTGCCTTTTGTTCACTCCCTACTGGGGATCAAGCCCGCAACCCAGGCATGAGCACTTGAATGGAATCAAACCCAGAACCCTTTAGTCAGCAGGCTGATGGTCTGTCCACTGAGAAAAACCAGCTAGGGAAGTGGTCGGCAAACTCATTATTCAAAAGAGCCAAATATCAACAGTACAACGATTGAAATTTCTTTTGATAGCCAATTTTTTTAAACTTAAACTATATAGGTAGGTACATTGTTATTAACTTAATTAGGGACTCCTAAGGCTTAGGAAGAGCCACATTCAAGGGGCCAAAGAGCCGCATGTGGCTTGCGAGCCGCAGTTTGCCGACCACTGAGCTAGGGCAATGTGGTGTGTCTTGAAGTCCACCTTGGAGGTCTCTGAGAGATGGTGGACATGGCCTACAGTACTCATTCTCAGTTCAGCAGAAGGGAAAGGTCCCAGGCACTATCTGAGTAAACCTGGGTAGCTCAGGGTAAGGAGGATACCACACTCCAGACAATGGGTGCCCTGAACCCAGTCTGTGCTGCTGTCAGCCCTGGGAAAGGCCTGGCATGGGTCTGCAGAGGTGGTTCTTCCTCATGTTTGTCTGAGGGCACTCGGGAAGGACAGGGCCTTGGTCAGAGGGAATGGCTTCAGTTCATGCAAAGAGGAGCTGAGGTTGTGGAAGGGTCATAAAGGTGTGAATGCTTTCTTGTGGGAAACTGCAGCTATGTGCTCCCTGAGAAATGAAGAGAGCCCTCAGCATCAGAGAGTGTCCTGTCCTCAGTATCCAGATTCCCCAGGCAGGGGTACCTGGGTGTGACATGCTCTCCCTTTCCCATGCCTGCTCCTCCTGAGCTTTTCTCACTGAGGACAGTTGTTCAGGGTGAAATTGGGTCAGCTGGATTCAGATCCAGGCCAGGCCAGGAAGAAAGGCAAGTATCCCCAGGCCAGACTAAGGGAACTCTGCACCAGGACTAGATGGGCCAGGCCCTGGTGTCAGTTGTGTGGGAATCTGGGTAGGGGTGGAGGCAGATGGAGCTCCTGTTCACTTTTGTCTCAGAGCTATCAGCAAGGTGAGGACCTTGGTGTGAGACCACACGTCCTATCATCCACCGGAACCACATTTTGTCAACAGAGAGACGAGTCCCAGATCCTGCCAGGAATCAAGGTGAGCACTGAGGGGAAGCAGAGCACATGGGAAGCCAGACCTACCCTGCCTCCTCTGTCAGCAATGGGGAAACTCAGAATGGTACCTGGATTACCTCAGCTCACTTCCTACTCCTGTACCTCAGGGAGGTGAAGCCTAAGCCTAAGTAGATTGCGCTCAGTCAGCAGAGAGAGTGGTCTGAAACCCTGCAGTGCGTCATGGTGAGAAGTGATCAGAGCCTTAACCCAGGATAGATGGACCCAAATCTTCAGGCGCCCCTTCTTGATCGTCTGGGAGAGGGACCACATGTGGGGCCCCCTCAGTTTCTTCACTGAAGTGTCAGGTGTGTGTTGTCTTGTTCTGAGAGTTTGACCTCAGGCCAGTAGAAGGCAGTGAGGGGCCAGGCCCTGGCAAGGGAAAGGTGAGGATCCTACATTTGCAAGGAGGAACCTCCCACCCACAACAGAGGGGACCTCACAGAGTCCCATTGCCCTTCCTCTCAGCTCTACAGTTCCAGGGCTGTGCTTGTCATGTGCATGCTGAAGTGCCCCTTCATACCCTCTGCCAGGGCCTCTGGGTTTCAGGATGTGAAGGCCTTGGTGTACACTACATATTCTCAGGTCTCAGAGTAGCAGAAGGCCATCAGTGCCAGGAGTTAAAGTGAGGTGCTCACCAGTATGTCCTCAGGGGCTCCCCAACCCAGGTCAGATATCACCACACCCCACCATTAACTACATAATCTTGGCCTGTGCCTTCTGTACCCTGAGCATTCATGTCACTTCTGACTTCAGGTTGTTACTGGACAGGCTAATCAGGAGTGATCTCTGTGAGGCCTGTGAGCACACCTAAAGCGGAGACCCATAAGTCACTTTTGTCAGAACTGCCTAGGGTGCTTTTCTCTGCTGAGGCCCCTCACACTCTCCCTCTCCCCCAGCCACATGGGTCCTCATTGTCCACCTTCTATCCACACTCGGTCACTTTCCCAGCATGAGTCATCATGCCTGGTCATCATATGAGTGAGCCCTGCAAGCCTGAGGAAGACCATCAGGACTGAAGGGAGAATCAGAACATGGTGGAGGTGCAGCTGTTCTGGGCTATGCAGGAGGAGAAGGGGTAGGGGAGGGGGAGGGAGGAGGAGGAGTCGGCCCTCTCTCTCTGCTCCTCTCTATCTTCCTCCCACTCAGTCCTGCTTTTAGACAGCCTAGAGGAGGTGTCTGCTGCTGAGACATCAATCCTCCCCAGAGTCCTCAGGGTGCCTTCCCCTCCGCCATGCCATGGCAGCCTTTTCAGGGAGCCAATCTGAAGATGGGAGGTCCAGCAGCCAAGATGAGGAGGGTCCAAACACTGAGGGGGAGCCCTGAAGATGATGCCGATTCCTTGCTCCACAAAGCACTGCATTTGAAGACGATGGAAATGGTGGAGTTCCTGCTTCTGAAGTATCGTGAAAAGGAGCCAGTCACAAAGGCAGAAATGCTGAGTAGTGTCATCAAAGAGCTCCAGGATCACTTCCCTGAGATCTTCAGCAATGCCGCTGAGTTCATGCAGGTGGTCTTTGGCATTGATGTGAAGGAAGTGGACCACAGTACCCACATCTATCTCCTGGTCACTACCTTGGGGCTCACCTATGATGGGATGGTTAGCGATGGGCACAGATATCCCAACACTGGTCTCCTGGTCACAGTTCTGAGAGTGATTGCTGTGCACGATGATTGTGCCCCTGAGGAGAAAGTCTGGGATGCACTGAATATTTTAGGGGTGCATGATGGGAAGGAGCATTGGCTCTATGGGGAGCCCAGGGAGCTCCTCACCAAAGTTTGGGTGCAGAAACAGTACCTGGTGTACCACCAGGTGCCCAATAGTTATCCTGCACGCTATGAGTTCCTGTGGGGTCTCAGGGCCCACGCTGAGACCACCATATCGAAAGCCCTCGAGTTTATGTTCAGTGGTAATGACAGGGATCCCCGTTCCCTCCCATCCCTGCCTGAAGGGCCTGAGTGCAATGAGGACCACTATGCCTGAGCCAGAGTTGCATCCAGGCAAATTTCAGGCCCATATGCATCAGTTTTTTTTTTTCATCCTTTTTTCTGGGCATCAAATGAGGCCCATTTTCCACTCTGTGTTTGAGGAAAGAGCAGACAATATTCTACATAGTGAGGCCCAGGGCGAGTTGGGGGAACAAGGGCTGTAGCATCTTTGAGTTCCTATAATGATTGAGAAATTTATCCTTGATTGCTTTGGGAATTGTTTAAGGGAACTTTCCAATGTTTCTTTTCATAGAATGTTTCATAGGCTTTAGCATTTAAGTTTGTGAATGACATCGGGCACATATGTATTTGTACTTGTCTAATTCAAGCGTAAGAGATTTGTTACTGTGTTACACAAACTGGGATATTTCCCATCCTAGTTTTAGATCCCAAACTACATAACATGTCTTTAGAGCAGTATTTTCTTGGAAACGTGAAAGAAAACAGCAGTACAATTGATGGAGTCAAGAAATAGAAAAATAAAAGCAAAAGGTTGTTAATTCTTGCTTCTTATCCCTTCTCCTCTGTCTTTCTCGGAAGTAAACTATATAAGGATCCTTGTATTTGCTTGCTTCAGTCAAGGAAGTGGATGGATTTCATCTGAATAAAGACAACCTCTCCTCCATGGTTCATTTAATCCCCAGACAGTCACAGAGCCTATGTCTTCTGGAAGGCCCTGTGTTAGTAGTGGGGACACCAACATAAGCAGGGCACACCCACCCACAGGATGATAGTGTAGTAGCCCAAGTCACATAAGGAAGGTGGTGAGGTGTCCCCTAAATCCTACAGAACAAGTAACAGAACCCCTTCTGTTAGCCTCCAGGAGACAGCAGTCAAATGTGCATGGCCTAAGCCAGGGTATTTGGAGCTTTAGGAATCTGTGATTCCTTCTGGGGAGGTTGATTGTAAGGAAACTGGGGGTGGCAGTGGCACATTGTGTGTCTTGGATGTGAGAGAAAAGTCTGAAATGGAAAATTGTCCTAACAAGTTCCTATTGAATCATGAATAAACCAGAGGGAAATCTCCACCTGGTTAGGAAGGGTGGTTCCTGCACACAGTCTCAGTGTCATTGGACAGTAAGAGCACTAGGTGTGTTATACACATCATCTGCACAGATTTCTACAGAATTACAGATACGGGACCATGAGTAACATGATGGCTTGGGAGAGCCACAATCCACAGCATAATTAGGTTTGAATGATAATAATCTTGAGTGTGATCTGGCCAATCATTATCAAGGGATAGATTTTGGGTGGGGGTGAAATGAATGAAAACATTTGTTTGGATAAAAGAGCAGCTTGGACGGAGGGAAAGAGTTGTTCCTAGACTCTCTTTCTAGAAGCTTTGTGTTGTGTCCAGCTGGGAAGGCTCCACACACATGAATTTGAGCATACACCCATGAATTGGGAAAATTTGCTGAGTTTTATTCGTGGAACATCCTGTTTGGCCGATTGTGTGTTCTATGCCCTACTGGGCTGCATATTCTCTAACATGACCTTGATAACAAGTAATCCCAGTGCCAACAGAGAGAGTGGAAGTATCTGGGATAAAAATGATATCTATAATAATAAAAGCATAATATGCAAATCGACCGAACAACTGAACAGCAGAACGACCATCCTGATGACCTTCCAGATGATCATACTATGACATGCACTGGCACCAGCCAGCCAAGGTGGGTGTGATGCAATTGGTTGGGGGGTCCCTGCCATCGCCCCAGGATCATCCTGCAGACGGAGGCCCAGGCCAGCCAAGTGATTGCACCCCATGCCTGTCGCCAGCAGAGAGAGGTGATGGGTGGTGGTGGGGGGGCAGCGCCGCACAGATTGCAAGCAGTGGCAGAGGCAGGGGCTGGGCCAGCTGCCAGCAGCCTGGGGAAGGAAAGCCCGATAGGCCCTGGTCACAGGCCAGGCCTAGGGACCCTACTGGAGGGGTCCCGGATTGAGAGAGGGTGCAGACTGGGCTGAAGGAACTCCCCCTCTGCCATGTATGAATTTTGTGCAGCCGGCCTCTAGTTTGAAATAATTGCCATTCATCACATTCCAATTGACACCAGGCCCTGTATGAGATGCTTTACAAACAATCCACACATTCCTGCAGTCTTGCAAGACAGGAAATAATAAAATCACTTCACACATGAAGAACCTGATGCTCATTGGGCCTGATATTTTCCCAGGATCACATGACTAGTAAGTGGCAGGATAGAGACTCCATCCCTTGCCAAATTCATCTAGAGTCCATAATATTTCCACCCTCCCCAGTCCATGGCCCACCTTCTACCCCATAATTCATTTCTCAGTACAATGAATGAACTCTTTCAGATGACAAGTAGTAGGACTCTGAGGCCCAGGCAGTAAGAGCAGGCCTAAGGAAGGAAGGTGACATTGAGAATCAAGCATAATTTGGGAGCTGTCTGAGGTTTGTTGAGATCTGACTCTTCCTGGTGCCAGCATTTCTGTGTAGTCCCAGCATTTTCCCCCATGACGACAGCCTTCCCTTGGGTGCTCTCCTGTCCATCCCTGGATTATGGTCTGCTGACCTGCTCATCACTGCTGCCTCCTCTGAAGGCTCACAGAATCTCCTGGCCTCATCCTGACATAGAAGCTACTTACTCCCTGCTGAAGTCCCTTGCTCATCCTCCACCCTGTCTGAGAGTAACAGCCCTTTATTTAATTTCTATGAAGATATAACTGTGAATAGCAATTTACTTCTTAAATTTCTTAGTTTTATTGTTGACACTAATACAGAGATCCCTTATTTCCCTTCCTTTGCTCCTTTCCACCCAGCATCCATGCCCCCCCTTCCATCTGGCCATCAACATATTGTTCTCTTTGTCCATGGATTCTGTTGGCTAATCCCTTCACTTCTTCCCTCACCTATGACAGCTCTCATATTGTTCCATGTCTTCATGCCTATGTTTCTATTTTGTTCATCACTTTATGTTGTTCATTAGTTTCCACATATAAGTGAAATCATATTGTAATTGCCTTTCGCTGACTGCCTCATTTCACTGAGCATAATAGACTCCAGATCCATCTATGCTGTCTGAAAAGGTAAGATTTCCTTCTTTTTGACCACTACCTTGTATTCTGTTGTGTAAATTTACCACTATTTTTTTTTATCCACTTTTCTACTGATGGACACTTTGGCTTTTCCCAGAACTTAGCTATTGTAAATAATGCTGCTATGCCTAAGCAGGTGAATGGATTAGAAAACTGTGGAACATCTACACAATGAAATACTATACTGCTGTAAAAAAGAAGGAATTCTTACCATTTGTAACAGCATGGATGGACCTGGAGAGCATTATGCTAAGTGAAATAAGCCAGTCAATGAAAGAAAAATACCACATGATCGCACTCATTTATGGATAATAAAGACCATTATAAACTGATGAACAAAAATAGATACAGAGGCAGAACAGCATCAAACAGACTGTCAAACTACATTGGGAAGGCTGGAGAGGGTTGAGAGGGGATGGTGGTGGTGGTGGTAATAAATCAACCGAAGGACTTGTATGCATGCATATATGCATAACCAATGGACAGAAGACACTGGGGGGTAGGGGAGGCTGGGCGAAGGTCAAGGGGGGAAAAAAGGAGACATATGTAATATTCTTTGTAATACTTTAAGAAATAAAACAAAATTTTAAAAAATAACACGGCTATGAACACAGGAGTGCATAAAATCTTTCTGATTGGTGGTTCAGGCTTCTTAGGATATATTTCTAGAAGTGGGGTCACTGGGTCAAATGGCTGTTCCATTTTTAATTTTTTGAGGAATGTCCACACTGTTTTCCATAGTAGTTGTATCAGTCTGTATTCCTACCAACATTGTATAAGGGTTCCTTTTTCTACACATCCTCACCAGCACTTGTTGTTTAATTTATTCAAGGTGGTCATTCTGACAGGATGTGAGGTGTTACCTCATTGTTATTTTAATTTGCATCTCTCCAATGATTAGTGACATTGAGCATTTTTTTCATATGTCTTTGGCCATTCGTATGTCCTCTTTGGAGAAGTGTCCTTTGCTGTGTAGAATATTTTAGTTTGTTGGATCCCCATTTGTTTATTTGTTTAATCTTTCCTTTATGTATCTTGCCCTTGGTTATGTATTTGGGAAAATTCTGCTACATGACATGTCTGATATTTTGCTACCTGCTTTTTCTTCTAGAATTTTTACGGCTTCACGACTTACATTTATATCTTTTATCCATTTTGAGTTTATTGTTGTGTATGGTTAAGTTGGTGGCCTACCTCCATTTTTTTTGTTTTTGTTTTGCCTGTACCTGCCCAATATTCCCAACACCATTTATTGAAGAGATTGTCTTTAGTTCATTGTATGCTCTTGCCCCAATGTCAAATACTCATTGAGCATAATCGTTTGGGTTGATTTCTGGGTTCTCTGTTCTGTTCCATTGATCTATATACCCGTTTTTATGCCTTTATAAGGCTGTTTTGATTCAGTGGCTTTGTAGTATAACTTGATATCTGTTATTGTGATCCCTTGAACTTGGTTCTTTTATCTCAAGATTGTTGTAGCTATTCAGGCTCTTTTTTGCTTCCATATAAAGTTTTGGTGATAATGTATTCCTTTAGCCTTTTTTTGGGTAGGAAACTATTTCCCCCTTCAATTTTAAATCATAGCCTTGCTAGATAGAGTAGACTTGGGCTCAGGTCCTTGTTTTTCATTACTTTGAATCCTTCATGCCAATCCCTTCCACCCTAAAGTGTTTCTATTGAGAAATCAGCTGACATTCTAATGGGTATTCCCTTGTAGGTAACTTTCTGTCTCTCTCTTGCTGCCTTTAAGATTCCTTCTTTGTCTTTAATGTTTATCATTTTGATTGTGATGTGCCTTGGAATGGGTCTCTTTGGGTTTAACTTGATTGGAACTCTCTGCGCTTCCTGAATTTGTGTGACTTTTTTCTTCGCAAGGTTAGGGGGGTTTTCTATCATTATTTCTTTAAACAGGTTCCTTACTCCTTGCTCAGTTTCTTCTCCTTCTAGTACTGCCATGATGTGGAAATCATTATGTTTCATGTCCCAAATTTCCGTTAAACTGTCCTGTTTTTAAATTGTTTTTTCTTGCCCTAACCGGTTTGGCTCAGTGGATAGAGTATCTGCCTGCGGACTCAAGGGTCCCCGGTTCGATTCTGGTCAAGGGCATGTACCTTGGTTGCGGGCACATCCCCAGTAGGGTGTATGCAGGAGGCAGCTGATCGATGTTTCTCTCTCATCGATGTTTCTATAAAAAAATCAATAAAATATATTAAATTGTTTTTTCTTTATGCTGCTTTAATTGGATGTTTTTTCTACCTTGTCTTCCAAGTCACTGATTCAATCTTCTACCTCATTTAATCTAATTTTGATTACTTCCAGTGTATTCATTTTTTGAAATATATTTTTATTGATTTCAGAGAAGAATGGAGAGAGGGAAAGAGATAGAAACATCAATGGTGACAAGAATCATTGATCGCTTCCTCTTGCATGCCCTCTACTGGGGATTGAGCCCACAACCTTGGCATGTGCCATGACCAGAAATCAAACAGTGACCTCCTGGTACATAGGTTGACACTCAACCACTGAGCCATGATGGTCAAGCTCAGTGTATTCTTAATGTCATATATGTTATTCTTCATTTCCAACTGATTATTATTTATGATTTATATTTCTTATTTCATGTTGCTGTGGTTCCCACTAAGTTTCTTGAAATTTCCATGAAGATCCTTGAGCACTTTTATAACTATTACTTTGAATTCTATGTCTGATAACTTGCTTGCCTCCATTTCAGCTAGCTGTCTTTCTGGAGTTTCCTCCTTTTCTTTCATTTGGGGGTTATTTCTTTGTCTCCTGGTTTTGGGCATCCCTTTGTATTTGTTTCTATGTATTAGAGCATTTTGTTATGCCTCTCAGTATTGCTGTGTTTGCCTTATGTAGTAAGCGCTTTGTGGGACCCAGTGGGGCAGTCTTTTAGATCTCTTGAGCTAGGTGCTCTATGAATGATCCTTGTGTGTGTTCCATGGGCTCTCTATTATAATTGGATCTTGTATGTCATAGTCCTATTCATGAGAGGAATCTCCTCTCAGGCTGGCAGACTGTGAGGCTCAACCCCGACCTCATCATGCAAGCTGTTGTGTAGGTGCTGGCAGAATAAAACAAAATGCAACAAAACAAAACAGGAAAGAAAACAAAAACAAACACAAGACCCCTGCAACAACAAGAGCAACCACAAAAGAAAAAAGAGTATTAGGTATGAAAAAATACAATAATAGAAGAAAAGAAAACATGAGGATAAAAAAGGGAAGAAAAGGGAATATGAAAGGGAAGAGATGAAAGTAAGAATATAAGAAGAAAAGGGGAAGGAAATTTTATAAAATAAAAGAGGAAGAAAACAATTACAAAAAGGAAAGTAGAGGAGAAAGCACGTAGTCAAAAATAATAAAAGGAAAATGAAGAGAACACAGGAGAAAGAAAAAAAATGGATAAGAAAAGGGAAGGGCAAAAGTAGGTCTATGAGAGAAAAAAGAGAGACTTAAATAATAACTCAATAAAGAAGAAAGATAAGGAAATACAGGGGGTAGTAAGGCAGCATTTGTCTCTAAGTAGAGTTTAGTGCCTCTTGGGAGCTCCCTTTGGATCCTGCTCTTCTGATGACTGAAGCTGACTGTTTTGTCTGTACTTCTGGACTTGCCAGGAGGTATTTAGCTGCTAACCACTGTTAGAAACTGTCCTCCTTTGCCTCTCATCAACCTGTTTGAAACTTCAAGTAATCCACAGTTTGTGTCTTTCCCCACAGGACTTGGCTGCATGAGGAAGGGGCAAAGCTGCTCTCTAAGGCAGGCTTGTTAGCAGCACAGGGCCCAGTAATAGGTCAGGAAACTTCCCCAGGATCCACAGGCTCCTCCTCTGACTGCCTTCAAATGCCAGCCAGCTATCAATCTACATCACTCAAAAGTCTGTTTCTGAAAGGCTGTTAGGGTGAGTCAGGAGTCTAGACATCTGGGTCTCCTGTGATGGGGAGGCACCATTCAGATTTCAGGGAAAGTGATGATTGTGTTTCCTTGTCCCAAAGCTACTACTCTGAAAGTGATCCAGAATATTTCCCTGCCCTCGGCTGGGCAGAGATCATCATGTGCAGTCCAGTGGGATTAGCTGGAAACCTAGAGTTTCTCCCATGAAGGGGAAGCACCAGTCAGTTTCCTGGATTAGCAGGGTGGTTGGCTCCACCCACATGACACTGACTGATGCTTCTGAGACTGCACAAACCTGAAGGCTTGGCCTCTGCTGCTGTCTCCTCTGCATAGTTCAAGATGGAGGGTGTGGCAGGCAGGGCTCCTGAGGGTGGGGTGGGATGCATCCTTTGGGTGGTGTTTTTTTAATTTTTTTCTGAGCTGTGGCTACTGGAAGGGACCAGCTTTTCTCAGGAAAAATGGCCACCTCTTTTCTGTGTTTCCCCCAGCCTTTCCTCAGGCACCTTCAGTCCACAACACCCTACCTCCACTGAAGCCTCAGGTGATTAGCTGAAAACAAAAATCAAGTCCTCTGGATTTTTAAAAGAAAACAGACAAAGAAAAATTGTAGCTTTAACTTCCTTGGCTTTCAGACTCCCTGGCAACAAGAAGTCCTGCTGCCTTTCTCAGCTGGATCTTACCTGGGCCACTGGTCTCAGTTCTGGTGCTTTACGATGAGCATAGCCTGGATTCTGGGCCTTGATCTCCTCAGGGAACTAACCCTCCTGTAGCCAAGAGATTCCTCTTGACTCTTGATCTGTCACCCATGAGAGTTGGTAAGGTGGTCTCTGGACCTTCCTACCAGTCTCCAGGTGTTTTTTGTCCTTCCTCGAAATATGTCACATCCTCAGCTGGACCTCAGTTGGTAATTCTGGTGAATGCTCACCAATTTAGTTGTATTTCCATTCTTGCCCTGGATGGAGGTGCAGGAGAGGTCTGCCTATTCAGATGCTGTATTCTCCCTCTCCCAAGACCACTTATTGAAGAGACTGTCTTTACCCCATTGCAGACTCTTGCCTCCTTTGTCAAATATAAATTCACAATATAGGCATGGATTGATCCCTGGGCTCTATTTTGTTCCATTGATCCATATGTCTGCTCTTATACCAGCACCTGGCTATTTTGATTATAATAGCTTTATACTATAGTTTGATATCAGTTACTGTGATTCCTCCAACTTTGCTCTACTTTCTCAAAAGGTACTGAGCATGGGGCCTAATAAACACTGTGTGATTGGCGGGCATGGGACCCAGGATTGAAATTCTGGAACTGAGCAGTCTCAGCCAAGGGACGTCAGTTCCATAATACCTTCTTTCAACTCCACTGAAGTCAGTAGTGTGAATATTTCATATCAGAGGACAAGATGAGCCGGGTTCTCTAGATTCTTCACCACAGTAGAAATCCAGTGGCTCTTGAATCAGACAGCATGAGCTAATGTCCCTCCAGAAACCTTGCGACTCTAGAGTGCCAAAAATATATCAAAATGAACACCTTTTCTCCAAAAAATGCCAGACTCTGGTTTCCAGAGCCTTCTCTCCAATTTCCATCCCATAAAATGGGAAAATCCATTTAAATAAGTAATCAGCAGAGTCATGAGCTAGCAAAGGCCACAAAGACTTTAAAGAACTCACTGAAGACAGATTAAAAATGGTGGCAGAGTACATGGATGTTACATGGACATGCTCTCAGGAACAAAGTGGAATTACAATTAAAATACAGAAAAATATCCTGAATGATCAATGGAAGACTCACAGGAGAGAACCCTGATACCTGAGGACTGAAAGTGGAGACTGCATAGAGACCGGTAGGAAGTACGGAGGCATGAGAGAAAGGAAAAGTGTTACCTACAAAGGAGTTTCCATAAAGCTGACACCTGATTTCTCATCAGAAATTCTACAGGCCAGAAGGGAATGGCAATGAAGTACTCAAGGAAATGGAAAGCAAAGATCTGAGAAAAAGATTACTATAGTCAGCAAGGCTATCATTAAAAACAGATGGTCAAATAAAGAATTTTCCAGAAAAAAACAAGGGCTAAAATAGTACATCACCACCAAGCCAGCATTATAAGAAATGCTAAAGGGATTGCTGTCATGAGAAGAAGAAACAGAGAGAGAAACCTAGGCATACAGAATTAAAATGGCAATAAATAAGTACTTATCCTATATAATAATAGACAAACATGGTAATTGACCATACCTTCACTATGCCTCCCATTGGATAATCAGGGCGATATGCAAATTAACCGCCAACAAAGATGGCGGCTAATTTGCATACTGGAGGCAGGGCGGGACAGCGTGAGCTGCCAGCGCGAGCCACCATCCAGGCCCCTGTGTGTGACCCCAGAAGCCGCCTGCCTGCCATCTGTGATCGGATCTGATCCCGGGCCGCCGGCCGGCCCCAGAAACCCAGAAGCCACCTGCCTGCTACCTCGGATCAGATCTGATCCCAGGCCGGAGGCCGGCCCTGGAAGCCGCCTGCCTGCCGCCTGTGATCAGATCTGATCCCAGGCTGCAGTCTTGCCCCAGAAGCCCCAGAAGCTGCCTGCCTGCCATCCGTGATCGGATCTGATCCCGGGCCGCAGGCTGGCCCCAGCAGCCCCAGAAGCCGCCTGATATGGCAGTAACTCTATCAGTAAGCACTCTGAGAGTCAGTGGCATACATGCACCAATTAAAGGACAGATTATGAGGGTGAATCAAAAACAAAACCCACTTTAAATATAAAGACACATATAGATTAAAAGTAAATGAATTAAGCTGCAGCCTGTTTTTGCTCAGTGGATAGAGCATTATCCCATAGACTGAAGGGTCCCAGGTTTGATTCCAGTCAAGGGCATGTACCTCAGTTGCTGTCTTGATCCCCAGTCCCTATCAGAGCATGTGCAGGAGGCAACCAATCAATGTGTCTCTCCCTTTCCCTTCACTCTTTCTAAAATTCAATAGAAAAATATCCTTGGGTGA
Source organism: Myotis daubentonii (assembly GCF_963259705.1). NCBI lineage: Eukaryota > Metazoa > Chordata > Mammalia > Chiroptera > Vespertilionidae > Myotis > Myotis daubentonii. The sequence continues at coordinate 14,797,701 of NC_081861.1, forward strand.
AGATTAACAAAAACAAAGTAAATGGATTAAGTAACATTAAAGAGATTATAAGAAAAATATATTCCAAATTTTATTAGTTGTATAATGGTTATGTTTAAATTATTAACACTTAAGAAATTGGGTGAAGGGTACATATAATATGCTGTAGTATTTTATAGTTTTTTTAACATGAGGTTATTTCAAATTAAAATATTAAAAAATTAAAAAAATTAATAAAATATTCATTGAAATATATCTGCATTACATGAAAAATCTCCTAATTGCTTCTAGCAAATTTATTAAATTGTGCTAAAATTTACAAGTGTTCAATTAAAAATATCTTAATTCTAAATGATATAATAGAAAATATATAATAGTGCAGTTATAAGCACTTATCTGAAAATAAAAATTTAAAGAAGTGAATTTAAAGAAGGGATTAGCCAAAGAAAATATATGCACAACCCATGGACACAGACAACAGTATGATGATGGCCAGAGAGAAGTGGGGGGCAAGCGCTGGGCAGAAGGGGCAAAAGGGGGGAAATAGGGACATCCTATATAATAATAATAAAAGGCTAATATGCAAATTAACTGAATGGCAGAACAATTGGTTGCCATGATGCGCACTGGCCATCAGGGGGCAGATGCTTAATGCAGGAGCTGCCCCCTGGTGGTCAGTGCACTTCCATATGGGGAGTGCCACTCAGCCAGAAGCTGGCTCATGGCTAGACAGTGCAGAGGTAGTAGCAGGAGCCTCTCCCACCTCCGTGGCAGCACTAAGAATGTCCAACTAACAGTTTAGACCCGATCCCTTGGGGGCCTAAGCCTTTATTCGGACATCCCCCGAGGGCTTTCTGGATGCCAGAAGGATGTCTGACTGCAAGCTTAGGCCTGATCCCCCGGGGAGTGGGCCTAAGTCGACAGGTGGACATCCCCCAAGGGGTCCTGGACTGCAAATGGGCACAGGCTGGGCTGAGGGATCCTCCACCTCGAGTGCACAAGTTTTTGTGCACTGGGCCTCTAGTCAATAATAACCCTTAATGTAAATGGATTAAATGCTCCAGTCAAAAGTCATAGGGTAGCTGAATGGATTTAAAACCTGACCCAATTATATTCTGTCTACAAGAGACCCACCTCAGAACAAAATACATACACAGGATGAGAGTGAAGGGATGGAAAATTTTTTTCCATGCAAATGGAAAAGAAACAAAAAAGTTGGAGTACCAATGCTCATATCCAACAAAATAGACTTTAAAATGAAGGCCATCACAAGAGACAACAAAGGTCACTATATAATAATAAAGAGATTGAGCCAATAAGAGGATATAACCTTGGTAAACATACATGCACCCAATATAGGAGCACCAAAAAAAAAAAAACAAAAAAAAACCCCAAAAAACAAAACAAAAAAACAAACAAACAAAAAATACTTCTAGAGGACTTTAACTGAGAGATCGACAACAATACAGTCATAGTAAGGGACTTTAACACCTCACTGATTTCACTGGTTAGATGTTCCAGAAAAAAACATAACAAGAAATCAATGACTCTAAAAGACACACTGGATCAGATGGATTTAATTGACATTTATAGAACATTTCACCCCAACGCAGCAAACTATATATTCTTGTCAAGTGCACATGGATCATTCACAAAGACAGACCCCTTGATAGACATAAAGCAATTCTTTACAAGTTAAAGAAGATTGAAATCATATCAAGCATCGTCTCAGATCACAGTGGAATGAAATTAGAAATCAACTACAGTAAAAATACCCCAAAACATTCAAGCATATGGAGGCTGAATATCATGTTATTAACACATGTTTGCGGGTAGTTGTTATCGCGCGCTAACAGGTGGCGCAGGCCATTTTTGCTAATTTTTTGTGCAAATGGCAACGTTCAGTAAAATTACGATAACTTTAGTTTACGTATTTATACGTTACCCACATCCTACCGCTAGTCTATAAAAAACGTATTAATATGTGTCCCGCGCTCTACTACCAGTCAACGTAACACGTATAAATACGTTTCCCCCATGCAATGTGTCAAGCAATGAATGGGTTACCAAAGAGACCAAGAAAGAAATAAAAGAAAGAAAGACCAATTCCTGGAAACAAATGAAAATGAACACACAACAACCCAAAATCTCTGGGACACAGAAAAGCAGTACTGAGAGGGAAATTCATAGCACTACAGGCATACCTCAAAAAACAAGAAAAATCAGCAATAAATTATTGAACCCTACAACTTAAAGGACTAGAAAGAGAACAACAAGAAAAGTCCAGGGTAAGTAGAAGGAAGGAAATAATAAAAATTAGATCCGAAATAAAATATATATCTCAATGAAACCATGAGCTGGTTCTTTGAAAGGATAAACAAAATTGATAAACCATTAGCCAGACTCATCAAGAAATAAAGAGAGAGGACCCAAATAAATAAAAATAGAAACAAAAGTAGAGGAGTAACCACTGACACCACAGATATACAAAGGATTGTAAAAAAATACTATGAACAACTATATGCCAACAAGTTGGACAATGTGGATGAAATGGACAAATTCCTAGAAAAATACAATCTCCCAAAACTAAATCAGCAGGAATCAGAAAACCTGAATAGACCAATAACAACTGATGAAGTTGAAGCAGTAATAATAATAATAAAAATCCTCCCAGGTCACAAAAGCCCAGGACCAGATGGATTCACAGGGGAGTTTTACCAAATATTCAAAGAACTAACACCTATACTCCTCAAACTACTTTAGAAAATCCAAAGGGAAGGGACAGTTCCAAACTTTTTTTATTAGGCCCGCATTATCTTAATTCCAAAACCAGATAAAGGCACTACAAAGAAAGAGAATTTCAGGCCAATATCTCTGATGAACATAGATGCTAAAATCCTCAACAAAATATTAGCAAACCACATGCAGCAATATATTAAAAAGATCATACACCATAACCAAGTGGGATTTATTCTGGGGATGCAAGGCCTGTATAATATTCGTAAATCAATAAATGTGATACATCACAAAAACAAATTGAAAGACAAAAATCACAGGCTCACATCAATAGATGCAGAAAAAGCCCTGACCGGTTTGGCTCAGTGGATAGAGCGTCAGCCTGCGGACTGGAAGGTCCTGGGTTTGATTCTGGTCAAGGGCATGTGCCTTGGTTGCGGGTGCGTCCCCGGTGAGGGGTGTGCAGGGGACAGCTGATTGATGTTTCCCTCTCATCAATATTTCTAACTCTCTCTCTCCCTTACTCTCTGTACAAAAACCAATAAAATATATTTTTAAAAAAATAGATGCAGAAAAAGCATTCAACAAAATTCAACACCCATCTATATCCTATCTAATTATAGACAAACATGGTAATTAACCGTAACTTTGCTACCCTTCCCAATGGCTAATCAGCTAGATATGCAAATTAACTGCCAAACAAGATGGCGGCCAGCAGCCATGCAGCTGAAGCGAACATGAGGCTTGGTGGCCCCGGCGATGGAGGAAGCCAAAGTTCCCCGCCTGCTGCAGCCCAGCTCTGAGCTCCTGATGCAACAATGTTGCAATTATAGAAGCTAAACAAACCCCAGGTACCTGCTTTTAGCCGCCAGCGGGCTCAGAGCTTAGAGCGCCAGTGATGGCAACGGAATTTCAATTATAGAATCTAAACAAACCGAGATACCTGCTTTCAGCCAACGACGGCCTCAGAGCTGGCAACGGCCTCAGAGCTGGAGCCGGCTCCCAGCTCCTCGTACAGCCATAGAAGGTAAATAAATCCCAGAATAAAAAATAAATTAAAAAAAGAGCCTGAGAGCTTCAGTCACCTGCCAGCCTGAAAATGGCCCTCAGTCGCTCACCCAGACTGGCCAGGCACCCCAGTGGGGACCCCCACTCTGAAGCGGGTGTGACCAGCTGCAAACAGCCATCAGCCCATCATCCAGGCTGGCCAGGCACCCCAGTGGGGACCCCCACCCTGACGGGGGTGCGACCAGCTGCAAACAGCCATCAGCCCCTCATCCAGGCTGGCCAGGCACCCAAGTGGGACACCCACCCTGATCCGGGACACCCTTCAGGGAAAACCAGCTGGCCCCCACCCGTGCACCAGGCCTCTATCCTATATAGTAAAAGGGTAATATGCAAACTGACCCTAACAGCAGAAAGACTGGGAATGACTGATCACTATGACACACACTGACCACCAGGGGGCAGACACTCAATGTGGGAGCTGCCCTCTGGTGGTCAGGGCGCTCTCACATGGGAGGAGCTCTGCTCAGCCACAAGCCAGGCTGATGGCTGCCAGTACAGTGGTGGTGGTGGGAGCCTCTCCTGCCTCCTCAGCAGCGCTAAGGATGTCCGACTGCAGTTTAGGCCTGCTCCCCGCTGGCAAGTGGACAGCCCCCAAGGGCTGCCGGGCTGCCAGAGGGATGTTTGATTGCCATCTTAGGCCCAATGCCCCGGGGAGTGGGCCTAAGGCAGCAGGTGGTCATCCCCTGAGGGGTACCAGACTGCGAGAGGGCACAGGCCGGGCTGAGGGACTCCCCTCCCCCCGACTGCACAAGTTTTTGTACACTGGGCCTCTTGTATATATATATAAAACCCTAATATGAAAATAGACCAAATGGCAGAACAACTGGTCGCTACGAAGTCCGCTGACCACGAGGCGGCGCACATGGAACATGGTAGGTGTCAGTGGTGGGTGGTGGCAGCAGGCAACAGAGAACAGAACATGGCGGGTGTCAGCCACATCGGGATGGTGGTGCAGGTGACCAGGGGTGCCAGACCAAGGTGGGGCGCTGGTCACTGTCATCAGGGTGAACCTCTAGTGATTACTGAAAATACTTTGTTCCCATGCACCTTGGTCTTGCCCAGCGCTTGCACCTGCTGCCAGTGCTGGCCCTGCTCGCACCTGCTGTTGGCACCAGAGCCACCACTCACACCCTCTGCCAGTTCTGGCCCCAGTTGCACCCACTACTGGTGCCAGCCCCAATCGCTCCATGCCATCAGAGGGTGGGGGTGGGGCTGGAGCCATCAACACGTGGAAGCAGTGGTGGCAGAAGTGGGGCTGCTGGTATATAGGGAACCCTGGGCCACAGCGGGAGGGGCCAGGGGGTGCAGAGTATGGGCCAAGTCCTGTCCCTGTGCCCACGGTAGCCTCATGGCCCACAGTTCCCTTCAAGGTGCACAAATTCATGCACTGCACCCCTAGTTTTTGATAAAAATTCTCAGCAAAGTGGGAATACAGGGAGCATATCTCAACATGATAAGGGCCATATATGACAAACCTACAGCCAACATCATACTCAATGGTCAAAAACTATAAGCATTTCCTCTAAGAACAGGAAAAACACGGGGATGTCTGCTTTCACCACTCTTATTCAGCATAGTACAGTACGTCCTAGCCACAGCGATCAGACAAGAAGAAGAAATAAAAGGCATCCAAATTGGAAAGGAGGAAGTAAAATTCTCATTATTCGCAGATGACATGATATTGTATATAGAAAACCCTAAAGACTCTACCAAAAAAAAAAAATACTAGATTTAATAAATTAATTTGGCTATGTAACAGGATACAAAGTCAAGAACCCAAAAACTGATGGCTTTTTTATACACTAACAATGAATTCTCAGAAAAAGAAACTAAAAAATAATCCCAGAGGTAAATACTGGAAATGGCTGCCTCGCACAACAACTTCAAAAATACAACTAAAAGACAAAACAGACATCATCCAGAACCACAGGAAGACTGGCTGAATGGAAATTCTACAATGAGAAGGAAAGAGAAAAGCACACTGCGACTCAGAGGAAGTGTGGAAGGAAAGTGCAGAGGTACGGAGGTTTGACTGTGTGTGAAAAGTGGCTGGCAACGGAGGACACCGGTGTCTTTTGCAATCGGGAGGGAGGCACAAGCTCCTGAGGGCCCTGACTCCAGTTTCGGGCGAGTCTCTGGGGACACAAACTCATACGGGGAGAAACTGGACTGTCTGGCATTGGTCGGCTTTCTTTCAGAGGTGCTTGCAGCGATTACTGGGACACTGAGACTTGGGGCCTCTTAGGGTAGGACTGAGGAGCAGTCATAGATGCTTGCTCCACCCTGTTGATCCCCTGAGACCCCACCCAAGCTGTGCACAGGGGCTTTTGCATATGAAAGGCCTGGCCCTTTGCAATCTGAAAATTACCTAACAGACTGCAGCTGGGTCAGAGAGACCCAAAACTTCAAAAAGAAGGCCTAAGGCCCCACAGCACTTGCATTGCTTCACAGCCTGGCCTCATCTGGGCACCTCCAAACCCCAAACAAAGAAGAGGAATCTGCATATCTCTCCATAGCTCCTGCTGGGTAGCCTTAGGCAGAGGCTAAATTAGCAGCTCCTTAGAGATCCAAGAGCCAGTGTACCCAGGGGTCAGAATGTGACCATCCAGATTACAGCTCCTCAGATCCATGAGGTTCACACTCAGGGGGCAGACTCAGTGCGCACCAAAGCGCCACTGAAGCAAGTCTTAAAAACAGCAAGAGAAGAACAGTCAGTTACCTACAAGGGAGTACCCATATGACTGTCAGCTGATTTCTCAACAGAAACTATGCAGGCCAGAAGGGATTGGCAAGAAATATTCAAAGTGATGAATACCAAGAACCTATAACCAAGATTACTTTACCCAGCAAAGCTATCATTCAGAATTGAAGGTCAGATAAAGAGCTTCACAGATAAGAAAAAGCTAAAGGAGTTCATCACCACAAAACCAGTATTATATGAAATGCTGAAAGGTATCCTTTAAGAAGAGGAAGAAGAAGAAAAAGGTAAAGATAAAAATTATGAACAACAAATACATATCTATCAACAAGTGAGTCTAAAAATCAACTGAATAAATAATCTGATGAACAGAATAAACTGGTGACTATAATAGAATTAGGGGCATAGAAAGGGAGTAGACTCAGTATTCTCAGGGGGGAAAGGGGTGTGGGGGTGCGGGAAGAGAGTGGACAAAAATCATACACCTATGGCTGAGGACAGTGGGGGGGGGGGGTAAGGGCAGGGGGTCGTGTGGGACCCAGGTGGAGGGGAGCTATGGAGGGAAAAAGAGGAACAACTGTAATAATCTGAACAATAAAGTTTTATTTAAAAAAATAAAATAAATTCAAATTGTAAAAAAAAAAACAATCCCATTTCCCTTGCAACAAAAAAATGAAGATACATAGGAATAAACTTAACTAAGAAGTTGTAAAAGACCTGTACTCAGAAAACTACAGACATTGAAAAAAAGAGATAGAAGAAGATATAAACAAGTGGAAGAATATCCCATGTTCATGGATTGGTAAAATCAACATCATTAAAATGCCCCTACTATCCAAGGCAATGTGCAGATTCAATGCAATCCCTATTAAAATACCAATGGCATAGTTCACAGAACTGGAACAAATACTCCAAAAATTTATATGGAGTCAAAAAAGACCCTGAGTAGCTGCAGCAATTTTGAGAAAGAAAAGCAAAGTTGGAGCAATCACAATACCAGATTTCAAATTATACTACAAAGCCACCATAAGTAAAACAGGTTGGTACTGCCAAAAGAGGCATATAGATCAATGGAACAGAAGAGAGAACCCAGAAATCAACCCAAGCCATTACACTCAATTAATATTTGACAAAGGAGGCAAGAGCATTTAATGGAGTCAAGAGAGTCACTTCAATAAATGGTGTTGGGAAAATTGGACAGATAGATTAAAAAAATGAAACTAGACCACCAACTTACAACATAGACATGAATAAATTCAAAATAAGATAAAAAACTTAAATGTAAGTCATGAAATCATAAAAATCCTAGAAGAAATCATAGGCAGAAAAATCTGACATCTCTCATAGCAATATGTTCACAGATACATCTCCTAAGGCAAAGGAAACTAAGGACAAAATAAACAAATTGGACTACATCAAAATAAAAAGCTTCTGCACAGCAAAAACAAACAAACAAAACAAAAACAAAAAACAAAAAAACCCCAAACCATCAACAAAATGAAAAGAGAGCCCACTCTATGAGAGAACATATTTTGCAATGATACATCTGATAAATGGTTAATATCCAAAATATATAAGGAATTCATATAAGTTACAAAAGGAAGACAAACAATCCAATTAAAAAATGGTCATAGGACCTAAATAGACACTTCTCCCAAGAAGACATACAGATGGCCAAGAGACATGAAAACATGCTCAAAGTCACTAATCATCAGAAAGATGCAAATCAAATCAACAATGAGGTACCATCTCACACCTATCAGAATGGCTATCATCAACAAATCAACAAATGACAAGAGCTGGCGAGGATATGGAGAAAACGAAACCCTCATGCACTGCTAGTGGGAATGCAGTGGGGGTGAGTGGAAAACAGTATGGAGTTGCCTCAAAAAATTAAATATGGATCTGCCATTTGACCTAGTGATCCCACTTCTAGGACTATAACCTAAGAAACCCTGAAACACCAATGAGAAAGAATGTATGCACTCCTGTGTTCATAGCAGCACAATGTACAATAGTTAATATCTGGAAATAGACCAAGTGCCCATCAGTAGATGAGTGGATAAAAAAACTGGTACATTTATACCATGGAATACTATGCAGCAGTAAAAAAAAAAAAAGAATAATCTCTTACTCCCTGAGACAGAATGGAGGGTCCTGGAGACTATCATGATAAGTGAAATAAGTCAGTCAGAGAAAGACAAGTATCACATGATTGCACTCATATGTGGAATCTAAATAATAAAATAAACTGATGAATGGAATGGATCCAGAGACTTGAAACATGGAACAGAGTACAGAATCTCAGAGGGAAGGCAGGGGAGAGTGGATGGGTGGGAGGTAATCAACCAAAGACCTTATATGCATATATGCATATAACCCATGAACACAGACAATAGAGTGCTAAAGGCCTATGGTGGTGGGGGGAGCAGGGGCAGACTGGGGGAGGGGTCAATGGGAAAAATGGGGACATGTAATACTTCAACAATAAAGCCTTATTGAAAAAAAAAAGAACTCGCTTAAGGAACAATACTTTGGTAGGTAACTGAAGGGAGCTGGCTGTTTAACCAGAAACACTAGGGACCTACTTTTGAAAAGCCACCCATTCTTAGCCTCTAGCAGTGATTCTCAACCTTCTGGCCCTTTAAATACAGTTCCTCATGTTGTGACCCAACCCTAAAATTATTTTCGTTGCTACTTCATAACTGTAATGTTGCTACTGTTATGAATTGTAATGTAAATATCTGATATGCAGAATGGTCTTAGGCGACCCCTGTGAAAGGGCCATTGGACCGCCAAAGGGGTCGCGACCCACAGGTTGAGAACTGCTGCTCTAGGGCATATCCTCCAAGAATAAACTGATTCTTGAATGAATACTTTGTAAACCGGTTTAGAAGCACAAAGGCCATGGACTGAGCCTGCAACCACATTACCCAAATGAAGGCACCGCCAATGTGGAAGGAAACAACATTCTTCTTGGGCTGTCCTTCCCAAGAACGTTTTGGAGGATAGTGGAGGATGACGCTTTCACGTCTCTGTGCTCGAATGACAACGGAGACACCGTGATCATTGAGGAAAATCTTTTCCAGAGGGAGATTCTTTGCCAAAGGGGCGAGGAACAAACCTTTGAATCTAAAAGCCTGAAGAGTTTCATCCGCTTGTTGCATCGCCATGGTTTAAACAAAATACGCCCAGGCAACTCTTCAGTTTGCTCTCAAGGGAACAAGATAATGGTAAAGTAGAAAGTCCTCCCATGTCCTATGTTCCCTGTTACTCAAACATTTTCCTAGTGGACCCAGGAGAAGGATATACTGAAAGGACTTCATTTTAGGGTCTAACCCTTTTGCACATGATACAGTATTTATCAAAAGATGAGAAAGTATAGATTTTCAATTGAAACTATAGCCCCCTTAGAGATAACCTGCAGAAATGAGTAAAGACTCTGAGAGGCCAGTTAATGTATATTTTCTCCACAAGTGACTAAATTAATTAATGTTGTTTCAAATCTACAGAAATTGCAATTTCCAGAGAGGCAAGCCTTGGCTCCTCGAGAACATTAAGACACAAGGCAACCAGGTGATGCGCATTTTTCCAGCGACCAGTGTCACCCCCCCCCCCAAAGAGAAAGAAGAAGATGGCCCCCACAAGACACTCCCCAAGAACACACCACGAGGACGGCAGCAAAGAAGCTGAGCAAAGGCTAGGAGACAGGCAAGAATGATTGGGGACCCAATGCCACCCAGGCATTCGAGTTCTCGGTTCCTCAGCCCATGGGCAGTGCCAAGGAGGTCTAGTGTCCAAGTGCAGCAGGTAGTTCAAGTGGGGACGGCACTTCTGGTAGTGTCATGTTTGTGCCCATGGCTACTGCCAGAACCAATGACACAGGGGATCTGCTCCCTACCCCCGCAAATGAATTACTACAAGGTTCAGTGATGTCTTTGTACAACATCTTCTATTCTACTCTGATTGCTGGCCTTTTAGTCATGGCTCCATCAGAGGACCCTGACCAGGCTGAGGAGGAGTAGGAGGGCTCCTCAGATAACAAGTGTTTAGTCTGTGAGCAGTTCAAGGACAATGCATACCCATAATATCACAAGCTTTGTAACCACGAATCTATTTCCGCTTTAATAAAGAAAGGCAAAAACTACATGGTACAAAATACACAATCCAACAAGAATTGTGAGTCCATGTTCTTCTGTTTCCGTGCCACATACCTCATCAGATGAGCCTGAGGAGGCTAGAAATCCTGGCCCCAGACAGGCTTTTGTCCCCATTGTTCCCTTCCATTTTCACATTCTCAGCCAAAGATCTGGCTAGCGAGTCCTGAGGCAAGCCCAGGAAGATCTGGTCCCCTGAGCCTTGCCTACTGGATAGGAGACAGAACTGCCTGGCTCCTGACCTTGGCGGAATCACTTTATATTAGTCATGCATCCTGAAACAGGAGGATCTTTACTCACAGGTCCCCCTATGATGCCAGGAAGTTTCTGATCAGTTTCTGAATATCTCTAGCTCAAGTTCCAGGGGCCTTGCAGAGAGGCCCACCTAGAATTCAGGCCACCCCATCTGCTAAGCCAGTGGTCGGCAAACTGTGACTGATGAGCCACATGCGGCTCTTTGGCCCCTTGAGTATGGCTCTTCCACAAAATACCGACTTCTGCACATGGGCCACGAAGTTTCAATCGCACTGTACGTGTGCGCCCGCACGTGGTATTTTGTAGAAGAGCCACACTCAAAGGGCCAAAGAGCCACATGTGGCTCACGAGCCACAGTTTGCTGACCACTGTGCTAAGCAGTGTATAACAGAGCCAGTCTGTCTCAGAAGACTGACCATTCCAGTCAATGCCTGGGAGAAAGCCCATCATCCTCACAGCTAACAACCATTAGTAACCCTGCTAGAAGGGACCCAAATAAATTAAAGATTGCTCACACAGAAAAACAAAAAAAACCTCTACCCATCACTTTTCCATCAGAGCTGTATTTCAGATCCATTCTTGGGTCACAAGGTAGCTATGTGACATGTGTAACACAAGCCCTCTTGAGCCCAGGGACACTTTTACAACAGACCAGTCACACTTGCCAGGAGAGACAGCACTTTGTTTCAAAGTCTGATGTCCCTTTCACAGTGAATGAGACCATGCCTGGCTGGTCACCCTCTGGCAATCATTCAGTGCCCGCTCCCAGGCCGCCCACAAGGACCCCTGGGTGCTGCTGAAGTGTTCTCTGAGTTTGACCAGAACAAAGAGACAGGAGTCCCAAACAATAACCAGTTCTCCGAAAACATTTTTCTCTGTAAAACCCAGGAATGAGCAGGACCAAAAAGAGTGATAGCACCAAGATATTTCTTGACAGCTTTCCCTTTTCCCTAAAGGTCAGAGTCCTTGACACAGTCAGTGAGCCCAGAGAGGCATCTCACAAGGACAGTCGCCTACATCTGGGCACAGAAATCTGTTTATCTGAACAGCAGATGGTGGGTAGTGCTCTCCATGGTGGTGCCAATTCAGTTGAACCTGACTTCTACAACCAGGACATGATGGCCTGTTGATGGTCATGATTCAGCTGGGTTCTTGGTGACCTTCCTGTGGAGTCTTCCTGCCCTAGGGGATCAGGTGCTGTGGGATGCCTACCTGGAAGATATCCTTTCCCCCTTTCCTGGGTATGGGCTCCAGTAACCACCTGGGGTTTGAAAGTGCCCTCGGGTACTTCTGCTTCAGGTTGGTCAGTACAGCCTGCTTTTCCAGTTCCACAACCTCCTCAGGAGCCACGTTTACTGGGCCTGCAAAGATTCCCCCATGTCAAGGAGCCCTGGGCACCACAAGAGAAGCACTGAGATGTTTGCCCTTCCATAAACCAAAGACTTCCTGTGAGAGGAAATGGTTATTCAAAGTTAAACCCACTAGAGGCTAAGCTGATTTCACCAAAGGGACACAGAGTGAGCTGGGTCCCTCTGACTGAGCACTTCTGATGTGTCAAACTCTACTCAGGGAATTCTGGGTGAGGCCGAGGAGAGAGAGCAATGAAGAGGACAGAGCCTGGTCCACTAATGGGCAGGTCCCAGCACGACTGCTGTGGGCAGCACCTACAGGTCAGAACGGCCACAGTTTCAAAAGAAAACAAGCCCCAAACTCCTGAGCTAGGTCCTGTGTGTATTCTTGGAGGGCTGTGAGCAGCTCTCGGGGTGTCAGGCCTTGCCAGCAATCACTCCTTGCCCATAGTTCTCCCTTCACTGAGCAGGGCCTGAATCTGCATGGGCTTACACCCCAGCCTCTCCCGCCAGTGGGCTCTTCCCAGTCCCTATGAACAATGTGGATGGCGATGGTGCAGTTCCTGTGGCTGCTCACTAGGGTCGCCAACCAGTCTCCAGAGTCTTGACCCATTTAAGACCAAGCCTGCATAAGGCTGCCAGAAGGAGAGGCAGGAGAACTCCATCTCCCCAGAGATCCGTGGGCCTCTCGTGGCCCGAGGAAACCCAAAAGTGTGAATGTCAATAAGCATCATGCATCAGCCCTCCGTGTTCATGGTCTGTGGGCTGACCTCTCCCCCCAACGTCCCCTGGGGCCCTGGAACCCCACTGACTGGGATGGTGGGAGAGCAGAGAGTGACAGCTCCTTCTCTCTATCCCCATACACTCAGCTGCCAGGCCCCATGGAAAGGGCTGGTGATGCAGATGTCTTGCCAATCAGATGGAGTCTTTGGGGAGCTCAAGGAAGAAGGTGGAGACATGTAAGGAGATGCACTCAGGACCGGGTGTGGTCAGTTCCACAAAGGAGGTCACTGAGACCAGGGGAGCACAGAGAAGGGAGAAAGGGCACTTTGGCTTCACACCAGGTGAGTGGGTTCTAGTCCTCTCCCAGCACAGACCCTCCTGGGCTTTGCTTCTTCTCCCCATGCCTACCGGCCCAATACTGTAAGCTGCCTCCTCTTTTCACCCCAAGGCGTTGCAGTCCCTATGCATCCCGATCCCTCTTCCAAGGCTTCTGGTTGCAAATCCTTATAATCAAACCTCAGCTGGGCCCTTGGACACCACTGTGTGAGCTTAGATCATTCTGCCAGGTGCCTACATTCGACCACTTTGGGAGCGACATTTCTCAATCCAATGGCTGCACCACTACTTATCTGCTGTCAGCAGACACTCCTGGCCCTTACTGCAGCCTAGAGAAAGGAATAACAGGACCAGGAACAATTGGCACCAGTACCCACACACCATGCCCCTATCAGGCCCTGGGGTGGGCATGATCCACGGATCCTAGAATTCAATCCTCAAGTAAGTGAGTGGGCAGTGCCATTGTCACCACATTCTACAGTTGAGAAGGTGGCACCTAGGGATAAAAATATGGCCCATGATCTTGGGCCCTGACTGCCTCACCCCCTGTTCTTGCCTCTTTTCCTAGTACCTGGGGAAGGGGGTCGTTCCTCCTCAGAGCTGTGCAGTCGCAGGAGCAGAAACACAGCCTGCAGACTCAGCCGGGTCCTAGTACCTGGCAGAGCTCAGTCTCCATAGGGCTGTGAGTACCTGCCCTTAAGAGGATAGTCAGAACCAGTGGCTACACATCATCATCATAGGGCCTGAGCCTCATTACCACACTCCACATGAGCACCCCCACTCTGCTTGTCTTTCCGCTCCTGTCTTTAAAGGACATAAACCTGATATCAGCTATTATGTCCTTGTGCTTATGAAAACACACCCACTCTCAAAGACCAGGCTCCAAGGACAAAAGCTGCCACCTGTTCACTCTCTTCCCAACCCAGTGTCCTGACAGTCCCTGTGCCCAGCTCCTCTGCATTCCCTCCCTTTCTCTATGGCTGGGTCTCCTACCCCTGGGCTCTGGACCCCACTTCTTGCTCAACTCAGAACCATATCCATAAAGAAAAGGACTTTACAAAGGTAATCAAGTTAAAATGAGACCCTCTTCCAATGACCCATGACCTCACCTAAAGAGGGAATTTACAGACAGACATGTACACATGAGAACACCTGGTAAAGATGAAGGTTAAGGCCTATAAGCCAAGGGGTGCCAAAGCTTGCCTGAAAACCACCAGAAGCCTGGGGACAGGGATGGACAATTTCTCTCTCAGTCCTCAATATAGGCAAACTGGGCCCACATTTCCATCTCTGACCTCCAGCCTCTGCAACAGTGAGACAAAACATGTCTGTTGGTTAAGCCACTAGGGTTGTGGTGCTTTGATGTGACCACCCAGGCAAATGGCCACAGAGGCAAAGATCTTCCCCTACATCTCCACAGGGTGGAGAATGGTTTCGCCATCCACAGCCCAGCAAATACATTCTTTCATGTCTACATTTTCTTCTAGCCCACATTTTGCTGCCTGCATAGTATCCCATTGTGGGCCCCATGATTGACTGACTTTCCCGTGCTGATGAAGAGTCACAGACTGCTTTGCATTTTGTGCTACTATAAGGGACACTACCACAAACACTCATTGACTGTCGACTTGTTAGGCAGAGGCCTGGGTCACATGCATGCACATCTGAGATGCTCATAGACGCCAGCAAATGGCCTTCCACAGAAGCTCACCCGTGTATGCCCTGCCAACCATGGGGCAGGGTGCAATTATATCATATGCTTGGGGGTTCTGAGCATCGCCACTGTGCTTAACCTTTACCCACCTGCTGAATAACAAAGGGTCACCCTGTCATTGGGTTTAAATTATTTATGGAAGAGGCTGGCTGTTCCCCTGTGGCCTGGCCATTTGTATTTGTTCTACTGGGGTATATGCCTAGTTTCCACCATGGAGTTTTGGGACCTATTCTCATCAAAGCCACAAAATCACAATAAGGAGACCGGGTCTGCATGGGTGGCATCCCTAGGGAGAGCTGAGGTCACTCTAAAGGCACGAAGGGGGCTGAGTGCCCTCCTACCTAGTACCTGCTTTGTGGCCTGCGGAAGACACACTCTTCCACTTGCCTTTGCTTGTTCACCTGCACGAGGACAAGAGGGATAATGAGCCAAGGTCATTAGGGACAAGACAGCAATGTTGGCTAACATACCAGAACAGTCTACTCAGCAGAGATTGGAAACCACCAGGACCAAGGAGGTTCCAGCTGGTGGGAAACACATGTAGCACCTTACACAGGGTTTGGTTCTGCTAATCATAGCAGTAGCTCTCTCCTGCCCTACCTGTTCAGGTAGGCCCATCCAGCTGCACAGAAAACCATGATGGCCCATCCAGCTGCACAGAAAACCATGTCATGTAAGGAGGTCATGTTTTTACAGCCCAGCAGAGCCCCGTCACCAGTAGGAGAAAGCTCCCCCTGCCCTCACATCATCAAATGGGAAGGATTTGGGGACCCTACAATCTCATTCCCCTCAATGTAATCCTGGGTAGGTCCCACTGGAAGGGTTGTCATGGGCAACCAGCTGAGCACCACACAGTCTGGGGTCTGGATGAGGTGGTGACAGCCTAAAGGCCAAGCAGGAAGCAGGGAGGACAGACCTGTCCATGTGGACCACTACAGTCGTTTCTGTGAGCAGAGGCAGCAGAGGCCTGTCCCAGGCACACACACACTTACAAGGATGGTGGGCAAGTGAAGATAGCCAGAGGAGGAGACAGAAAAGTGTGGCCTGAGCTGGGGCAGGAATGCTTGCAGCCCCACAGCAAACCATAACCCTGGAGTACTATCTTTCCGAGGGCCCAGCAGGCCTGCAGCCGAACTGAGCATCCCCACTCCCTTCTGGAGACTCAGATCTCCTGGCCCCACTGGCCATGCAGGTCGCTATGCTAGGTTGACCCAGCTGAGACCACCACACAGGACAGGACAGGCCTCCTACTCCCTGCGGCCCAGGGAGACAGCCAGTGTGGAGAAGAGCGCCTCCCAGGACCTGAGGAGGAGAGGATTCTGGGACGCTGAGAGCACAGAGCAGCAGGCCAGCATCCTGGCTGCCCCTCAGCTGCTCCAGGACCGCTGACAGCTGACCGTTGACACCCACTGGAGTTGGTAAGCTACCCCGCGCTGGCAGAGATAAAAACCCCGTTTCTTGCTGGCTTACAAAGGCACATAGACACATACATCCGGAAGTAGCACGCCAGGACACAGCAGCACTCCATGACGTAGCAGCACATGTGCCAGGATTCTGCAGGCACTTAGCTGGCGCGCAGGTAAGCAGCTGGGTAGAGACTTAGACACGCATGCAGACCACGGTTGCTAGGAGACATTGTTGGACTCACCGGACACTGAGGCTCACAAGATGACCAGGGCAGGTTGGGATCTCCTGACCAGTGGCCAGTGGGAAGGGCTAGGCAAAAAGTGGGGCGGGGCTTGGGGAGAAGGCGGTACTGGGGGGTGGGAGGCGGGAGAGAGTATCTGGGTGAGACCAATGGAGAAAGCCAGGGGGGAGTAGCTGGGGCCTGAATTGTGAGAAAGCTGGGGAGGAGCTGTGGAAAGGGGTTGGTGGAGCTGTGGAAAACCTGGTGGAGGTGGATCTGCGGGAAAGGGTGGAGGAGGCAGAGCTGAGGGCTGAAATGTGAGAAAGCTGGGATGAGCTGTGAGATGGGGTTGTTGGAGCTGTGGAAAAGCTGGTTGAGGAGGATCTACGTGAGGTGGAGGAGGCGGTGGAGCTGGGGTCTGAACTGTGAGAAACCTGGGAGGAGCTGTGGGATGGGGGTGGGGGAGCTGCGGAAAAGCTGGTGGAGGAGGATCTGCGGGAAAGGGTGGAAGAGGCAGAGCTGAGGGCTGAACTGTGAGAAAGCTGGGAGGAGCTATGGGATGGGGTTGGCAGAGCAGTGGAAAAGCTGGTGGAGGAGAATCTGCATGAGGGGGTGGAGGAGGCGGAGCTGAGGGCTGAACCTATAGAAAGCTGGGAGGAGCTGTGGGATTGCAGTGGGGGAGCTGTGGAAAAGCTGGTAGAGGATCTGCAGAAGGGGGAGGAGATGGCAGAGCTGGGGTCTGAACTGTGAGAAAGCTGGGAGGAGCTGTGGGATGGGGTTGGCAGAGCTGTGGAAAAGCTGGTGGAGGAGGATCTGCGGGAGGGGATGCAGGGAAGCTGGGGAGGCTGAGCTCAGAGGGGGTGAAGGCGGAGGCGGGTAGTGGAGGAGCTGGGGGACAGTGTCTGAAGGCAGACTGGTGGGAAATAGCTCTGGGAGTAGATGGGAAGGAGCTGTGGCTGAGGCAGAACTGGGGGGTGGTGAAATGTGGGAAAGCTTTGGGAGTAGCTGGGGGCAGAACTGTGAGAAAGCAGAGGGTGGAGCTGCAGGGTGGAGGTGGATCTGGGTTTGGAGGAGGGCAGAGGGGGTGGGTTGCTGTGGAGATATATCTCAGCTGCAAATAGCTGGGGATGGAGCAGAACTAAACTAGGAGGGAGCTGAAGAGGATTAGCTTGTGAGGAGGGGGGAGTCACCAGGAGAGTGGGGCAGAGCTGGAAGGATGTACCTTTGGGCACTGGGAACCACGTGGCAGGTGGCTTCCCACTCAATGGCCAAGGCCAGGCAGTGCCCTTTTGATTACCATGACACCTGCCCTCAGTCTGCCCTGCACCAGTAAGCATGTGGCAATGTGGCAGCCCGGGGCCTGAATGACCTAAGGGGACCCTGAGAATGGACCCCAGGGGATATGGAGGCCCCAGACAGGACAACTAGACTGAGTCCTGCACCTGAGGTCTGAATGCCCAGGCCAGCTCTGCTTTCTGCAAGATCCTCCATACCCCTACACACCCCACCCTAGCCCCTGGTAGTGCCTTGAGCTAAGGTCTTCACATTGGCATTTTTTGTTGCAGGTGAGAAGAAAAGTCCCCACTGTGTTTCCTGCTGACCCTCAGAGATGACATGTCTCAAACAAATCCACCTTCCCTATCAGCTGTTTCTACTCTTCTAGCTCTCAGTTATGGGCTCAACCTCTTGGTGCCACCACACTTGACTCCTCCTGCCCACTGACCCATGCTCTTCCTCACTTTTATTTGATGACCAAGGCCCGTGTCCCTGCCTCTGAAATGCCTGATCAGAACAAGTGCTACTCTTTCCTGTCCCCGCTGCTACTCCCTGAGTTCAGGCTTCATGGTCTGGGGCCAGTGCTATTACCTAAGTCTCCCCCACTGGCCTGGACAACCCTGTCTTTTCTCCTCCAGTGGGTCCTACAAGTTGCCATCAAACTACACATGTGTTCTCATCAACCCAAGACAGGAAACCCTGTGGAGTCCTCTCTTGTTTAAGGGCAAACTCCTGGGGGTCTAGGAGAGCATTTCAGTGGTCCCAGCCCTCCCTCATCACCCTCTGGGTCACAGTGCTGCAGAGTCCCTGCACCCTGGGCATCTGAACGCCTTCTACCAGGACTCTGCCTCTGGCGCCTGTACTTTCTGAGGCCTGGAGTGCCTGCCTCATCCTGTCCTGGCAAACTCCTGTCCTTCCAGGTGCAACTTTAACATCCCTTCTTTACCCCACAAACAAGCATCCGGTACTCTTGTGTCCCCGTTCTGGTAGCACCTTGTACCTTCCCACATACCCTCCTTCACTGGGCTCTTACCTCCCAGGGCTGTAACTCTTGTCACTGAGATCCCCTCAGGGGCTCCGAGTTCTTTGAAGGCAAGGCTTGTGTCTTCCTGGTTTCTGTAAACTGAGTGCCCAGGCCACAGTAGTTGCATAGAAATGTTGACTCAACAGAGGCTTTTCTTTTCCAGTGAGCTGCACCTACTCTCTTCTTGCAGAAGCTGGCGGTAACAGGAATGCTGGCCATGAGGTGAGGGACAGAGGGTACCTTCATAGGACTTAGGCCTCAGGGCTGCAGGGGGCTTTAATGATCACCAGGTCCAACTCCATCCATGCTGGCTTCCCCTCCTCCGCTCCTCACCCCCAAAATCATTTCTAGCTGCTGACACTGAGGATCTCAGAACTTCGTGTAGGAGTTTCAAGACATGAAGGAGGGTCTCCCTATTGGCCAGCTTGTGCTGTTCCTCCTGAATCCTCTTGTTTGAAGAAATGGAACTTGCCCAGTGAGCTAGAGACACTCTATGGCTACTGGTGGGAAACAATGATGGCACTACAGAAGGACTCATTTTTCTGTCACTCTTGTTTGCTGAGAACATGGTGTATGATCTCTCCTTTGGGGAGCAGAACAGTAAAGGTGAGGAGGGTGGTCTAATGATGGGGAGCTCCAAGGGTGGTGGCTGCAAGGTCAATTCCATGCCGAGTACGTGGACTCAAGAAGCGTGGCCTGGCCACGTTGCAGGTGAGGGTGGGATGGTCTTGGCTGCCACTGTTTTAGGGACCCAGTTGCAACTCAATCCTGATTTTTAGTACAAATAAAACGTGGGCACAGAAACCTAAAACGGTCTGATTTCTGACTGCCAGGTGACATTCTCTCACCAACTGCTACCCATCCCCTCTCAGGAACAAAGTCCTGGCAGGTAAGAGCCCAGTGAAGGAAGGTAGGTTCCCCTCACCTGCCAGACCAGGCCCCCTCCTGCCTTCCACTGCTTGGCCTTGCACAGGTGCCCTGGAGACCTGGCAGCTCCCAAGGGATATTGGGTCCTTCTTGGGACTCCTCCTGCTCCCTCCCAGCCACCTGCCGTACCTCTGCACCCCCCCCCCCCACAGACACTATGACAATAGTCACTGCCTTCCAGGGCAGAAGGGAGGCTCCTCCTCAAGCTCCACTTCTTCCCCAGCCTTCATTTCCATCCCATAACTCACCCAGTCTTTCTTTTAGGAAGTCCGTGCCATTTCTGTCACTGCTCTTTGAGGGGGCTCTGCTCATGAACACAGCCACCTCTTTAGAGCCCAGGGCACTTGCCAAAAGTCAGCCTCCCTTTCTTGTCCCCCTGCTGACACCAGAGAGAACACTGTTCCCCATGGCCTTCTGAGCATTTGCCTTTGCAGTTTTCTGCCCCTCTCCACCCCAGTGTGCATCATTCTTTGGCTCTGCGGCCCTGTGAGGTTCCAGTTTGCTTCTGCCACAGGTTTGTTGGCACCACCCTGCTCAGAGCTGCTTGTCCCAAATTCCTGGTTTCCCTCCTCTACTTCTCAGCATCTCTTGTTTCCTCCTCCAAGAACTACCTGTGGCCCATCCTTCTCCTGAGCTGCTTGTCTTTTTTGTGTCAAGTTGTGGGCACGTATTGTGAAATTAGGAAGTTAATCCCACGTTGGTGGTTTCTGTTTCAGATCTCTCCTTGTGCTTCTGAGGGATGATTTCCTTCTTCCTGCAGGCCTGCTCTGGACTCACTGTTCACCTAGACTTCCCAAATTGTAAGTGACTCCACAGGTCAGGTACTGTACCCCTGCCCCTCCCGCTGGAGGCTGCCTGCCACCTGGGATGAGAGGTCCTCTGAGAGGAGATGCCGTTGGGTCCAGCAGTCTGCCTGTGACAAAGGGCTCCTTGTCTCTAATTTGCTTGGTCACCCCTTGGCCTCAGTTCCGTGCCCGGGACTGATGCAGAAGATGCGGGGCAGCCTTGGCTGTGTGGGAAGACAGCAAGCCTTGTTACTTCTTCCCCAACTCTCCCATTTGGACTCCTGAGCCTCAGGCCTGTTTCCAATATGCACACTCCTTGCCTCCCTTCTTCTCTGCCCCCTAGACAGCTCTGTTTGCCTGTGCCCCTCTCAACACAGTCCAGATCGATTGGTCCAACCTGAGAGCAGTACTTAATTCTGGTTTTGTCTTCCTAGTACTCCAAGGCTGTGGAAAGAAACTGTACTACAGGGATCCTGCAGACATGGACAGGTGACTTGGACTCCCTGGTTAGGTGTGGGGCCTGCTCACAGACCATGGCACAGCAGAGTTGGCACCTTGGCAGTTTCTGTGAACTTCTGGTGGCCCTTCATCCACATTCACATTACAAATGGTTATATTAACTGTAATTGGGGGTGGGGGCTGGGAGCCACTTATTTTCATGTTTCCATCATTCCTGGTCTCTTCCTCTATGTGTTCTTTACTCTCCTCAGTCTCTGAGCAAATAAGCCATGACCCATGCTCCAGGCCTTCCCTATCTCCTGGGTGGGCTTACATCATGCTGTGCAGTCCAGCTCCTGTGTTTAGGAGATTTGGGTATGGGGGACCTGGAGCACGTGTTGCCATCCTAGGACCATGGTTACAGGGCACTAATGGGTGGACTAATGGGCCATGTGCAGAAGACTTATTCCACTGACTCTTGAGTATCTGCCTGCTCACTGTGGCCACTATGGAAAGGACAGAAAGTACATGAAGAGTCAGGACAAAGGATGCTCGTGAGGCATTACCAGGAGGCAAGAACATTCACAATTTGGCCATATTCTCCCAGTTCTTTTGCTATGCATTTTCTCTTTACCCAGCTGAGTTCATGCTATAATACCACTTTGTCTTATTTCTGAAAGATTCCTCAGAAGAAATCTCACTAGGCTCAACAACTCATTCTGGAGTATATTGGATGCAGGACTCTCCCTACACAAAACCACTGAAATCCTCAGGAATGGCCCAGTATACCTTGGACCCAGTGACATCCTCTGCTCAGAAACTTCAGCACAGGATGTCTTCCTTAAGCATACACAGACACAGAGTTTACTGAGTCTCCCAACTCAGTGTCAGATTGGGCACTGAATTTCCCCTATCTTCCAACTGTCTGGGTTCCCCACTTTCCAATGTTCAGTCACCCAGCACATAGCTGGTGGTCCCTTTGGGAAGGGCTGGGGGATTATTCCAGTGTCTTCCAGCCATGGTTCTGCAATGTCCTTTTCCCTGGGGGCCCAGGCACCTCCCTGGTCGATGGTTCCAGGTCTGAAAACTGGCTCAGGGGCAGAACCTTGACAAGGCATCATGCATGTCTATTGGAGTAGCTGCCTCAGCCCCCTGTTGTCCATATTTACTCTTTTGAGTTTCCATTTTAGACTCTACCTTGGTCAGTTGGCCATCCATTGTGCCCCCAGGGAGGCCATGTTGTATTGTCCACCACCACCTGTCTATGTTGAACTCCTTGTGAGTGGTATTCCTTGTCATGAGCACCTGGCTCCTTTCCTTCAGTGTCTCCCCGGGATCTCTCTTGCAGTTTCTGGGGAGGGGAGGTGTAGTCCCTTTCTTCCCTTTCCAGGCCCTGCATGCTGTGCCTGTGTTGTGGGGTTGGGTCCTGCCTGCCAGTAGGCTGCCACCTCTCCCTGGTTTTCCTGGGACTTACTGGGTTGTAGCACTGCCAGTCCCTCAGCAAATTGGGACAGTTAGTGACCCTACCTGCATGGATGGAGGGCCCCTGTGGGGAACGCCGTGTGCCTTTTTTTCTCCCCCAGGCATGGGGTGGGAATGAGTAGGCTCTGCTGCCACAGACTCAGACCTTCCAGAGAAATCTGAGGAGTCCAGATCTTCTCAGGCCTTTGCCCAGATGCCCCTGTTCCTTGTGTCAGGGATACAGGTTTTCCCAAGTGGGTTTCTGATGTTGAGATGACAGACCTGCCTTAGTTGAATATTCAATGGTCTTTGAACATCCTTGAAGTTCAGCCACTCCAGTCAAATCCTGGCTTTGACCTTTGTCCACTGCCTGAGATGGGGACTACTCTATAAGCTATGGAGGAGACTCTGGGCTTCTCCCTTAGTTTTCACTTTTTTAGTCTCCCTAAGCTGGTCATCCCCTGTGGGTCATGAAAGCACAGAAGTCACCTCCATCCATTCACATACATTGCCTGTATCTTCTCACCTGCCAAGACATTCCTCTCCCACCTGCAGGTCCAGTGACTGGGCTGTCGCCTTGTGTCAGGGCTGTCTGCACACCACCTGCCCCCAGGATGGGTTCCTCATTTCCAACTGGGTGGGTAAGGAGTAATTATGCACCAAGACCTCCTTCTTACCACCATCTTTTGGGACCATTCTAGAACCCATCATTTTAGGTTGGGTCTTTCAGGAAACTGATGCTGAGAGGGAGGAGTCCAAAGGCTGATTGGGCACTAACACCCACTAAGGTAGCAGGGAGAAGGCAAGGTTGGGCAGGCTGTCAATTCATGCTTCAAAGTTGACCTGACAGTCTCTACCAGCCCCCCAAGTACCTGAGAGCCAGGGTCACAGTCAGAGGCCCGCAGTGGGCCCAGGGGTCAGACCGTCATTGTGTCTGAGTCCTTGCACCCAATATTGATGGAATGGGTGAACCAACACCTGGGATTGGTGCCCCAGGAGTGGGTGTATGCTAAGTAGTACACATAGGGCCGGAGCTGCCTCTGTATGGGCAGAACCTGTTCCATCTTGTGGTCGGCGTCTTGTGCATCAGGCCACTGCTGAACCAGGAAGTGGGTATTTTTCCAGGGCACTTGTTGGAGTGCACCCAAAGGGAGAGGGCAGAGATCAATAGACAACAAAGCAGATTAAAATCATAAGATACCTGCTCTGTGAGTCTCCTTGATGGTACAGGTACACAAGTGCACACTCCCCTCTACAGTACTCAGGACTGGGAGGGTGCACCTTCCATGTCGACCTGTGAACTGCAGAGTGTGAAACCAGGCAGAAGGAGGTTTGATGAACATGAAGAGGAAGGAACTGCTGGGAGAGGCTGAAGAAAGCTTCAGAGAAGAGGGCCTTTGAACAGGGTCGTAAAGGTAAAAAGGGTCTCCTTAGGTGGGAAATAGCAGAAGGTCCCCCTGAAGGAACTAGATATGTTCAGGGAACTGAGAAGGTTCATGGCTGGAGCAGGCACTTTTGTGGAGTGCCCCCAATCTGATACCAGATGAGGACTAGCTGTGAAGCAAGGCAGGCCGGTGCTGGTGTGGCCTTGGGCCTTATTTTAATAGCTTTGGGGCTCCCAGACCCAGCTGTACCTTGTTTGACAGGTTTTAGACTGAGAAAGGACAGGCCAAGTTTGAACCAATCCACATTCTTGCCAGCACTTGGTGTTATCCTTTTTTGTATTTCAGTACTACATTTTTTATGTTTCTCTCAATTTGATTTTTAAATTCTTTTATTGGATTTTTAATTTTGCAACTTTATTTTTAATTTCCAAGTGATCTTTCATGTTCTGTATGGAAAAGCTGCTGTGCACAGCTTGGGTAGGGTTGTAAATTGGGTGGGGCGGGGTCTAAGAGAATCTCCAGGGCAGAGCAAACAGCAATGGCTGCCAGTCAGCCCTGCACCGGGTAGGTCCCAGCAAAGGAACAATGACCGTTGGAAGCACCTCCTTCTGGAAGAAAGCTGCCCCCCCAGTTCCTGCCCCGATGCCAGACAGTCCAGTTTCTCCCTGTACGTGTCTGGGTCCCCCCATGACTCACCCGGCCCTGGAGCTCAGAACAAGAGGGAGCTAGTATCTCCCTCCCGATTAAAAAAGTGGCACACCCGGGTGCCAGCCCATTCCATGCCTCCGCACCTCCTACCAGTCTCAATGCGCTGTTTTCTTTACCTCTCTAGTTGTAGTGCTTCCACTCAGCCAGCTTTCCAGTGGTTCTGGATGATAGTTGATATGTATTTTAGTTGTAATTTTGATGTGGTTGTGGGAGGCATCAAGTACAGGTGTTTACCTATGCTGCCATCTTGGTTCTCCTCCAATAATTCTTTCTTATCGCTGCATTGCATTGTATTTGTTGACTATATCAGTCTGCTGACCAAATTTTTGGATACTGTTGAGGGCATTTGGATGGCTTCCAGTTTGAGATTACTATGAATAATGTTACTATGAATATTCTGGTACATGTCTTTTGGTGACTATAAGTGCTCATATCTGTTTGGTATATGCATTGGAATAGAATTGCTGGTTCATAGGATAGGCATGTGTTGAACTTTAGCGTTAGTAAATACTGCCACAAGGTTTTCTAAAGTGGTTGTATCAATGAACAAGGCCTACATGCAATGTGTGAAAGTTTGAACCAATACACATTCTTGCCAGCACTTGGTGTTATCCTTTTTTGTATTTCAGTTCTACATTTTTTACGTTTCTCTCAATTTGATTTTTAAACTATTTTATTGGATTTTTAATTTTGCAACTGTAGTTTTAATTTCCAAGTGATCTTTCATGTTCTATTGTCATTTTTCATAATAATTTGTTTTTGTTTTATACATTCAAAATCTTCTCAAATCTTTGTGAGGATATTAATAAAATATATTTTTGCTTGTCCTCTTTTAGTTATTCTGTACCTTAATCATCTTTTTCCTTCAGAGCCAACTTTGCTGGCTGTTTTTCTTGATATTTCTCTGTCATCCTGTATACCATCCTCAAATGTTTGGCCTTTCTTTGTTGTCTGATTGCACTTAAGACTGAGGCTGACTTGTTGCTCTGTGTACATGGGCAAGACATTGATTAGCAGACTTTGTTTTAAGATGAAGAGGAAGTGTGATGATAGCTTTTTGGGGGGCTCTCCAAATGTCATAATTGGGAGATTTTTTGTGTGGTTTCAATATCCACTTCAGCTTTGCTAGTCTCCCTAGACAATTTATTTAATTTCTTTACAGAAGAACTCTTATTATTTTTTTGTTGTTGTTCTTGCATTAAATACTGGCTTTGAGCTTTCTGGGGAAGAGTACTGTTCATATAGAAATCTTCAGTTAATCTCTATGCTTTAAACACTTCTTACTCCTGCCCTCTGTCAGACCTGCTGTCTCTGAGTTGGGAGACTGTCTAAGCTAATTTTGTTCCTTCCTTAGTTGAAATCCCCTTTGGAGCTATTCTAGACTGTCAGCTTCATCAGTCTTTTAACATTTTTAAAATTTATTTTTATTATTTTCTTTTTAATTTATTTTATTGTTGAATGTATTAGCCCTAGCTGGTTTGGCTCAGTGGATAGAGTGTCAGCCTGCGGACTGAAGGGTCCGGGGTTCGATTCCAGTCAAGGGCACATGCCAGGGCTGTGGTCTCCATCCCCAGTAGCGGGCATGCAGGAGGCAGCCAATCAATGATTCTTTCTCATCATTGATGTTTCTATCTCTCTCTCCCTCTCCCTTCCTCTCTGAAATCAATAAGGCTATAGTAAAAAAAGGAAGTATTACAGATGTCCCCCCATTTTTTCCCCATTTACCGCACACCCTCCCCTCCCAGGCCTTCACCA
Organism: Myotis daubentonii; assembly: GCF_963259705.1. Classification (NCBI taxonomy): domain Eukaryota; kingdom Metazoa; phylum Chordata; class Mammalia; order Chiroptera; family Vespertilionidae; genus Myotis; species Myotis daubentonii. Next base: position 14,824,101 of record NC_081861.1, read on the forward strand.
CACTATTGTTTGTGTCCATCAGCTTCATTAATCTTGATGTAGCAGCTTCCAGAAGTTTGGTGGAATTTTCAAGTCATTGCAGATCCCCTCCCATTTAAAAAAACCTTTTTTTATTGGGATAAAATTTACATAACATAAAAGTAATCATTTTAAAGGGAACAATTCATTGGCATTTAGTGAACTTACAATATTGTGCAACCATCACCTTTGTCTAGTTGCAGAGCATATTCATCACCCCCAAATGAAACTGTTTGGGGAAGAAATAGAATATTGGAGACCATCTATAAATATAAGAAATATTAATCATACTCTGTTAAATGTGATTGTTTTGTTCTGATTAAGGAAAGCACATTCTAACCTTGCTGGGAGTTGCACTTGGGACCTGGGAACTCACCTGGAAATGCTGCCCATCCTCCCCATCCCAGAGCTGCCTATTATCATGGAAAGATTAACAACCTTGTTGCAGAAACCAGAGGTGCCAGCCCTTTGAAAGCCCCCAGCCCTTTGCATACCCTCAAGGCCTTTGCAAAACCCTAGCTTACATTACCTGTAAGCTGCCCATTTTGCATACCTATTCTTATCCCTTTTGTCTACTTCCTCATGCAATCTTTGTCCTTCTACTCAATATAAGCAGCTGGCTTATGGGGGGCTGCAGAGCAGATTTTCGTGGATTACCTGCTGCTCTCCCATACTGCTGGCATTATTGGAATAAATGCTCATATATGATTCAACCCTGTCTCTGTTAAATTGGCTCAAGTAATGACAGGCAGCTCAGATCCATTGTTTGGTTACAAAACCCCATAATCTTTAAGCAGTTGCTCCCTAGCCCCTCTCCCTAAACCCCTGGCAACCACTAATTTATATTCTGTCTCTAGAGATTTACCTAGTCTTAATATTTTATATAAATGGAATCATACAATATATGACTTTTTGTGTCTGGCTTCTTTCTTTTTAAAAAATATTATCTTTAATATTATTATTAAAACTATAAACCACTTTTTAAAAATTTATCTTTATTTTTGAAAGTATTCAGATGTCCCCTTTGTTGTTTACTTCCCCATTGGCCTTCTCCACCCCCCACCTGCCCCTTCCAAGCCTTCACCACACTATTGTCTGTGTCCATGAGCTATGCATATCCTATCTAATAATAGACAAACATAGTAATTGACCATGCCTTCGCTAAGCCTCCCATTGGCTAATCAGCACAATATGCAAATTAACCACAAACAAAGATGGTGGCTAATTTGCATAGTGCAGGCAGGGTGGGACAGTGCAGCTGCCAGCCGCCATCCAGGCCCCCGTGTGCCACCACAGAAGCCATCTGCCTGCCGCCCCCGGCCCCAGAAGCCCCAGAAGCTGCCCAGAAGTCGGTGATGGGGGGAGATGGGAGTCCCCTGCCCAGGCCTGACACCTCTGGCGGAGGCGTCAGGCCTGGGCAAGGGGCCGATCCAGCAATTGGAGGGTGATGGAAGTCAACACCTCTGTCTGAGGCATCAGGCCTGGCAGGGGGCGGAGCCGGCAATCAGAGGGGTCTGGAGGTCCCCTGCCCAAGCCTGAAGCCTGGGCCAGAGGCATCAGGTCTGGGCCCGGGGCGGGGGGGGGCAAGCTGGCGATTGGTGTGAACTACAGAGGGAACACCTTTTCTGACCACTCATTGGCTAATTTCCCTGTATACCACTGGTAATATTCTTAGTAGCTTGGGTAATAAGAATACAAAAAGGTGATCTAGGGTTTTTCACCACACTCCTGGCGAAAAAAACGAAGGTCCACTGCTGGAGGGCTAAGAAATGTCATATCCTGCCCTAGCTGGTGTTGGTCAGTGGATAATGCCTTGGCCTGCTGATGCCAGGGTCTGAGTTCAATTCTGACCAAGGGCATGTACCTAGGTTGCAGGCTCCTCCTTGGCCAGGGCCCAGGTCAGGGCTCATGCAGGAAGCAACCAATCAAAGTGTTCCTCTCACTTTGATGTTTCTCTCTGTCTTTCCCTTTCTCTTCCACATTCTCTAATCAATGGAAACATATCCTCAGGTGAGGATAAAAAAATAATAAAGAAATCATTATTATATGAAAGACACATCTTGAAAATGCCTAAAGAAAGTTGTCATTTTTTCATGGTAAAGGGACTGGAGTCCGTGTTGATGAAAAAACCTTGGTGGCTGCGGTGACTGGCAGTGGATACAGCAGTGGGGTGATGGGGCTGGTGCCTTCGCCTGATCAGCCCGGTCACCTCCCACAAAGGGAGGCCAGACTGCGGCTTAGGCCCTATCCCTAAGCCGTCACTAGGACATCCCCTGAGGGCTCCCAGCATGTGAGAGGGGGCAGGCTGGGCTGAAGGACACCCCGCCCAGCGCATGAATTTCATGCACCAGGCCCCTAGTCTATATATATATATATATATATATATATATATATATATATATATATGGAGAGAGAGAGAGAGAGAGAGAGAGAGAGAGAGAGAGAGAGCGAGCTAGGGGCCATCACAATCAAACGGACGACCAAACAGATGACTGAACAGGTTGAGTGGGGCAACCAGGCCAGCAGGGGGTTAGTGACGGATGACCAAATGACTGAGCAGCAGGCTGTGTGGGGCAACCAAATGACCGAGCTCTAGGCTGCCTGGGGCGACCAGGCTGGCAGGGGGGTTAGTGAGGAGCGACGAAACGACTGAACATCAGGGTGTGTGGGGTGACCAGGCCAGCAGGGGGGAACAGTGAGGGGTGCCAGGCTGGCAGAGGGGGGCAGTGAGGGGTGACCAGACTGGCAGGAGGGCAGTTAGGGGTGACCAGGCCAGCAGGGCAGGCAGTAAGGGGCAGCCATGCTGGGGGGGGCATTTGGGGGCAACCAGGTTGGTGGGGGGGCAGTTCAGGGCGACCAGGCTGGCAGGCAGGTGAGCAGTTAGGAGCCAGCGGTCCTGGATTGTGAGAGGGATGTCCTGAGGATCAGGCCTAAACTGGCAGTCGGACATCCTCCGAGGGGTCCTGGATTGGATAGGGTGCAGGCTGGGCTGAGGGGACTCTCCCCCCCCCCCCGCATGAATTTCATGCACCGGGCCTCTAGTATGCATATAAGTTCCCCGGTTAATCTCTCCTTCATCCCTCCACGCCCACCTTCCTTCTGAAATTCATCAATCTGTTCCATGCTTATATGTTTCTGGATATTTTGTTCATCATTTATTTTGCTCATTAGATTCCACATATGAATGTCACACTTTGTTTATTAATTCATTTAAAGTTGGACATTTTGGCTAGTTCCACTTTTGGCTATTGAGAATACTGGTGCTGAAACAGGAATTTTAGGGGGATATAGGCAGGCTTAGGGAATTTTTAGAATTGGGGTCCATGAAAAAAACAACAACACACAACAGGGCTACAGACTGGGACAAGGTACAATTCCATAACACAAGGAAGCCAGGTGCAGTTACATTTCCATAAGACAAGGGAACTGGAAGTAGTCAAAAAAGGTCTATAGTTACAAAATAAAGAGACTTGCCACCTACACCCCCTGTTAATGAAGGCCTTCTTGCTGAGAGGGCCTTAGGAATCACTATAGTAACCAATTCAAAAAGGAATAGTGACCAATTAGAGGGGATATCAGGACACAGGAACTGCAGCCTTTATAAACTGTGGAAACAGGAAGTCTGGGGGACCCTTTCCCCTTCCCCACGTGGGAGTCCATTCTGTGGGACACTTTCCCTTTCCCCACGTGGGAATCTGTACTTGTTCTTCAATAAATTTCCACATTTGCTATACTGCTCTCTGTCTGTGAATTCATTCTTTGACTCTGGAGGACAAAGAATCCAGGTTCTAATCCAAATATTTCGTATCACTGCTATATACATGCATGTACATATATATTTTGGACACCTGTTTTTAGTTATTTTGGATATATAAGAGCAGAACTGCTGAGTCACATGATTACTCTATGTTTAACTTTTTGATGAACTGTATAACTGTTTTCCACAGCAGCTTGATCATTTTACATTTCAACCAGCAATGCACGAGGGCTCCAATGTCTCCACATTCTCACCAACACTTATTATTTTTAATGTTGTTTGATATTAGTCATCTTAGTGGGTGTGAAGTTCTACTTCACTGTGGTTTTGATTTGCATTTTCCAAATAACTAATGCATTTGAGCATCTTCTCCCATTCTTTCTTGCTGTCATATTATATTTGTTTTTTGCATGATTATTTTAAAGGGAGGAAAAGTGGTGAACACAGAGACTTGCCACCTTCAACCTCTGTTAATGAAGGCCTTCTTGCTGAGAGGACTCCCCTTTAGGGCTGTCTGCCTCTTTAGGGCTTGCCTCGGCTGCAGACAGTCAATTTTCCCAAGATTAAACCCCTCCTAGTATAGTCACATTTAATGACTTATTAAGGTGATATATAAATACCTTGCCATCTCAAGATATTGAGAGTAACTTAAGACAACTCTGAAGGGCTATTGTATCTCTAGACTGTCCTGTGTGGTTCACCAAATCCTGTATCATAGCTCGTGTGACCAGTTTGTCCAGTCTTGCTCCCTTCTCAAGCTTTCTATGGATATTTCTCCCAAAGGCACTTCCTAATAAACATCCTCCTGCACATTTAACTCTGTTTTAGTGTCATCTTTTTGATGAACCTAATTTATAAAGAGACAGTAAATGCATATATCTGGTTCATTGACTTGAACTGGAAGTGGAACTAATCATTATTTATTTAATTTTCCAGAAATGTATTTAATATTTGTTCTTGTTCATATAGCAAGATTGGGACTGTGTATTTTTTATGCTCCTCTTAAATCTCATGTAGGCTCTAAGCTACAGAGCAGTGCTAATCTTGAGACATCAGAGGCCTGATTTTATGATGCTCTCAGCCATATATTTTAGTTTTTAGTGAAATTAAGTTACTCCCTTAAAAACTGTTCAATAAATTGAAAGTACTGTGTAAATGCACCTGATGTTTAGGAAGGTGTTTCACCTTCTGGTCATTTGGGGGTATTGAAGTACTTTGAAAAATGTCATCTTTGAAATTTCAGTAGTGGGAATTACTCAGATCCTCAAATTTAGGGTGTCTATAGCAACCATGGCTATGTGTGTTCCTTAAATTGGATTATGTGTCCAAAAAGTCTGTCTTCAGCTTTCACTTTCACTTCTCCTGCATCATCATGTTCTTCTACTTCTGCATTTCACCTTTTAAGCCCCTCCGGTTGCCCTAAAAGTTCAAGCTCAACCGTGTCTGTGGCTTCTTGGACTTTGTTGGAAACTTGAAGACATTCCCTTTTCCCTCAACCTTTTCTTTGATTATGGCCATCTGAGGACAGAGATGCCATCTTTTCTCTCCAGAATTGTGTAGCCATCACATGCCCTGGGGAGCTTGTCTTAATGGGTACAGTTTCTGTGGAACAATATGGCTCTCATGGATTCTTTTATGGCTTTCAGAACTATAAGAAGTCACTTCCATGTCTACTTGAGTTTTGTTGGTTCACCCTAGGAAGTGATCTGACCTTGGGGTCAAATGTCTATTCATATTATGAACTAGTAATATTGTTGTGCTCATTTTCCATTGTTGGGTAACAAGTTACTACACATTTAGCAGCTTAAAAGAACACACATTTTTTTAAAAAAGAATACACATTTATTAGTTCACAGTTTTGTGAGACACAAAAGAAAGTCCAGGCACAGCTTAGCTGGATCCTTCACTCAGGGTCTCACAAGGCTGAGGTTGAATTGTTGACCAGGCTGCATTCTTTTAAAAAATATATTTTTATTGATTTCAGAGAGGAAGGGAGAGAGAGAGAGATCTCGCAAGATAGAAACATCAATGATGAGAAAGAATCATTGATTGGCTGCCTCCTGCATGCCCCCTACTGGGAATCAAGCCCACAACCTGGGCATGTGCCCTTAACTGGAATCCCCTTTGGAGCTATTCTAGGCTGTCAGTTTCATCAGTCTTTTAAAAAAAATTAAATTTATTTTATTTTTAATATATCTTTATTGTTGAAAGTGTTACAGGTGTCCCCCCTTCAGTTCACAGGCCAATGCTTTATCCACTGAGCCAAACTGGCTAGGGCCAGACTGCATTCTTATCTGGAGTTTGAAGTCTTCTGCCAAGGTCACATGGTTGTTGGCTGAGTACATTCCCTCAGGTCCTTAAGGTCACCTACAGTTCCCTGCCATGTGGCTCTATGAAGTTACAATATGGCTTTTCAAAGATCAGCAAGAGGATTTTCCTAGTGTTTTTTAGCATGATGGACTCCAATCTCCATTGTAATGTAGTCACAGGTGTGACATCTGTGTCACCTTCACCATATTTTATTGGTTAGAAGCACATATTCCACCCCACACCCAAATGGAGGGGAATATGCATGGACATGACTAATTGGGGTAAGCTTAGGGTGTGTCCACTACAGCTGTCAATGAATACTAGCTGTTCACCTTTATTCAAATCTAAAAACTCTTCCAGAAAGATGCAGATAAGATTCCATGCCTTGTCTGTCATCTCTCATATCTGTCATTAGAGGTCTGGCTATTGTTCTGAGCAAGCTTTCCAGCTGCCTCTTCTTGGTGGACTCCAACATCTCAGCAACATGTCAGAGGTGCTTGAATCAGTGTTAGATTAGGTGAATTTGTCTTCATATCCATTGCTTCCTCTGGGGAAACTCTTCTTTTTGACAAATCAAAAGTCTACCTGTGTTATGGTGATCAAGTTATATTTCTGCGTGTCCTTCCCACAGACAGTACACTCCTGTGGGAGGGTAGCAGGCAAGGACCAGTCTGCCTCCTTAATCCTCATGTAGTCCCCTCCCCCTAGGCCTAGATAAGATGGGACTCAGTGCACAAAAGAACCACAGACATTTTTAGAGGCAGGAACAGTGTGTGACTTTTGTCTCATTCTTCACATTGGTCAACCCTGGGGTATAGTGAATTATTTTTTCTTACTGGCTTTTTGGTAAGGACGAGAATATAATTAGGTCCTTAGTTTACAAGCTCATAGGAGGCACCAATTGCTGTGAGAAAGTATTACAGATCCCAAGGAAAGAGGAAATAAGAGTAAGAACAACTTTCTAAACATCCACTGGAGTATTTATTGACATTGGGCTCAGGCTTTCCTGAGACATTAGGCCATAATTTTGGGAGGAAAAGGGCAAGACTCTGAGCAGCCAACAGTACAAAGGAAGGGTTAGGATGAAGAGGGACAGCTGAGGGACCACTTGAAGCCTGGCAGCTTGGGCCCTTTTCTGGGGCTGACCCACCCTGAGGGCTCTGTATGCTCTGGCCTGGGGATAGCAGGCAGAGGCTGGCCCTTTCCAGTGGGACACTAGCCAGGCCTCAGTGTGAACAGCAGCCCATTGCTGGGGCCTGAAGAAACAGCAAAGCAGGTGCAGCAGCAGTGGCGGCAGGCCACAGGCGATGACCACGTTCTGCCTATTGCTTGAGGAGGCAGACCTCTCATTGAGAGCCACCTTGCTTTTCTACTTCCTGTCTGTGTGTCTTTGGTCAAGTGATTCAGCCTCTTTGAGTTTAATTTCTGGATTTGTAGAATGGAAATGATAGCAGCATCTACTTTACAGCATTGCTGTGAGGAGAAAATTAGCACGTTGCCTGGGTCATAGGAAGCCCTCAATAACAACATTAATATTTTATGCATTTCTTCACGCAAAAAATACCTCTAGTCTACCTGGCATCATGTTAGGTTATTTCACTGGGGAGTTGTGGTGGGTCAGAGGGAGCATGGGGACTGTGATGTCTTTCCCAACCTTCAGTCCCAGGGAAAGAGTGAATGATTCTTGTCAGGAGGTATGATCTTCACTCCTCCCATCTCCTGTTATCAGCCTCTGTGAACCTCTAACACTGTCAAGCATCTTCCACACAATGGCTGCTCCCTCTGCCTGGATCACCCTTCTTGCAGACATCCACGTAGCTTGTACCCTCATCACCTTGGGGCTTTTGTTAAAATGTAACATTATTAGCTACTCTCACAGAAAATAACAAGCAAATCCTCCCCTCCAGACCATACATGCCACTGCCACTCTGTGACTAACGAGTGTCGTGACTAACGATTTTTTTGAGATACCAGCTGTCTCTGGGCCGATTTTTTGCATTGAGTTGATAAAGTAATTTGAGTTAACGAGCTCCTTAACAAGCTCGGTCTCTCTGAACGAATTAAACTCTTAAGTCAAGGCCCCACTGTATTTGGTTAATTATTGTCTGCAAGCTCCATTAGGGCAGGCACTTAAAAACTCCCAAGCCACCAATAGTGTTTGATATACATATCTGTGGTACTTAGTGTTTGTTGAACAGATGAATAGGAAAGGGAGTCAGGAATGCTGGTTCTCAAAGGGCCTCACTGAAGGAGAATGGCATTTAGGGTGGTCTGTAAGGAAAAGTGACTTTTATAGAGAGAAGAGGGAAGGGAAAGGCTGCAGGTGAAAAGTACAGTAGGAGCAAAGAAGCAGGAAAGTGCTTTTTAAAAACAGTGGTTGCATCTCAAATCTTTGGAAACACCTTGAAAGACTCACTGCAGCAGCTCTCCAAAGAGGATCAGAAGCAAGAGCCTGTCTCTCCACCAGGCCCCGCCCCCAGCGGGGCGAGGCTAGCAACAGGCACGCAGGCGCACTAGCGCCGTGACGCTCAGGCCCCAGAGGCCCTGCCTGCGTAGTCCGCGGTGGTGGCGGAGGTGGCTGTGCCCCGCCCTCCCGCCGCGACTGGTCACCTTCGCTCTGGAGCAGTCGCACTGAGGCAGAAATGCCGCCGTCGGACCGGGGCCTGCTCTTGCTAGGCCTGGTCCTGGGCTCCTTCTGCACCCTTCTAGGATCCGTGGCGCCAGGCAACAATTCCAAAGGTGATGCCTGTGCCCCTGCCCTGATTGTGGGGCTCTCTTCCTCCCTCCCAGCTCCCCTCCATTCTTCCCTCTGTACATTCATCCTTTAGTCTCTCGCTCCCTCACTCATAGTTTTCCCTCCCTTCCTCCCTCCCTCTCTTCCTTCCTTCCTTCCTTCCTTCCTTCCTTCCTTCCTTCCTTCCTTCCTTCCTTCCTTCCTTCCTTCCTTCCTTCCTCTTTACATTCATCCTTTCTTCCTTTCCTTCCACTTACTGTCTTTTCTTCCCTCTATCCATACATCCCTCCTTCCCCAAATTCTTCTTTCTGTTCTTTTAACCGTTCCTCCCTCTCTCTCCCTCTTTCTCCCTTGGTCTCTTCCTCTCTCCCTCCCTCATCCAGGCTTGAGGCCATGGCCAAAGCCTAACCCTACTACCCAGGTCTGAGGCTTCCTCTGTGCTCCGACTCCCACATCTCTGGCTTGGTTAGCTGGTTTGTCAAGGTGCAGGGCACAGTTTGGACCTTTCAGTACCCTAGCACCTACCATGATCTGGGTTCAGTGTCTGTGCAGGTCATCTCACTGAAGCCGCACCCTCCCGTGCAGATGCTCTGAATGTCCTTCTAATCATTGTGGACGACCTGCGTCTCTCCCTGGGTTGTTATGGGGACAAGCTCATAAGGTCTCCAAACATCGACCAACTGGCATCCCACAGTCTCCTCTTCCAGAATGCCTTTGCCCAGGTATGTCTGGGGTTCTCTAGGTATGTATGTGTGACTTGTGCACTGAGGGTTGGAGAAGGGGGGTCACCTCAGGAGTTGTTATATGCCCCTGATTGTGCCAGGCATATCTTTATTAGAGGGAAGCATCATCTGGAAAATGGCAGTTGTGATAACCTGGTTGTCTACTAACAAGGAAGCTTGTACTTTCAAGGTTCCCCTCCTCCTTGGACCCAAGTAATACCCTGGCCCTAACATGCTCAGCCTTCTTCCCCATAGAGGGGGTTGCCTGGTTCTGAGAAGGAAGGGGTGCTATAGAATGGCACCCTTAGACCTGCTGGCTAACTTTGAGTGAGTGCCAGTCAGCTTGCCATGGTTGCACTTCTTCATCTAATTAGTGAGGGCACCCCCAAGACCCTTGCCTGCTCTGTGCACCTGTGAGACGCTATTGTGTAGAAGGACATAATCATCTGCTGTTTTGAGGGGCTGAGGCCTTCCCTCCCTCTTTCCTGGGAAACATTCTGGTGACTGGGTGAAACCCAAATCCCACTGTTTGGCTTTGAGATCTGCATGACTCAGCTGCCAAGCTGCTTGCTGAGGACTTGGTAGGTTGCCTGGTTACGTTTTAGCTCCCAGACTGTTTTTCTCTGATGATGTTTCCCTCCGCTTCTGTTCCCTAACAGCAAGCAGTGTGCGCCCCGAGCCGAGTTTCCTTCCTCACAGGGAGGAGACCTGACACCACCCGCCTGTATGACTTCAACTCCTACTGGAGAGTGCAGGCTGGAAACTTTTCCACCATCCCCCAGTACTTCAAAGAGAATGGCTACGTGACCATGTCAGTTGGAAAAGTCTTTCACCCAGGTACTGCTTGCTGTCCAAACTCTGGGTTATTCATGTCCAAGCACTGGGGATTCTGTCCTGGGGTTGGGGCTGTCTTTTGCAGAAACCTCTTAGGGCTAGGTGGACACCTCATTATTCACTACTGACATTTTATAAAAATCTTACTTCTCAACCTGGCAGGAGGAGTGAAAGGGGGTAAAAAGGGTAGAAATAACAAAGGGTAGGAGTTTTCCTTCCTTACAGAAATTAGTCATGGTGTGGTTTGATTCATTCAGCTCATGGGGTGGAAGAATGTGCACTGGATTGGATGAGATTCTAGCTCTGTGCCTGACCCTCTGTACTCCAGGGTCCTTGTCAATAAGTTAGGGATTAAGGGTTAGAACATCTGAAGATGTCCCATGTAGCCAGAGCTGTTGTTGCTGTCTTGTCTAAAGAAGGGGCTGCTGCTTAAGGTCTGTGAATTAGGTCAGCAAAAGCAGTGTAAGCTGATACCCAGGACCTATAGAGTGTCAGGGACTGCAAATCCTGACCTTCAACACTGCTTAATAAACTGACTCTCTCGAATGCCAAAATGAGAATGCTAAAGCACAGACAAACTTTAAGACTTTTTTTTAACTTACAGAAGAATTGCATGATTATTGGACAAAAAAGAAGTATAAACTAAATGTAAAACACTTGTAATCACAGCACCCTGTATTTTGATACAGGGGAGCTGTATTTTGATGTCCACCCTATTCTAGGCACATTATTTTTCTGATTGGAGATTATTCTGTACATATAATTTTCTATCATGATTTTCAACATAAAATTTTCCCATATAGTTACTCTTCATGCAAAGTTTTTTTAAAAATGACAGCCCAGTAGTCTAATATATAGATCTACTGTACTTTAGTCCAAGTTGTTTTCAGATCTTTGCTGTCCCACGTAGAGCTGAGATGAACATCTCTGGAGGCAGACTGAACTACTGATGGGCAGTGCCACCAGGAATCTAGGCCCCTGGGTTTCAGTTCTAGCTCTGCCACTTCTTAGCTGTGCAGTTGATCTTGAGCTAATCATTCACCCTCTGAGCCTCAGATCCTTCTCTGGGAAGCTGAAGTCATAACTACCTTAATTACCTACCAGGGGAGTGTTCAGTGTAGGTAGTTCAGGAGTGTGAAAGTGCATAGAAAAACCCAAGCCCTGTATAGAACACAGTGCTTATCATTAGGGCAGTGGTTCTCAACCTTCCTAGTGCCGCAACCCTTCAATACAGTTCCTCATGTTGTGGTGACCCCCAATTTCATTGTTATAAATTGAACATAATTAAAGCATAGTGATTAATCACAAAAACAATATGTAATTATATATGTGTTTTCCGATGGTTTTAGGCGACCCCTGTGAAAGGGTCGTTCAACCCCCAAAGGGGTCGCAACCCACAGGTTGAGAACCACTGCATTAGAGCTTACTACTTGAATGTTTTCAGTAGTTTTCCTTTTGTTCACTGCTTACATTGGCAGGATCAACAGCCTTCTTCTGGAACCCTGTTGGCCAGTCCAGGTTGAGGGTAACTTTAGGCTGGGCTAAGTTGGGCCCAGTTTTGAAGGTGAATCAGTCAAAAATATTTTGTGCAAATAAAAGCCCACCATCAGGAGAACTTTCTGCAGTCAGTACTCATATTATGATAACCCCTTGTCTGAGAACAGCTGGAGGGAAGAGAGTTTTGGGGAGATGAGGAAATAAAGCAGAGGGGAGATTTTGTTTCAGGAAGGGAGGCCAGATATGGCCTGAGTGGTGGTGTTTACCTCCTTCCTCCTGATGGTTAGATTTTGGGATCAGGCTCGAAGCAGAGTGTTAGCCAGAGAACAAAGGCTTTGCTTGCAGTCCTTGTGGAAATACACTTTTCAACTTGTTCTTTGTTCTCAAGACCTTGTTCTATCAGGGAAGAATCTGTCAAAGATGACAGCAGCCACCTTTGATTTAATGCTAGCTATGTACCAGTAACTGTGCTGGCTGCTCCATTAATCCTCTCCTCAACAGCAAACAAGGGTTTTTTTTTTTTTTTATCATAGTCATCATTTCCTGAGGAAGAAATTGAGGCTTGTTGGAGGTCAAGTAGCTTGCCCAAGGTTGCACAAGTACTAAGGAGCAGTGCCGGGACTTGAATTCAGGTCTGTCAGTGGCCTCTGCTCTATCCACTATTCTTATTGTTCTGATGAGCCTCCCACCCACTGCCCCCTAAGTATTTCACTGTGCTGATAATGCTCTTTCTCCCGGGGTTCTGACTACGCTACCCTCTCTGCTCCTCCTGGCTAATGCTCTCAGATCCACTTGGTAGCACTTCCCCTAAGACTCCTTGCAAGCCTCGCTGACTCAAGTCTTCACTGTGAACGTCACCAGACCCACATTATCTCTGGGCCTGGGGCCTCTCCCACTTAACACAGTACTTCTACTCTAGATAGCTAGCACTGATTCCTTGGTTTCACACATTGTTATTTTGTCTTCCCAAATAGGCTGTTAACTGCTGAGCTTAGGATGGGTGGTTTAGTAGTATGCTTCATGAATGAGCACTGAGCCTGGAGTTCTAAGACACTGAGCCTGGAGTCCTGGCTCAATCATGTAATATCTGGTTGGCATCAGGCATAGCACCAACCTTCTCTGAGCCTCCTCTTCCCCACCCAGCCCATGGTGGTGTATGTGCCTTTGCCACCTTCTTCATAGGGCAGGTGAGAGGCTCCAGTGAGGGCTGCAGGGCTATGTTGCTGTAACAGATTGGCTTATCTCACCCTTTTAGGTTTCTTCCTAAGAGCCTAACATGAATTACGAGGGCTTTAGAGACTGGGAGGTCAGATGCTTAGTGCTCGAATAGAAACCTAGATAGAGTTGGCTTTAGGGGGATTTATCATTATGTGGCCTAAGTTCTTGATTTTATAGATTAAAAAACTGAGGCCCAAAAGGGGAGATGATACTTCCCTAAATGTTTACAAATTTTTAACTTAGGGTGAGGAGGGCATTGAAAGACCTTTCATGTTTTATTTAGTGACTTTCTTTTTCTCCCCACCTCAAGGAATATCTTCTAATCATAGTGATGATTCTCCATATAGCTGGTCGGTTCCACCTTATCATCCCTCCTCTGAAAAGTATGAAAATACTAAGGTAAGTATGTGAACAGGGTATGGTTCCGAAGAGGAACCACTTTTATACACTGTCTAGTAATTTAAGGTTAACTATTGTGTATGCTGTACCTTCTTTCAAGCTGGTTATCCATTGAGGTTTGTGGGTTTTGTTTGCGATTTTGACTTGACAGAGACAAGTGTTGAGATCTTTGGAGAGGTGGCTTTGTTTTAGAAGTGAGTGGGAATGCCCTCTTCTAGAACCGTACGTTCTAGTGTGTAAGACTCATTTAATGGCTCCTTGGTGCTCATTCTGGATAAAGCTCTGTGCTGAGTGTTATAGGAGATGCTGAGACATGGAAGGGTGAGAGAGAGAACTGTGCTCCAGGACCTTCAGCCCAGATAATCTGTCTGTCTGTCTTAGGTCTACTGGGTTTATTCAGGTGCTGAGATCTTTGATAGGAGTTTTAAAAATTTAGAGCATTATGGAAGAAAAGGAATATACAAAGTAATTTATTCTTGGTTCAGATGAATTCCCAATCTATAAGTGAAACTGAAACCCATATTTAAGCAATTCAGAAAACCAGCTGCAGGACTGAGAAATGGCATGCTCCTTGGAGGCTTTTAGATACATATGGAGAAGGGTGTGGATTTGTGGGGGTTGGTATGGTGGAGTATTTTAAATTCTTGAAAACTTTCCATTTTATGTAGATTTAAAGCTATGGGCTCTTGCCTTTGGCTTATGGCTTGAGTATTAACAGAATGAGATTGGAAGACCCCATCTCAATCCCTACATTCCCTGAAGCCATCTTGCTACTTTAAATATATATATATATATATATATATATATATATATATATATATATATATATATGTATATGTATATATATATATACGTATATATATATATATATATATATGTATATATATATATATACGTATATATATATATATATATATATATGTATATATATAAAATGGATTTCAGAGAAGAAGGGAGAGAGATAGAGAGATAGAAACATCAATTATGAGAGAGAATCATTGATTGGCTGCCTCCTGCACGCCCCACACTGAGGATCGAGCCCACAACCTGACCATGTGCCCTGACTGGGAATCGAACCATGACCTCCTGGTTCATAGGTCAACATTCAACCACTAGCCATGCCAGCCAGGCCATTTTGCTACTTTTTAGTGACCTCAAATGCCAGGTCCATGTCCCCACTCTACATTTGTTCTCAAAGTGGTGGCTATAACTGTGCCAAATCCTCTGGGAGTGCTGGAGATCATGTAGAGGGGAGCAGATGCTGGGAGTCAGATGCTGGGCTGTCCAGCCTGGGGCTGGGTGGACAAGGCAGCCTGTGGAAAGATGCTCCCATTTGACATGGAGCAGCAGCTGACACTGCCCCTGGGTCTTTGTAAGGTAGAAATCATGGTCAAAACTGACTTTGGCCTTTGGCCACCATGGCCACTTTGGGAAATGAAGCAGTAGGCTAAATTCTGTGCATGGTGTGGTTGAGGATCTGGTAATTCCATAAACTGTCATCTTAATCTGTCTTTGAAATTGAAGAAAACATTTTTAAAATTTTTGAGATACAATTCACATACCATAAAAATCACCCTTTAATGTGTACAATTCAGTGATTTTTAGTATAACCACAGAGTTGTGCAACCATCACCAAAATCAATTTAAGTCCATTTTGTTACCCCCAAAAGTAGCCTTGTACCCATTATCGTTCACTACCCATTTCCTCTCAATCCCCAGCCTGTGGCAAAAACTGATCTTTCTCTTTGATTTGCCTCGTCTGGACATTTTGTATAAATGGAATCATGCAGTGTATGTCCTTTTATGTCTGGCTATTTTCACTTAGTATAATGTTTTTGAGGTTCATCCATTTTGTATCATGGATCAGACCTTCATTATTCTTATAGCCAGAGAATAATCCATTTTATTTATCCATTCATCAGTTAATGGGCATTTGTGTTATGTCCACTTTTTAGCTGCTATATTCATGCACAGGTTTTTGTATGGACCCAAGCTTTAACTTCTCTTGGGTAGAATCGCTAGGTCAAGTGTTCGTGTGGACTTAGGTTTTTACTTTTTGTTATACACCTACAAGTGGAATTGTTGGGTCATATAATAACTATGTTTAACTTTTTGCAGAATTCTCAGAGTGTTTTTCAAAGTAGCTGCCTTGTTTCACATTCCCACCAACAATGTATGAGAATTCCAATTTCTCCACATCCTTGCCAACACTTGTTATTTTCCATTTGTAAACATTATAGCCACCCTAGTGGTTTTGATTTGCATTTCCATGATGACTAAAGATGTTAAGCATCTTTATGTGTACTTATTGACCATTTGTATATTTTCTTCGGAGAAATATCTATTCAAGTCCTTTGGCCATTTTTAAATGGGCTTATTTCTTTATTGAGTTGGAGACAGATTTTTTTTTTATCATTAGTTTACTTGGGTTTCCTTTAATTATGATCTAGAGACAGAGGATTAACAGCAGGGAGGTAAGTGCTGGTGGCTTTCTGGCCCTTCTCTGGAAAAGCAGAAATGCTTCTGTGTTTAAGTTCTACTTCCTGTGTCCCTGTTCTGAATGACTAATACTTAATGGGCTGGGCTGCTGATATGAATATTAAATACATTGTGTGTGTAAAATCCATGACTTCTATTTCTTGTACCTAACAAGCTGACTTTATATATTTTGTTTTGAAAGACATGTAAAGGGCCAGATGGAGAACTCCATGCCAACCTGATTTGCCCTGTGGATATGGCAGACATACCTGAGGGTACCTTGCCTGATAAACAGAGCACCAAGAAAGCCATACAATTGTTGGAAAAAATGAAAACATCTTCCAGTCCTTTCTTCCTGGCTGTTGGGTATCACAAGCCACACATCCCCTTCAGATACCCTAAGGTGAAGAGCTGGCTGAGGGCTGATCCAACATAGTCATGACAGCTGTACTCTTTGTTAAATAAGGGATTTGTGTAGTGAAGGTGGCCATATCCTGCCATCCTTGATCACTAGGGATGCCTGATGACACTAATATACTCAGTGGTGTGAAGATGGGATTCAGAGGTCAAGGCTAAGTAGTAGACTTAGTACATATAAGAATCTTGTTGGAAATGCTTGGCTTTCTACTTTCCCCCATTGGAGGGTTTTATTTCTTTTCCTTGAACTCAATGAACAAATGTTGAGTTGGTTGGTGAGATCATTATAGAGAAGAGTCAGAGCTGCCAAAGCCTGCAATAGGGGATGGTCCTTGGGACACAATTCCAAGGAATGTGGATCTCTCTTCATAAGCCCTTTACCCCAGAGCCTGTCAGCTCAGACTCCTCATACACACGACACTGCATTTTTGTTGGAACCTCAAATCCTGTACTTGCATTTAGAGCTTGTAATATCTTTTAAAAAATACTTTTCCCTATCATTGTTAGTTTTTTTTTTTTTTATTGTGTGTTCCCTGGGCCTGAGCAGCCCATTTTTTTTAACTTCTCATCCCTTGCTCATGAGGAGAGTTGAGACCAGAAGGCATGTTCCTTGATGCTGCTGGTATCTTGCTTAGATTGGCCCAGGAATTTCACCTTCCTAGCAGGAGCTGTCAGGTCCCTTGATGGAATGAGTCTCACTTCTTTTGCTTTTTGTGCAGAAGAATTAACCTTGCAGGCCTCACTATATCCTTTGGAAGTTTTGCTTATGAGCTTGACCCTGGCTGGAAACCTGAATCTCTGGAGTGTTCCTACCATTCCAAGAATTGATGAGTGGCTCACTATAACTATACTGTTTATGCAAACCCTTACCTTCCTGCATGAAGTCTGGAAGTTTGGTATGTGTAGGCAGAGGATGCCAGGGTGACCAGCCCTAGTAAAAACCCTGGATTCTAAGGCTTTAATGAGCTTCCCTGGTGGCAGCATTTCATACATGTTATCACACAACACGTTGCTGAGGGAATTAAGCACATCCTGTGTGACTTCACTGGGAGAGGACTCTGGAAGCTTGTGTCTGGTTTTCCCCAGACTTCATCCATGTGGCTTTCTTCTTTGCTGAATGTGTTTGGTCTCCTTTTACTGTAATCAATCATAGTCATGAGTATGACTGTGTGCTGAGTTCCAGTGAATTACGAACCTAAGGATGGTTTGGGGAACTGACAACACCTCTCCACACTTTTTCTAGTTGCAATGGAGGGGAGATAGGAACAGGAGTGCATGATTTGTATGAGGGAAGAGAGCTGTCGCTACTCTGTTTGTTGAAAACAAGTCATAGTATTTCATTACCATTGGCATCTTATGGGAGTGACTTAAGGTCTGACTTTCAGATGGGGAAATGCCTGAGCAGTGTTAGTGAGTCACCATGTGAATGCATCACAGGCTTAGAACAAAGGCAACATAAATACTGATAGAGTCTCAGCCCTGTGCCTTTGCTAAAAGAGTGACAATCTGGTGGCTTTATGTGCTTTTCTTCAAGGAGTTTCAGAAATTGTATCCCTTGGAGAACATCACCCTGGCTCCTGATCCCCATGTCCCTCCTGGCCTCCCTCCTGTAGCCTATAACCCCTGGATGGACATCAGGCAGCGGGAGGATGTCGAAGCTTTAAACCTCAGTGTGCCCTATGGCTCAATTCCTGTGGACTTTCAGGTACCAAGAACATTTTTTGGGGAAGTATTAGACACTTAGGGCATGATGTCACTTTTCTCTGTAGATACTATGTACTAAGAACTTTCTCTGTCCAAAGCATCTTACAAATTGCTGGGGTTGGGGGTGGTCTGGAGGCATTTAGGACATGGGAAGTGCTGCATGGATAAAGTGTCTCCCAGTCAGTGTCTCCACTTCCAAAGAAAGAGGCATCTGGAGATTTGATAACTCACTGGATGTGGGCACAGGGGTGAGGAAGAGGCCTGGATGATCATCAGTAACTCATGGAGCATGCTATTTAATCTAAGTGACAGTTCATCAGTTATAGGGTGGTGGGTAACTCCTGTGATGCCCAGAACACTCAGTTTGCTGGTACTTGCAGGTCCCCTCTGAGGAAAATGCAACATGGGCATGCATCACTCTCAGAATGATGCAGGGTCTGTTGGTGAGCAGGGTCTTGGAGCAGAAGGAGCTGGGGCACCAACATGGCCAGTGCCATCCAGCTGCAACATCTGGTTTCCCTTTTCATGAGGTGGGGGTGGAGCAGACATAGAGTTAGAAGCTGCACACTAACTCATCAGCTACCCTCTCCCTGGAGTGTAGAAGACATGCTGACCAATGCTATTTCTGGAATATTCCACATTCATCCCTGCCCTTCTTTTACCATGTGAATACTCCAACAGGAAGTCTACAGTGGAAAGAAGAGGGCCATGCTTTCAAAATGTGCTTCCTCTATTACCTGCATCAGAATTACCATGAGGGCTGCTAGAAACTCAGAGTCCTGGCCCCCACTCATACATAGGAAACTAGAAGCTGAAAGTGGAGCCCGAGATCCTGCATTTCCAAAAATATCACATAGTTGACTCTGATGCACACAGAACTTTGAGAGCCACTGCTATAGGGTATAGTTTACAACAAAATATAATGTACAGGTATCTCTTGCTGTCCACACATATTTTACCCCTGAGTTTGGACAGCAAGAGTTTGGGTGGTGTGGGATGTGTGTTCCTCACATAGACTTGCTTCCTGAGTTTCAGATGGTAGTAGTGAGAGTTTAGAAAGCAGTAGATTCATCCATTTGTTTGGTTTCTAATTTCTATTTGTAAGAGTTCCAATAGTAAGGTTGCTGGAATTGCAACCCCACGGCTACAGTTGAACACCTTGTTAATAATAGTCACTTAAGATGACCCTTTAAATGGGCTCTGTGCCAGGAAGGGTGCTCAGTATTGTGTGTGTTCTCTCTTGTAGTCTCCATGGGAATGTAATGAGGTACCTGCTATCTCTGTTGTCCAGATGAGGACATTAAAGGCAGAGAAGTGTGGTGACTTGGTCCAGATTACACAGTTAGTGATCGTGGAGCATGTAATGCCAAAGCTGCATGGTTTATTTTGTTGGTTCCAAACAGTCCCAGTTCAAATTTCTGTTCTACCCCATATCAGCTGCATGATCTCTATAAAGTCATTGTATCTCTTGGGGCCTTAGATTCTTTATCTGTAAAATAGAAACCAGATGAAGAAAGGTTTTCTGTGAGAACACCTACTTCAAAGGTATTTAGTGGGGACTACAGTGATCATGTGAAAGCATCAAGGACAGTGTCAGCTGCCTGGTGAGGGCTCCTTCAAAGTTCTTTTGTCCTCTATCCATTGGTGGTGTAGCTGCCCAGTTGGACACAGAGAGGTGAAAGCATGACCCAGAGGAACTCCCTGGAATACTCATGAGCTGGTCCCTGGCCCACATTTACCTGGAACTGGGGACCTGCTCACTGTCCTCTTGCAAATTTAGGGGTCTGTGCCCAAGCCCCATCTCATTCTATTCTTTAGCCTCAGTTCTATGCCCTCTTTACCCCCAGATTTCTAACTGAACTCCATGAGCCAGCCACCTTAGCTTCACACTCAGGAGTTTGCCATCTCCAGGCCAGCTCCTCTTCACCACCCTGACCACATCTTTTTTTTTTTTTTTTGCAGCTCCCTTACTCCACGCTCTCATTCCCTACACACCTCCCTGGGATTGCTTCTTCCAATTCCCCAGTGATTAGGACCTTTCTGGGCTTCACACCTTCCTTGAATAGCTTCTGCCCCATGGAAGGTCACTTACTGTTCTTGGTAGCACCTCAGCCCATGTCCATTTATCCTTGCCACACCTGCAGTACCCTGATCACAGCCACCACCTCTGCTCTCAAGCCTGAATCCTGAGCGAATCCATGTAGCCATGAGGCAGAGACACACACACAGCCTCTAGCCCCAGCAATTCTATGTGGTGTAGACTCTCTGCTCAGCTCCCTTCAACCCCTTTGGCCCCTCTGCCCCACACATCCCTCTGCCTGGTCTCTCAGCAATGACTATGCTTCCTGTTTCAGAAATGGAGGCTGGTAGACAGTCTAAGGGAGGGGAATGCAAAAGATGGATGTGGGTACATATCCTAGCTGTGGTCCTTGCCAGCTGCGTGTCTCTAGGCAAGTTAACCAACTGCTCTGAGCCTCGGAGTCCTCCTGTGTAAGATCAGAGTGGTAATGCTCACCTTATAAGATAGTTCAGAGGATTAGATGGTACCCAACAGGTGTTTGGTAAATGGTGCTATTAATAACTCCCTCACCAGTATCCAGAATCATGCTTACATGTGTGCTGGGCTAGCAGCCTTCTCCCTAATCTTGCAAGAAGAGCACCAGGGACTTGGCCCCCCAGCCCTTTAACCCCTCCTTGCCATTATCTAAAAACGAGGTCTCCTCTCCTCGCCCATTTTCCCCCAGCCTACATAGCTGATCATATCCATCCCATCTTCAGAAGTCCTACCTCCCTTGCCCCTGCCTGTTTCTTCTCCCTTACCAATTTTTTTTGCCTGCCCTTCAAGGGAGAATGAGTGAAATGTCTGTTCTCGCTGTGTCCATGGCCTCACTATCCATTTGTTCTTTATCCCCCTCTGCACAGCCTTCTGCCTTCCCAACCCACTAGAGTTCTCACCTGGGTCAGCACTGACCTTGTTGACAAATAAAATCCATCCTATGGGTGTAACCTTCCCTGAGTCCTTGCTGCTTTCTTACTGTTGATCAGCACCACCCTTTCTGGAAACGTCAACCTCCTGGTGGACTTCAGTCCCCATGGTAGGCCCCTCTTTCTGCATCTGCCACTTAGGAGTGCTGCTCCTCAACATTAGCCCCAGAGACCCTACTATCTCCTTTCTGTCCCTCCTCCACAGCCAGGCTCAGCTGAACCCTGCTGAACTACTCCTCTAGCCACAGCCTCCCTCCTGTTTTCAGAAGTGTCTGTCCACTTGGCTGTAAGAGCCATTCCCAGGCCACTGCCCATGGTGACTTCAGCTCAGTAGGCTCCACATGGCCAGGCCACCACTCCTGCTCTTGTTTTTCTTTAGCTGCCCCTCTGCTTTTGTGCCAGCCCCATGCCATTGAAATAGCCATTGAATCATGCCATCAGCTGAAGGAGAAATCTAGAGTTACCCTTGGAGTCCTCGTCTCCTTCCCTTGCATATTCCCTCCCCTTTCCCACTCCTACTTATTCTCCCTAATCCCCCTCAAATCTATACTGGCTTCTTGCTCTTTCTTCACATTTTTCCCGACCACTGCAGTGGGTCTGGGTGTGTTTTGTTTATTTAACAAATGTCTATTGAGCCCTTCCTGTGTGCCCAGCACTAATACAGTATCATTTTTTCTTGAGCCTCTGGAATCTGCTCTGGGCTGTTGCCTGAGGAATCATGCTGACCTGCAGCCCAGACTGTATTGACGCCTCACCCTGAGCATCCTCAGTGCCTCCCTTTGCCTCCAGTGTGGGACCTCCACTCCTTGGATGGACCCACGAGGTCTGGATCATCTGACCTGTCTTTTAGCATCCTCCCCCTTGGCCCTGTTGTTTTATTTTTCATACACAGCGGCCAGCTGACTGGCCCCAAACACACCCTGCTCTGGTGATTTTGTTCCATCCTGTGCTTTGTAGCCCCTGTTTAGTGTGCCTTATCCCAAATTGTCTGACTGCCAGTACCCTTTCTCAAATGCTAACTCTTCTGTGAAATCTTCCCTGATTTCCCCAGGCTGACTTGAGGGCTCATTCTCCCATGTCATCCCTGGGCCCCAATAGGAATGTGCACTTTCTTGTCTCTAAGCCTGTGTCCTCACTGGACAGGTGACTTGTTAAGGGTAAGGATCACATCTGTTTCTTTCCCTATTTCCAGTGGCTAGCATAGGAAGGCAGACATAGTCTTGAATAGGATACAGCCATCCTGACAGGTGTCTTTGATCTCCAGGAGGATCAAAGTTCCCCAAGCTATAGACTGAAGGCTTTTATCTAGTAGAAAGTTGAAGTAGGCCAAGGTTCAGCACAATCCTCTTAGAGAAGGTTGTTAGATGGATAGCAGTCATTTTTGCCTCACAGATAGAACCGGTGAGTCTCATGATTACCCTCACCTGGCAGTGAGAAAAGAAGCCAGAAGGTCCAGCCGGTAAGATGGCTGGGTACATGGTGGAAGCTGTGGCTGCTCTGATAGGTCAGTGGCCCCCTTATTCCACATCCTTGGTGGGGGTTCATCTTTTTCTTTAATATTTCTGAACAAGGCTTGGAGGGGAGTCATCCCAGAAGGGGCCATGACATTTTTACATCAGTGCTTGGCCTGGCTGCTCCAGAAATCCCTCTTAGGTTTAGGGACCATGGAGGGTGTGCTGCTCTCTTGTCCCACCATTGCTCTCCAACCTGCTGGGTGTTTGTTAGAAATTAGCCTCACATGCCAGCTTCAGCCAATGAAGACAAGCAGTTTCCAGTCTTCTGCTGGGTTAGAAAGTAGTCAGAGGAAAAGGCCCATCCACTGCAAAATGTGACTTTATTTGGAGTTAGGGTCATTGCTGATGTAACAAGTTAAAATGAGTAGTCCTACTGTAGTAGGGTGGTCCCTGACTCAATCTGACTGGGAAGAGAAGAGAGGTACATGAGGAAGAATTCCATGTGAAGACAGAGGCAGAAATGCGAGTGCTACAGCTGCAAGGCAAGGAACGTCAAGGACTGCTGCCACCACCAGAAGCTAGAAGAGGCAAGACCTTCTCCTCAAGCCTTCAAGCCTTCAGAGAGAGAATGACCCCGTGGATACCCTGGTTTCAGACTTCTGGATTCCGGAACTGGGAGACAATACATTTCTGTTGTTTTAAGCCCTCCACTTTGTCATCCTTTGTTGCAGCAGCAACAGGAAATGGATACAGGTTTATGGTATCTTTGGAGTGACCCTTAGCAGAATTTGGAGGGACTGAGGGATCAGTTTCTATGTACATGGTCATCTCCTGGGACCTGTAAGAGTATGTGAAGGAGACAGAAAGAAACAGTAAGTGGCAAATCCATTTGCTGTGCCCTAAGTGAAAGCTGATCCCCTTAAAAAAGAATCTTAATTTTACACCTGCATAATCACTATGGGGCAAGGGGATGTAGATAGTATAGAAATGAATGACATGTTTTGACAGAGAAAATCAAGGGCATCAGCACAGGGATGGTGTTTGGGAGGGATGTTCAAGTGAACACTGTCTATGCTACAGCAATTTAAATCACAGTCACTCTCATTATTACTATTATTTTTTTAAATTTGTAGAGGAAAATACGTCAGAGCTACTTTGCCTCTGTTTCCTACATGGACACGCAGGTTGGCCACCTTTTGAGTGCTTTGGATGACCTTCAGCTGGCCAACAGCACTATTGTTGCATTTACCTCAGATCACGGTAGGCATTTTAAAGTGCTCTGGTGAGTCACTCACTTGGGGTGCTTGTCTGACCGCCTTGTTAGTCCTGGGACGTCTCTTCATGTCTCTGTGGCTCAGAGGAGCATGTGAGATGCTGGAATGGTAGAAGTGGGTGGGTGGGGGAAATCTGTAGCAACCTTTTATTTTTTTGCTTAATAAAGTCAGCAGGAACCCTCCATTTGTGTGGGAAGCCTTTTTATCCCCCATTTCTAACATAGAGGGTGGGTCTTAGGAAGATCCAAAACATTTTTGATAGAACTCAACAAGGCCTTCAGATCTGCCTCTACCCCTCCACTCCATCCTTTCTGCCATGAGCCTGGGGTTCACAATTATCTCTTCTAAGGCAGTTTCCCACTTTTCCAAAAAATGAAAACATCTTTTTTTTTTTTTATTGCTTAAAGTATTACAAAGGGTATTACATATGTGTCCTTTCCCCGCCCCCCCGCCCTTGACAGTCCCCTAGCCTCCCCTAAAAACATCTTTTTTTAAATGTTCTTTTTCTTTTAACTTTTTAAAATTTCTTTTTAATTTTAAAATTTTAAATATGCCAAAGAGGAAAGGATAAACAACTCCTTGGTTTCCATCCATCTTCCTGCTACCCAGGTATCCACTCATGGGAGTCTTGTTCATCTCATCCTCCACACCCACCTCTGAATTCTTTTGAAGCAAATCCCAGGTTGTTCAGTTTTATGAACAGTATCTCTAAAAATTTTTGGCTTTTTTGAAGTATAGCCACATTACCAAGAACCAAGAAAACAGTAATTTAATATCATCTAATATGAAACACAGCAATATTAGAACATAATATGTGCTCATTGCAAAAAGGAAAAAAACAAGTTCATGGAACATATCATATAGGGCCAGAGCATCCTACCCTGGGCTAACTGTCACTGACAGATCGGGGGCCATTTGCAGCTTTTGGTTGTGCATATGCATGTGGCTACGGGTTATGTGTGTGCATGCATGTAATATACTAGTAATGAAACATGGCAGGGTTGATTGTGCTATGTGTGCTGTTTTGTTCCCTGATTTGTTTTTTTATGACTTAACAATATCATAGACAATTTTCTGTGTGATTTTTCACAACCTAGCTTATGCCTTGTAAAGGCCTGTGTATTTATTATATATGGAGGTGTTGTAATTTTTTGCTATTTCCCTAATGAACTGCCATCCACTTCCGATCTCTCTTCTCAGTGCTGGGTTTCCTCTTGCAGTGCTAACACAGCCCTTTGTACCCCATGATGGCAAGGCCCACTTGGAAGCACTCTTTGCTCTGAAGCAGCTGCAGTTGATTACAAATTGCTCTTCTCAAAGGGCTCTCCCAGGACTTTGTACATCTGAACTCCAAAAGTCTTCTCAAATCCATGCATAGCAACTCTGTGGCTTTGGTTATTTTGTAACACAGAATACTCAATGTACAATCTCTGTCTTTTATGCATTATTATATCAAAAAGAATACTCAAAAGGATTGGAAATTTCCAACTTGGAGTGTTCAAGTTACCTTTTTAAGGGATGTTTTAAATCAGGGTTAAGGGTGGTTTTTAGTCAAGGTTAAAGATTTGGAATCAAAAGTTATATTTTTTGATCTATGCTATGCCCTAAAAGTTGGACAAGCTGTCCTTTTTTTTATTTTAGTGATTGTGCTATAGTTTCACAGCTTATTCTTTGGTGGTACACACCCAAATGTAAAAACCAGAGGTATGAAACTTGAGTCAAGATAGGTAGACATAGGATAAGGCAGTGATGACACTACAGCTGTCGGAGTCCCTGCCCAGTCAAAAATGAGCCCATCTTAGCAGGGGAGGTGGGTTTAGGGGGCGGGCACTGATCCTGTGAGTCCAACCTGAGTGCATATTGCTAGGTGCTTACTAAGAAGAAGATATTTTAGTTTGAGAATTTAATATTTTTTCCTCTTAATAGGTTTCCTCATTCAAGATAAATGTGTAACTTCAAATAAAGTAATATACAGGTGAAATCACCCTTTTCCTGGTAATTTTAGAGGAATTTTTTGGTAGTTGATGAGTTTTTGCTTCATCTGGTTTTTAATAACAGGAAATGAAATGGTGTCTAAAATTAACAAGCTGTAATGTGATTATTTCATTTCATTCTGTGCTTTTTTACGAACCAGGGTGGGCTCTAGGCGAACATGGAGAATGGGCCAAATACAGCAATTTTGATGTCACTACTCATGTTCCCCTGATGTTCTATGTTCCCGGAAGGACGGCTCCGCTTCCAGAGGCAGGCGAGAAGCTTTTCCCTTACATCGACCCTTTTGATTCCATCTCAGAATTGATGGAGCCAGGTATACAATATGCTAAAGTGATATAGCTTGACAGTAATAGCTTCTTTTGTTTATATAAACCACTTTACCAAATCATAGGCTAGGGGCCTACCCAGTCCACCTTCTTGTCCACTGCTGGCATCCCTACACACGTTTCCTGGGTATTTTCCATGCTCTGGGTAAGGGAGGACTGGCAGGGCCAGAGATGACAAGTATGGCCCCTGTCCACAAGGAGCCATGAATGGCAGGGGTGGGGGAGTGTGGAGACAAAGGAGCAAAAGGCATCCCTAGGATAGGAAGGGCTATGTTAGAGGTGACAGACAGCAGCAGCCTACTTCAGAGCTCAGAGGAAGTAGTTAGCAGATTCGGTTAGGGCAGGGGCTGTTCCTCCATTCCCACATACACAAACACAGATGAGCAAAACTCCATTACCGACACACTTCTGGCAGAGACTTAGCCCTTTGTGAGAGAGAGACATTTGCCATTTTGGCAGCTCATCAGTCTAGTGAATCACTAGTTCTGTAACATTACCAGGTGATTCTCCTTCTGCCCTCCCCAACAGTGACCGTCAAGTTTACTTTGATTTCCATGTGCCAATCTTTCCAAGCTTTGAAAACAACCTAACCTTCTCTTCTCTAGACTGAAATCCCCAGTCCATTAACTGTTCCTCTCAAGATGGTGTTAGACCCATGGTTATCTTGGTCTCTGTCTTCCAAAATGCTCCAATTTGAGAAAGCACTTCCAGAAATGTCTTTTGGACAGGATCCCCTCTTTGCCACACAAGGCAGCCTGGATGGTGTTTTTGCGAGTTGTCTAATGACTTGATCTGCTCAGTGCAGAGATGAGGCATGTACTTTAGACAACATTTGCTCTTTGGGAGTCCTTTTTCTATGACTCTGCTAAAGCAAGTTGCCCCCTTTCTGGAGTTCTGCATTTAATCCATCTTTTTAACATCTACGTTCTGTACTTTGTAGTGATTCCTATTTAAATTTTTTCTGGTCTTGGACCATCATTCTGGCCCTTTTAGATCTTTCCAAATTTGCTTTCTACTGCCCATTTTTATTTTCTGCACATTTGATTTTTGTGTGCTGCATGCTCTCTCTTCTTTCATGTCATTGATAAAAAGGTTAAACAGTTTAAAGGCATGAATATAGCTTTTGTTGACTTGGAGAGATCTTCTGACAGGTTGAGAATTTTTTTAAAATATATTTTTATTGATTTCAGAGAGGAAGTGAGAGGGAGAGAGAGATAGAAACATCAATGATGAGAGAGAATCATTGATTGGCTGCCTCCTATGTGCCCCCCACTGGGGATTGAGCCCACAACTCAAGCATGTGCCCTTGACTGGAATTGGACTGGGAACCCTTCAGTCTGTAGGCCAACACTCTATCCACTGAGCAAAACAGCTAGAGTGAGAATATTTTTTGAAACTTTTGTTGGGAGGTTTTTGGCAACTTATAAATGTATAAAACTGCACTGTCATCTAGTTTATTTCCAAATTTTATCTCTAGCCTGTATCTGTTTCCTGAACTTTGGACTTAGATTTCCAACAGCCAATCTCACATGCCCAGAGCTAAACTTCTGACCTTTTACCTCAAGCATTCCTTTGACACTCTTCCATATACGATATGCAGTGCATCAGGAAGCCTGCCACTCTCCATTCAGAATCTGTCCATTACATTTCTCACCATTTCACTGCCATCACTGTGGACCACCCTGCCACCATTCTTGCTGGATTACTGGAATAATTTGCTAAGTTCTCCTTGGTGTGCCCTTGATCCCCTAGAGTTTTTCTTCCTCATAGTAGCCAAAGTGCTCCTGTTAAAACCCCAGTCAAATTGTGTTATAGTCCTGTTCTGGAGCCTTCTATGTTTTCTTGTCTTACTCTGAGCAAAATGTCCTTACAATGACTAACAAGGTCTGATGTGATCTGGGTCCTCATTATCTTCCTAACCTCATCTTTTTACAAGCTGTCTTATGCAGTGACCCTGTTTTCTCACGACGAGATTCAGGGTAAACATTTTTAACATGTACACTACATGTGAGGTTGTGTGATCTCATTGTATCACATTGGGGGACTTCTTGGCAGCCTGTGCCATTATTAGTAATGCCAGGTTTGATCACCTGGTTAAGGTGGTCATGTCAGCTAGGTCTTGCCATTGTAAAGGTTATCTGTAGTCTGTTCCTTAACAGACTTTTACTCAGTGGTTTGGGCTTCCACTGATGATCCTTGCTTGAATTAATTATAAACTGGTGGTTCCAAAATTCAAATAGTTTTTAAAAGTGCCAAGAGGGCTGTGGGCACCTTCATTTTGCATCCTGCTGTTGGGTGAGGTGCTGAGTTGATATTGTTTCTAAAATTCTTATACTAAAAATAGATATTATAAAAAAACACAAAACTTGTGGAGTCCAGATGGGCTCCTTTACTTATTCTGCTTTGCTGTGGCAGAATTCTGTAATGTAACCCATTCTGTTGGGTCTTTTTCTCCTTCAGGACGGCAAGTCGAGGACCCTGTGGAGCTTGTCTCTCTCTTTCCCACACTCGCAGGACTTGCAGGATTGCATGTTCCACCTCGCTGCCCCAGTCCCTCATTTCATGTGGAGCTGTGCCGAGAAGGCCAGAGCCTTCTGAACCATTTTCAATTTCATGATTTGGAAGAGGATCTGACCCTCCGTGGTAATCCCCGTGAGTCCATTGCCTATAGCCAGTACCCCCGGCCTGCAGACTATCCTCAGTGGAATTCTGACAAGCCAAGTTTAAAAGATATAAAGTTCATGGGATATTCCATACGCACAATAGACTACAGGTATACTGTGTGGGTTAGCTTTAATCCCCATGAATTTTTGGCTAATTTTTCTGATGTCCATGCAGGGGAACTGTACTTTGTAGATTCCGACCCTTTGCAGGATCATAACATGTATAATGAAACCCAAGGTGGAGATCTTCCCCAATTGTTGACACCTTGAGTTGTGCCAACCATAGAGGGCATATATATGTAATGTGCTCCCTTCTGGTTGGTGACAGAATGAGTTAGAGCTGGTTATTTTGTAATATCCCTTAATATTTGAAGAGGTACCAAGGGGTATGCAATGAAAATATGCATGAATAATTTGGCCTAAAAATATATAACAGCCAAACATTTTTATTTGCTCTTTATTAATTTCTAATTGTTAATTAAACTGGGGCTTGGCTGATCCTTTTCCTTCCTTTTTTTGAACAGTCATAGCTTATTTATTGAATGGATATGTACAGAGTGAGCAAACTAAAATTATTATACCTTTAGATATCAAGAACATAATAACCAAACATAGCACTATATTCAAGAAATACTTTGTTTGTGGAATTTAGTACATTTCAAAAAAGTAAGCATATATCAAATTAGGTTCAACACTAAGTTCCTGGTTCTCTATAACTTAATAATTTGTCTTAGTTAAACCAATATAATAAAAGTATTATGTTAACATGTAATCCAAATTTCTTTTTAAAATGTGAAGTTAAATAATAATGCTAGATGCCAAGGTCTTAAAGTCTTATCTTAAATTTTTGTTTCTAAGATCATAAAATTTCAAAATCCAAAGATAAAATATATATAAAGTGATTAATGTGGAATTTCTACATCAAATAATAAATAATACTTAGTAAACTTGAGGCATGAGATGTATGAGAATTTCAGTTAAATTTTTTTAGAGACTTTCTGACCCAAATAATAATTTGTTAGTAAATAATATGACCCATGAACCCAAAGGCCATCTATTAAAGAGTGTTATTTACAATAGAAAGCATTAAAAGGAATAACTATCCATGAATTGAATCACAACCTTATTAGTGTTCCTCTTCAAGGGTGTTTTGTTACAGACATCCATTTATCCAGGAGGCAAGAAATATTCTATTTTTAATTACTGATTAAATAAAACATTAACTTTATTAAATTATAAATTATTTTGAGAATTGTGAAAACTTTTTATTAGTATAACATTAGGTAATTTCGAATCCCCAAGAATGTAGTTCTGTATTCTCTAAATATGAAAGTAACCAAAAATACAAGTGGTAGTGATACACTTAGCCTATATCATTTTAAAAAGGATGCAATATTCACAACTCATATTTCCAACATGTTGAAGCTGATTAATTATCATTAGTCATAACAAGAGTTAACCACTTTCTAAATAAACATAATGAGCCCTATATTAAAGTGAGTAATATTTAGTATTTCTGTTTGTACAAGTGCATCATTGTTTAAAGGTAAATGCTTGTAAAACAAAATACAGCAAATTAGAGTGTAGTAAGTGGTAACCAAAAAAGGCAAGATATTATATTAAAAGATTACTTCAAATCAGTAAAATTTCAGAATTTTATAATTATTTTTTACTAAATAGCCTACAATAGAGGTATATATGGTAATACAACGATCTTCTAAGTGATTAAGTGACTTAGTGTTCTGGCAACAACAATTTCTACTTCAGGAGGGAAGGCCTTATTCATCTCCCCAATTCTGAAGCTCTTCTCTCTTGTGGAAGTCTCAGCTTCACATGTAGACGGTTTCCCTCAGCCTTTTCTTTTAATGCTTCATCCACTTTATGGATCTTATCACTTCCACTACAATTTTTACAATCCAGTCTGTAAATTTCTCATGACATATTTTCAGTGTTTTTAGCTTTATTTCCTACTCTACAGTTTCAGTAAGTTTTATCACAGTTTTATTTCACATTCTTTGTTGCTCCTATTGACTATGATACATACACTCATCACTTTTTCTCACTTTATTTCTTGAAGCACAGTTTTATTATAAAAAATCTCCAAATTCTGCATTTTTTTTAAAATCATAAGCTGAACTATGCCGTTTCGGCAGTAATTTATCTGCATTACTAAAGCAACATCTGGGTCTTGCATGTTGATCTGTCTCTGCTGGAAGTGCTTCATGAGGGTGTAGCCTCAGAATACTTCAGCTCTCTTTAGGTTGTAGTTTTACTTGGCCTCCCTTTACAAATCTCTCTTTTTAGAAGTTCTGCATTTCACATTCAGTGCCATACTCTTCTAAAACATCTAACAAGTTATGGTTGCTTTTTGTTTATTTGTGATACTGAACCCAATTTAGAGCCACTTTTGTTTCCTTTTGTATGTCTCCAACATACAGTGGAATGAGCAGCCACTTCTAGTTTTTAGATATCAAAGTTGACCACATTCCTTATCTTGACTTAGTTTAGATAAACCACATCTTTGTTGTCTCACAATCTCACTGATCATACATCTTTTATTAATGGTTCTCCACTCACTTGGTTTGTAGAAAGTCCCATTTCACTTGACCAGGGGTTCTTTTATACAGTTCAGTTAAAACTAGAACAAGTGATCCTAATAATTTTGAATGGTCCTAATCCAGTGGATCACAAATATGGGGGTACATCAGAGAACCACCTGAAGGGCTTGTTAAAATCCAGTGTACTGGGCCCTTCCCATAAAGGTTCTGATTCACTGTGTCTGGGTGAGGCCTGAGAATTTGCATTTCTTGCAAATCACTCTGCAGCTCTAAAGACCACACATTGAGAACCACTACCCCTATGTGTGTACTGTCCAGTAGGTACATGTGACTATTAATTGTAAATTAGTTAAAATGAAATAAACATTTCAAAAGCAGAATCTCAATTGCACTTGCCATATTTCAAGTGCTCAATAGCCGCATGTGGTTGTTAGTGGTTACCATGTTGGACAACACAGATCTAGAACCTTTTTGTCATGACAGAATGTAGATTGAATGGAGTTGCTCTACATTAACTCTGCATTTGAGCTGGATCCACGTGGTTGTTGGCAAGTTCCTCCTATGGGCTGATTCTCTACCCTGGGTTTGCCTGTGAAGCCATGTCCAGGAGTGAGTGAAGTATGTTTGGTTTAAGCATAGCATAGGGAGTTCACTCTGGCAATCAACCTCTTTTTCTCCATTACCATGGCCATTGCCTCAGCCCTTCTCACCTCCTTCCCAAGTAGTTTACCCACCCCTCTTCTTTCCTCCCTCAGTCCCTAAAGAATCCATGTGTCTTCCTGAAATCCCTCTTCAATCCTGCCCTTTGAGAACACCATTAGTGCCTACTACTGGGTCTACAAAGACCTCCGCTGAGCAGTCAGAGTCTTCCCTGACTCCACAAATCCCCTTCCCTCGGTTGACCAGTTTGTATACTGGTCCCTCACTTTCCTTTGCCAATCCCTGCCTCCCCATCCACCCCTAGATTTTTCCCTCCCCCCTTCACCATCCATTCATGGTCATTCTTCACACCCTACTCCCGTGCTCCCACCTACAAGAGGGTGAGGGTTTGTGACTCTCTAGACTACATCTTGGGATGAAATGAACATCACTAAAGAATCTTGTGGTCCCCTTACTTTAAAAAAGGTATTTTTTTTCTTGATTACAAAATTGTGGTAATTATTAGAAAAATTGGATAACAGAAATATAGTAAAAGGTAAGAAAATGCATCAGTATTTTACCCCAAGATAGTCACTTAATATCTTGTCTTTTTTGGGGTGTGAATTTTTACTAGTATAAGGTTGTCATCATACTATGTGCTTTATTGTACAATTTTGTATTCTTGGTTTTTTCCCCACTAATTATTATATGTGGTTACTACAGATTTTTGTAAAGATGCTTTATACTGGTGGGAATATATTTTATTGTGTAGTTTTTATCAATGTACACAACCTTCTTTCAGTTATTCAACGTTTAAGTTATTTCCAAATTTTTAGTATTGCAAATAATGCTGTGATTAACAACTTTTTGAATAAAATTTTTATGTATTTCAAATTACTCTCTTAGGATAGTCTTTCAGTGGCACATTGTCAAAAGCTTCTCTATTTTGCTACTCTTCCCACTCTCCTGTTACCTTAGGGCAGTGAAGCTAACAATAAAGCAAATAAGCATACAAATAAAAACCATGAAATCAACAAACCCCCAAACACCCACCCCTAATGATAATAGATAAAAGTGGTATTTTATTTTACCTTCTAATTCTTTGCTCATTAAAGACTTTGATCATGTTCTCTCTGTACAATTGTTGGACATCTGTATTTCTAGTATGTGAAGCTGCCTTTTAAATTTGGTTTTGGGTTTCACTTTTTAAGTAATTAAACAAATTGTTCTTTTCCTATGTGATTTTTCCCTGTCTTTTCCTGTTAAACCTGGAGACCTCTCTCATTCTGGAGATTGAATAAATATTCATAATCCTTTGATTTTTTTGTGGTTTGGTTTTATACTTGATTTATCCTGTTTCTTCACCGCATTATCAAAGTAACACATGCTCATTGTGGAAAATGGTGATGATGAAATGAAGCCCACCTTCAAGAATATAGCCACTGTTGACATAAGCATTTTTTCCATTTTTTCCCCACATACATATGTACAGATTCATTTTTATCTTTACATAGCTGAAATTTTACTACATACAATCCTATATCCTGCTTCTTTTTAAATCTAAAATAACATTAACATGGTTTTTCATGTCATTTACAATTCTTGGTTAGCAATTGTAATGACTACACCACCCTTCCTATACTAATCTTTCAACTGAAATTCTCAAATTTTTGTATGCATTTTTAAAAGTGGTAAATACATGTAACATAAAATTTACCATCTTAAACATTACTAAATGTGCAGTTCTGTGGCAATAAGTACACTCACATTGTTGTGCTACAGTCACCTCTACCCATCCACAGAACTCTTATCTTCTTGCCAAACTGAAACTCTGTTCGCATTAAACACTAACTTCTCATTCTTCTCCTCCCTCTAATGCTTGGCTCCTACCATTCTATTTTCTGTCACAATGAATTTCATCACCCTAGGAACCTCATATAAGTGGAATCATGCACTATTTGTCCTTTTGTGTCTGGCTTATTTTACTTAGAATAATATTTTAAAGTTCATTCATATTGTAGCATATTGCAGAATTTCCTTCTTTTTAAAGGCTGATATTACATTGTATGGATAGGCCACATTTTGTTTATCCATTCATCACTTGATGGACACTTAGTTTGTTTCTACCTTTTGGCTATTGCAAATATTGTTGCTATGATCATGGCTATACAACTATCTGAGTCTCTTCTTTTAATTCTTTTGGGTATATGCCCAGCCTACATTCATCTTTAATTACTTAAAAATGTTGGGTGTGTGCTGAGAGATGAGCAAGGTGACTCAGAAGGAGCCTCACCCAGTCTACAGAGGGCACGATTTCTCTAAACGATCACAAGGGCTGGCTCTTACCCCAACTAAGACCAACTTCACTGATGCCTGCCAGGTTCCCAACTCACCATGTGAGGGGCTTTGGGTATAAATTCACAAATTTGGCTCTGCCCCTTCTCCTTGCCCAAGTCCAACCTGAAGTTAGAGCTCCTCTGAGGAGTCTCTTGAATTCTGGCCTTGGATCTAGTGTTGAAATAGAACCCAGTCACCCCCTTTGACCTCCACCCATTTTCTTTGTTGGCTTTAGGTGTAGCCTGTTGAGGTTGAGCCAGCTGTCAGCCTAGTCTCTCCCTATCCCAATGCACTTGGTGTCCCCTTGGCACTTCTGGGCAGGCTCTCTTCTGCTCATGAGAACTTGAAGCTGAGAGAAATGTCACTGATTGGTGCCCTTGGATTGCCCATAGTGTTGCCATGATGGGTAGGAGCCCTCTATGCTCTCTGGACTTGCCTTACCCATGCTACTGAAGCTCCTGCTGGCATCCCAGGCCATTTGCCCACCTGGTGGGGTAGGTGCCACTTTCCTCTCGAGTGTTTGCTGAAATATCAGCAGTCTTATGCGGGGAGCCCACCTTCAAGGGCTTTTCTTTCTAACAGAGTTTGCTGGCTGTTATTCCATGTCCCAATCAAGAGCACTGGCAACCAATGGTGCTAGTCTTGGAAAGATGCCCTTGTTTGACTCTGGATTCCTAGGTCTCTGATGGTGTGCCCAGACTGGAGAAAACAAACATGTCTTGGATTGGCTCTGGGTGAGGTGTCTGGAAACCAGTTGCAGGTGCCTGCACAGAATCACATGGCAAAGCCCAAGCTGGAGGAGCAGTGCACCATTGCCAGCAGGGGAAAAAAAGGCTCTAGGTCTAGTGTATTTGTCACCTACTAGGAAGCCAGAGTTAGGATGTGGGCAAAGAGAGGAGCAAAGGCCAGTGGTAAACTGCTTTTGTTTTATTGTATCTGTAAAATTCAAGAACCATTGATTTATGTTGGTAAGATGGTTGGAACAGGATTGAGGCTGACCTTTACACAGCCTTTGCCTTAAATTATCATAATTTTGTGTGTTTTAGAAAGAAACTTTTGCAGGTGATTTACATTCAAAACTAATCATCTACTTAATAGGTTTTATGAATTTTATCTCTTCCAGGCTATTAAAAAGGTTCCCTTGTATTTGTGTTAAGGGTAGCATGAGTTATTCTATAATTAAATCATAGTAAATTTGCCATTGTCATTGTGTGTGCAATTCTTGCTGCTGTTTTGGGACTGCTTGATGCTGCCTTAAAGTAAGTGAAGCCATTTAACAAATATTGATACTGCAGTACAGGTTTGTTCCCTTCTAGTATTCAAAATGTTCTCACACATGAGGACAGGGCAAGTGTGGTGTGGGTTTTGCGAAGGAGTCGAATTCTTTTGATGGTAGGGGTGAGCTGCTCTTGAGTGTAGCAGTTTCTTTTGGGGCAGTGATATCTCTCCCAGCTTGCCCTGAAGTTAGAAACTCCCCAGAAAGAAGGAAGTGGGGTGATCAATCAGGTGGGCCTTTGTTTAAGGAAACCAGATATGCAATAGCAACCCCTTAAAAGAGGGCTTACTTGTCTTCTTGAAGGAAATGTATGAGTTCCCAGGGTTCCAACTGGAAAAGTCACTACTTGGTGTCTTGACTTAAATGTGCTTTGATGAACCTTGACTTATCTTTTTCCAACTTTTCTTATGGATGACTTTTAGTGAATATATATCAGAAATTACCAAATGGGTCAGGGCAGGCTAGAAGGATTGGATGAATCAAAGCAGGTGAAGCATATCCAGTGTATTTATTTACTGGCTTCTTTATTGTATCTAGATAATATATGTACTCAGTTCAAAGTTTGAACGGCACACACATGTCCCTAGCTACTCTGCTGTCTTCAGAGGCATGCAAAGTTACCAGTTTCATGTGAATTGGAGAAGTTTGAGAAGGATAGATGTAGGCCAAACAGGTGGGCCTCAGAATCAAGGAGCTAGGAAGGGTGACCCAAGGGATCAGTGTCACACATGCAAACCTTTAGCATTTTGGTCAATAGCTTAGTATGGAGACTTAGTGTGATATGGTGCCAGGAAGGAATGTTGGGCTACATAAATGGATATTCTGGAGGAGGGAGGTGGTCAGCTCTTCTTCCTACACAGTTAGCCAGCACCTGGAGAATTGTGTTTACCCAAGGACCCAGAGTTGTCATAGAAATGTGGACAAACAAGAGACCCAACATGGCATGTGAAGAACCGCCTAAGGAGGAATGTTCAACTTGGGAAGAAAAACATGGGAGCATGTGGGGGATGATGGGAGAAAGAGCATGGTGCTATCTTGAAATCTCTTCAGAACCATCATAGGCGAGAGAGATTGGACATGCTCTCTAATGGCCCCAAGGAAAGAACCAGCACCAGAGGCTGAAGGAGACAGATTGCAGTTGAGTGAAAGTTTGACCTTTAACAGCAGCTCATGGTTGGAAGAGTCTGTTCCTAGTTGTGGTGAGCTCTCTGTCACCTGAGGTACATAAATGACATCTAGGCTGGTGATTCTCAACAGAGCAATATCTCAACTTCGTTTTAATTGCCACAATTGGGGGCAGTGCTATTGGCATTGAGTCGGGGAGAGGCCAGAGGTGATAGAAAGCATACACAAGATAGCCCCCACAACTATCTGGCCCCAAATGGCAATAGAGCCTAGGTCATTTGACAGAGTAGGACTAATTACTAAAACCCCTTCTGTCTCTGAGACTCATGATTTGGGGAATACACACTCAATTACTAAAATAATGTGTTGACTATATAAATTAGTGTCCCTTTGCACATAGCCTTGAAAAATCTTTAAGGAGGACAAGGAGCTTTCAAATAAAGATAAAGATTTTAAAACAATAAAAAAAGTTTCTATAGTAGTAGTTGATGGATTTTTTCTTTCTTCCTGTCCAGAGAGAATCTCCCATCTCAGTTTCTTCTCTGATAGAAGAGGAGTTATGTATACTCAGTAATTTCTTTTAAAATATAATATTGGATTCCTCACATAATTATAATAGTATTTACATATTCATCACAGAAAAATATTAGAAGACAAAGACAAAAATCTAACACCACTGTTAACCTGGCATAGCCTTTCCTTTGTGTATACAGTTTTACATTCTGTCAGTTTTTCTACATCCTATTTTACAATCTGCTTTTAATGCTGCATAATTTCTAAGGGGTTCTCAACTCTGACTTTCTATGACATGCAAATATGAAGCATTTGAAGTGAGCATGTGATACTGTTTCCTGTAGGACAAAACCAGTTTCCTTCCTCTCCCATGAGAACTTACAAATGTGAATATTTTTATAAAGTTTAACACCAAGACTGCTGCTCTTCCCAGCCTTGACCTTCATGACTCTGATAGCTGCAGATGCCTGGAAAGCCCTGCAACCCCCTGAGGTGTAGACATCCACCAAAAGATCAGGTGGATTTCACGTCCTTCAGTATATCCTGAATCTGTCCAGACATCTATCTCTACTTATATCATTCCATGCCACCATCTCCTATTGCTTGGACATCTGACCATTTCCTAGGGGGTCTTTCACTCCTGCTACATTGCAGTCCAGTTCGCACAGTTCTGAAGATGATCTTTGCAAAATGAAAATCTAATCATACATGCCCCACCCCCAAATACAGTGTTTAATGGCTTCCCATTGAAATGACAACAAGCAGAAAACACTTTAACCTGGCCTTTGTGTATACCCTTCGTGATTTGGCCCCTACTGACCTGCCACACTTCCCTGACCCTCCCTTCCCAAGGTCATCCTCCCCTAATACCCTTTACTAGATTAGGTTGTAGCATACATACCACTTTTTCTTAGCCCTCAGCTCAGTTGTGCTTTCATGCTCATTTACGTAATTACTTCCCATGTATGTGTTTCCCCCCAGTAATCTCCCTGGGGGCATAGTGTCTGTTTTTGCACTATTATCTCTAATAATAGTGCACCAAGTACCTAGCACATGGTAACCCCACAACAAATATTACTGGAATGAATGAGTACTTGTGTGGGTATTAACATTAAATCTAAAGGATTAAATTGTAGAAATGGCCCACCTGGTGTGGCTCAGTGGTTGAGCCCTCCACCTGTGAATGGAGAGGTCACTGGTGTGATTCCTGGTGCAGACTTGATCCCTAGTAGGGGATGTGCAGCTGATCAATGATTCTATTTCATCACTGATGTTTCTATCTCTTTCCTCCCTTCCTCTCTGAAATCAATAAAAATGTATATTAAGATTTTATTAAAAATTATAGAAATGGAATCTCCAGGTCAAAGACCTGTATAGAGGACATTTGTCATGATTTTGGCCACCAGCATCCTAAACGTCTTCCTCTGCTGGAGAAATTTTCCATGCTATTATTTTGGGTGGGAAGCAGAGTCCAGTTGCCACTATAAAGGCACAAAATTCCAGGTGACCAGTTTCCTGTGGCTCCCTTTTGGCTAGAGAGTAGGTATGTGACCCTGACCCAGCTAAGCAGATACCCTCGTCCCTGATTTGTGAGGCAGGAACCATGGTGATTCCATCTTTGTGGTAGGAAGCAGTGGTGGCATGGCACAGAATGCAGGCTCTGCAGCAACAGGTGAGCAGTGACCACCAGTGTCCAGCGGTGGCAATGGCAGTGTCAGTACCAGACTTTTTGTGGTGTGATTTCAGCTGAGGTTGTGGCAGCTGCCTTGCTTGGTATGTCCCTACCTGAGTCTGAGACTGCAGTCTTCCTTAGGACTCTGAGTTACTCAATAGCCTTAAAAATACACCCACAAATTCACACCCTTTTCTGCTTAAGTTAACTGGAGTGAGTCAAGCAACTAGAACTGCTGACTAATGTAGTATGCACATTGGACAATCTGGAAGCTGTCACTAAACTGGCCTCCAAAGGGGTTGCACAAGTTGACAGTCTCATCAGCAGGGCACCCAACATTTGGGTTTGGGTATATCTCTCTCTTCTAGCACTTCTTTTGTTGCTTTGCAATGATCTACTTTTAAGGAAGGGGCATTTTTTATTCATCCTCTATGGTAAGTCTCTAACCCAGTGCCTGGCATAGTTTAGGTACTTATATATTTAGTAAATGAATTAACAAAAATTTTTTTTGAAAAAGAGTTTGAGGAAGACCAAACTAGAATCAGAGACTCAGAGTTGGGCGGATACCCATGTAGTTCCTTATTCCATGAGGGGAGCTGAAACTCAGAGGAGGGAAGCCAGTTAGCCAAGGATTTGCACTTAGCCAAGTGACAGCAGACCTCAGACCCAAGTCCACCAAGTCTTTCTATGGCCACCTGCAAGTTCAGTTCTCTGTGGCAGTTGCTGCAAAGGCTGCGGCTTGGGTAACCTTCCTCTTCTTGGGTTCCCCAACAAAGGAGGTAAGTTTCAGCTGAAATTATGAACAAATAAGCCAACTAAAAGCTGTGGAGCTGCCAGAAAATCAACTTGTGAAAGGAGAAAGGCTGGTGACCACCCATTTAGAAGACCACATTTTTATGTAAATGGAAGGCTCAAGTGTGTATGTGTGCCTATGTAAAGATCAAGCGCAAGCCCCTTTTTGGCAATATTTTTATAATTTCCCTTTATTCTTTGTATTGATTTCAAATCAAAGGGAAGCTGTGGCAGAGAACTTCTTGCCCTGAGCTACATATATGAAAATGAACAATATTATGTGAGTACTGTGTTTTCAATAATGAATTAATGGTCCCTCCCTTTGTCCAAAATGAAGGGAGTTGGCTGGTAGGTCAGAGGTAAGAGGTAGTGGGTGGGAGTAGGGGTCCTAATTCAATGGTTTTACCTTTCTCACATCCCCCAACTATCCATTTAAGCATAACCAACGGGTAGAAGAATCAATTCTGAGTCCAATCATTTTAGTAAAGTGTTGTTGTTTTTTGTGTGTTTGTTGTTGTTAATCTTCACCCAAGGATATTTCCCCAGTCATTTTTAGGGAGAGTGGAAGAGAGAGGAAAGACAGAGAGAAACATCAATGTGAGAGAAGCACATAGATTGGTTGCCTCCTGCATAAGCCCTGACCAGGGCCCAGGCCGGGGAGGAGCCTGCAACCGAGGTACCTGCCCTTGACTGGAATCGAACCCGGGACCCTTTGGTCCTCAGGCCGATGCTCTACCCACTGAACCAAATCAGCTAGGGCAACGGTTGTTCTTTTTTTTGACATTTCCACCACCACAGCTTGATAGTTGAAAAAAAATATTCACAAAACCGAGTCCGTTTTGAAGAGAACATCTCTAAAATTGGGTCAGCAGATAAGTCACACGTTGGCAGGCAAGATGAAATACAGCCCTGATGTGGTCAGAGCTTCACAGTGTCAGGGAAGAGCTTGGTTTTCGCAGAGTGCACTTGGACTTGTGCCTTCAGGCTGTGATCCTTCTACACCTCCCAGGCCCCTGGGGCGATGCTGGGCGCCAGTGCTAGCTAAATGAGCAGGCAGTTGTAGCCTGAGGCTGAGACAGCATGCGGTTCCCCGAGAGGCCAGTGGAGGCCGCTGTGGCACCAAGAACGCGAGGAGGGTGACCAGCTGGCGGCAGGGGCGTCTCCTAGGAGTAATGACTGTCACACTCACACACCGAGACTGTTCTCGAATTCTAGTCCAGAATTTTAAAGACACTGTTATGAATTAAAGAGGATAAAAGACTCGGCAGATGAAACGCGGGTCTCGGATCCCCTGAGGTTGTTTTCTAATTGCATTTCTAACTCATTTTTTCCCCCCTTCAGGACTGGGTCTCATTTGCATCCTCCAGATGCAGGCTTTATATATGGTGAAGACAATCCTCCAAAAATGACAGGAGAGGAAGAAGTGTCGCAGCTGCAGCCTGTAGTATTAATACCCAAATACTTTTGCAAAACAGGATATTACACTGTTTTCTCCATTAACAAGTACTGGCGGCAGGTGCAAGGCATCAACTAGGTTTCAGGAATAGGGCTGCGGGATAAAATCTGGACGCATAGATAAACATAAATTTCAGATGAACAATGAATAATTGATTACTATAAGTAATGATTTGTTGTTTCCTGGAAATTCCAATTTAAGTGGATGTCCTGTGTTTTGATTTACAAACTCTGGACACCCTACACAGGAAGGGAGACTCTGGTCAGGTAGCATTGAGCTGCCCCAAGGGAATTTGTGGACTCTGGGTGGTCAGGGCTGAAGCCAGGCAGAGAGTTCTAATCCCAGGTGGGTGACAATAAGTGCCATATGTTCAGATAGAGAACAAATGGACTCTCAGATCTGCCTAGTGGCAAGGGGCCAAAAGAGGAAGAGGTTTGCTCACTGAGAAGTGGCAACTAGAGGTAATGTTCTATTTTTCTCTTTTTGGTTACTGCCCTCCCCCTAACACCTGCACAGACACACCAACTTTGGAGGACTTGATTCCCATAGCCACTGAGTTCAATCAATGGTCACATGTGTTCTGGCTGTGGGAGATTCTGCCAGAGAAAGAGGTAAATCCTGCAAAGCTCCTTTGCATTGTATTATAGACTAGTGGCCTAGTGCACAACATTTGTGCACTGGGGGGTGGGTCCCTCAGCCTGGCCTGAGCCCTCTCGCAGTCTGGGACCTCTCAGGGGATGTCTGCCTGCCAGTCCAGGCGCGATTCCTGGGAGATTGGGCCTAAGCCATCAGTCAGACACCCCTCTCACAGTCCAGGACCCCTCACTCTTTACCACCCATCTGCCTTGAGCATCTGCCCCCTGGTGGTCAGTGTGCATCATAGCGACTGGTCGTTCCTCTGTTCAGTCAATTTGCATATAAGGATTTTATTATATAGGACTAGAGGCCCGGTGCACAAAAATTTGTGCACTCGGGGGGAGGGGGAGTCCCTCAGCCCAGCCTGTGACCTCTTGCAGTCTGGGACCCCTCGGGAGATAACGACCTGCTGGCTTAGGCCCGCTCCCGGGTGGCAGAGGGCAGGCCTAATCCCTAGGTGCAGCCCCTGGTCGGGCTCAGAGCAGGGCCGATTGGGGGGTTGGGGCACCGCCCCCTGTCACACTCAAGGCAGGGTCGATGGGGAGGTTGTGGCGCCACTCCCTGTCACGCACAGAGCAGGGCCAATCAGGGGGTTGGGGCACTGCCCCCTGTCACGCACAGAGCAGGGCCTATCAGGGGGTTTGGGAGCTCCCCCCTGTCACACACAGAGCAGGGCCAATCAGGGGGTTGGGGCACTACCCCCTGTCACGCACAGAGCAGGTCCCATCAGGGGGTTGGGGAGTTCCCCCCTTCACGCACAGAGCAGGGCAGATCAGGGGGTTGGGGCGCCGCCCTCTATCACCCACAGAGCAGGGCCGATCAGGGGGTTGGGGTGCTGCCACTCTCACACTCAGGGCAGGGCCGATGGGGAGGTTATGGCTCTACCCCATCACACAGAGCAGGGCCCGTGGGGTGGGGGGGTTGGGGCGCCGCACCCTGTCACACACAGAGCCACAGGGCGATCAGGAGGTTGAGGAGCTCCCCCTTATCAGGCACAGAGCAGGGCCGATCAGGGGGTTGGGGCGCCTTCCCCTGTCAGGAACAGAGCAGGGCCGATAGGGAGGTTGTAACCCCGCTCCCTGTCACACACAGAGCCACAGGGCGATCAGGGGGTTTGGGCGCTGCCCCCTGTCATGCTGATCCCGGTGCCAGGAGACCTCGCGGCTCCACTGATCCCGGTGCTGGGAGGCATATTACCCTTTTACTATATAGAATAGAGGCCTGGTGCATGGGTGGGGGCTGGCTGGTTTCCCTGAAGGGTGAACCGGATCAGGGTGGGGGTCCCCACTGGGGTGCCTGGCCAGCCTGGATGAGGGGCTGAGGGCTGTTTGCAGCTGGTCACACACCCTTCAGGGTGGGGGTCCCCACTGGGGTGCCTGGCCAGTCTGGGTGAGGGGCTGAGGGCTGTTTTCAGGCTGGGACTGAAGCTCCCAACTGCTCCTTTTTTTCTTTCTTTCTTTTTTTTTTTTTTTATTCTGAGCCAGCTTTAGCTCTGAGGCTCCAGCTCTTAGGCCTCCGCTCCTGAAAGCAGGTATCTGGTTTGTTTAGGCTCTACAATCGAAACTCTGTATCAACTCCAGGTCTGAGATCCCAGCTAGCTGAAAGCTGGTTTCTGGGGTTTTGTTTAGCTTCTATATTTGTAACAATGTTTCTTAAACTGCCAGCTCAGAGGCCTGCAGCAGCAGGAGGGGAACGTTGGAGTCCTCTGTCACTGAAGCAAGCAAGCCTCATGTTAGTATCAAGCTGCCTGGCTGCCGGCCGCCATCTTGGCTGGCAGTTAATTTGCATATTGCCCTGATTAGCCAATGGGAAGGGTAGCGGTTCTACGCCAATTACCATGTTTCTCTTTTATTAGATAGGATGGCACACTATGCATTTTGAATGTGGGGCTCCTGAAGTCCCTGAGGACCCAACACATAAATGCACACCTCCTCTGACTCTTTACAAAGCTCTTCCATCTGTTTGGAGACATCAAGGACTCAGTGGGGATGTGCAGCCCTGGAATTTCCATTTTCTGGTTTGGTAAATAAACTATATTTTCTGAGGAGCCCTCAATCTCTGGTCTGCTCATATGG
This sequence comes from Myotis daubentonii, assembly GCF_963259705.1. Classification (NCBI taxonomy): domain Eukaryota; kingdom Metazoa; phylum Chordata; class Mammalia; order Chiroptera; family Vespertilionidae; genus Myotis; species Myotis daubentonii. Next base: position 14,867,965 of record NC_081861.1, read on the forward strand.
CCAAGGAGAAATCCTGGGGGTGATCTGGAAGAGCCTCCACAGACCAAGGTTGATCCCATTCTGCCACCTGAGAGCTGGATGATTTTGTACAAACCATTTCCCCTCTCTGGGCCTGTTTGCTTGGGAGAAGGGTCCTCTCAGTGAGTGAGTGCTGAGAACATGCCAGAGTTGGGAAGGGGGTCTCTGATTAGGGGATTCTTCTGAAAACAAAAGCAGATTTTTAATGGAATTGTTACTTTGCAAGTATCAAAGTCAATGGCAATTATTTGGAACATTTCTTTATTGTTTGCCTAGGCTCTGAGCACCTGGAATTTAGGGAATATGTTCTCATCTCTGTCCTCCTGGTACTGAGATTCAAGCCATGACATTGGCCCTGACCCTGACTGTTACCCATGGGGTGACCTGGGACAAATCTCACTGGCCCTGGGTCTCCCCATCTAAGATCTATCCTTTCCTGCTATCATATTCTAGAGTCCTGTGAAAGGCAGTTCTTCTCTGCATGGGAGCTATATTCATTGTAAGTAGCAATATATAACCATAAACTTCTTTCTTTTATTTCTTGTTCTTCCTAGAACTAGACTTGGGTGAGTTTAACTTCAAACCTAACTCACATACACATTTCCTGAGTTCCTTGGGCTGGCAGGATCCCAGACTGGCATGATACTGGGCCAGACTATAGCTTGAAGGTCACTCCCAGGGTAAGGGGGAGCAGGGCTGGGGAAGTCTACCTGACAGAAGGGATAGGGACACAGGGTTATTGTGCAGGTCATCACCTCCAGAGGCTAGACCCTGATCTGGATATCTGGCCCTGCCCTGGTGCTCACAAGTGCACAGAGTAGGGGAACATTACTCCCTCAAAGGGTCCTGGGGTGTAGAAAATGTCACCTGCCTAATTTCCCTGGCCACCCAATCTTTGTACCTGCTACATTTCTCTCATGTTGCCTGGCTTCATTTCCTTCATAGTACTCACCATTTTCTGAACTTGAGTTATGTTCTTGATAACGAGTCAATGTATATTTCCAACAGTAGTATACTGGGTCCGGAGAACAGGGACCTTGTGGTATCTTATTTACCACTACATTCTCAGACCGTAGAACAACGCCTCACACGTGTTTGCAAAGTATTTGTTGCATCACTTCTTTGATCACTGTTTGAGAGCTTGTGAGAGAAACCATGGCAAGTGAAAATGGGCTCTCATTTCAGAGTGTGAATTCTCACTCCACCCTGGATTAGCTGTGTGGCCTTAGGTAAGTGCATTAATGTCTCTGAGCTTTAATCAGTCTCTTCATGTGATAGGCCCTGCCTATCTCATGGGGTTGCTTTTAGGATTGATCAGACTATATGACTATCTAAACCCAGAGCGTCAGAATGGTTATGCTACTGCAACATCACCCTGCATTTGAACAGCCCTTGATCTTGGGGGTCAGTGGGGATGCTGACATTAGGATCCTGTTCTCCTAATCTCTGTTCCAGATGGCTTTAGGTTTCTTGTTCACAGTTTCATCAAAGTGACCTTGGAGGATTATGTACTTATATAGGAGAAAAGCTTGCCTGTTTTCCCACTGGGAGTTGGGAACCTCAGATTTTCTATTTCCCAGCATCCACACTTCCCTAGCTGGCCATTGCAGTTAACTTCAGACAGAAAGCTGGAAATGAGCACAAAAGGCTGGACCTTATTTGCTAAAGCATTTCTTCTGTGGAAGGCTCTAGTTGTCTCTGTCATGGTTTCCCACCCAACCTGCAGCCTAGAGCTCTTTCCTTTTCTCTTGATGTGCTGCAGCTGTGTACAATGTTGACTCCCCCCAGCCCCCAGCCAGGATGGGAGGGCCTAACTTTTTCCATGGCTGAAAGCAGACCTTTTCCCATTCTCCTTCTTGTAAGAGCTTCCCAGACCAATGTAGACAGGTTTGTATCCCCAGGTAGTTGGAGGATCCCTGCACCAGTTCTCTTTTGCCACTATTAACCTGCTAGGGCTTGCCATCTCTGCTGAGTTTATCTTGCAAATGCACTTTCCCAGATACATGACCTTAGATTCATAACAAGAGAAGCTGCAACATCTGTGAGCACTTTGGCAAATATCTGAATGAGCTTTAGGTTCATGTGTGGGTACTCAAGAATAATAGGACCAGCTTTGTAACTCCTGTTTTATTATTTTCTTAGTTCCCCTAAAAATCACTGGAATGAAAGACTTTGAAATAACTGTATCTAGAGATGCTCATTCATTCATGTGGTCCTTTTCTTAGTCCATCAACACAGAGTACTACTTACTCTTGGCCAGGCCTATGCTGGACTCAGCTGTGGATGGGCCATCAGATCCGGCTCTGGGAGTGACACTAAGTTCAAGCTCCAGTTCCTTGGGTGTGGTTTTTTTTGGGGGGTGGGGGAAAAGGTGATCGCTGCAGCATCTGTCAGAAAATGGAGTAGGCTTGAATCAGCACTGTGTGGTGAAGGTGGTGAGGTGGGGTGGGGCTAGAAGGCACACCTAACTATAGCTTCAAGGACCTAATGAAGCAGCAGAGGTAGGAAAATGAGGTAGGCACTGCCAGCCACCGTCAAAGTCATGGTGATACATTTCAGAAAGGTTTGGAATATAGTCCAGAACAGGGACAACAAACAGGTTTTTTCTTGCATGCGAGGGCCTATTGATTGCAAAAGATTGCCTAGAGCAGTGGTTCTCGACCTTCTGGCCCTTTAAATACAGTTCCTCATGTTGTGACCCAACCATAAATTATTTTAGTTGCTACTTCATAACTGTAATGTTGCTATTGTTATGAATCGTAATGTAAATATCTGATATGCAGGATGGTTTTAGGCGACCCACAGGTTGAGAACCGCTGGCCTAGAGTGTGCCTTGAGAAAGTTCCTGAGGATGTGACTAGACTCAGAGGAGAAAATCAACTCATGGTGTCCACCATGGATGCAGGAAGGGGAGTACTAGGCAAATGTTTACCAAGTCTTCATAGGTGGAATCTGTGCCAGTGAGGAGATAGAGCTTCTAGTCTGAGCTCTACAGCTAAGTAGTTTTGTGATTTCAGGAAGTCCCTAGGTATATATTTGTTTATATGTGCATCTATCTATTATCTATACCTATACATACAAATATACATATTTGTATGGCAAATTTATATGAAAAGTGACATGGTCATATATTTGATAAATGTATAAATATATTTCTCCTGTTTTAGGGGACCTCAGTCTTTTTCTCAACTGATTGGATAATGCCCACCCACACATGGAGAGTAATATTCTTTACTCAGTTTACTGATTTAAATGTTAATCACATCTAAAAAATAACTTTATAGAAAAAATAGACTGATGCTTGACCAAATATCTGGGCATCATGGCTTAGGCAATTGACACATAAAATTAATTATCACAGTTGTGATCTCAGGAAACACCTGCAAAGGAATGAAGAAATGATACAGGAAAGTAGCTAAAAAGGGGTGTGTTATCCAAGTAAGCTACCAATGTGGATAGCAGAAACTTACTCCTTCTGGGGATCTCTAGATATCAGAATAGAATACATGCTTCCAAGTTGTCATGCCCAAGGGGTGAAGGAGCTGTGTCATTCATGCAGTAACTCCCATCAGTCATTGGTTCAGAGCTACTTTCAGTGAAGGGAATAATTTCTCATCCTTCAGGGTTTCAATGTGGGCAGGTTGAGCAGACATCAGTAGTGAGAGCTAGTACTCAAGCAAAGAGACTCAGGCACTGGCAGATGAAAGTTGGGTCAGGGTGCATGGAAATGGTAAGGGCTAAGGGACATGGGTGGGACACAGAAAATATCTACAAAGCAAAGAGAATAATACATTCTCAATCTTCTTCATTGAGAGTTTATAACAGTAAAATAAGAAAATGGATATGAAAGTACTGGTAGTCTTTATAAATGAGGTATAATTAATTATTTAAATAAAAAGCTAGAACTTTTAATTAATCTAAATACCCTATTTCTTGAATATTCCATTTAATGAAGATTTAACTGACTGATGCCATATCAGGCCAATCTTTGTATATCTTTCCATTCTCAGTGAGAATATTTTCCAGGAGGCCTTTACTGTCCCCTCTGGATAGGTCAGGTCCCATGTTATACACTCTCAAAAATCCCTGTTCTTTTTCTTCAGAATATTTCCCAGCTCCCTGAAGGAAGAAACAGTATCTTTCTGGTTTACTATTGATGCCCCAATACTTAGCACAGTACATGAAACATAACAGGTGCTAATAAATATTTGACAAAAAATTAAGAGGTGGCAGAAAAAAATTTATTGGAACTCATTGCAAATTGATGAATGCTATAAATAAATTCATATGACTCACCTCAGGATCAGAAAATATCTTTGGGAACCTGCTTTAACAAAGGGACAATAATGATATTTACGAACATGGCAATTGTTGGTAAGTAAATGGGTACTCTTACAGTACTTGAGGAAAATTTCTTTTTGAATATTATGCAATGAGTCTTCAAGCTTCCACAAAAAGTGACATGGTCATATATATGATAAAGGGTTAATATCTAAATATATATAAACAAGTCATACAACTCCATAGGAAAGCCACAAATAACCTGATTAAAAATAGGCAATGACCTGAATAGAAATTTTACCAAAGGAATAAAAACGGCCAACAGTTATATGGAAAGGTGCTCAACATCACTAATTATCAGGGAAATGTAAATCAAAACTGCAATAAGAAATCACCTAATTTAAATGGCTATTATAAAAAAAAACATAATAGATACCAGGTTCTGGCAAGAATGTGGAGAAAAATAAATCATTTTATACTGACGGTGTCAGTGTAAATTGCTACAACCACTATGGTAAGCATTATGGAGGTTCCTCAAAATATTAAAAATAGAACTACCATATGATTCAGCAATCCTACTTCTGAGTATTTATCTGAAGCAAGTGAAATCACGATCTTAAAGAGATGTCTGTACCCTCATGTTCATTGCAACATTATTCAGAATAGCCAAGATATAAAAACAACTTAATGTCAATAAATGAATGGATAAATATGTGATATATATGTAATGGAATGTAATTCAGCCTTAAAAACCAACTGAATTCTGCCATTTGTGATAACATGGATGAATCTGGAGGGCATTATGCTAAGTAAAATAAATAAGACCGAGAAAGACAAATATTGCATGATCTCACTTATATGTAGAATTTAAAAAAGACAAACTCACAGTAACAGAGACTAGAATGGTGGTTACCAGAGGAGAGCATAGGGAGAAAGAGGAGAGTAAAAAATAAATTAAAAAATAAATAGAATGGTGTTTTCCAAGAGTTGTGGGGAGAGGGTCATGGGGAGCTAGTTTTTAATGGGTACAGTGTTTCAGTTTTGCAGGATGAAAAGTACAGAGTTTCAGTTTTGCAGGAGATATATGGTGGTAATGATTGCACAACACTATGAATGTAATTAATATCAGTGAAGAGTACATTTAAAAATGGTTGAGAAAATAAGTTTTATGTTATATGTATTTTACCACAATAAAATTTTTGGAAAAGTAAATGAAAAACATTTCCCAGAAGAAATGTTTATTTTAAAATAAAAAGCAACATTATACTCCTTTTATTATGAAAATGAAACCAATGATGGGAGAAATAAGATGAGTTGTACAAATATATATGTGTCTATATTTGAAAACTTGGCTCCTATCAGAACAATCGATGTTGCATTAGGATCCAATTGTGTATAATATTTAAAATATTGGAAACAAATTAAATCCTCTTGTTTTTTATAAGTTAAGGTCCAAAATTGAAATTTCTACTTCTTATAAATGAAATCCAAAGCTTAGAATTCTTCACCCCAAAGAAATTTAAATTCAAATTTTATTCTAATTTTTTATTCTGCTCAGTCTCAGCCATAGGTATATGTCTGGAAATAATGGGACTTTCTTTAGCAGCAGATGCTTAAGTTACCTTCCCATGGAATAAGCATTGCTCTAGGGCAGTGGTTCTCCACCTTGGCTGCACATTAGAATCACCTGGGAATCTTTTTAAAATCCTGATTTCTGGGCCTCATCCTCCAGAAATTCTGTTTCTTTGTTATGGGGGGGGGGGGGGGCACAACATTAGTAACAAAGAAACAGAATTTCTGGAGGATGAGGCCCAGAAATCAGGATTTTAAAAAGATTCCCAGGTGATTCTAATGTGCAGCCAAGGTGGAGAACCACTGCTGTAGGGAGTTGAATTAGCCTCACTTGTGCCCTGCTTTTAAGAGTCTCATGACTGTGGCCAGCCATACTGGTCTACTTTTCTACAGCTCAGACTCAGCATGCATCTTTAATCTGCCACACCATGGTAAGGAGTTTGGTCTTTCCCCCAATGTGTGATAGATTTAAAAAGATGTTTTTTAAAAGAAGGGTGCCATGATGATTAGATAGAATTTTTAATAGATCCCATTGACAGAAGAGTGGAGAATAGCTTGAAGTGGAATTTAGATAGGTGGAATTTAAGAGACTGAATAGTTCAGGCTAGAGTTGATGCTGGGTGGTGGCAGTGGTGACACAGAGAAATGGAGGAATGGCTTTAAAGATGTTAGGAGGTAAAATCAGAGGTATTGATTTGATGTGGAGGATGAAAGTTCCTTCTTTTCATGCAATGCCTATGTAGTGCTTTTCCTTCCTTCCTTCCTTCCTTCCTTCCTTCCTTCCTTCCTTCCTTCCTTCCTTCCTTCCTTCCTTCCTTCCTTCCTTCCTTTCTTCTATGGAACTGTGCTTTACACAGTGAGAGAAGTCAAGATGTAATTGCTTTCAGGGAACTCAGTCCAGTGGTAGAACTTGGGCACAGTTTCAAACAACTATGTGATAATAACAGTATCTTTCATGTGTTGACCCCTCTGTACTATGCCACTTTACATATGTAGTCCTTTTGTCTTTGTGTGTGCATTTATTATATTTTTCCAGTGATCATTTTACACCATGGAGAAACTGGAAGGTTGGTATGTGAGGAATCTAGCTCAGCACCCAGCATCCTCAGCTTTCCATGCATTTGCTCATTTTTACCCATCACTGTCCATAGAAAAGCTCTAATTAAGGGTCCATAAGTATCCATTAAATTTCCCGATGATAATTCTTTTTGTGAGGATTTATGTGATAAAGTCCTCTAAACCCTAAATCAATGATTGCAAGTATTATGAGGGTCAGAGGTATCCATCTTCACCTCCAACTTTCCATTCTTCCCAAATGAGAGACCAAGGCCCTGAAAAGGCTCTAGTGCAGGGCATGAGTGTGATTCACTGGGCAGTAGGAGGTGACACCATTCTTCTTTCTTTATCACAATTAACACCATGCAGATACTTCAGTGACTGAAAAAAGGATAGCATTTATTCCCAGAAACTCCTTGTGGATTTGAGACTAGTGTTCTGGGTCTCCCAGAAATAATGGTCTTCTTCTTTGGAGCCTGGATCCTAATTGGCACAGCTGCTGAGAATTCTGGTCATCCCATCTTTCTCCCTGCCTTCTCTCAACACCACTTTCTCCCCTCTTCTCTTAATGCCCTGAAACTCTGATATTTATAAAGTAAGTATTAGTAATGAGGTTTGGTAACAACCAGCCTGAGGTGGAATCAACTCAGTAACCTTGAGGGGAAATAATTTTTTCTAAATGACTTTTTTTCTTTTAGGTTTTCAAAGGAACTGGTACTGTACTATTCATTTTACACATCACAAATTTTTATCTTCAAAAGCTGGAAAGCATCAACACCTCAGGAAAATATAGTGTAAAGTATGTGGACATCTGCTCACCTGGAGCAGCAGTAATCACAGAGAATATTGTAATCTCCTAGGCTGGCCATCATTAGGCTTTAGTGCCTACCATCTGACTTTGGGCCATCTTCAACCTTATTAGATTCATATAACATAAAAGCCCAGACAGCACGTTCCCTGAATTAGGCTGCTAGTAAAACCAAAAACTTTTTTCCACAGAAAGTCAACAATAAAGTCGTTGTGTTTCACTGGAGTGAGACATGCTTGGAGGAGCTCAGCTTTCCACTGTGGTGTAACACCTTCAATGGAGCCTTCCTTTCCAGCCCAGGCCCACTGAGATGGGAGTCAGCAATTCGCAGGTATTTCCTGAGGGCCCCTCTCACAGTTCCCTCTCAACGTGTGCATTCATGGCCAGGTCATTTATCCTGCCTGCCACGTTGGACTGATGAAAATGTTACTTTGACTTATGGCTTGAGCACTTCCTCAGAAAGTTGGGGACCCCAAGTGAGTCCCACTCCTAACTTTCTTCATGGAAAGGTTTTCATTGTTTATAGTCTGTGAATTTTGGATAGCAGCCAATGCTGAAGTCAAGAGGAAGGTTTTCTCTGTGGGATTTTTGCCTGAATCCGCCACTATGATAAATATGTGATGTTATTTTCAGTGTATTTGACTTTATACAATAAATGCTTTCTTTGTCTGAGAGGACTTCTGTGTAGTTTTCAAGTTCATACATTGTCCTCTGCTGTTAAATGGCATTCATGTTTTCATTTAATTATTATGAGATTAATGTAACCTTTTTTAGATCCCTAATATATCACATGATAAAGAAAACCCAGATATTTTGGGATTGAGAAAAACTAGCCTGCCACCAGGTCCCAGTACTAATCCCTAGAAGATGAGCTAATCATACTAAGACTTAGCAGCACAAAAAGACAAACTTATCTGTGAAGTGAGGAATTGGTAGCAAATAATAAAATAAATATTTTACTCTGAGGATAGTTGTCTTTTTGGATTATAACTGAGAGAAGTGGTAAAATCTTTTCTGACAATCTTTAGGAATAATAGAAATGGTCATGCCTGGTATGGTTTAAGCATTGCATTGTTGCAACTTTAGGGGATGCAATAATGTGTAGGTACCTAGGTGCCATCTAGAGGTGATGGTTAGTGGTGGGTATGGTTTCTCAAGAACACCTTTTTAGTTGGGTCACCACATTCTACAAAAGTGGTTTTTAAAAAACTTATTACTATTGATTTATTATAAGGATGCATCTCAGAAACAACCACATGGAAGAGAAACATAGAGCAAGATTTTGTGTGTATGTGTGTATGTGTGTGTGTGTGTGGGGGGGAGCAAGAATAGCACAGAGTTTCCATGCCCTCTTCAGGCACACCACCCTCCCAGCACCTCCATGTGTTCACCAACCTTGAAGCTAGAAAAGTGATTTTTAACTTATCCTAAAGGACCATGGAATCTAGGTTAAAAAATCCAGTTTTGCAGTCTGGTTCTGAATCTTGGACTGTGTCAGGGTGCCAGAAATGAGAATAGACTCATGCTAACTGAAATACTACATAGTAACTTAAAAAGCAAAGAGTCAAAGAATTTAGAATAGGGCTTCCCTCTTTCTAGTAGCAAGAATGCTTTTATGTCTTCTCATATCCAGAGACCTGGGAAGCAGAATCATTCAGCCAAATATTGCTTGGAGGTGGGTGGCATGTGGTGGGCTTTTAAACTCCAGCACCGAGGGAACTCTATCTGTCCCTTTCCCAGAGCAAACATCATCTTCTTAGTGACCTCAGATCCAGGATTTTTCTCTATATATGATGCTGTATATACATGACAACTCGTACTTCTTTGAATTTGGTTTCCCACACTTGTCAGCACTCTTGGTTGACTCATTCTTTCTTTAGACTGTACCTGTTTTTTGGAGCTCTGGAGCCTTGTCTGTCTCCTCCAATTATAGGAAGCGCACATCTTAGCTTATACTCCATGTATATGAAGGGTATGTGAAAACAAGGGATGATCCAACCCCTGCCCTGGTTTTCACTGTTCCAAACTGTCCTAGAAGCTCACAGGAAAACTGGAAGGAGCTTCTGGAAATCTGATGTGGTTTGTGGCAGTCATGTTTCCTTTGTGTCTGCCTTAGCCCTGCACTAGAGTTGCAATTGAGACAGGAGAGGACAGCAGCCTTGTGTAGTCAGAAAAGTTGTAAATTACCCTTTGTCTAAAATGACTGGTTCAGATATTATACATGCATATTTTAATGTTGTATGTTCATATTTCAGATCATACAGGGTGGGGCAAAAGTATGTCTACAGTTGTGAGTATACTACGAAACATGGAGTTTATTCTTGTATTATTTTAATTATTGTATTATTTTTATATGAACAACAATTGTAAACCTACTTTTGCCCACCCTGTATTTCCAGCCACTTTCCTAAAATCCATCTTTGTAATGTGCTCTATTGGCATCCATATTTGAAGATCCAAGGTGGCTTACTGAATGGAATAGTTGAGTGCCAACTTAGGGGGAGTCCATGGCCTATTCAAACATTGATATTTGGGCATTCTATGATATCCAAAAAATCTTCATTGACATGTAACCTAAGATGATAGAAGTACATCTTCCTACCCAATATGAAGGCTCTTTTGGCCTTTTCTGAACCCTAATTGGGCAGGGTTGTTTGGAATTGCAAAGGCACCTAGGATAACTTATATAGCAGCGATGGAACCCTCAGGCCAGGCTTTTATTCAGCAGTAGGTGAGTTGGACATCTGGAAATACAATAAGTATCTTGGAACAGTTATTACCTCCCTGTCAAAAGTTTGACAGTTGAGCTGAGGCCAAATATTTATAACAATAAGAGGAAAACGTTGCAAACTAATGACTGGTCCTGGAGAGAAAGGAGTGTCCATGGCACAGAGCACTCATCCCTTGGGCACTGCCTTGTATTTTCATTCTTCAGACTAGACTCACACCTCATAAATTGGTCAGTCATTTCAAATAAAGTTTGTTTGTGTTGGACAAACCATTTCCAGAATTTTACATAAACTATCTGGCAAGTTGGCGAGACAATGAAGACTGTATTCCACATTGAAATAAGGAGAGAAAAATCTTAACTGATAATTTCTTTGCTACCTCTAATGCTGTATACCTATTAAAAAGCTAGTGTCACATTTCCTTCAGTTTGGAGAATTTAAGCTTAATCTTCTCATTTGGGTTGCCATCTGGTGTGCTACTAACAGTCTCAGAAAGAAAGAGGCCATCTGTTAATACTTTTTCCAGGAAGCTTTTTATAGAGCACTGAAGTGGCAACTCTCAAAAACACATTGTAATGACTTACGAGATCTTGGGTAATAGGTACAAGTTGAGGCTGATATTTCATTTCTACTAACAGTACTTTCTTCCATTGAAGAAAGAACAATCAATAAATACGGCATATTTGCATGGCAAAAATGCTTATCTCTGATATGTGGGGAGCTATAAGATTAACAAGTTATTGGTCCTATGGTATTTCAAAAAGAAAATTGTAAATACATACTAAGAAGTAATAATGGTGATGATGTTGACAGTCATTTACTGAACACTTGCATCTTCTAGCCACTGTGCCAAGTGCTTTATGTCCATTGTTTTATTTTTTCCTTACAATAAGCCTGTAAAAGTATTGCTGTTACTATGCAACCTACAGATGAAAAAGAATAGGTGCTCAGAGATTGGCCCAAGCCAGGACTTGAAAACAATTTTCTTTTCTCTATTTTTGCTTACCATTCTGTGAAAGTTAGAACAGTCTTCTTTTGTAAGTAGCTGGATACTAGTAAATAAACTTTCTATTACTAGAAATAAAAGTTTAGGTAGATTTGATTCAGGACAGTGAATGATCTGAATAACGGTATGGGTTAGCATAAGTTTGGTTTTGATATAGTTATAAATAACCCCCAAATCTCAGTATCTGAGCACAAAAACATACTTATTGCCCATGCTATATGCCCAACAGTTTACTGGAACTATGCTCATTATGATCACTCACACTGCTGAAGCCTCCATCCTTACACAGTCTTCTATAATAACAGTGGCACCAGCCTCTCCTTACTTCCTTATACATTTCATTGGCCAAAGCAAAGACTTGGCCACCCAAAATGGGGAGATACAAGTTATATTCTCCAAATGTGTTGAGGAATTTCAATCCTAGTATGTGTATGCCCAGAAGGGGAGCAATAAGAATATTTAGAACTAGCTCTAGTTACCACCAAAGAAACTTTATAGCAGTTGATTGAAAACTGCCTGATTTTTGGCCCTTTGCATTTCTCAATTTGAGATTAAGATAAGTAATCCTAAAACATATCTTGGCATTGAATGGGCTATGGTATGTTTCCTTTTTTGTTTGTTTGTTCTGATATCATTCAATGTTCTTTAGGGATCATACCTTGTCTGAATTGGCCTCCTTTCTATCCAGTGTCTCAAATTTCTTTTTGAATCGACATCCTATAAATGTCAGAGGATACTGCTATACACAAATCATCCCAATATGTTTTTCATCCAATGGGAGTTTACTCCCAAGATGATTTCAAATCATATAATTGAATTTTCTTTTTTTTGGTTTCTATCACAGTATTTCAGTATCAATTATGTTAGAATATTTTTGCTTTTATAAGGCTTCCACTATGTACTTTCCTTTTGTACTTGAGGTAAGCCAATGGTGGAAATATTTATGTCATGACAAAGTTTAAAAGATGACTTGAAGAGCAGTTTGAACAAGTCTATTTACTTAGGTGTCTCTTTGTGTTAATCAGGCCACAGGGGTGAAGCATACACAAGGACCTTTTCTGTCCCTTATTGTTAGACAGTATGACTTTTATTTTATTTTATTTTTTTATTGATTAAGTTATTACATATGTGTCCTTATCCCCACATTACCCCCTATCTCCCCCCACTCATGCCCTCACCCCCCTGTTGTCTGTGTCCATTGGTTAGGCCTAAATGCTTGCATATAAGTCCTTTGGTTGATCTCTTCCTCTTACCCCCACCCTCCCCTACCTTCCCACTGAGGTTTGATGGTCTGATTGATCCTTCTCTGTCTCTGGATCTGTTTTTGTTTATCAGTTTATGTTGTTCATTGTGGGGTGCGGCTACAGTGTTTTGGCCAGGCTCAAGCCTCGGACTAATGAAAGGACAGGGTCCTCTCATTTCCACGTGCAAGTCCCAGCTGGAAGGGCAGGGCCCTCCCAGCACAATCATAGCCAATGGCTGTGGTTGTAAGCTTGAACTTATGGTCCAAACATGTGGCCCATATGCCTTGTGATAGAGTTTGGGTGCATGTAGTTGAGTGAGGTTGGAACTCACGAGAATGCTGTAAACAACGTGCTCACGCCCTTACTTTGCCTCGTGGCATCTGCTATAAAATAAAGACACGGCTTGTGGGCGCTGGCGCTGTCTCCTCATTAGGGAGCAGCGTCCCACTGAGACCCAGCTTTCATTCTCTTGTCTGTCTTTTCTCAATCCTTTCACACACCCCCTCCCCCCCCCCCCCGCCTCAGGATCACCTTTGGCCATAACAGTTCATTATATTCCATGAATGAGTGAGATCATGTGATATTAATCTTTCTCTGACTGGCTTATTTCACTTAGCTAATGCTCTCCAGTTCCATCCATGCTGTTGCAAATGGTAAGAATTCCTTTTTTACCGCAGCGTAGTATTCCATTGTGTAGATGTACCACAGTTTTTAATCCACTCGTCTGCTGATGGGCACTTAGGCTGTTTCCAAATCTTAGCGATGGTGAATTGTGCTGCTAGGAACATAGGGGTGCATATATCCTTTCTGACTGGTGTTTCTAGTTTCTTGGGATATATTCCTAGAAGTGGGATCACTGGGTCAAATGGAACAGTGTGACTTTTAGAGGACTGGCAAACTAAACAGTAATATTTAAATATATATTTTATTTTATGTTTTTCTTTTGCCCAGCTGGTGTGGCTCAGTGTTTGAGCATCAACCCATGAACCAGGAGGTCATGGTTCAATTCCTGCTCAGGGCGTATTCCTGGGTTGCAATGTTTCTCTCTCATCTGTGTTTCTATCTCTGTCTCCCTCTCCCTTCCTCTCTAAAATCAATAAAATATGTTTAAAAAATAAATATATTCTCTTTAATAATAAAAAACACACAAAAAACTTTTTTAAAAAATATATTTTATTGATTTTTTACAGAGAGGAAGGGAGAGAGATAGAGAGTTAGAAACATCGATGAGAGAGAAACATCGATCAGCCGCCTCCTGCACATCTCCCACTGGGGATGTGCCTGCAACCCAGGTACATGCCCTTGACCAGAATCGAACCTGGGACCTTTCAGTCCACAGGCCGACGCTCTATCCACTGAGCCAAACCGGTTTTGGCCACAAAAAACTTTTTACCCTTTTCCCAGTTTCCTCCTGCCCGAAGCCTCTGGCAACCACCATCTTACCCTCTGCTTCTATGAGTTTGACTATTTTACATTCCTCATTATAAATATGAACATGAAGTACTTGTGATACTGTGCCTGGCTTGTTTCACTTAGCATAATGTTCTCCAGGCTCATCCATGTTGTTACAAATGGCAGGCTTTCCTACTTTTTAAAGGCTGAATAATATTCCATTATATATCTATATATCTCTATATATCACTGTTATGAACAAAAGGTCTGTATGCCCACAAAATTCAAATGCTGAAATCCCAAACCACCAATGTGAGGTATTAGGAGGTGGGTGCTTTGGGAGATAATTGGGTTATGAGGGTGATACCTCATGAATGAGACTAGTGCCCTTATAAACATGACCTCAGTAAGCTCTCTTGCTCTCTCTCTGTCATGTGAGGATATAAGGAGAAGTTGACTCTCTGAAACCTAGAAGAAGCCTCTCACTAGAATCCAACCATTTTGGACTCTGATCTTGAATTCCCAGCCTCCAGAATTGTGAGAAATGAATAGTTGCTTATGCCACTCAGTCTATGGCACTCTGTCATAGCATCCCGAACTGACTAAGATAACCACATTTTCTTTACCCATTCACCCAGTAATGGACATTTAGCTTGCTTCCATGTCTTGGTTATTGTGAAAAATGCTGCAATGAACATGGGAGTACAGATGTCTCGTTTAGATCCTGATTTCAATTCCTTTGTATATATATATATACCTAGAAGTGGAAAGTTGGACCATACGGTAGTTCTATTTCATTTATTGAGGAAACTCCATAAATGCAAGCAGCTGCACCAACTTACATTCCCACCAACAGTAATACAAGGGTTCCCTTTTCACATCTTTGAAAAAACTTTTTTTTAATCATAGCCATCCTAACAGATGTGAGGTGGTAGATAGGTCATTGTTGTTTTGACTTGAGTTTCCCTGATGATTAGTGATGCTCAACATACTTGTTGACTATTTGTATGTCTTTTTTGGAGAAATGCCTATTTAAGTCCTCTGCCCAGTTTTTTATTTTTCTTTCCTTTATAGAAGGGGGGAGAGAGAGAGAGAGAGAGAGAGAGAGAGAGAGAGAGAGAGAGAAGAGAGAGAAACACCTAAACACCGATTGGCTGTCTCCTACATGGGCCCTGATCAGGGATTGAACCCTTAGGCATGTGCCCTAACTGGGAATCAAACCCACAACCTTTTGGTGTATAAGACGATGTTACCATCAACTGAACCATCCAACTAGAACTCTATGCCCAGTTTTTAATCAAAACATTAGTTTGCTATTGAATTTTAAGAGTTCCATATATATTTTGGATATTAACTATTTATCTGAGATATAGTTTACAAATATTTTCTCCAACTCCATAGATTGTCTTTTCATTTTGTTGATTGTTTTCCTTGCTGAGCAGAAGCTTTTTAGTTTGATGTAATCCCACATATTTATTTTTGCTTTTGTTGCCTGTGCTTTTTGTGTCATAGCCAAGAGATCATTGCCAAAACCAATGTCAAAAAGCTTTCCCAGTTTTCTTCTAGGAGTTTTTTTGTTTCAGGTCTTACATTTAAGTCTTTAATCAATTTTGAGTTTCCTGTATATGATGTAAGATATGGGTCTAATTTCATTCTTTTGCATGTTGATATCCAGTTTTCCCAGCACCATATATTGAAGAAATGATTCTTTGCCTGTTGTGTTGGCACCCTGTGAAAGATGAGTTGATTGTATGTATTTGTGTAGGTTTGCTTCTGGGCTCTCTAATCTGTTTCATTGGCTTATATATTTGTTTTAATGACAGTTAACATACTGTACCTTATAATATATTATGAAATTAGGAAGTGTGATGACTCCAGATTTGTTCTTATTGCTCAAAATTGTTTTGTCAATGTGGAGTTTTTGTGGTTTCATTACTGAATTTTAGGTTTGTTTATTTCTATTTCTGTAAAAAAAAAACCATTGGAATTTATATTCAGATTGCATTGACTCTATATATTGCTTTGGGTAGTATGGCAATTTTAACACTATTAATTCTTCTAACCTATGAACATGAGACATCTTTCCATTTATTTGTGTCTCCTTTAATTTCTGTCATCAGTGTTTTATAGTTTTCAGTGTACAAGTATTTCACCTCTTTGGTTAAATGTATTCCAAAGTATTTTATTCTTTTTCATTATAAAACTAATATATGCTCATTGCTGAAATTTAGGAAAATATAGCCAAAGTGATAAACAGGAAAAATCACTAATAATTGCTACTGATTTTATGAAAATAATTATCATTTTTAACATTTGAGAAACAACTTTTAGGGGTTTCTTTTGTATGTTCTGCATATCCTCTATACTCTCCCCCTCCTAACATATAAGACCTTTTTTATGTGCTATAGTAGTAACCTGTAATATTTCTTGAAAGCACTTGAAATTCATAGTTATATGTTTATTTGTATATTTATATATTGAATACATCAGCTGCACCAGAGTGTAAATGCTATGAGGACAGGTTTGTGTTCTTGTTCACTATCATGTGCCCAGAACCTACTAGTTAGTGTTTGCCACAAAAATCGGTGCTTCATAAATATGAATGAAATGAATAAATTACACATATAATTTAAAATAATATAATTACATTTTATTTTATTAAAATATCACTTATTTCAATTTCAAGTATATTTTTAATTTTTTGCTCTTATCACATTCCCAATATATTCAAAACATACTTTCTTGTTACATTTGAAGATTATAATTTAGTACTATTTTATAGCATGATTTTAATTACTCTACCTTATATTGTATTTTACTTAAAAATATACTAGTATTGTATTTCATAAGTACTTTTTATAATTCTGACTTTTTGTCAGATAATTTTTGGTGGCTGTGTGGTATATTATCTTACAGATAAATGGGCCAGGATTTATCGAACCATTTTCTTAACATTGTTTATTTATACTGTTTTCAATATTTCACTTCTATAAGTGCCACTGTGTATCATATATTCTTTCTTGGGAACACTTCTGATATCATTGGAATTTCTGGATAAAAATGAATACATTTCATTAAGGCTCTTGTAATATTATAAAATTGCACTTCAGAAAAGTTGTACTAATTTATATCCTCATCCACAATACATTATGGGAGTGTCTGCATACTCACCAACCTCAAATATTCCCTTTGTTTTTGCTGAATTTATAGATGAAAATATTATTTCATTTCCATTTCTTTGTTTATGAATGAGGTCATACATCCTTTCTCTCATGTCTTCTTTCATTCTTCCCTCCTTCATTCACTCCTTTCTTCTCTTTCTCTCTCCCCATCCCATTCTTTTGTAGTTTGTAGGTTTTCTTTCATTACTACCCTGTCTATGTCTCTTGCGATTTTTTTCTCTGTTGGGGTCATTTTTCCTCATTTGTAAGAGCTCTTTATATACTAAGGGTATTGACTCTTGTCTTCACATATATTACAGGTTGTTTTTTTTTTCAAATTTGTCACTTTTTAATTTTTATATATGGTCTTCTTGAAATAAATAAATTAAAAACTTTTATGTAGTCAAAACTAGTAGTCTTTTTCTTCATAGCTTCTACCTCTTAATGGCAAAATGGCACCAGATGTTACTGACTGAGCTGGACCTCAGTTCTACAACCTTGGTTCTTGAGTTCGGCAAAGAAAACAATTCAGAACCAAGGAACTCAAATCAAAAGAGAAAGTTTACTTTGAAAGTCACAGAGATAGAAGAAGTGAGCCGTAGAAGAAGTGGGCTCAAGAAACAAGTTACAGTGGAAAAAGAATGGCCCTTGGAACTTAAGCAAAAGAATGCAAGGATATATGAACCTGGGGGAAGTAGAGGGGAAAGGCTTGGGCATCCTCCAGAGAGAGCATGCCTGAGAAGGGGTGGAAAAAGCCATGGGCGAGAGAGAGAGAGAGAGAGAGAGAGAGAGAGAGAGAGAGAGAGAGAGAGCCTGAAAAATGGGTGAGGAAACGTATGGGTGCGCTCAAGAGAGGAGGAAAGAGAGGGAACTTCTGGGTCCTTTGTCTTAAGAGGTTTTGTCTGGAGTTCTCAGGGGAGGATCTCAGTAGAATATCCATCAGCTTCCCAGGTGTATCTCCTCAGGGTCATGGTCTCTACTGATAGGTAGGTGCCAGAGCAGGGGATCATTAGTCATTGGAGCTGGTCCTAAAGTCAGCAATGGCATAACCCCACCTGGCCTTGCTGCTTTTCTGGACCTGGAGTTGAAACACAACTGAGGCCTAGAGGTCATCTATAGTTTGATGTCGGGGTCCAGCCCCAGCAGGTCCAGGGGTCCCCAAAGGTTTGGACGGAGTCGGTGAAGACTATCCACCCTTTTCCTATGGTGGAGTCCTATCCGTCCCGAGTGCGGGGTGCTTACCTAGGGGTCCCTGTTCGGGCGCCAGATGCCGGGGTCCAACCCCAGCGGGTCCAGGGGTTCCCAAAGGCGTAGACGGAGTGGGCGAAGAAGGAATGACACGGAGACAGGGTTCAGTTGATCAGCAGCCTAGCCAGGATCTCGAGCCAAGTTCTGGTCTTGATCTCCAGAGAGGTTCTGCTTCGGATCTCCAGCCAGGTTCTGTGGCCAGGTACTCAAGTCAGGTTCAGTCACCAGGTTCTAGTCAGGTTCTCTTGCCAATTTCTGTAGTCAGGTTCAGTCCAGGATCTTTTGCCATGTTCTCTCACTAGGCTCCGTCTCCAGGCTCTGAGGCCAGCCTCTGTCCAGGATCCCCTGCCATGCTCTCTCCAGCGAAGCTCCTCCGTCTCCAGAGAACGCTCCCTGTAGGTTCCGTGCCTAGGCTCTGTCTCTCTTGGTCCTGTCTTCTGAGTTCTGTGTCCTTAGTTCTGTGTTCTGAGTTCTGTGTGTTTCTGTCTTGTTACAACTGTATTTATACCAGTTGATTCAATCCTATCAATCTCTATTACAAAGGTTAGGGCGTTTCTTATCTCCATTCCAGGGAGAAAAGATTATGTAGTTTAAGCATGATTGTTCGTAGTTAAAGGGATTAATTACCCGCCTGGCACTTAGTTGAGGGGTTTTATTCCCTCCCTAACTTCAGGGGAAAATCCCTACCTGGGGATTCAACCGTTCTCGGAGAGGTGACCTTAGTTAAAACACAGCGCCAAGAAGGTGAGCAAACATATTAAGAACCGTATGCCATATATGCCAGGTCCCTTGAAACAGCAAGGATGGACCGGCTCCCGGCAGTTTGACCAAAACTCTGCCTTTGTAGTCAACAGACCCAAGGTTTTGTTCCTAAGATTATTTTATGTGGGTTAGAACCTCATTGTCCTAAGAGTGCAATGCTTAAGTGAGTGGTTTTGCAAAGGCTTGTATGGGAGTCATATGAGGCTATTCTCCAGTCCCCTTCTTCCTCCTCTAAAGGTATCTGCCACATGGCTAGTGACATGCTAGGGGGGAAGGGTCAGTGGAGAGTCTGAACTGCATGAACAGTAATATGAAAAGTCAGAGGGTCAAAACAGCATGACTAGCAATGTACTAGGGGAGAAAAGGTCACCCAGGGGTGGGGTACCACCCTAGTTTTGCTCATAGCTAGGTATCTGGGGCTGTCCACCCTGATGACCCTCAGTACCTGGCATATGGTTCCTACTCTGCTCATGCCTGTCTAACTGCCTATTATATCATATCTACTTGTGCTTAAAGAATTATTCCTTCCCCTAAGTTTAAATATCCACCTTAATGATGTCTGTCTAGCTTACTTTCCCCCAGTGATTAAAAAGTCCACGTTTCACTATATATTTATTTGTTTTTTTATTTTTATTTTTTTATTGTTTAGAGTATTACAAATAGTAGTACATATGTCTCCTTTTTTACTCCCAATTGACCTTCCCCCAGCCTCCCCTACCGCCAGCACATGCCCTCACCCCCCTTCCAGTGTCTTGCATCCATTGGTTATGCTTATATGCATGCATACAAGTCCTTCGGTTGATCTCTTACATTTCACTATTTAATTCATAGGGTATTTATAATAGTGTACAGGAGGAAAACTAATTTACCCTCTACCCGTCTAGTCTAGGTTCTTGGTTGGGACCACCCTGTATAAAAGACAGATTAGCCCTAGTTGGTTTGGCTCAGTGAATAGAGCATCAGCTTGCGGACTGAAGGGTCCCAGGTTCGATTCCAGCCAAGGGCACATGCCTGGGTTGCGGGCTCAATCCCCAGTGGGGGGATGCAGGAGGCAGCCGATCAATAGTTCTCTCTCATCATTGATGTTTCTATCTCTCTCTTCCTCTTCCTTCCTCTCTGAAATCAATAAAGAAATATTTTTTTAAAAAGACAGATTAGCAGGCAAACATTTTAATTATGTTCCTAAGCACATATGGGAGCCCCATGGAGATATGAGACTAAAAATGTGACAAGACCATTGAGTTTTATCCTGAGCTATAAAAGGGATGAAGGCCTGGAACTTCAAAGGGCAAGGAGGCAATTCACAGCAAGGTGAGAAGAGGAACTGTTTGGTAAACAAATATTTGCCCTACTATGCAGATAAGTCTTTTACATGAAAAAGTGATCTCTGGTAATAGCTCTCTTTCTGGTACAGATCTCCTTTCTAATGTAAATCTCCCTTATAAAAGAGTAAACTCTACTCTATTTTCAAAGCTTCTGTGTCCGAAATTTCTCAAGATAATTAGCTCAAAATAGTCTTTATGCCAAAGAGATATATTTTGGGATGGCACATTCTGTTACTCTTCATCCTAGCCCCTTCCCCTTTATAATCCTGTCCCCTGCACCTTGCTCAAAGACAAGATTTGAATGCTTATAAGTGCCCTGTCTTCTTGATTGGTTTAGCCTTCTCAAAAAACGCCTTATATGATACAACCCTGCCTTCGTTATTGGACACAGAGACAGGTAGCCTGAGCCTGCCTGGGGGTTTCCTGGTAACAGGATTTTTTAAAAAAATATATATTTTATTGATTTTTCACAGAGAGGAAGGGAGAGGGATAGAGAGTTAGAAACATCGATGGGAGAGAAACATCGATCAGATGCCTCCTGCACACCTCCTACTGGGGATGTGCCCACAACCAAGATACATGCCCTTGACCAGAATCAAACCTGGGACCCTTCAGTCCGCAGGCCGATGCTCTATCCACTGAGCCAAACCGGTTAGGGCAACAGGATTTTTTTTAAAAACTGTATTTTCTAACTCGTTATTGCTGACATACAGAATACTATAGATTTTATACATTTATTCTGTAACTCCCTAACTGAATTTTCTTAGTAGTTTTTTAGTCAATTCTCTTGCATGCCTAAATAGAATGTAATGACATCTAGAAATATATTTTTTCTTCTATTTCCTAAAATTACCTTTACATTTCTTGCTTTGGTATGCATGTATCTATGGATAATTATACAAAATTGGGATAATACAGAACATAACATTTACATATATATCTCCATGTAACATAGTGTGAGCATTACCTCATTAGCACTCTATTACTTTAAGAAAACTGTAAGTTTACCTGGCCAGTGTTGCTCAGTAGTTGAGCATTGACCTATGAACCAGGAGGTCATGATTTGATTCCAGGTCAGGGCACATGCCTTGGTTGAGGGCTTGATCCCCAGTAGGGGATGTGCAGGAGATAGCCAATTCATGATTCTCTCACATCATTAATGTTTCTATCTCTTTCTCCCCTCTCTCGTCCTCTCTCTGAAATAAATAAAAACATATTTTTAAAAAATAAAACTCTAAGTTTAATATTTGCATAAAATTCCATTGTATGAGATACACTATAATTTTTAGAGGTTTCTTTAAATTTGCTTACTTAACTTTTAATTTTGCAATAAATTCAGATACACAAAAACTTGTGAAATAGTACAAAGATTTATCATATACCCTTCATCCAGCTTTCTAAAATGTTATATCTTAACTAGAGGCCTGATGCAATAAATTTATGCATGGGATGGTTCCCCTCAGCCCAGCCTGCACCCTCTCCAATCCAGGACCCCTCGGGAAATGTTCAATTTTGGTTTAGGCCTGATCCCACAATTGGGCTTAAACTGGCAGTTGGACATGCCTCTCACAATCCGGGACCACTGACTCCTAACTGTCCCCCCTGCCAGCCTGATCATCCCTAACTGCCCCCCCTGCTGGCTTGGTCACCCCCAACTGCCACCCCCTGCCAGTTTGGTCACCTCACGCAGCCTGCTGTTCAGTCATTTGGTTGTCCCTCACTAACCCCCCTGCCGGCCTTGTCACTCCACACAGCCTGCTGTTTGGTCGTTACTGTTACTGTGACAGCACCCTAGACAATTTGCATATTCTTCTATTATTAGTATAGATAGTCATGGCAAAAGCATCAAAACCAGAAAATTAGCATTGATGCAATACTATTAACCAATCTACAGATCTTAAACTTTTTTTATTAATTGTTCATAATGTCTTTATTTTTCAATCCAAGGTCACAAATGGCATGTAGTTGTCACGTCTCTTTCATCTTCTGTGATCTAGGATAGTTCTCTAAAACTTTATTTTTACTGATTCTGAACATTTTGAAGATAATTGGCCACTTATTTTGTAGAATGCTGTTCAACTTGAGTTTTGCATTTTTGGCAAGAATACCCTAGAAGTGATGCTGAGCATGCTCTTCTTAGGGCATCATATCAGGAGGTATATGATGTTGATATGTCCCTGTACTGATTATTTTAACTTTGATCATTGTTTATAAGGTTTCTTCACTGTAAAGTTACTATTTTCCCCTCAGTAATAAATTATAAATATCTTGTGGTAAGATATTTTGATATTATGTAAATATTGTTTCTCATTATACTTTTATCCACTGATTTTAATATCCACTGATTTTTTTTGAAACAATTACTACTGTGGTATTTGCCAAATGGTGTTTTTCTATGTCCATCATTCCTTATTTATGAATTAAAAGAGTTTTCCTTCCTCCCTCATTTATTTATTCAATCATGTATTTTTTTAAAAATCTATTTTATTGATTTTTTACAGAGAGGAAGAGAGAGGGATAGAGAGTGAGAAACATCGATGAAAGAGAAACATCGATCAGCTGCCTTTTGCACACCTCCTACTGGGGATGTGCCTGCAACCAAGGTACATACCCTTGGCCGGGATTGAACCTGGGACCTTTCAGTCTGCAGGCCGATGCTCTATCCACTGAGCCAAACTGGTTAGGGCTCAATCATGTATTTTTAAATTTTTTTCATTTTGTATTTTTTATTTTTCCATTGATTTTTAGAGAGAGCTGAAGGGAGTGAGGAGAAAGAGAGAGAGGGAAGGAGGAAGGGGGGAGATAGATAGATAGATAGATAGAGAGCGAGAGAGAGAGAGAGAGATTGCCTCCTGCATCTGTGCAGTCTAACTGGGGCCAGGGACCAAACCTGCAAGTCAGGTACATGCGTGCCCTTGACCGGGAATTGAACCCTCCACCCTTAGGTGTATGGGTTGATGCTCTATCCACTGAGCCATGCTGGCCAGGGCCAATCATGAATTTTTACCAGTATGGACTCATGTATATATATTTTATACTTTGGGTTATACTCCAATACTATTTTATTTATTTTGTTGGTCAAATTGTTCCAACTTTAGCCATTAACTGTTCTTTAAGGTTGGCTCCTGAATGCCTTTGATATGCCCCATTCTTTTATTCTTTGAGTATTTCCTGCTTTCTGGTACTCCAAGATGCTCCAGGCTTATTTTGATATGTTGTTATTAATTTTTAGAGAGGGAAAGGGAGAGGGATAGAAAGATAGAGACATTGATGAGAGAGAAATATCATCAATTGGATGCCTCCTGCATGCCCCCTATTGGGGATCAAGATCACAACCCAGGCATGTGCCCTGACCAGGAATTGAACCAGTGACCTCTTGGTTTTTGGGTAGATGCTCAACCACTGAGCCACATGGCTGGACTCCAGGCTCATTTTGTGAATTTGCTGCCCTAGTCCTTTTCTTCAAGGAGAATTGTATTTAGAAATCAAAATCTGGGTACTAGGTGTGCTCATTGATACTGGGGTTGTTGCTTCTAGGGCCTTTCATTGGATAGAGCTGGGAAGTATATGTCTGTATATGTTTGTATGTATATATATATATATATATATATATATATATATATATATATATATATTCCTGCTAAGGAAATGCCTTTATCATCAAACTTTATTAAGAATAGTTATTATGAACTCATGTGGATTTTAACATATGCCTTACTGACATCTATCAAGATGGTCATTTAGCTTTGATTCTGATGTGATGAATACTATTCTTACATTTTCTAATAATCAAGCATCTATATGTGCCTAAAATAAAGTCTGCCTAGTCATAGTAAACTAGGCTTACTATAATATTCTAATATATATTCTTCAGGAATTAATTTGCCAATATTTTATTTAGAATTTATGCTTTTATATTCACAAATTAGATAGGTTTTTAGTCCTCATTTTTTTATGATTTTTCAAGTTTGTATATCAAAGTTAAGGTGGCCATATTACTTTCCCATGGCTACTATAACAGGTTATCACAAATTGGGTAGCTTAAAACAACAGAAATTTATTTTCTCATAGTTCAGAAAACCAGAATTCTGAAATGAAGGTGTAGGCATGGATGGTTCCTTCTGGAGGCTCTGAGAGAGAATCTATTCTGTGCTTCTCTTCTAGCTTGTGGTAGTTGTCAGCAATCCTTAACATTTCTTGACCTTTAGGTACATCATTTCAAGGTCTGCCTCATCTTCACATGGCTTTCCCTTTTGTGTTTTTATGTGTCCTCTCCTCTACTTATAAGGATATGTTATTGGATTTACGACTCACCCTAAATCTAGAATGATTCCATCTTGTGATCCTTAGCTAATTACAACAGCACTCTATTTCCAAATAAAGTTAGCCTGGTTCCAGGTGGACATGAATTTTGGGAGGGGGGATGTCTATTCAACCCACTACAGTGACTTAGTAAACTTAAGTGGATAAAACTTTTCTTCAATTTATTATAATTTGGAACAAGTGTATCCTTTTAATCATGGTAGACAAAAACCTGAGTGTGTGGTCTTTATACACTATATTTCTCACTTTAAATCACTGATGCTTGTGGTTAATATATTCTAGTCTTAGGTATTCCTTTATTGTTTAGAATCAACTATCTTTATAGTTTTTCCCTTGGTTAATTGTGTTTTCTCACATATAAACTCTAAATCACATGTAATAATATAGTTCAAAAGTATTTACATGTTAATCTATGCATCAGGGTATGTGTGTGATATAGATAGATAAGGTTATAAATATTGGCATCTGGCAATAAGCTGACATGTGGTGTGCAGTACTAACTTTATTAATTGATTTATGTTCATAATGGTTTCATGCATACTACATAAATATCACTCTTACTTTTTAGATCAGAATTTCTATTTATTCCTTGTTAGTTTAAAATGGCTAATCAGAAACTCCTTTTTTAAGGACTTACTTTTTCAGAGCAGTTTTATGTTCACAGTAAAATTGAAAAGAAGATACAGAGTTCACCTTTATTTTATTTAAAAAATAATCATGCATTTGTGATGGTTTTAATAGGAATTAAACTATTCTAATAAGCTCTCATCATATTTTAGAGCTTCTATTTTCACCAAAAGCTATGGAGAGGTGGCTTCAACTTTCATTTCTGACCATCCCTGGAAGGGTCTGTCATTCAAACATGTGAAATGAGTTGAATTTTAATGGGCATAGAAATCTTATGCCAGAACTGGGGAATGACCTGAAGAATGCCAAGAAGATCAAAGAGTAGGGGTTTGGCAAGCTTATTGAGGAGCATGTGTGACAGACAGGAGGCAGAAGGGATAGAGGGATGGAATCAGTGGACAGACGCTGATGTGCGGGGAGGCAATTCTGGAGAGTTGTCAGTAAGGGTGTGCAAGCCCCTGATTTCTCTGGCAGAGGCCACTTGAATGTCCCAAATATTTTCTGCTTTTAGTTTGGTTTATATCCAGCTTTGTCAGCAATTGGACTCTTGGAGGCTCATCTGGCCGGGAGGGATATGTAATCTGACCCCACCTAAACCACTGCAAACAGAAAAAGAACCAATTAAGATTGAGAAATTGAGTCATGTACTTCATTTGAATAGTCCCTCTCTACTTTTTATATAAATATGTGTTAGGTGCTCAATTTATGTTTTGTGAGTAAATACTTTTTAATTTCCTCCACAGTACCTAGCACTAAGCTGAACACACAGTAATAACTGGCCACTATTTTCTTTAGCACCCTACTACCTATTGGTTGCTTACCTGAGTTATCTCACTTAATCCTCACAATAAGAGCACATGACAGCAAATTCAGAAGCCAATGTAAAGATTAAGTGATATAGTCCCTGTAAACCACTTACCCTAGTGAGTAGCTATCACGAGACTGATTTTATAGGATGAGGAAATGGAGGCCCCGAAAGGTTAAAAACTTGCCCAAAGTCACACAGTTAGGAAATAATAGAACTAGGTTTCTAGCTTGAGTTTATCAGGCATAAAGCCCATGCATTCCCCACTGTCCTATGCTAGAGGGAGATGGGTTAGTTAGCCAGTATGGATTAAAGAGACTCTTTAAAGGCTGTCTACCCCTGGAACACATTAAGTTGGTTATTTGGCTGCACTATATTGCTAGTTAATTTGGTACTTGCTCAAAAGCATTGATTATGGTAATGTTTAAAGTTTTCAGAGAAAAGATTGTTTAAATTTGGCACAGTGGAGCAAGCAGGGAGAGGAAAACAATTGTAAAAAAATGGAGGCAGAGGCCTTCATTGTATTGTTCTGTGCCTGGTTTTCAAATCAGACATTCCAAAGTCTTCCAGCATGGTGGTTTGGTGTGTCTATTTAGGCAGTGTTCCAGTGCTTGGAAAAAACACAAAAGCTTTTATTCATCATGAAAGAATTTGTCATTCCGAGCTAAAGTAATTGCCAAGAATAAGATCTGTTACAGTCATTCCAAAGAAGAATGATTGCTTTTCTTTGCCTAATGCCACATAGTAGAATTCAGGACCAACTTGAGATGTCACAAAGACAGCAAGCAGCCTCCCATGTGGGTCAGCAATGCTGTGGTTTAAGAGAGTTCTCTCTGTGGAGTGTCCAGGATGCTCCAGCCACCATAAAGATTTCTGTGCTTTTGGACAGGGCCATAAGACTTTTTTTTTCCAGATGCAAAATCTGGAACCCCAGCTAGGAGAAGGGATTTGTTCTATGACACACAACAAATTAGTGTCAGAACAAGTGCTTGAACCTGGATATTTTCACTTCTGTGGAGAAACTGAATGTAATAAAAACTAACTGAGGAATGTTGAAGGGCATGACTAATCACATGTGCTAGATAAAGTGTCAAGGGAAACCATAGAAGGAACTGATAAAGAACCGTGAAGAACAAAATGTCAAAGTAATCCTGATAATTATGAAAAACAGTACATCAGAGTAACTACTGTCAAGGTTATAGTAAACCTTGACAGTATGTTTTGAATATTTACCACTTACTAAAAGTGGGATGATGTATAATAACTGCAGTTTTAATTCCATATAAATAGAGCTGAAAATTCAGAACAGTGTTGGAACCACTTGCTAGCTCTCTGCCTGCATTCAAGATGCTGCTCTGCTCAGCAATAAAATCAGTTCATTGTGAACTTAGGAATTGGTGTGCTCCTTTGTGTCTCAATTTTTTTTTCTTTTCCTCAAAAACTTCCAGGCCAGCTCATTGCATTGAAGATGCCCCTTTCACTTTTTGCCTATTTGCTGTAAAGGGCTCAACAGATTTTTTCAGGTAATTAAGGAATTGTCCCATTGAAAGAAAACATAACTAAATACACCTTTCTCCAACTTCCACAACTTCTAGTGTGCCTTCAGTCAGTGACAGTGCCTGTCAGCTATGAATTAGGAATAATATTCCTGTTTTACTTAGGTGCCTAACTTTCCCTACTGGATACTGAGCAATCTTCCCAGATAAGAATTTTTGGATGTTGGGAAAAGTGACACATGGTACCAATGGATGTTGTGGTAGGCAGAAAAATGGCTCCTTGAGACTTCAGGTCTTAATCCCTTACCATATTTGAAGAACGGATCTTTGCAGATGTGACTAAATTAAGGGTATTGAGATGGGGACTTCATCTTGGATTTTGTGAGTGGGCCATAAATGCATCCATTTATCCTAATAAGAGGGAGGCAAAGATAGATTTGACAGGCACACAGAGCATAAGGTGATGTGAAAATGAAGCAGAGAGAGATTCATAGATGCCAGCTTTGAAGATTGAAGCAACAAGGCCATAAGCCAAGAGATTCCAGCAATCACCAGAGGTTGAAAGAGACTAAGAACAGATTCTTTCAAAGAGCCTTTAGAGAAAGTGTGGTCTTGCTGACATGTTAAGTTTCAGACAAGTGAAACTGATTTCAGACTCCAGAACTGTGAGAAAATAATTTTTGTTGCTTTATGCAACCAAGTTTATGGTAGTTTGTTATAGGAAACTAATACAGTTGATTACTCACATGGTAAACAGCACAAAGCTTCCCCCAGGGGAAGGGCTCAGGTTCTGTTTAAGGTGAAACAGCAGTGAAATGGTGGTGGATGCCTTAGGATTTTAATTGTGTGAGAAGTTGGGCTGGGTGTTAGTTTGTGCATGGGGTCTGGGCCTTTCATGGTTTTAAATTTCCACTGGTGTAAAGGGACAGAGCACCTAACTTGCTCAGATATGGAGCAGAAGGGAAAGGAGAAAGGATAGGGCCTTGAAAACTCTCAGTAGTCAAAAATCAAAATGCAGTAGACACTATTATAATGACCCAACTCATGAAGCTGTGAGGATTAAGTGAGTTAAAACAAGTAAAAGCTTGGAGAATAGGGCCCAATATACTTTTTAGTAAATATTAGCTGTTATTAATTTTACCATTTTTAAAATCTCTATATTTTTCAGTTTCCCAAGCTAGTATTGGAATACTCAAGAGCATGGTTCTGAGCTCTCTTTTCTCACTCTATATTTCCTCCCCAGGTAATTTTTGTCTATTCCTATACCTTTAAATGATACACAAATTCACCTCTGCTGTGAACATCTCCCCAAGCTCCAGGCAACTATATCCGATTCTTACTCTGCCTCTACATGGACCTTTAATAGATAGTGGGAGCTCCAGAAGTCTCTTAAGCCGAATTCATGGACATCCACTGCAAATAATGGTCTTCTCTCCAATCTTCCCCACATGATGGAATCAAACTACCATCCTTCCTGTTGTTCAAGTCAGAAACTTGGAAGTTTCCCTTGACTTTATTCCACCACTCCAGTCATCACCAATCTCAGCTGATTCTGTCTCCTCTCCATTCCCACCAGCAACTTCATTTCAGCCTTTTAAAGTGTACCACGACTACTATATTTATCATATGTTCCCAAGGAGACCTGCACACCAACTCTAAATCTTTCTAGATCAATGGCTTTTCATCTTGGCTATATTCAGAATCACCTGTTTTTACTTTTGTTTTTTAAATTACCAGGCCATACCCCATACAAAGTAAGTCAGAATCTCTAGAGATGAGGCTCAGACATCAGAAAATTTTGTATCTCCTCAGGTGATTCCAAAATGCAACTGTGTTGGATTTTCAGTGAGAAGCTGGACTTTGATGCCAGAACAAACAGACATAAGAGATTGACTTTAGTGCTGTGTTAGTACTATTTGGTTTTCCAGCTGCCATCTCTTCTGACTGTTTTTTGGCTCAACAGCAAATACTTCTTTCTTTTTTTAAACTTTGACAACATTTATTTTTATTTTTAAAAAGTATGCTTAAAACACATAATATTTACCATATTAACCATTTTATAGTTCAGTTGTATTATCAATATCATATTGTGCTACAGATTTCTAGATTTTTTTCATCTTGCAAAATTGAAACTCTATATCCATTCAACAGCATTTCCCCATTCCCCCTTCCCATATATCACCTGGCAACCACCATTCTACTTTCTGTCACTGTGATTTTAAGTACTCTAGGGACCTCATATAAGTAGAATCATGTAGTATTTATCTTTTTGTGACTGGCTTATTTTATGTAGCATAATGTTTTCAAGGGTTCATCTATATTGTAGCATGGGGCAGAATTTCCTTCCTTTGTAAGGCTGAATAGTATTCCATTATAGGTATCCTGACTGCCAACTAGTTGTCCAAAGTAATTATAACACTTTATACTCTCTCCAGCAGTATAGGAGAGTTACGTTGCAGTAGATATATTCTCAGTGAGTTCTTTTTTAAAAATATATTTTATTGATCTCAGAGAGGAAGGGATAGGGCAAGAGAAACATCAGTGATGAGAGAGAATCATTGATCAGCTGTCTCTTGCACTCCCCATACTGGGGATCAAGCCCGCAATCCAGGCATGTGCCCTGACCAGGAATTGAACCATGACCTTCTGTTCATAGGTCGATGCTTAACCGCTGAGTCACACCGCTGGGCCTCAGTAAGTTCTTGATGGTAAGTATAAAGAGTTCTGTTTAGATTTTGATGAGTGAGTATATTCTGGATAATCTTGAACTATGATACATGTCTCCTGTGTCTGCTCAGCCCTGGTATTGGTGATGATTTTGAATTAAAATGGCATTGATTGTCAAACTTGAAATCACAAGATAAATTCTCAGGAGTACACAGATATATTCTTGTGGTCATCATATTTTCATGTTTGAAAATCACCATTTAGTTAATTTAATCTTGGTGATCACCTTATAAGATAGGTACTATTATAAACCCTATTTTACAGATGAAGAAACAAAAGTCATGAAGAGAAGAAAACTATTCACCTAAAGTCCACAGCTTGTGAATGGTAAAGTTCTTTACAAAAGTTCTGATTGTAGAGAACTTTTTGTTGTTGTTGTTAATCATAACCCAAGGATACTTTTTCTATTGATTTTTTTCTTTAGAGAGAGGGAGTGGAAGAGAGGAAGGGAAGGGGAGAGAGAGAAAGAGAGAAACATTGATGTGAGAGAGACACATTAATTTATTGCCTCCCGCACATCCTCCAACCGGAGCCAGGTACGTGCCCTTGACTGGAATTGAACCCCTGACCTTTGGTCCATAGGATGGCAGTCTAACCACTGAGCATGCTGATTGTAAAGAACTTTCTATATTTATAAAAGCCTAAGTGATCATTACGACTGAACAACTGGAATGATTGGATGTCTGGCTGGTAGCTATGATGCGCACTGACACAGATCTTGCTGCTGGGACCCTGACAGCCCTGAATCTGGTTCACCTGCACCCTGGGCCCAGTCAGGAGGGAGAAGGGAGCCCGATTCCTTGCAGAATCGGCCGTTGGTTAGCTTGCTGCTGGGGCTAACCTCCCATGGTCTTTCCCCCCAGCAGGCCAACCCCCCAATCAGTCCCGATTTCTAGACAGGCCAAGGGACCCCACCCATGCATGAATTGGTGCACTGAGCCTCTAGTTTAATTATAAAATACTAAATAGTAAGCAATCTTCATGGAGACAGTTCTTGTTCATCTTTTTAAAATAGCTTTATTAATGTAGTAGAGGCCTGGTGCACAAAATTTGTGCACTGGGGGGGCGGGTGTCCCTCTGCCTGGCCTGCACCCTCTCACAGTCCGGGATCCCCAATGGGGATCAGGCCTAAGCCGGTAGACGACATCCCTCTCACAGTCCGGGATTTCTTGCTCCTTACTGCCTGCTTTCTCACTGCTCCTTAGTACTGCCACAGAGGTGGGAGAGGATCCCACCACTGCCACTGCACTCATCAGCTGTGAGCACAGCTTCTGGCTGAGCGGTGCTCCCCCTGTGGGAGCGCACTCACCACCACGGGGAAACTCCTGCGTTGAGCATCTGCCCCCTGATGGTCAGTGCACATCATAGTGACCAGTAGTATGATTGTTCTGCCATAATGGTCGCTTAGGCTTTTATTATATAGATAGAAGATATTTCATAAAACATACAATTCATCCATTTATAGTGTACAATTCAAAGATGTAATATATTCACCTTCCAATATCCCTATTCCCTGCCCAGCCTTAAGCCACCACTACTAGGTGTTCTGTGATTACAGATTTCCTAATGTAGATATTTCATAGAAATAGAATCATATAATATGTAGTCCTTTGTGGTTGACTTTTTTCACTTAGCACAATGTTTTCAAGGTTCATGCTGCAGCAGGAATTAGAATTCCATTTTTATGGCCAAGTAATATTCCATTTTATGGATGTACCGCATTTTATTTATCCATTCACCAGTTGATGGACATTTGAGTTGTTTCCAATCTTTGGCATTTATGAAAAATGCTACTATGAACATTCATGTACATGTTTTTGTGTGGATATAGTTTTCATTTCTCATGGGTAGATATACCTAGGAGTGGAATTCCAGGGTCATATCATAACTCTATGCTTAGCTTTTAAGGGGAACTGACACTGTTTTTCAAACTGCTGCATCATTTTACATTTGTACAAGCAATGTATGAGGGTTCCAATTTTTTCACAACCTCACCAATACATGTTATTATCTAACTTTTAAACTATTGTTGTACTACTGGGTGTGAAGTGATATCTCATTTTGGTTTTGATTTGCATATCCCTGATGGCTAATGATGTTGAGTATCTTTTTGTGTGCTAATTCACCATTTGTATATCTTTAGAGAAGTGTCTTTCAGATCTTTTGGCCACTTTTAAATTGTGCTGTTCTTGTTTGGCCATGGTGGCTCAGTGGTTGAGCACTGACCTGTGAATGAGGAAGTCATGGCTCGATTCCCAGTAAGGGCACATGCCAGGGTTGCAGGCTCAATGCCCAGTGAGGGGTGTGCAGGAGGCAGCCAATCAATAATTCTCTCTCATCATTGATTTTATATCTCTCTCTCCCTCTCTGAAATCAATAAAAATATATTTTTTAATTGTGGTATTCTTTATATATTCTAGCTAAATTTCCCTTAAAGGTATATGATGTACAAAATTTGCATTCTCTTCTTTCACTTCCATACATTCAATTTTGTCTCTTCACTTTCTTGATAGGGTCTGTTAAATCAAAAGGTTTAAATTTTGATGTCAATTTTTTCTTTTGTGCTTGTATCCTTTGTGTTATACCTAAGAAACTATTACCTATTCAAAAATCATGAAGATTTTTGCCTATGCTTTCTTATTATTATAATTTTAACTTTTATATTTAGGTCTGATCTGTTTTGAGTTCAACTGAGTACTATATAGTGAGAAATAGGGGTCCAAATTTATTCTTTTACATATGGATAACCAGTTGTCACAATACCATTTGTGCAAATAATTATTATTTCTCATTGAATGTTCTTAGAATTCTTCTCAATAATCAATTGCCAATAGATATATGGATGTATTTCCAAACACTCAATCCTATATAAAGGAAACATATTCTTCCTGCCATGTGTTCAGATGATGACAAGGGATAGCAGGCCAGCTTGGGAAAATTCTTTAAGGGAATGTTCAGGAAATGACCACTCTCTCCAACTCTAGGCAGCATATATTGGTTTCCCTAGCAACCCCACCATCAGGGAGGAGCCAAGACTGGTGCTTTGTGATGTCTAAGCCCCTCCCTCTTATCAACTACTGCCTGCTGAACAAACAAAGCTGAAGGGTGTGGCTGTTCATTGTCCTGGCAAGGGATATTTTTAAGTCTGGCTGGGAGCTCTGTAGAAGACCACAGGGATAGTTCAACATGGCTAAGGTTACCAGGAAACCAGACAAACGTAGAAAAGTTATGGAACAAGCAACTCCAAGCACAAAAAAAACAACCACAAAACGGAGAAAGAAGAAGAAGAACCCCTATCAACCCAGGTCCAGATATGGTGGCAAGGTGAGACTACCTCATCCAAGCTCCTCCTTTTCTTTCCCATTGATTTCCCTCCCCCCAAGACTCCTGCTTGTTTCTTGTTTGGCATAAAATCCTTCATTTGCCTGTGCCTTTTCTCATGAAACCCTCTTTTCCATCCTGTTGCCATCTTCTTCCTCCCATCCAGTGAATTTCTGGGGTCACCCTGTTGCCCTTCTAGGTGAAGAAGATACAAAGGAGAATAAAAAGACTGCTTCATGGGCGTTCAAGAAAAACATCCTCTTGCACTAGTACAGAAATTCCAAGGAAGGTGAAGAGAGTGAAAAGGGCCAAGAAGTTTCGGCCATTAACAAAGAGTGAGTAGTAGCCTCTTGAGCTGAAAGCACTGAGGTCAGGCCAAGGATATCCTACAAAATGCCACATCTATAAGATACAACACCATCATGAAACAGTTGGTGGCAAGTAAAATAAAACCAACAAGTTCTGAAAATCCCATATAATATAGCATGTGTGTGTGTGTGTATGTGTGTGCACATGTGCGTAATTCCTCTGATGTAAAGGAAGAAGGCAAAGACAGGCCTGAGAGAAAAGAGAAAGTGAGTTAGGAACAGTTAGGAGCTGCAGTGGCAGGTACACAGTTAGCCAGACATTGGAGATAGAAACTGGGTGAAGACTGAGCACAGAAGACAAATTCTCATTCTTAATATTTTAACCTGTGGGCAAAGAGAAAAAAGGACTTGGTTTCTCTCTCTCTTTCTGATAACATCATATTTTTACTTTAAAAAATGTTTAATTGTGCTAAAACAGACATAAGATAAAACTTACCAACTCATCCATTTTTAAATGTACTGTTTAGTAGTGTTAAAGGAACATTTACCTTGTTGTGTAACCCATCTACAGAACCCTTTTCTTTTTTAAATTTTATTTTTTTTGTTGGAAGTATTGTAGATGTCCTCCATTTCCCCCACTCCTTTTCCCCACTCCACCCAGCTCCCACTCCACCCAAGACCTCCACCTAACTATTGTCTCTGTTCATTTGCTATACATATGTGCGTATAAGTTCTTTGGTTAATCTCTTCCTAGTCCCCCCCCCCCCCCCCGCTCTGAGATCTGTCACTATATTCCATACATCCATGCCTCTGGACCTATTTTGTGTATTAATTTATTTTGTTCATTAGATTCCACATATAAATGGCATCATGTGATACTTGTCTTTCATTGACTGGCTTATTTCTCTTGGCACAATAATTTCCAGGTCCATCCATGATGTTGCAAAGGATAAGAGAACATCCTTTTTAAAAAATATATCTTATTGATTTCAGAAAGGAAGGGAGAAACATCAATGATAAGAGAGAATCATTAATTAGCTGCCCTGAATGCCCCATACTGAAGATAGAGCCTGCAATCTGGGCATGTGCCCTGACTGGGAATCCAACCATGACCTCTTGGTTCATAGATTGCATATCAACCACTGAACCATGCCAGGTCTTTGCATGACTTCCTCCTTCTCATCATTCAATTTTCAGCTCAAAGATTTTCTCTTAAAAAGATGCTTTCTCTGGCCACCCTTACTCCAATTGCTTGCCATTTTGCTACTTTATCCTCATAGTCATTATCATTATTTGATGATATTTCTCTTATGCTTATGTGCTTACTTCTGTCTATCCTTCTACCCTGATATAATGTAAATCTTAAAATATCAGGAACCATACTTTTTCCATTCATCTTGATAGTCCCAATATCCAACATAGGGCTTAATGTTTGCTAAGTGAATAAATAATTAAAAACTCAATATTTATCAAAATGAACTTTCCACATCATGAGCTATTGTATTTTTTTTTGACACAGAGAATGGAAAGGAAGATGGGTGGTGAATAGAACTCTGAAGAGAGAAATAATTAGGAATTTCATAGCTTGATCATGATTGTTCTATAGAGCAACAGTACCAAAATTTCCAGGAGTCCATAAAGAATATAAATCAGTGCTGTGAATGGGACCTGGGCAGCCATTTTCTTGGATGCTGTGGTCCAACCCATTCCTTCTTTCTTCATTTTTATACTATCATGTTCAAACCAATTTCTCTGTCTCTGTGTCTGAAATATAGATGCATCTAATAGGGACCGAATTGAGACCCAGGTAGCTATCTATTTCTTCTTTCTTGAAGTACCTTCCACATCACTATATGTGGGTCAATTCCAATTCCTCCTCCTCTTCAAATGTTTTCAGTGTATGCCAGTCTATATTCTGCTGCCTGGTGTCAGCATTCCCCATTTACTCCCCCCCACCCCCCAAAAAAACACACCACTTGGTTACCATCCCCCTCTTGGAGGCATCTGTCTTTGCTAAGCTTCTACTACCACAGTGTTCTAGCGTCTATGGCAATCTTTGAAATGTTTGCTTGAGCATGGCTCAGAGTTCCAGCCAAGCAGAGAAAGGCAACATAAGAAGGTGTGTGACAAATGACAGATTGCTGTTGAGTTGGCCCTAAGTCCTGGGGAAGCCTTTGGTGCTAAGTAAATGAAGTTTAGATTTACCTCACCTGTATCAAGGGAATTGCAACACAAAAGCACACTCATTAATGGGCAGTGCAGAGCTGAATGTCTCCCTGCATTGCACTACCTCCTTATCAGCGCTTGCTCATGCATGATAGAACAGAGGTGCTGGCCCCACTCAAACCACATAGCTCATTGTGAAGGTGATGATGTATTGGAGCTCTCTATTCTTGGAGGGACTTCAGGCCATCCACACAACTAGGGGAACAGCTAGTACACAGTGGTCTTGGTGTTCATGAAACATTTAGAGGCATTGCCTTTGGATGTAACCGGTGAAGAGAGCCTGGAGCCAGGAGGTCTTTACCCATGAATGGGTTCCTACTATCTTAGCCTTAGGGCCTTGAAGACCCATAGAAAGCCATTTTAAAGCACAGGTATATGGATAAAATTGTTGGCATGAAGGTTGAAATCTGATTGGGGAAGACAAGCCAGGAAAATGGAGGAAATAATAGCCTAGGTTTGCAAGACCCAAGACTGAATCAATTCCTCTGAGGTTGTTTTCCCACTTTGCTTTTATGGATGCCCTTTTCGGTTTCTAGGGTTAGATGAGAGCCCATGGAGGAGCAAGTCCTCCTGTGTGCATGTTTCTCCATGCAC
This sequence comes from Myotis daubentonii, assembly GCF_963259705.1. NCBI lineage: Eukaryota > Metazoa > Chordata > Mammalia > Chiroptera > Vespertilionidae > Myotis > Myotis daubentonii. Next base: position 14,904,994 of record NC_081861.1, read on the forward strand.
ACAGAGCCAGTGGCCATTAGTTCTCCTCTAATTTTCTCCCCCTCAAGATTTGGTAGTCTTAGTGCCACACTTAGATTCATGCAATGAGCATAACTCGGTCCCTTTACTTTAGAAGGCCTCACTTTGAGGAGAAGACAGTGGAATCAAGGAGATGTGCCCACAAAGAGTCCCTTAGCCCCTTCTAGGCCACACATTAGGTACCCAGGAAGCTGGAATTCCCTACCTAAATGTCCACAAACCCATTTCCAGAGCTTCACAAGTTCCTTTTCTGGCTCTGTCTTCCCAGGGTAACACAGATAGTTGGTGTGGGAACCTATGCCTGAAGAACGAGCAGGAGGCAGCTGTTTGCAACTTAGGGGAAGTGGGCATGTGTGAGGTTCCTCACAGTGAGGGGTGACCACAGAGTGAGAAGAGAAGGGGAATAAGTGTAGTCTCCAAGTCACTACATTTAGATATAGAACTTAGAGTCTAAGAACTTTATCTTTGAATCTGGACTTTAGGTAGTTGTGAGGTTACATTTGTTGAGGTAGGAAGATAGGACTGTTTGTTAGTTGTAAATCTTTTAGAAGAAAGCATAGGAGAAAATCTTTCTGACTTTGGATTTAGCAAAGATGGCTTATATATGATTTTAAATAGCAAATTCAACTTTATTGAAATTAAAAACCTATGCTCTTCAAAAACATTATTAAGAAAGTGAAGATAACCTAGTGAATTAAAGACAATATTTGCAAATATTATGTCTGATAAGAAACTTGTATCCAGAATATAAATAGAACTTTTATGATTTAATAGTAATAAAATAACCCATTGATTCAATGAAAAATTTCACATAAAGTATTTATGAATGGCTAGTAAGGACATGAAAAGGTATTCAGCATCATTAGTAATTAGGGAAATATATATTAAAACAATGATATATGACTTCACATTCCCTAGGATGTCCATAATATTAAAAAATGGGAAATAATGTGTTGATGAGGGTATGAAATTGGAACTTTCCTACATTGCAGGTGGGTATGTAAAATAGTGTACTCACTTTTGAAAACAGTTTGAGAGTTCCTCAAAATGTTAAACATAGACTTATCATATGACCCAGCAAGACCATTCCTAAGTGTATACCCAAAAGAATTGAAAATATTTGTCCTAAAGCTTGTACACAAACAGCAGCATTATTCATAATAGACAAAATGTGGAAACAACCTAAATATCTGTCAATGATGAATGAAAAAACAAAATGTTATCTTGTCGTACATTTGGATATTATACCTTCATAGATAATGAAGTTCTGATCCATGCTATGACATGGATGAACCTTTGAAAACATTATGTTAAGAAAGAAGCTAGACACAAAACACAATATTGTATGATTCCATTTATTTACAACTAACAAACAGTCCTATCCTCTTATGAAAAATACAGAATAGGCAAATCCATACAGAAATAAAATAGATTATCAATTGCTTAATTTTGGAGGAAGGTTAGGGATAACAGTGATAATGACTAACTGGAACTTTAGGTAAACAATCAGTTGGGAGGGTGTGTGGGAGGAGCTAGGGCTTATGGGAGAAGTTCTTGCACTTTCTGTCATCACAGAACCCTACAGGAAGAACTCTATGTTTATAATAAAACTAGAGGCCTGATGCATGAAATTCGTGCAAGAGTAGGTCTTCCTTCCCCCAGCTGCCAGCACCAGCTTCCCTCCAGTCGCTGGCAGGCACCTGGGACACGGGCTGGCTTCCCTCCGGCCCCAGTTTCGTCCGGAAGGATGTCTGGAATGATGGCCAGAAGGATGGCTGGTATAATTAGCATATCACCTTTTATTATTATAGAGTCTATGGTTCTAACTTCCCATTCCTTTAACTTCCTTTTCCTTTCTATGAATACCCCTCCATCTTGGCATACAGGCCAGAGTGTGCACGTGACTTTCCATGTCTGCTTGTACTGGGTTGCGAGCCTTTCTTTTTTCCCAAATAAATACTTTTTGGTCACAAAACACCTAGTCAATATTATTTTTCAGTTGATGATAAGTGGTGACCAAACGGGCCCAAGAGATCTTTTTGTGGTGGAAGAAAGGTTCTAAAATTGGAGAGGGGCAATGGTTACACAAATATAAATGTACTAAGAATCATAGACTTGTGCATTTAAAATGAATGAATTTTATAGTATTTAAATTATATCTCAATGAAACTATTAAAACAAACAAATAAACCCTGAGACTATATGTCCTGAACTAAGTCCAAGAGACATGGTAAAACTTAGGAACAGAGAGGCCTTGCTATCAAGCAGTTCACAATGTAGAATCTCCAATTCTAATGCTAATTTCATTTTTGGTCTGTTTATTGCCCAGGGAAACTAGATTTCTTCTTCTTTTTTAAAAAAAAATCTGTACTAGTGGCCTGGTGCATGAATTCATGCACATTTAAAGGAAATTAATTAGAAGGTGGCAGGTGGGGCAGGACTGGGCAAGACAGGCTGGACATGCCCTGGAGCCAACCTTCCGTGGTCCCTCCCTAGCCAGCTGCACCTGGGGTGGCACCATGGCTTGAAGGGCATCTGTGGAGTGAGCGGGGTCCCTCCAGGAGGTGAGGTCCCTCGGCCTGGCCTGCGGGGATCAGGCCAAAACTGGCTCTTAAACATCCCCCGAGGGGTCCCAGAATGCAAGAGGGCACTCTGCAAAGTTGCTGTCAAACAGGGCGTGGAACGCAAATGCAAGTGTGCAGTAAACCAGATTCTGGGCTGACAGTGCCCCAGCAACAACATAACCCATGGCTGAAGGTAGAATCGTGTGGCCTCATGAGGAATTGGGTTCCCTCCTCTCTGGTTTCAGGGTGCATCACCCGAGAACTGCCACTGCCAAGTCACTGCAGCTTGGCAGCTCTTGCATTGAGTGTCTTTCCCCTGGTGGTCAGTGTGTGTCATACCTACTGGCCAGTCGAATGGTCGGACAGTAGGATGGTTGCTTAGCCTTTTATATATACTAGAGGCCCGGTGCACAAAAATTTGTGTACTTGGGGGGAGAGAGGGTCTCCCAGCCCAGCCTGTGCCCTCTCACAGTCTGGGACCCCTTGGGAGATAACGACCTGCTGGCTTAGGCTGCTCCCGGGTGGCAGAGGGCAGGCCCAATCCCTAGGTGCAGCCCCTGGTTGGGCTCAGAGCAGGGCCGATTGGGGAGTTGGGGCGCCGCCCCTTGTCATGCACAGAACAGGGCGGATCGGGAGGTTGTGATGCCACCCCTAGTCACGCTCAGGGTAGGGTCGATTGGGGGGTTGGGGCACTGCACCCTGTCACACTCAAGGCAGGGTTGATAGGGAGGTTGGAGCACTGCTCCCTGTCACGCACAGAGCAGGGCCCATCAGGGGGGTTGGGGCTCTGTACCCTGTCACGCACAGAGCAGGGCCCATCAGGGGGTTGAGGAGCTTCCCCCTGTCACTCACAGAGTAGAGCCGATCAGGGGGTTGAGGAGCTCCCCCCTGTCACACACAGAGCTGCAGGGCAATCAGGGGGTTGGGGAGCTCCCCCCTATCAGGCACAGAGCAGGGCTGATCAGGGGGTTGGGGCGCCGCCCTCTATCACCCACAGAGCAGGGCCGATCAGGGGGTTGGTTCCGGGAGCCAGTCCATGCTTGCTGTTTCAAGGGACCTGGCATATATGGCATACTGTTCTTAATATGTTTGCTCACCTTCTTGGCACTATGTGTTTTAACCAAGGTCTCTGAGAAAGGTTGTTTCCCCAGGAAGGGATTTTCCCCTGAAGTTAGGGAGGGAATAAAACCTCTCAACTAAGTGCCAGGCGGGTAATTAATCACTTTAACTACGAACAATCATGCTTAAGCTACATAATCTTTACACCCTGGAATGGAGATAAGAAACGCCCTAACCTTTGTAATAGAGATTGATAGGATTGAATCAACTGGTATAAATACAGATGTAACAAGAAAGAAAGAGACAGAACTTAGGAGACAGGACCTAGAAGACAGGACCAAGAGAGACAGAACCTAGGCACAGAACCTACACAGAACGTTCTCTAGAGACAGAAGGACTTCACTGGAGAGAACATGGCAAAAGATCCTGGACTGAACCTGACTACAGAAATATGGCAAGAGAACCTGACTAGAACCTGGTGACTGAACCTGACTGGAGAACCTGGAGAACCTGGCTGGAGAACCTAGCAAGAGAACATGGACACAGAACCTGGCTGGAGATCCTAACCAGAACTTTGCTGGAGATCCAGACCAGAACTTGGCTGGAGATCCTGGCTAGAGATCCTGGCTAGGCTGCTGATGAACTGAACGCTGTCTCTGTGTCATTCCTTCTTCGCCGACTCCGTCCACACCTTTGGGGACCCCTGGACCTGCTGGGGCTGGACCCCGGCAGGTTGGGGCGCCGCCACTGTCACACTGAGGGCAGGGCCGATGGGGAGGTTATGGCTCTACCCTGTCACACACAGAGCAGGGCCCGTGGGGGGGGGGTAGGGGCGCTGCACCCTGTCACACACAGAGCAGGACCAATCAGGGGGTTGGGGCACCGCACCCTGTCACACACAGAGCCGCAGAATGATCAGGGGGTTGGGGAGCTCCCCCCTATCAGGCACAGAGCAGGGCTGATCAGGGGGTTGGGGTGCCTTCCCCTGTCACGAACAGAGAAGGGCGGATAGGGAGGTTGTGGCCCCGCCCCCTGTCACACACAGAGCCACAGGGTGATCAGGGGGTTTGGGCGCTGCCCCCTGTCACACTGATCCTGGTGCCGGGAGGCCTCGTGGGTCCGCTGATCCTGGTGCTGGGAGGCCTCGCTGCTCTGCTGATTCCAGTGCTGGGAGGCATATTACCCTTTTACTATGTAGGATAGAGGCCTGGTGCATGGGTGGGGGCTGGCTGGTTTGCCCTGAAGGGTGTCCTGGAGGAGGGTGGGGGTCCCCACTGGGGTGCCTGGCCAGCCTGGACAAGAGGATGATGGCTGTTTGCAGCTGGTCACACCCCCTTCAGGGTAGGGGTCCCCACTGGGGTGCCTGGCCAGCCTGGATGAGGGATGATGGCTGTTTGCTGCTGGTCACACCCCCTTCATTGTGGGGGTGCCCACTGGGGTGCCTGGCCAGTCTGGGTGAGGGGCTGAGGGCTGTTTTCAGGCTGGCGGGTGACTGAAGCTCCCAACCGCTCCTTTTTTTTCTTTTTCTTTTTCATTCGGGGCCAGCTTTAGCTCTGAGGCTTGGCTCCAGCTCTGAGGCCTCGGCTGCTGAAAGCAGGTATCTGGTTTGTTTGGGTTCTATAATTGTAACGCTGTTATGGTCCTGCTCACTCCAGCTCTGATATCCCGGCTGGCTGAAAGCAGGGATCTGCATTTGTTCTATAATTGAAACAATGTTGCGGTCCTGCTGGCTGAAGCCCGGCTGGCTGAAAGCAGGTTTCTGGGGTTTTGTTTAGCTTCTATATTTGTAACAATGTTTATTAAACTGCAAGCTTAGAGGCCGGCAAGGCAGGCGGGGAATGTTGACTTCCTCCATCACTGGAGCAAGCAAGCCTCCTGTTCGCTTCAAGCTGCCTGGCTGCCGGCCGCCATCTTGGTTGGAAGTTAATTTGAATATCGCCCTGGTTAGCCAATGGGAAGGGTAGTGGAGGTACGGCTAATTACCATGTTTCTCTATTATTAGATAGGATAGATTGTTGAGAAGGACACAGATGTCCTTCTTTTTCCTCCCCATTGCCCCCCTCCACCCAGTTCCCGCCTCACCCCAGGCCTTCACCATCCTATTGTCTGTGTCCATAGGTAATGCATATATGCATGTAAGATCTTTGTTTAATCTCTTTCTGTCCCCCACCCCCCTTTCTCTGAGAATTGTCAGCCTTTTCCATTTCCATGCCTCTCATTTGATTTTATTCACCAGTTTATTCTGTTCATTAGATTTTTTATTCATTTATTTTGAATTTTAGATTCAATTGTTGATAAGTATATATTTGTTGCTATTTCGTTGTTCATAGTTTTAATCTTTTTCTTCTTCTTCCTCTTAGAGAATACATTCAACTTTTCATATAATACTGATTTGGTGGTTAGCACCTTTAGGTTTTTCTTGTCTGGGAAGCTCTTTATCTGACCTTCAATTCTAAATGATAGCTTTGCTGGGTAGAGTAATCTTGGTTGTAGGCTCTTGCTATTCATCACTTTGAATATTTCTTGCCACTCCCTTTTGGCCTGCATAGTGTCTGTAGAGAAATAAGCTGACAGTCATATGGGCACTCCCTTATAGGTAAATAACTGCTTTTCTCTTGCTGCTTTTAAGATTCTTTTTGTATTTAGCCCTTGACATTTTTTTTAAAAATATATTTTATTGATTTTTTACAGAGAGGAAGGGAGAGAGATAGAGAGTTAGAAACATCGATGAGAGAGAAACATCGATCAGCTGCCTCCTGCACATCTCCTACTGGGGATGTGCCTGCAACCCAGGTACATGCCCTTGATCGGAATCGAACCTGGGACCTTTCAGTCTGCAAGCCGACACTCTATCCACTGAGCCAAACCGGTTACACGACATTTTAATTATGACGTGTCTTGGTGTGGTTATCTTTGGGTTTATCTTGTTTGGGACTCTTTATGCTTCCTAGAATTTTAAGTCTATTTCTTTCACCAGTTAAGGAAAGTTTCCTGTCATTATTTCTTGAAGTTGTCCAAAAGGCTCCTTACACTATCTTCATATTTTTGAATCTTATTTGTTTGCTTTCTTGTTGGGTGTTTTTTGCTTTCTCTATTTCAAGTTGTTGATTTTATTCTCAGAATCCTCTACTCTACTGTTGAATCCCTGCACTGTATATTATTCTTTATTTCAGTCAGTGTATGCTTAATTTCTGACTGGTCCTTTTCCATTTTTTTTTTTTTTTGGCATTCTTACTAAGATCCTTGAATGTCTCACTAAATACCTTGGATGTTTCTAGAAGATTCTTGAGTAACCTTATAACTATGGTTTTGAACTCTTTATCTAATAGTTTGCTTTCTTCCATATCTTTCATTTATGACATGTTCTTTGACTCCACATTTGGATGCTTCCCTGTATTTGTTTCTATATATTGGATAGAGTTGCTATGTCTCCTTAAGTTGGTAGAGTGGTTTTGCATAGTAGGTGTCCTATAGGGTTCAGTGGCTCAACCTCCTCAGTCACCTGATCTGGGAACTCTAGGTGCACCCCTTTGTGGACTGTGAGCAGTCTTGATGTAGTTGAGACTTGATTGCTGTTGGTGTCACTGGGATTGACCAATTGGCTGTGAGGACCAGCTGTGACTATAGTGGGAGAGCTGCTGTGCAGGAGACACCCTTATGGAGCAGGACTTGCTTCAATGGGACTTTGGTGTTCACTGAGTTTGTCCCTTGAGTGTTTCTTATAGATGTGTAGAGTTGTAATCTGGTATGGTCTGACACTGACCACTGGGTACACTGGCTCTTGGGTCTCCAGGGAAGTGCAAATTCAGCCACTTCCTGAAGCCCCCAAAAAGGAACTACAGAGAGACCTGCAAATTTCTCCTCTTTGTATTGGGTTTGGAAGTGCCAAGATGAGGCCCAGCTGTGAAGCAAGGCAGGCTGGTGCTGGTGCCAGGTCTTGGTCCTTTTATTGATAGGTTTGGAACTCCTTGACCCAGCTGCAGCTTGTTTGACAGGTTTTAGCCTGAGTAAGGACAGACCATTCATATGCAAAAGCTGCTGCATGCAGCTTGGGTGGGGTTTGTAAATTGGATGAGGCAGGGTCTTAGGGAATCACTAGGGTAGAGCAAACAGAAATGGTTGCCAGTCAGCCCTTTGACCCGGAGTTCCCAGCATAGGAACAATGATCTCTGTGAGCACCTTCATCTGGTAGAAAGCTGCCCCCAAGTTCCTGCCCTTGATGCCAGACAATCCAGTTCCTCCTTGTTTGTGTCTTTGTCCTCCAGAGCCTCATCCTGGTGCTGGAACTCAGAGTAAGCAGGACTTTGTAAGTTCAGTTCATGGTGCCCGGCCTTTTAAGAGGAACAGCTGGGTCTCCAGCAGCCTCTGTCTCACTGAGCCCTAATCCACACTGGTTTTTAAAGCCTGTAGTTACCGGGACTTCTCTTCCCAGCCCTGGGACCCTGGGCTAGGCTTCTGGTGTGGGGCTTGGACCCCTTTCTCTTCACAGAGAGACGATCTCCCTCCTGATTAAAAAAAAGTGGTGAGTTGTCAGACCAGCCCGTTCTGCCCCTCCACAACTCCTCCCAGTCTCAGTGTGCTTTCTTCTTTAGTTGTAGGACAGTGGTTCTCAACCTTGGCTGCACATTAGAATCACCTGGGAATCTTTTTAAAATCCTGATTTCTGGTCCTCATCCTCCGGAAATTCTGTTTCTTTGTTACTAATGTTGTGGCCTCACCCCATAACAAAGAAACAGAATTTCCGGAGGATGAGGCCCAGAAATCAGGATTTTAAAAAGATTCCCAGGTGATTCTAATGTGCAGCCAAGGTTGAGAACCACTGTTGTAGGACTTCCATTTAGCCAGCTTTCTGGATGATGATTTTTCTGCATTTTAGTTGTTATTTTGATATGATCGTGGGAGGCGGTGAGTACAGGTGTTTACCTATGCTGCCCTATTGGTTCATCTACCTTTAGATTTCTTCTTGATCTTTGAAATAAACTTGGAATAGCCGCTGACTACTGAAGCTGTTACTTTTTTTTAACAAAATCCATTCTATCCCTACCTCTTTTCATCATTAAATCCACACAAACCATACACCTATTTAAAAGCAAAGATAGCAGAACTTCCACCATAATATGTAAGTAACAAGGTGTATGGCCACAGCATGGCAGCAGTATTTCTAAAATCTTGCCTTTGCTTTTTGATTTGAGTATTCAGAATATGGGGCTGGCAGTCAGGAGAATTGCATGTGAAAAAGATCAGTCTATACTGCCCCCTCCATAATGTTTATTCCTTCCCATCACCCAGAAAACCTAAGCAATCTATAGTATAATTGTATTCTGTCACCAAGTTGTCAGCAATACAATAATGCAGACCTTCCAAATGCTTAATGTAGTCCTTAGTCGTGCAGTATAGAAATTCATGGATATGGTAGAGGGCTGGGAGAAGCTATTTAAAAAAATGTAGATATAAAATGGAGAACATGTGTAGCCTTCTGTCAGGAGACCCTATTTTCTTTAATTCTTTGTAGTTTGTAATTAACTCCAGAGAGAACAGTTGAAAAATTAGAGTTGGGCTAAACCAAACTATTCCAGAAAGGTGAGTAGTTTAGAGAGCTTAGAGGAGATGCTCTCCTTCAAGGGCACAATGGCTGCTTTCTGCAGCCAGCAGCAGGTATTGCAGGTGGGAGAGGCATGGGGAGGATGCTAAGCCTTTCTGTTAACAACATGGCGAAGTGTGGTAGCACTTGTACTGCTGTTTTAAAGCAAAAATATGCCTCCTGGGAGACTTCAACTTGTAGAAAGAAAAAATCTAAATCCCCCCCCCCCCCACACACAAAAAACACATTAAGATATATTTTCTTAGGAAATTAATTGTGTTTTTTATAGAGTAGTACTGTCTACTACATTAGCCACATGTTGCTATTTAAATCTGAGTAATTAAATGAGATTAAAATTTCACTTCATCTGTCCTACTAGCCATTTTTCACATACACAATAGCCACATGTAGCTAATGGCTACCATATTGGACAATGGAGATATAGAACATTTTGATCATCACAGAAAGTTCCTTTGAACAGTGCTGTTTAACCTAGGATAATATGAAAAATTATTTTGACTGGTTCCACCTGTTTATTCCATAATCAGGGAAATAATTATCTGTTGAAGAAATATGACTTCATGAGATTAAATTTGAGCCTGTAGGCATTCTTAACATGAATATAGCTCCAGGCACTTGCTCAGACCAGGTCCTGAGCCTCAGGTTTACATCCTGTAGTTCTCAAACCTGGCTGCATCTTAGAATCACATGAGAGCTTTTAAAACTCCCAATGCTCAGGCCACAAAGCTGACCAATTAAATCAGAATCTTTTTTCCCCCTTTATTGAATAAGATATTATAAATGTGTCCTTATCCCCCCAATGTCCCCTCATCTCCCCAATCCTGCCCTCACCCTCACCCCATGTTGTCCACATCCATCACTTATGCTTATATGCATGCATACAAGTCCTTTGGTTGATCTTCCCCCCTCACCCCCACCCTCCCCTGCTCTCCCTCTGAGTTTTGAGCATCTGATCAATGCTTCTCTGTCTCTACATCTGTTTTTGTTCATTGGTTTATGTTGTTCATTATAATCCACAAATGAGTGAGAGCACGTGATATTTATCTTTCTCTGACTGACTTATTTCACTTAGCATAATGCTCTCTAGCTCCATCCATGCTGTTGCAAATGGTAGGAGTTCCTTCCTTTTTACAGCAGCATAGTATTCCATTGCAAAGATGTGCCAAAGTTTTTTTATCCATTCATCTGCTGATGGGCACTTAGGCTGATTCCAAACCTTAGCTGTTGTAAATTGTGCTGCTATGAACATAGGGATGCATATATCCTTTCTGATTGGTGTTTCTGGTTTCTTGGGATATATTCCTAGAAGTGGGATCATTGGGTCAAATGGAAGTTCCATTTTTAGTTTTTTGAGGAAACTCCATACTGTTCTCCACAGTGGCTGCACCAGTTTGCATTCCCACCAGCAGTGAACGAGGGTTCCTTTTTCTCCACATCCTCGCCAGCATTTGTCATTTGTTGATTTGTTGATGATAGCCATTCTGATAGGTGGAAGATGGTACCTCATTGTCGTTTTGATTTGCATCTCTTGGATGGTTAGTGACTTTGAGCATGTTTTCATATGTCTCTAAGCCTTATGTATGTCCTCTTTCAAAAAGTGTATGTTTAGGTCCATTGCCCGTTTTTTGATTGGGTTGTTTATCTTCCTTTTGTTAAGTTGTATGAGTTCCCTATAAATGTTGGAGATTAAACCTTTATCGGAGATATCATTGGCAAATATGTTCTCCAATGCAGTGGGTTTTCTTGTTGTTTTGTTGATGGTTTCTTTTGCTGTGAAGAAGCTTTTTATTTTGATGTAGTCCCATTTGTTTATTTTCCCTTTAGTTTCCATTGCTCTAGGAGCTGTGTCAGTGAAGAAATTCCTTCGGCATATATCTGAGATTTTGCTGCCTGTGGATTCCTCTAATAACCTTATGGTTTCCTGTCTTACGTTTAAGTCCTTTATCCATTTTGAGTTTATTTTTGTGTATGGTGTAAGTTGGTGGTCTAGTTTCATTTTTTTTGCATGTGTCTGACCAAATTTCCTAGCACCATTTATTGAAGAGACTGTCTTGACTCCATTATATGTTCTTGCCTCCTTTGTCAAATATTAATTGAGCATAATGGTTTGGGTCAATTTCTGGTTCTCTATTCTATTCCATTGGTGTATATGTCTGTTCTTGTGCCAGTACTAGGCAGTTTTGAGAACAGTGGCTTTGTAATACAGCTTGATATCAGGTATTGAGATCCCTCCTACTTTGTTCTTCTTTCTCAGGATTGCAGCAGCTATTCAGGGTGTTTTTTTTATTCCAGATGAATTTTGGGGGAGTTATTTCTAGATCTGTGAAATATTCTGTTGGTATTTGAATGGGGAGTGCATTGAATCTATAGATTGCTTTGGGTAATATGGACATTTTGATGATGTTGATTCTACCAATCCATGAACATGGTATGTTCTTCCATCTGTTTATGTCTTCCTCTATCTCTTTTTTCAATGTCCTGTAGTTTTCTGGGTAGAGGTCTTTTACCTCCTTGGTTAAGTTTATTCCTAGGTATCTTATATTTTTTTTTTGCTGCAATGGTAAATGAGATTTTTTTTTTTAATTTCTCTTTCTGTAAGTTCACTATTGGCATATAAAAATACCATAGATTTCTTGGCGTTAATTTTGTATCCTGCTACATTGCCAAATTCATTTATAACATCTAATAATTTTTTGATGGAGTATTTAGGGTTTTCTAAGTACAGTATCATGTCATCTGTGAATAATGACAATTTTCCTTCTTCTTTTCCAATTTGGATGGCTTTTATTTCTTCTTCTTGTCTGATCGCTTTGGCTAGCACTTCCAGTACTATGTTGAACAGGAGTGGTGAAAGTGGGCATCCCTGTCTTGTTCCCGTTCTTAAGGGAAATGGTTTTAGTTTTTGCCCATTGAGTATGATGTTGGCTGTAGGTTTGTCATATAAGGCTTTTATTATGTTGAGGTATGATCCCTCTATTGCCACTTTGCTGAGCGTTTTTATCAGAAAAGGGTGTTGGACTTTGTCAAATGCCTTTTCTGCATCAATCGATATGATTATGTAATTTTTGTTTCTCAATCTGTTTATGTGATGTATCATGTTTATTGATTTGTGGATATTGTACCAGCCTTGCATGCCTGGAATAAATCCCACTTGGTCATGGTGTATGATCTTTCTAATGTAATGCTGGATCTGGCTTGCTAGAATTTTGTTGAGGATTTTAGCATCTATGTTCATCAGGGATATTGGCCTGTAATTCTCTTTCTTTGTGGTGTCTTTATCTGGTTTAGGGATTAGGGTAATGCTGGCTTCATAGAAGGAGCTTGGAAGTATGCCTTCTTCTTGAATTTTTTGGAATAGTCTGAGAAGGATTGGCTTTAGTTCGTATTTGAATGTTTGGTAAAACTCCCCTGGGAAGCCATCTGGTCCAGGGTTTTTGTTTGCTGTAAGCTTTTTGATTACTGTTTCAATTTCATCAATAGTTATTGGCCTATTCAGGTTTTTTGATTCTTCCTGATTGAGTTTTGGATGCTTGTATTTTTCTAGGAATGTGTCCATTTCATCGAGGTTGTCCAGTTTGTTGGAGGAGAGTTGTTCATAGTATTTTTTGACAATCCTTTGTATATCAGTAGGGTCAGTTGTTGCTTCACTTCTTTCATTTCTGATTTTGTTTATTTGGGTCCTCTCTCTTCGCTTCTTGGTGAGCCTGGCTAGAGGTTCATCAGTCTTGTAAATCCTTTCAAAGAGCCAGCTCTTGGTTTCATTGATCTTTTGTATTGTTTTTTTGGTCTGTATGTTGTTTATTTCTGCTCTGATCTTTATTGTTTCCTTCCTTCTGGATACTGTGGGCTTTTCTTGTTGCTCTATTTCTAACTCTTTGAGATGTAGGGTTAGATCATTTATTGTCAGTTTTTCTTTCTTTTTTTTTTTTTTGAGGTAGGCCTGTAGAGCTATGAACTTCCCTCTCAGGGCTGCTTTCACTGTGTCCCATAGATTTTGGATTGTTGTGTTTTCATTCTCATTTGTTTCCAGGATGCTTTTTATTTCTTATTTGATCTCTCTGGTAACCCAGTCATTGCTTAATAGCATGCTATTTAGCCTCCAAGTGTTTGAATTTTTTTCAGTGTTTTTATTGTAGCTGATTTCTAATTTTATGCCATTGTGATCTGAGAAGATGCTTGTTATGATTTCTATTCTCTTGAATTTGAAGAGACTTTGCCTGTGTCCTAATATATGGTCTAGCTTTGAAAATGTCCCATGTGCACTGGAGAAGAATGTATATTCTGTAGCTTTGGGGTGAAATATTCTGAAGATGTCAATTAAGTCCATCTGATCTAGTGAGTCATTTAGGATTGCTGTTTCTTTGCTGATTTTTTGTGTAGAGGTTGTATCCAGTTGTGTCAGTGGGGTATTAAAGTCCCCTACTATGGCTGTATTGCTATTGATCTCTCCCTTGATATCTTCCAGAAGTTGTTTTATGTATTTGGGTGCTCCTGTATTGGCTGCATATATGTTTACCAGAGTTATATCTTCTTGTTGAATTGCTCCCTTTAGTATTATGTAGTGGCTTTCCTTATCTCTTGTTATGGCCTTTCCTTTGAGGTCTATTTTGTCAGATATAAGTATCGCAACCCCAGCTTTTTTCTCATTTCCATTTGCCTGAAAAAAATTTTTCCATACCTTCACTCTCAGTCTGTGTGAATCCTTTGTTCTGAGGTGGGTCTCTTGCAGACAGCAGATATATGGGTCATGTTTTCTTATCCATTCAGCTACCCTGTGTCTTTTGATTGGAGCATTTAACCCATTTACATTTAATGTTATTATTGAAAAGTACTTGTTTGTGGTCATTTTTATTCTTAATGTTTGTGTTTCTTCTTGTCTTTATGTTTCTTCTTTTTACAGCAGTCCCTTTAGCATTTCTTGTATTGCTGGTTTGGTGGTAATAAACTCTCTTAGCCCTTTTTTGTCTGTGAAGCTCCTGATTCCACCTTCAATTTTGAATGATAGCCTTGCTGGGTATAGTATTCTTGGATTAATTCCCTTGCTTTGCATCACTTTGCATATTTCATGCCATTCCCTTCTTGCCTGGTGTGTTTCTGTTGAGAAGTCAGCTGATATTCTAATAGGAGATCCCTTGTAGGTAACTTTCTGTCTCTCTTTGGCAGCCTTTAAGATTCTTACTTTGTTGTTGGTGTTTGCCAATTTAATTATGATGTGTCTTGGTGTTGGTTTTTTTGGGTTCATCTTTTTTGGCACTCTATGTGCTTCTTGGACTTGTGTAGTTTTCTTCTTGCCAATATCAGGGAAGTTTTCTGTCATTATTTCTTCAAACATGTTTTCTGTTCCTTGCTTCTCCTCCTCTCCTTCTGGTACCCCCATTAAGTGAATGTTGTTTTGTTTTGCATTGTCCCAAAGCTCCCTTAGGCTCTCCTCTTGCTCTTTAAGTTTTTTTTTTTCCAGTTGCTCCCGTGTTTGCATGTTTTTTCCTACCTTGTCTTCTAATTCACTCATGCGGTCCTCAGCCTCTTCTAGTCTGCTGTTTAAGCCTTCCATTGTGTTCTTTATTGCAGCTATGTCGTTGTTCATTTCTTCTTGTTCCTTTTCATGTTGGTGACATTCTCATTCAGCTCCTTATAATTCTTATTGAGTTGTGTGTATTTTTCATCCAGCTGTTTGAGCATCCTTATAACCATTACTGTGAATTCTTTCTCTGATAAGTTAGTAGCCTCAATTTCATTTAACTCCCTTTCTGGTGATTTCTCTTTTTCTTTCCTTTGTGGAGTGCTTTTTTGTTTTCCCATGTTTTGCTGTAATGTTTTAATTGTAGCTCCGATTGCTTTGCTACCCAGTTTCTTTAGGGTGTGGTGCTACTGGTGTGACCTCTCAGGTCTCCTGGGTTTGGTAGTCTAGTGTAGCTCCCTACTTGGGCTATTTGGGTTCTCTTGATGTAGGCCTGCAAGCTGGGAAGGCACAACTGAGGTGTCTAGAAGTCAGCAGCCTTGGAGGGGGTGTTCCAGTTTTTGCTATCTTATGCCCTTGGTTGAAATCACACGTGTCCCGCAGGGACTCACAGTGGCACCCAGGAACCGTCTATTGGGGTGGTGGGGCTCAGGAAGCCTGCATTCTGGGAGAGCGTGACTGTGGTGTCTAGAGTTCTGTAGTTGTTGGGTGGGTAGACCAGCTTTTTCTGCTGCCTTCGTGGTTGGATACACGTGATTCCAGCAGCAGCTCACAGAGGCACCTGTGGTGTGTTTGCCAGCAGGGTGTACTGACACACTCTGAAGGGCCCTGGCACTGAAGCCACTGGATTGTAGTGCCTGTGGGCAGGTATCCCAGAAGAGGAAATTCAGTGTTTCTACAGCCCAGCAGTGCACCCCTGTTTGTTTAAGTGCACGACCAGCAGGGCTCGCAGCGGGGCCCCAGGGCTGCCTGTGGAGCGGTGGTCTTGGGAGACCTGCACGCTGGAAAAGCATGCAACTGTAGTGTCCAGAGTTCTGCAGCTGCGGGGTGGGGAAACTCAGATTTTGCTGATGCACCTGTGGTGGATAGGCTCGCGTTCCCGTGGTGGCACACAGGAGCACCCACAGTGAGTTTGCTAGCGCAGGCGCACTGAAGCACTCTGAAGGGCCCTGGCACACTTTGGGCAGGTATCCAGGATGGGTGAATTCAGAATTTCTACTGCCCAGGGGAGTGCCTCCCTATTAGTCTAAGATCGGACCCAGCAGAGGCTCACTGCGGCTTCCCCAAAGTGCCCTGTGGATAGATGGGCTCAGGGGGAGTGAGCAACTGTGGCAGTGCAGTTCGCAGGCACAGTTCCCCAGCGCTGAGCTCTGAAGCACTCTGTGGGGCCCTGGCGCTGAGGGGCCCTGGCGCTTAAGTTTCGCAGCTGGGTGTGTGGGGGCAGTTATTCAGGCAGAGGGAAGTCAGAATTTCTACTGGGTGGCAGTGTGCCTGTGTCTGTACAAAATCACACCCAGCTGAGGCTCCCAGTGACTCCTAAGAGAAGTCTATGAAGTGGTGTGCCCCGGAGACATGCATGCTAGAGACTTGTGAATGAGATGTTGGAGGTCTTCCGCTGGGGAGGGGGAGGCTGCACTTACTGCTGCAGGCGGCATGGTGCTCCTTTGGCCATGGAGGTCCCAGGGTCTGTGAGTCTGCGGGTAGGGCAGCAGGATTTTGGCTGGAGTGGCTGCCAGGTCGAGGGCAGTGTCCAAGGCCTGTCTGGGTGGTGGTGCTGCTGAGTTCCTAGAAGAGGCCACTCTCCCCTTTAAGATGGCCTGGGCTCTGTGCCGGAGTCCAGCAGTCTGGGGAGTGCCGCAGTGGTGGTAGTCTCTCCGTGTCCCAGAGAGCCTGGTCTGTTAGCCTCTGCTGTTCCTGCTGGATTTAACTGTCCCTCACTCACTCACACACACACACCACACACATCCACACACTCTCCTTTCATGCCCTCACGAACTCACTTCCTATCCCTCACCTCCATCCTGCCAGCCGCCATCTTTTTTCCTCCTAAATCAGAATCTTTGATGAGTAGGATCAGGCTTAAAGATTAAAAAAATAAAATGTACTTTAAGATAAATTTAGTTTCACAGAAAAATTGCAAAGATATTACAGAGTTCCTACATATCATAGACTCAGTTTCCCATATTATTAACATCTTACATTAGTATGGTATATTTGTCACATTTAATAAACCAGTATTGATATACTATAATTATTAAGGTCCATACTTCATTTAGATTTTCTTATTTTTTACTTAATGTCCTTTTTCTGTTCCAGGATCCCATTCAGGATAGATACCACATTACATTTAGTTGTCATGTCATCTGAGGCTCCTCTGGAATATGATGGTTTCTCAGACTTTCCTTGTTCTTGATGACCTTGACAGTTTTGAGGAGTACATTCTATTTTGTAGAATGGCCCTCAGTTGTGATTTGTTTGATCTTTTTCTCATGAACAGACTGAGGTTATGAGTTTTGGGTGGAAGATCACAGAAGCAAAATGCCATTCCCATAACATTATATCAAGAGTAGGCACAAACTACCAATACTGTTATTGGTGGGGTACTCTCTCTATCCCCATCTGTTGCCAGTGGAAGTGGAGCTCTTCAGGTGCCATGGGAAAAGGATTTTTCTGAGGCCCCTACAGAAGGATGAAGTATGATGGAAAGCTTTATTGATGAGGTAACATTAAGGGGGTTCCCCTCCAATATCCCATCTTCCTGCCATGTAAAAGTCCAGCTGTGTCTTCAGCAGTGCAAGAATTAAAGCCACTGCCCACAGTTTCCACTCCATATTAAAGCGAAGTCCAACCCAGCATCTGGCTAGCTTAGCTTGTATTACCAGCTGTAGTCCATTGCATGTAGGGTCCGCATGGCCATGGACCATGTGGCTGCTTAGGCCACCTGGCAGTCAAGTGTGGGTCATGAAGCAAGCTAGTGCAAGGAAGCAGGAGCAAAGCAAGAGGAACAAGAGGAGAACTTTTTGTCTTGGGGTTATAACTAGGAGCTAACCAATTAAGCCTTCAGGATTTAGCACACTTGCAGTGGCTCCACCCCTCTAGCCTATTACCTTTTTCCCAGGTTAGACTGACAGGCAACCACCCTTCCTACATCACCCCAACTTCACTGCACATGTGCCAATCTCTCCCATTCCCCCAGTGATCTTCAGGGAATAGACCAGTGGTTCCCTGTGAGGGATGTCAAACTGCAGCTTCCTGATGATACTGCCCAGCTGACCATGTTTATAATGTCTGGCCTCCTCTTTGCTTTCTTCCTATTATTAATAATATTAGTTAGCTAATTATGATAGTAACAATAAGAGACATCATTATTGATGTTTACCTGGTTGAGATGATCATGTGGGGTTTTTTCCCATGTATTCTGTTTGTGTGATGTATTATATTGATTGACTTTCATATGTTGAACCATAATATCCTTTTAATGGTCTTATAATATACTAGTATCCTGGTGCATGAAATTCATGCACTGAGGTGGTGGAGGGGAGGGGCCCCTCAGTCTGGCCTTCACCCTCTCCAATCTGAGACCCCTCAGGGAATGTCCAACTACCTGTTTGTGCCCACACTTTTAACAGATAACAGCTCCATTGTTGTTTCTTTCTTATGCTTAAAACCATTGGAATTAGTAGGTATTCAAAGTGTGTAAACATTTTTTGGGGACACCCTGTATATCTCTAGTCAGCTGTGAAAGAAACCAACAGCAGATTTGGAACCCCCAGACAGGGAACCTCGCTCACTCCCCACATGTCTCCCCACTTCACTTTCCACCTTCGTGGCAGCAGGAGAATCAACGTTTTCTCTCATTAATTTGGAAAAGCACGTTCTGTCAACCGCTGTCTGGCAGGAGTGCGCTAGGCCCCAAGCAAGTGAGGCTCAGTCAGGGCAGCCTTCGCTCATGGGTGCTGGCACCCAAAGTGCACATTCCTCCTCTACAGTCGCCCCGACTATCCCACTGTTTCACTGAGAGGACGGAATTCCTCTCCGCCTCTGGGTTCTTGATCTTGCACACTGACCCAAGGCACCTCAGTGAGGGCTGCCCTCACCCACCAGGTGTGTCTGTCTGCATCTGCTCCCGCCTCAGCACCTGCATTAACCCCCCAGAGGTGATCTCGCAGCTGCACTGGCCTCTGTGGGAACAGGGCATCACCACTCCGCCCTCTCACTGTCATCTCACAGGCGCCCACCCTCAGCACCCAGAACACCCAGACACTCTCCAAAGGACGTGAGCACATCAGAGGGGGTGTGTGCACATCCTGTGGGGGTGTTAGGCATGCTGGGTTGATGGAAGTGTGGTGGAGAGGCGGGGGGAACTTGTGCACGCCTTGGTTTGCAACTGTTGCAGGCACGGGAGGGTGACAGTGTGCTGGGGAATGTTCGCACGCCAGGGGGGGATGTGCACACTGGAGGCCTCTGGCTTTGCAGATCCGCAAACCCCCGTGGTGCGGCCAGGAGGACGTCAGTCTGGCCCGCCATGGTGGCTGTCCCTGCGATCCTGCACCTTCTGGGCCAGGAGGCGGCACTTGCGCAGCCACTCCTAGGCGCTGATGGCCTGCAGGCGCTACTTCAGCACAACCTGCAGGCTCCCTTTGGCCGCTCACAGCTGTCACCACCGCCATGTAGGGAGTACAGACCGCCCTCCTCCGGCCTGCCTCCCCTGTCCAGAGGCTCTCTGAACTGCTCACCTGCCCAGAGTGACTGGGGCTGGGCGGAAGCCAGGCGTCCTGCCCTGCCCAACCCCAGCGGATCTGCCCCTGTGCAAGCTGCCGCCCCGCAGGGATGGGTCACGGATCCGGGTCCCGGGACCGCAGACAGCCTCAAGCGCTGCCCCCCACCCAGCAGGTCATGGATCCGGGTCCCAGACCACGGACAGCCTCCCGCGGTGCCCCCCGCCCGCCAGGTCACGGATCTGGGTCCCGGGACAGCAGACAGCCTCAAGCACTGCCCCCCGCCCAGCAGGGTCACAGATCCAGTCCCGGACTGCGGACAGCCTCAAGTACTGCCCCCCACCTGGCAGGGTCACAGATCTGGTCCCGGACCATGGACAACCTCAAGTGCTGCCGCCCTGCCCGCCAGGTCACGGATCCGGGTCCCAGACCGTGGACAGCTTCAAGCGCTGTCCCCCCGCCCGCCAGGTCACGGATCCGGGTCCCAGACCACAGACAGCCTCAAGGACTGCCCCCCGCTTGCCAGGTCACGGATCCGGGTCCCAGACCCCGGACAGCCTCAAGTACTGCCCCCCGCCTGGCAGGGTCACAGATCTGGTCCTGGACTGTGGACAGCCTTGCCTGCTGCCGCCTGCCTTCAGTATGCAAATTAACCACCATCTTGTTGCTTCAGCATGGGGGTCCCCACTGGGATGCTTGGCCAGTCTGGGTGAGGGGATGATGGCTGTTTGTAGCTGGTCACACCCCCTTCAGGGTGGGGGTCCCCACTGGGGTGCCTGGCCAGTCTGGGTGAGGGGCTGAGGGCCGTTTTCAGGCTGGTGGGTGACTGAAGCTCCCAACCTCTCCTTTTTTTCTTTTCTTTTTTTTTTTTATTCTGGGATTTATTTACCTTCTTTGACTATCACTGGAGCTGAGAGCCGGCTTTAGATCTGAGGCTCGGCTCCAGCTCTGAGACCCCGGCTGCTGAAAGCAGGTATATGGTTTGTTTGGCTTCTATAATTGAAACACTGTTGTGGTCCTGCTGGCTGAAGCCTGGCTGGCTGAAAGTAGGTTTCTGGGGGTTTTTTAGGTTCTATAATTGCAACATAGTTGCTTAGACTGCAGCTCAGAGGCTGGCAGTGGCAGGCTGGGAATGTTGGCTTCCTCCTTCACTGGAGCAAGCAAGCCTCCTGTTCGCTTCAGCTGCCTGGCTGCCGGCCGCCATCTTGGTTGGCAGTTAATTTGCATATCCTGCTGATTAGCCAATGGGAAAGGTGTTGGGGTTATGGTTAATTTGCATGTTTCTCTTTTATTAGATAAGATGTAGAATTTTTAACTCTTTAATTTCTGAGATCAGTAATTTGTGTCTTCTCTCTTGTTTCCATGATCAACATGGTTAGATTTTTTAAATCAATGTTATCAACTGAGTAAATGAATCAGATTTTGACTTTATTGGTTTTCCTTGTTGTTTTTGTTTTCTATTTCAATAATTCTGCTCTGATCTTTATTATTTTAAATTGTATGCTTAGTTTGGGTTTCATTTACTCTTTTTCTAGTTCTTTAATGTATAGTCCAAGTTTATTGATATGACATCTTTCTCCTTTTCTAACAGAGATACATAATGCAGTACATCTTTTCTAAGTACTCCTTTAGCTGCATCCTACAAATTTTGATATGTTGTGTTTTCATTTTCATTTAGTTTAACGTATTTTTAAATTTCTATTTTGAGTTCTTTGTATCCTAAGTTATTTACATGCATTTTACTTAGTTTACAAATGTTAGATTTTTCAGATATATTTCTTTTATTGATTTCTACTTTAACTTTGTAGTGATCAGAGAAAATACTTTATGTAACTTAAATCCTCTTAAATTTAATGTGACCTGTGTTAAGGCTCACAATATGACTTATCATGGTAAGTGTTCCATTTACATTAGAAAAAAAAGTGTATTTTGCTATGTCAATTAGGTCCAATAGATTGATTATTTTTGTTCAGGTCTTTTACAGCATTGCTGATTTGATGTCCATACTTTCTATTAATTATTGAGAGAAGAATATTTTAATCTCCAATTGTAATGATGAATTTTTGAGTTCATTTTGGCTTTTTTTTTTTAGTTTTTGAATCATTTAAAAAGTGTTATGTTTTATTGATAATTCGGCACCTTTAACATTATACAATGATCATTACCTTTAGTTATATTCTTTCCTATGAAATATTTTTTATTTGATATTAATATAACTATTTCAGCTTTCTTTGAAGTAGTATCAGCCTGGAATATTATTTTTAAAATATATTTCTACTGATTTCCGAGAGGAAGGGAGAGGGAGAGAGAGATAGAAACATCGATGATGAGAGAGAATCATTGGTTGGCTGCCTCCTGTACACCCCCCAATGGGGATGGAACCCCCAACCTGACCAGGAATCAAACTGTGACCTCCTGGTTCATAGGTTGATGCCCAACCACTGAGCCATGCCAGTTGGGCTAGAATATCATTTTTTATGCTTTTATTTTTTAGCCTGTTTGTGGCTTTCTTATAGGCATTATGTAGTTAGATTTTGTTTTTTAAGCCAATCTGATAATCTCTGCCTTTTGGGTGTGGCATTTATACTGTTTACATATAATCTGATTATTAGTATGGTTGAGTTTAAGTCTGTTATCTTGCAATGTGTTTTCTATTTGTCCCATATGTTTTTTGTTTCTCTCCTGACAAATTTTTGAATTTACTGAGTGTTTTATTAGTGATTCCATTTTATCTCCTTTGTTGGCTTATTAGATATAAATCTTAGTTTAATTATTTAGCAATTCTCTAAGATTTATAATATACATCTTTTACTTAATCAAAATCTGTTTTCAACTGACACTATACTGCTTCACATAAATTATAAGAACCATACAACAATATACTTCACTTTCTTCCCTCCTGACCTTTGTGCTATCATTTTTTTTAAATTTCTTATTTTTTAAATTAAATCTTTATTGTTCAGATTATTACAGTTGTTCCTCTTTCCCCCACCCCCCCAACTCTCCTCCACCCAGTTCCCACCCCACCCTCCACCCTCATTCCCCACCCACTGTCCTCATCCATAGGTGCATGATTTTTGTTCAGTCTCTTCCTGCATCCCCCACACCCCTTTCCCCCCCAAGAATAGTCAGTCCATTCCCTTTCTATGCCCATGATTCTATTATAACCACCAGTTCATTCTGTTCATCAGATTATTTATTCACTTGATTTTTAGATTCACTTGTTGATAGATGTGTATTTGTTGTTCATAATTTGTATCTTTACCTTTTTCTTCTTCTTCCTCTTCTTAAAGGATACCTTTCAGCATTTCATAAAATACTGGTTTGGTGGTGAAGAACTCCTTTAGCTTTTTCTTATCTGTGTAGCTCTTTATCTGACCTTCAATTCTGAATGATAGCTTTGCTGGGTAAAGTAATCTTGGTTGTAGGTTCTTGGCATTCATCACTTTGAATATTTCTTGCCACTCCCTTCTGGCCTGCCTAGTTTCTGTTGAGAAATCAGCTGACAGTCGTATGGGTACTCCCTTGTAGGTAACTGACTTTCTTTTTCTTGCTGCTTTTAAGATTCTCTATTTGTCTTTTGCTCTTGGCATTTTAATTATGATGTGTCTTGGTGTGGTCCTCTTTGGGTTCCTTTTGTTTGGGGTTCTCTGTGCTTCCTGGACTTGTAAGTCTATTTCTTTCACCAGGTAGGGGAAGTTTTCTGTCATTATTTCTTCAAATAGGTTTTCAGTATCTTGCTCTTTCTCTTCTTATGGCACCCCTATAATTCGGATGTTTGTACGCTTGAAGCTGTCTCAGAGGCTCCTTACACTATCTTCGTATTTTTGGATTCTTTTTTCATTTTGCTTTACCGGTTGGGTGTTTTTTGCTTCTTTGTATTTAAAATCGTTGACTTGATTCTTGTGATCCTATAGTCTGCTGTTGGGAGTCTGTATAATATCCTCTATTACAGTCAGTGTATGCTGAATTTCTAGTTGGTCCTGTATCATAACATAGAGGGTCTTACTAGATTTCTTGAGGATCTCACTACATTTATCGGCGGTCTCACCAGTCTTTTCGAGGGTCTTACTAAATTTATCGGTGGTTTCTAGAGAGTTCTTGGAAAACCTTAAAAGTGTGGTTTTGAACTCTATATCCAGTAGTTTGCTTTCCTCCATTTCTGTCATTTGTGTCCTGTTTCTTTGTCTCCACATTTTTTATACTTCCCTGTGTTGATAAAGTAGTTTTCTGTGCTAAGTGTCCTCTAGGGTCCAGTGGTTCAGCCTCCCCAATTACCTGAGGAGAACACTCTTGGTGCATCCCCTTGTGGTCTTTGTGCACAGCCTTGTTGTAGTTAAGCCTTGATTGTTGTAGTTAACACTGGGAGGGAATGACCTCCAGGCCAATTGGCTGTGAGAATTAGCTGTGTCTGCAGTGGGGGAACTTCTGTGCTGGAGACACCCCTCTTGGGCTACACTTGCTTCAGTGGGGCTTTGGTGCTCACTGAGTCTGCCCCCTGAGTGTGTCCTTTAAAGGTCCGAGGAGCTGCAAACTGGATGGTCCCACTCTGACCTCTGGGTTTCCTGGCTCCTGGATCTCTAGGGAGATGCTAATCTAGCCTTTTCCTGAGGCTACCCAGCAAAAGCCTCCATGCAGGGCTTGGGTGGGGCGGGGTGGGTCCCAGGGGATCCACAGGGCAGAGCGAGCAGTTAAGGCTGCTCTTAGTACTTCCCTCAGAGGCTCTGCTTCTCAGTGTCTTGGTAATTGCTGCAAGCACCTCCAAGAGAAAGCTGCCCTCGAGTTCCGACCGATGCCAGACAGTCCCGCTTCTCCCGTATGAGTCTGGGTCCCCAGAGACTCGCCTGGAACTGGAGCTCAGAACCTGAGACTCCCTCCCAATTGAAAAAGACAACCGTGCCCTCAGCCGCCAGCCCACTCTGCATGCACCTCCGCACCTTAATATTTTACTTCCACACTGCTCCTCCTCTGGGCCTCGGTATGCTTTTCTCTTTCCTTCTAGTTGTAGAATTTCCACTCAGCCAGCCTTCCCGTGGTTCTGGATGATGTCCTTTCTGTCTTTTAGTTGTATTTTTGAAGTGGTTGTGTGAGGCAGCAAACTCTGGTGTTTACTTTTGCCGCCATCTTGGTTTCTCTCTGTGCTATCATTTTCATACATTTTACTTTTACTATATTATAAATCTTCAGTATACTCTTGTATTTTAAAAGGTACATTATCTATTTCTAAAAATATGTCTATTTATATTGTTAACAGTATTACAGATGTCTTCCATTTTCCTCCCCTTTATCCCATTCCACCTAACCCCTACCCAGCGAGGCCTTCACCGCACTATTGTCTGTGTCCATGGGCTATGCATATAAGTTATTTGGTTTACCTCTTCTCATCCTTTGAGATAACATGGATGGATCTGGAGACTATAATGCTAAGTGAAATAAGCCAATAATAGAAAGACAAATATCACATGATCTCACTTATTTGTGGAATCTAATGAACAAAATTAATTGACTAACAAACTAAGACCTGAGGCTTAGAGGCATGGAGCAGACTGCCATTATATTTCTTACAACTTTATTAAGATACTAGAGGCCCGGTGCACAAAAATTTGTGCACTCGGGGGGGAGAGGGGTCCCTCAGCCCGGCCTGTGCCCTCTCACAGTCTGGGATCCCTTGGGAGATAACTACCTGCTGGCTTAGGCCTGCTCCCGGGTGGCAGAGGGCAGGCCCAATCCCTAGGTGCAGCCCCTGGTCAGGCTCAGAGCAGGGCCGATTGGGGAGTTGGGGCGCCGCCCCCTGTCATGCACAGAGCAGGGCGGATTGGGAGGTTGCGATGCCACCCTCAGTCACACTCAGGGTAGGGCCGATTGGGGGGTTGGGGCACCGCCCCCTGTCACACTCAAGGCAGGGTTGATGGGGAGGTTGTGGCACCACTCCCTGTCACGCACAGAGCAGGGCCCATCAGGGGGTTGGGGCGCCTCCCTCTATCACCCACAGAGCAGGGCTGATGGGGAGGTTATGGCTCTACCCCCACACACAGAGCAGGGCCGATCAGGGGTTTGGGGCGCCACACCCTGTCACACACAGAGCAGGGCTGATCAGGGGTTTAGGATGCCGCACCCTGTCACACACAGAGCCACAGGGCGATCAGGGGGTTGAGGAGCTCCCCCCTATCAGGCACAGAGCAGGGCTGATCAGGGGGTTGGGGCGCCTTCCCCTGTCACAAAAAGAACAGGGTGGATAGGGAGGTTGTGGCCCCACCCGCTGTCACACACAAAGCTGCAGGGCGATCAGGGGTTTGGGCGCTGCCCCCTGTCACACTGATCCCGGTGCCGGGAGGCCTCGAGGCTCCGCTGATCCCGGTGCTGGGAGACATATTACCCTTTTACTATATTGGGTAGAGGCCTGGTGCATGGGTGGGGGCCGGCTGGTTTGCCCTGAAGGGTGTCCTGGATCAGGATGGGGGTCCCCACTGGGGTGCCTGGCCAGCCTGGGTGAGGGGATGATGGCTGTTTGCAGCTGGTCACACACCCTTCAGGGTGGGGGTCCCCACTGGGGTGCCTGGCCAGTCTGGGTGAGGGGCTGAGGGCTGTTTTCAGGCTGGGGGTGACTGAAGCTCCCAACCACTCCTTTTTTTCTTTTTTTTTTTTAATTCTGGGCCAGCTTTAGCTTTGAGGCTGGGCTCCAGCTCTTAGGCCTCCGCTGCTGAAAGTAGGTTTCTGGCCTTTGCTTACAATGTTGCAATCCTGCTGGTTGAAGCCCGGCGACTAAAGCAGGTTTCTGGGGTTTTGTTTAGCTTCTATATTTGTTACATAGTTGCTTAGAGTTGCAGCTCAGAGGCCTGCAGCGGCAGGCGGGGAACTTTGGAGTCCTCTGTCACTGAAGCAAGCAAGCCTCATGTTAGTTTCAAGATGCCTGTCTGCCAGCCGCCATCTTGGCTGGCAGTTAATTTGCATATTGCCCTGATTAGCCAATGGGAAGGGTAGCGTTCGTACGCCAATTACCATGTTTGTCTTTTATTAGATAGGATAATTAATATACCATACAATTTACTGATTTAAAATATACAATTCAATTATTTTAATATATTCAGGAATTTTAATATATTCAATATTTAAAATATGTTGAGAGATATTTTATAGCCTAATACATGGTAAATCTTGGTGAAAAGTGTCCAATGTGACCTTGAAGAGAATGTGCCTTGTGCTGTTAATGGATAGAATGTTTTATAAATGTCCTTAAGTAAAATTTGTTAATAATGTTTTTCTATTCTTCTATATTCTTACTGATTATTCTGATATAACCATATCAATTTCAGAAGGCAGAATATTGAAGTCTCCCAATGTAATTGTGGATTTGCCTGTTTTCCATTTTGTTTCTGTCA
This sequence comes from Myotis daubentonii, assembly GCF_963259705.1. Lineage (NCBI taxonomy): Eukaryota > Metazoa > Chordata > Mammalia > Chiroptera > Vespertilionidae > Myotis > Myotis daubentonii. The sequence goes on from NC_081861.1 coordinate 14,931,792, forward strand.
CTTGTTTCATGTATTTTGAAGTTCTGTTATTAATTTCATACACATTTAGGATTATTAGGTCTTTTTTTATTAGTTGATCCATTTATAATTATAAAATGTAAATGTCCCTAGCCTGAGTGATATTCCTTGTTCTGAAGTCTTCTGTGTCTGATGTTAATATAGCTAATCAGCTTTATTATGATTAGTGCTTACATGGTACATATTTTTCCATCTTTTTACTTTTAACCTATTTGTGTCTTCACATTTAAAGTGTATTTCTTGTATAAAACATTTAATTATTCTTAAAGTCTGATAACATCTGACAATAATTGAAGTGTTTATACCATCTACATTTCATGCAATTTGTTTGCATTTAAATATAATATAGTTATTTTCTTTTTCCTTGCACCATGTGTTCTTTGTTCATTTTTTTCTTCCTTTCCTGACTTTTGGGGTATTGTTTGAGTATTAATATTCCACTTAATTTTCTCTCTTAGCTTATTAGTTCCTCCTCTTTGTCTTATCTTTTTAGTAGTTGACCTAGTATTTGCAATATGCATCTTTATCTTATCATGACCTACCTTCAAATAATATTGTATCCCTTAATAAATTGTAAGAACCTTACAAAAATATCCTTCTATTTTTGTTACTATTGATCTTGGTATCATTTTTGTATATTTTCCTTCTACATGTTATTTTTTCCAATTTTATTGAGAAAGAATTGACATACATCACTGTATAAGATGTACAACATGATGGTTTGATTTACACATTCAGTTGGCCCTTGAACAACATGGGGGTTAGGGGAACTACCCTTCCACACAGTCAACTATCCACATATAACTACAATTTACTCTCCATATATGTGGCTTTACAACCATGGACTTGATCCTTGAACAGTGTGGGCTTGAAATGTGTGGGCCAATTGAACTGTGAAGATCAATTTAAAAAGTTCACATATAAGTGCACCACACAGTTCAATGGACTATGAAATAATTACCACAATAGGTTTAATTAACACCCATCCTTATATAGATACAATAAAAAGAAAGGAGCTATATATATGTTATCTATCAACACTGCAATGTATAGTTATTATTATTGCTTTACAGTAATAATAATTATATGTAATTTTAAAGACATTTAAACAAGTGAATACATCATTTAAATATTTTACCATATATTTAGCATTTCAAGTTCTCTTTACTTCTGTATATAGATTCACATTTTCATCTGGTATCATTTTCCTCCTGCTTGATGAAAGTTCTTTAACACTTCTTGCAGGTCTGATGGCAATGATCATGTCAGATTTTGTTTTTATTTCTGAAAGATCTTTACCCTGGGTGTAAAATTCTAAGTAGACATTTTTTTCAGCACTTTAAAGTTGTTCCATTGTTTTCTAACTTGCCTTGCTTCTAATGAGAAGTTTGTTGTTATTCATGTGCATGGGTGTATGTGTATCTTGTTTCTCCCATCTGTTGGTATAATTCCAATTACATGTGTGTTAAATTAGTTTATATTGTCTTACAGGTTTCTAGGATCTAGGAACCTTGTCTTTCTTTAATGAATGTTGGGGTTTGTCTTGTTAGTCAGGAGAGTCTTGAGTATCTCTAGGAATTGTGGAGCCCCAGTACTCAGGTGTGATTCGTGCTGATTATTTCTCTTCCAATATAATACTATCCTCTTAGTAATAACTACAGGGTATTACAATTAGTTTAGAGTCAGGAATTTCCTCTGACATCTTTCTCCTTTCAGTGCGCCTTACTAAGTAACATTAAGTTGTAAGCAATTTAAACATGTTTCCAATTGGACACTTCCTCATCTACCAACACATTCCTTTTACTAATTTTTTGATGTGTATATGTGTTTGAGTATAGATGCTTTTCTAATAACTTAAAATTAAATTAGTAATAAATATTAACACTAGAAATTTATAAAATACAAGAAAGGAAAAAAGAAGAAGAAATAAATTATCCATATCTCCCACCCAAATCTGTAAACCATTTGATATACATATTTCTTTCATTATATATCTTTCTACCATAACTATTATTTTTTAAAAACAAAAATTAGGATTATTCTGGGCATCTATTTTGCAAACTATTTTTCCACATAATATACTATAAATGTCTTTCCATCATTTATTATTCTATTTTATTTACTTAACAGAGTACTTACTATATTTCCAGGTACTGTTCCAAGTACTTCACAAACATTAACTCATTGACTCCTCATGACATCACTACTGGTAGATATTAATAACATACCCCTTTTCATAGATGAGAACACTGAGGCATAGAGAGGTTAAATAATTTGCCCATGATCCTACAGCTAACTTTGTAAATCTTGGAGTCAGATTCAAGCTCAAGCAGTCTAAAACATCATTTTATTTTCTGTTTATAGACAATTTAGTTTCTGGTATAATCTTCGTAATGTGTAAATCAAACCATCATGTCTTATATACTGGAGTGGATATTATTATTATTATTATTATTATTATTATTATTATTATTTTGCTGCCTAACATCTATTTCCTTTCCTCACAGTTTCCTGATTTCTTTTTAAAGACTCTTCTCTCACTAATTTTACTCTTGATTAAACAATAAATATGGATGGCTGCTCTCCTTCCTCTTACTTCCCTGGTAAAGCAGGGGGATGTCGTTTTCTAGGACATTGATTTTGGGGTGTGTGTGTGGGGGGGTGGGGAGTGAACTTATTTGTTTCACTACAATGTCAACTACATGAGGGCAGGGAGGGATTCTTACTGGTTTTGTTCATGGCTGTGTTTTCAGTACTCGGGACAGTTCCTGGAATACTATGGCTCAATAAATGTTTGTTGAACAAATGTATGAATATATAAGACACTTAGCACAGTGTCAGTCACAGAGCAGATGCTCAAAAATTGGAGCTATTACCACCACCATTGTGATTATTACTATTGTTATTATCTGTCTCCCCCTACTGGAATGAAAGTCCTGTGAGAATGAGGACCTCATCTATTTTGTTTACTGCTATATCCCTAGCATGTAGAACTATGCCTGGCACAGGGTAGGTACTTGTAAATATGTATTAGATAAGTGAATGAATTCCAGTGGTGGTATGTTTTTGGGTGAAGATGCTAAGTGGTCCCAGGCTCTCTGGAATTCCCTAGTTCCTGGCTCTTACAATCTTGGTTCTTTAGTTTTCATAAGATTGTATGAGCTTCCCTATAGTCTTCTAATGCACTCTTATTTTTACTTAAGTTACCCTGAATCCTTTTCTGTTGTTTATAAACAAAGATATTCAGCAGAAACACGACCTATAAGGAATATCTTTCTCAAAGCTGGAACACTATGTTGTCAATATCAGTGAAGTACCAAGGACATATGACCTGAGATGTGGTCTCTGTGAGTTGTTGAAGCTGGTATTGCTATGATTACTGACTCAATTCTGTCACTATTTGATGAAATATTGGCATTTCTAGGACAGTTGAGGGGCTCATGGGGATATTAACCAGTAATGTATTTAATGTCAAGACAGTCCTAGAAAAAAGGAGCCAGATGCTTGCTTTATCTGTGTAACTTATTTGGCAAAGACTCCCAGTCTCCTGACATACTTTCTCATATACTTGGCTGTCTGTATCTAGAATAATTGCACATTTATTAAGGGTAGTTTTTATCTCACCTTGAGAACAGAGATCCATGAGTTGTATTTCAGATGTGTAGTAGACTACACAATTTAACATCAGATTACCTCAGTGTGAATATAGTCCCCAACTTATTCACTGAAGTAGTGTCAAGTCCATTCTTCAAGCAGCTTTTGTGATACAGAAATACTATGAAAGACAATGCTTAGAGCACTTACCAAGGTCTCAGGCTCTCTCTGTGACTGCCTCATACTTTTTTCATGGCACCATTACTGAAGGAGTTATGAAGTGCTTCATTCCCTCGATCAATGTTAGTTTGATAAGCACCACACATTTATTTTCTGTGCTTTCTAAAGTAGCTCCAAGGGGCCAAGCACAGGATCTCAGATGATCTGTAACTAGGAGAGCAGGCTGCTTCATCAAAGGCTCCTTAGTGGAAAAGTAGTTGCTAAAAATTTATTAAAAAATGCTTATTTCTATCTAGGTGAATACTTCAGTGGGCCTGTAAGTCCCTCTTCATTGTTATTATTCAGCTTAATATTAAGCCATTTACTAGTCCCATTCCTTAAGATTATTGCCATCTGGGCTTTTAGGATTTCCTCCAAAATATTAGTAATCAATTAGTGTGCAGAAAAGATGTATAAATATGTAACAACTATATTTCCTGGGTTAAATGGGTGACATTATTTTTCTGTATTTCATCCTTTTGTGCTTCCAGAAATATAATTCCCTGAAATAAAGCAAAAAAGTGCGAACTTAGTCAGTAAATAAGAGATTTCTTTGGTGGTTTTCTAAGACTAGTGTAGGAGGAAATACCAGATTTCTTACTAGATGAGTTTGTGAGAGACACTGTTGTAATGAAGGCTTAAGGCTAAGTATGTAATTGAGCAAAGCTCACTCCAGCACTACTGTATTATCAGGATCACATAATCCTGAGTGAGTTTACAACTGCAAGATTATTAGCTAGATATTATTCCTCTAAGTACTAATAGTAGTGCATACTGCTGGACTACATCTTAGCCACACTGGGAGCAGTTATATCAAAGACACTAAACATCATATTGACCATCTTTCTGGACACTGCTGCCCATTTTAGCAATAGATGACTTGGAAGTTGTTCTTGTGTGACTAGTTAGCTGACAGCCAAATTCCTTTCTCATTTGTGCACAGAACACATTAAAAGAGGAAGAGCTCAAGGCACTTGGGATATTCAACTTAATTATCTTGCTGCCAATCACTACAAACATTTAGTTTGTGCTATCTAAAGCTCTAGGTTTCTTAGATTTTCTTTGGCAGAACACAGATGGTGTTTCATTTCACACTTTCAATTAGTGGTCTTGCATTATGCAGAGCCTGGGAGCAGGACAAATTCAGACTGTATCACAGACCTGCAATTTTTGTAAATAGTTCTTTTCCACCCAGGAAACCATCTTCTGCAGAGGTTGCCATCTGGAGTTGAAATCTTTGCTAGCAGTAGGCACTCCCATCTGAGTTTCATGGGATGGGAGGAATCTGTGGAGGAGCTCAGGGAACACTTGTTCTGGTACCCAACCCAGTGGTAAGCAGAAGACTTTGTCTCTAACATCATCACACTTAGTCTTTACTCCTCCTAACGTCCGGATACCTAGTCCATCTCCTTCAGCAAGGAAGGGCTCCATAACTGGCTGAAAGTCAGTAATGTGAAGGAGAAGAAACCTGCTAAGTAAAGGTCTCAAGAAACTTTGAGTCAAGTTTATTTTTGGTTTTAATTGACAGAAACTTTCCTTCCTAGCTTAGGCATGCAAGAGAATAGCACCAGTGAATGTGCTCACATACAAGTGTCGACTAGAGCTCTCTCTCTCTCTCTCTCTCTCTCTCTCTCTCTCTCTCCTCTGATAATTTCTTACTGGCTCCAAAACTCTCCTATTGCAAATACATGTTCTTTACCTGGTATAGAACATGTCTTATGGTATCCCTGGATTTATAAAATTGCAGCTTGGAGACTCAAGAGGAAAAAAAAAAAACAACATCTTTGTTCTCTTGTCATTATTTGAACATTCCTAAGCAAAGATTCTGATTTTTAACACAATCCTGGGGTTTTAGTTGACCATAACTTAGTATAAGGTGACATGCAGCTGATGAAATGTGACCATGATTAGAGCTTCATTGATACAAGCCAATGGTCTACATAGAAGTGATAGATTCAAAGTACTTTATATTTTTATTTTTTAAATGATAATAATTGAGTTTATGAGCCCTTTGATATCTGGAAACCATGCATTATGAGGTCAGTTGAAGAAGCTAAGGATTATTCATGTAGGGAAGGGAGGGCTTAACTAGGGTTGGTTGGAGGATATGAGAACTATGTTCATATGATGAAGAAGAGGAACTGAATTTACTGGCTGTTTTGGAAGGTGGAAATAACAGCAGCAGTGCAGGTGCAGGGGGTAAGGAGTATAATGTAGTAGAAAGTTCACTGGTCTTAGAATGAGTAGATCTAGATTTGGGTCTTGTTTTTGCTTCTGTCTGAATCTATTCCTTTTTAGAAGTGGTTCATCCATGATTTGGATTTGTTAGGTCATAACTTAGATGAGATTTCTGTGATTGGGTGTTGGAGTCAATGGAGCCAAAGGTATGGGCCAGGGTGGGGAGGCAAGTCTAAGTTATTTACAGAGAGCTGAAGGCAAAATTCAAACCCCATTTTGAAGGTCCAGAGGCAGGCAAGAGTCCCAAGGATATTAGAGCAGGAACAGGTCAGGAATAGGTAGGTCTTGGGAAATTTGTGAAAACATGAGTAGGTGTTTGTTGCTTGCCTTTAGGTGTGTAAGGACACTGGTGGGTGCATTAGTTTAGAGGGCTAGGTCAAGTAATTATCTAACAATGTGACCTTGGCTGACTCTCAACCTGTATCTGGGACTTAGTAGCTTCAGTTCAGAAGTAATGGGGGCTGAAGTGATGACCCACACTTGTTTTATGAATTAAAGTAAATAAACCTTGAGTATTATATTAGAACAGAATTACCTACCACTTGGGACAGTCCACTCATGAAGCTGGCAACCTTGGCAAGTAGAGGAAGTTTCAGATTTATTGTCAAGATGAGGAGGCCTAGAGTCTGTACTTTTACCTCTTATAAGTAGTAACTTATCTAAAAAGGGTGAGAGCATACCTGTTAGAAAGAGCTTTCCAGTGGCATTTGCCCCTTGGCACTTGACTGGATTATCCTATTTAGTGGAGTTGTTGCAGGAATTGGATGTTCTCTATTTAGCCACAGAAGTAAGTAATATAAACACTTTTCAAATTTTCACTGGTGATATGATTTTGTTGCTGTTGTTTTTGTCTTCTCTTTGGAAAGTGTCCATGGCTGCAACATTTGGCTATCTGAAGCTTTTGCATGCATCACAACCACCATCTGTTATAATCCGTGACACATATAGTACATGTAATTAGTAGTGTTGCAGCTGTATGTAGCAGGGGAAATTGAAAGAACCACAACTTCCTTTGTTCAACTGACATGATTAATAGGGCATTTGTGGATTGTCTGAGCTTTTATGTTCATCAATGAAAGATCTCTTTTGGCTGCTCTGGAGATACGTCCTATTTGATTAGAAAATTTGCCTTAAAGAAAATAAATAACTTCTTAGCATGGTTGGGTACCCATTAAGGAGGAAGTACAACCTGAAGGCTATTTTAAAAGGCCAGAGGAGAATTCCTTGGCCAGGGAAATTTAGGTCTAGGTACAGAATATATGGCTCTCTCTCTCTGTCTCTACCATCAATATCCTCCAGAGGGGCCCCTGGGGACACTGAAATGGCATACCCTCTCTGCCCCTCTTGCCATAATGACCTTTTGACTCCTGTTGCATTCTTAATTTTTGAACACATGATCATTGAAGCCTTCCAAGAGACAGGACAGAGTCTACTATCTAATACTATTCAAGAGAAAACTGAAGCTCAGGGAGGAAGTGACCTAACCTGCATCATAAGGGAAAGAACTGGGACTAGAACCCAGAGTATAGAGACTCTTGTTCTCTGTCCTGCTCCATCTTTCCTTTACTATTGTTCTGCTGCACCAGCCCTTTAAGCTCTTGGCTTATATGAGGCTGCAAGGACATCCTGAAGAAATAAGTTTTTGAGGGTGTTATAAGGCATACAAAATCCACACAGGTGCCAAGTATGGTGTGCATGTTGGGACGATAGAATAAATCTTCCTGTGAATTGATGTCCATTGGTGAGTTCCAGCTTTTGGCTGCTTCCCCAGCATTATAGGATATTGCTCCTGTGTAAGGGTTTCCTACTTCTCGCAGAGATGGCTATGCATAGAGATAGCCATGGGTACTCCTTAAAGGCAGAGATTATGTGCTCCTTTGTTCCTGTGTCCTCAGTGCTCATCTCAGGTCCCTGTTGCTGGTGAGGCCAAGAGGGCTCTGAGTATTAGATAAACAAGCAATGGGGTATAAGAGGGCCTACTTTGTGCCAGGCCTTTTGTTAGCTGGGGATGAAGGATATAACTAAGCAAGACTGAGGCAGTCTCACCCTTCATGGAAGAGTCTTGTTGGGGACATGCACTTTAAATAAAAGCACAAAATATGATTCCAAGCTGTGATGCATACTTGCAAGGAAATGAATCTGCACAACTGTTGAGAATTGTGGACGAGGCAGCTACTCAAAACTGGGTGCTCTCACCTCTCAAAAGAGATGACAAAAATGCTGAGACAAAAAGGGTGAAAAGATAGTAGTCATTCAAAAAAGTGAGTAAAGGTACTTTAGGCAAGGGATCGGCATGGGTTGTATCACATTCCCATGCCCAGAAAAGTTCCTGCTGTAGATAGCTTTACCAAGGGGGTGTGAAGATATGCCCTTGACTTTCAGGGAGAGACTGGGACTCATAGTATAAGATTCAGTATTGAATGTTCAGTAACCTATGGGCATGGATGATACGGGCTATAAGCGGTGCCTCACTAGATGCTGCTTCATATGCACATTGCCCTATGGTCTGTGAGGTCCCAGAACAAATGAGGCCAAGATAATCTATTTGGGTACCTATCTCTCATTAGTTATCTAAATAACATTTTCCTGGTGCTTCTCAAGGGCCCTTTTAGCCCTAAGAACTTTAAGGACTTCAATGGTCCCTTGGACTATCTCTGTTCTGCAGCCCTTGATAATATCTCCACACTTGATTCAGGTAGGTTTAAAATCACCTAGCTAACAAATTTGGCAATATATATTAGCAACCAAAGAATGTCCAAGAATTTCACTTTTGGAAAATATATTACAAGGAAAATAATTCAAACTATTTATATGCACATAATATATGTCCAAGTGTAAAATTTGGAAGTAATACAATGGCTAACAAGAAAAGATTGGATAATTAAAAATGGTACTACTAATAATATCAGCTAACTGTACTAAGGAGTTACAACTGGAACTGTACTAAATACTTTATGTCATTATCTCATTAATCCTCAAAGCAACTATGGTGATGGGTACTATGCTATGTTATAGTTTCTAGAGGAGGAGACTGAAGCTTGGAGGTTTAAACACTTGTGTTTGACCACAAAACTAGTAAGTGGTAGAGTTGCAATTTCAACCCAGCTCCATCTGAACCCAAAAGCCCAGGTTTTTAACCATTTATAGTTTACTTATTGTCTCTGTTACATCATGTGGTTCTTAAAATGATGGTTGTAACATGTAATTACACTTGTAATTGTACAGGAAAAAAGCAGGATATGAAATTATCAATATGATCCTATATAATAAAAGCCCAGTGGCTGGTTAGCAGAATGACCAGAATGACTGGTTGACCAGTCATTATGACATGCACTGACCACCAGGGGGCAGACGCTCAATGCAGGAGCTTCCCCGTGGTGGTCAGTGCGCTACCATAGCGGGAGCGCCACTTGGCTGACCGGGAAGAGTGGCTGCTCCCTCTGTGAACCCTGGGCCAACAGGCAGGAACTCAGGCTGCAATCATTGCCTCCTGGCCCCAGGGTCCTCCTCCTCGCTCCCTGCCACCTCCTCCAGATGCCCGCAGGCCTCGTAGCACCATTGCTGGGCTTGCAGAGCTGATCTGGAGGCTGGGAGGCTGGTTCATGGCCACCTGGGACTGATGCCTACTCTGCCACCTCTCAGTGCTATTGTCCCTGGTCCCAGCCCCCTACTGGGTCTCCTGGAGAGGCAAGTGCTCCAGCTCCATGGAAGATGCGGTCCAGAGAGCAGCTGTTCAGAGGGCGGGTCCACAGCTGCTCAGCAGATCTGGATGAGTGGCCCAATTGCTGCAGGCCATGCCCCCCACCAGTACATGAATCCCATGCACTGGGCCTCCAGTTAGATTATAACCATGTAAAACAAGCAGCACTTATTATTTATTTATTTATTTAGAGCGAGAGGAAAAGGGAGAGAGATAGACGGATAGAAACATCATTCATCAGCTGCCTCCTACTGAATTGGGCCTGAAACCCAGGCATGTGACCTGACCAGCAATCAAACCAGTGACCTCTTGGTTCCTGGGTTGACACTCAACTGCTGAGCCACACTGGCCAGGCAAGCATTTATAACAATAAACATAGCAATGTCATTGGCCATTTCAAGATGGAAACTCAATTTTTTTTGCACTTATTTGTATTTTCCAAATCTTCTATAATGAACATTATGACTCACAAATAGAAATTCTGCTAACAAACTTGTCATTGAACATGAGAACACCAAAGAAAACCTCCTTCATTTTTTCCCACCAAAGTGGCCTCCATTCAAATTGACTGTGGCCCATAAGCAGTAAGCCTCATTTGTTTATAGTAACATGGAGGAGGAAGAGAAATGAAGGAAGCATTTCAATTGTTTTCTTTCAAGTCCTTGCAGGACAAAGTGATTACATCTTTACGCATGAATTTTGTAAGAAGAGAGTTTAGTGACAAATAATAGCACAGTTTTGCAGCCAAATAGTGACTGAAGAGTCGAGAGCTTAGGTTAACATGTGTCATTATTTAGGTTTGGCAGATTAAATCACGTGACTCTAGACTAGAGCTCACTGGAAAAGAAAATTTCCTTTGATTAGTGGCAGAAAGCCCTCAGTCCTTCATCTCTGCAATGACTTATGAACAAAAATGAAAGTCAGGTATGAACTTTCTTTGGCTTTTTTGATGGTTCTTATTTAAATACCCAATACCCATTTCAGAATTTTTTAATGTTCACTTTGTAGGTAGCAAAGGTCTCTTGCTTATTGTGAATCTTACATGATTAGGTATGCAGCTGGTCATGATTGGAGTGACCACATTTACCTTGATTAAATATTTGCTATCATATTTGATTTCTTACCTAATGGTGATTCAGTTTTGTAGTTTATGTTTTTCAATGTCAGAACCTATGTGTGTCTGTTTTTGTATGTGTACATATATATTAGTTAAGATGACCTATTATATCTAAGAAGTAACATCAGTCTATGGGCTTAGTCAAGATTTCCCCCCTACAAATTGCTATTTTCAGCCAGATTTACAAGAGGTACTTTAAAGGTTTGAATGATCCTGGTCCTAGGAAAAGAAGGTTAATTTCTTGTCTAGAGCAGAAGGAAGGCAAGTTTAATTATATTGAGTCATCTAGGACCAGGCTTTCAAGACACGACTTGCTGGAGAGACTGGATTTTGGTATTTGAAACCTTTTTGTTTGAAGTACTTATTTGAATGCAGAAGCTGTCTTTGTGAAATGAATCTTGATAATGGCAGAAACAGCCTTTTCCTAATTATAAGATGCTGACAGGCTGTCTGTGGGATGACAGAGTGGGCCTGCATCGGCCAGGACGTTAGTGTTAAGGGAGGTAGGGGTGTCTTTGGATCACATGGATAATGAGTATTTTGCTCAGGGCTAATCAAGTATCTCTAAAGCCAGGACTGGATTTAGAATTTTCTCATTATGCCCATTGCAATTGCAGGGTAACTGTGCTGAATACGTGCCGGGCCCTCTGCTTGGGAAACCCATCCCCAATTTTACCTGGTTCAGGCAAGGACAGGAGACTTTTCTTGTGTTTTCATAGCCCCTGAGCTTGCTTGAGCCATGTCATGACCTGTCTGGAAGGTTTCTATAACATCACCTGCTGTAGCCCCTCAGTTGAAACATGGAAGCTAAGAAGCAGTTGTATTTGCCCCAAATAGAACTTACATTCCATGGAGGACCAGAGACTGAGCCTCCCAAACTTGTTTCCATTTTAGATATTTGTGCTGCACCAATTAATAAGTCCTGTGTAGGTGGCATTTTGGGAGTGGTCAGGCAGCTCCTGGAGCCTTTGGAGTGCCAGTGCTTATTGTCAGTGTTATTTCTCTCCTGGGCACTCTCATATGAGGAGGGTGAGTGGATGGACTTCAAGTACATGCTCCATTTCTCTCTCACGTTTTAGTCCCTGCATTGGGGCTTTGGAGGCTTTGTGAAGTGCAAAAGATTTGCTCCCCTTTCTGCCTCCCCCACCCACCCACCCACCCAGTCCCCAGCTTAATGATTTGCCTCCTACTTTCCTCACTCAGCATCCTCAGGCATTTCATGTCCACTTCTAGCAGTACTGAAGGCAGGCTCCCATGTGAATGCTGTGTTTCTCTCTTGTATTTTATTTTAACCTCCAGTTATACTTCTGAGAACAGAAGTGGCAGAGGCCCCAGGAATGGTCTTCATCTCACTAAGACTGCCCCTCCCCCACCCTGTGTTCTCCTTCAGCAGAAGATTTCATCATGGTTTGTTTGTTTGTTTGCATGTTTATTTATTCACAATTTTTGGCCATACTTTCCAATAAATCCAGGATTCTCTGTTAAGAGGTAGAAATTGTAGGAACTACATATTTAGTTTGTGATTTAAATTTCTCCTTTCAGGCTCTCATTCTCTTCTCTGTTATATTTATTTATTTATTTATTTATTTATTTATTTATTTTTGCTCATTCCGCCTGATCTTCTTAGCACTCATTTTTGTCAGTGGACATTTTGATTATAAAGACTTTCAAGTGATTGGTTGGTTAGGAAGTGAACATGCAAAGCAATGAGTGATTCTGCCTGAGTCATGATTGACATATTTTCCCCTTTACTAATTTTATTTTTTTAAATTTTATTTATTTATTTTTTTATCTTTAAATTCATAATTAGTTAAGGTATTACAAATGTTTCCTCATCCCCTCCATTAACCCCCATCCTCCCCACTCCCCCACTCATGCTCTCATCCCCCTGTTGTCCATGCCCATTGGTTTGGCTTATATGAATGCATACAAGTCCTTTGGTTGACATCTTCCCCTTACCCCCACCCTCCCCTACTTTCCCTCTGGGGATTAATAGTCTGATCGCTGTTTCTCTGTCTTTGGATCTGTCCCTGTTCATCAGTCTATGTTGTTCTCTATATTGCACAAAAGAGTGAGATCATGTGGTATTTATCTTTCTCTGACTGGCTTATTTCACTTAGCACAATGCTCTCCAGTTCCATCCATGCTGTTGCAAAAGGCAAGAGTTCCTTCTTTTTTACCACAGTATAGTATTCCATTGTGTAGATGTACCACAGCTTTTTAATCCACTCATCTGCTGATGAGCACTTAGGCTGTTTCCAAATTTTAGCTATGATGAATTGCATGATTTTGTATATTTCATTCCATTCTCTTCTTGCCTGACGTGTTTCTGTTGAGAAATCAGTCGCTAGTCTGATGGGGGATCCTTTGTGGGTAACTTTCTGTCTCTCTCTGGCTGATTTTAAGAGTCTTGCTTTGTCATTGGTGTTTGCCAATTTAATTATTATGTGCCTTGGTGTCGGTCCTTTGGGGTTCATTTTGTTTGGGACTCTGTGAGCTTCTTGGATTTGTGTGAGTTTTTTCTTCCCTATATCAGGGAAGTTTTCTGTCATTATTTTTTCCAACAGGTTTTCTATTCCTTGCTCAGTTTCCTCTCCCTCTGGCACCCCTATTATGCTGATGTTTTTCATTTCATGTTGTCCCAGAGTTCTCTTAGGCTCTCCTCCTGCTTTTAAATTTTTTTGTCTACAAGCTGCTGTGCTTGGGTATTTTTTCCTACCTTGTCTTCTAGCTCACTGATTCTGTCCTCTGCTTCTTCTAGTCTACTGTTGATGCTTTCTATTGAGTTCTTTATAGCAGTGATGTCATTTTTCATTTCTTCTTCATTTTCTTCATTTCCTCTTGGTTCTTACACATATTGTTGAATTTGTCTTCCATTCTTTCATCCACCTTATGACCATTTCTCTGAATTCTTTCTCTGACAGGTTGCTTGTCTCCATTGCCTCTATTGCCTCCATTCCATTTACTTCCTTTTCTGGTGATGCCTGTTTTTCTTTCATATGCGGGCTGGTTCTTGGTCTCCCCATGATCTCTCTTCTCCAGGTGTTTGGTTATGTAGTTCTCTCTCTGCTGCATTGATTTAAAGGCACAAAATACAACACAATAAGGCACAACGTACAAGGCACTGAACACAAATGTATTCACAATATTAATAACCCCAAATAAAGGTGACCACCTGAGCAAAGATAATTAGCGGATAAGGAAGAAAGAAGAGAAAAAGATAAAAGAGAAAAAGAAAGAAAAGGAGTGCAAAAATGAAATTGGGAAAAGGGGAAAAAAAGTAAGGGAGAATAGAAAGAGAATGAAATAGAAGAGGGGAAGAGACTATTTATATGGGGGAGGAAACTCCAATAGAACCACCACTAATCCCAACAAATTCCAGCAACAGATCCCTAGAGATGAATGCAAACTACAAACAACCACTAATATCAAGTGAGGCGAGGGAAAACAGAAGCACAAAAATAACTGGGGGGAAAAAACAACAAGAAAAATAAAAAGAAAAAGCAAAGCAATCTCACAAACAAGCATAAAAAACCCCAATATATTCAACAATCAAGCAAACAACATCAAAACGACAGAGAGAAAAAAAATTTGGATAGTGAACAAAGATAAGAGAGAGCTGTATATGGATTTAGAGCAGGGGATTGGAAATTAGATATATAAGTAGGGTGAAATTTTGATGGGGTAAAAAGAAGGAATAGGGAAAATCTTAAGCAGGAATGAGGTAAGAGAAACAGGACAACAAAAGGGGAAAAGTGAGGAAGAGAGTTGGGGCATAAAGGTAAAGTTGAGGTAGAGAAAAATGATGCTAAAGGAACGATGATAATAGAAGGTAGAACACTAATCCCAAAATAAAATAAAGAGAAAATAAAATGACACTTTAAAAAAGGTAAAATGGTAGTAGTAATAATACTGGTTAAAAATAAAAATGTAGTAATTAAAAAGGTAAAATCAGGTGATGAAAAAAGAAAAAAAATAGTTTCTTAATTAAAAGGGGAAAAAGAATTAAAAAAAAATGTGCAGCAGTGAAGGTCCTTCAGTTCCTCTACTCTTATGTTTGGCATGCCTTAGTTCTGCCAGGTATTCAGGAGAGTGTTGAATTTCCCTGCGATACACTGTTCCTCTGTGTTGTAAACCACAGTCCTGATTTTAAAGTAGGCATTATTTGTTTCCCAGACTGCCTTTATTTGTATTTACAAAAGAGTCAGTTCATGGTTCAGCCCCTGCGTGGCAGTGTTTCTGGATTGACCTCCAAGGCTATAAGTCCTCTCTATCCAGTAGTTAGGATTTATTTTCCCTATCGCACTTAAAACTGGTTTGGGAGAGTCGACTGCCCAGAGCTGGTTCTTTAATCGTTACTTCCTGCTCTGTTTCCCAGTTTCCACAAAAACAACTTTCCCCTGCAGTCTCCTTGAGTGACCCCAATTGAGCAGTCCTATGTATTGGGTTTAATAATCAAATGCGAGAGAACCAAGATGGCGGCATAGGTTAACGCCGGACTTTGCTGCTTTGAACAACTACTTCAAAAGTGAAACTAAAAGACGGACGGACATCACCCAGAACCACAGGAACGCTGGCTGAGTGGAAGTCCTACAACTAGGAGTGCCGGGGTCCAACTTCACTGGAGATCCAGATAGGAGGAAAGAGAAACGCATACGGACACTCAGAGGAGGCGCAGTGCTGAAGTCAAATTCTGAGGTGCGGAATGCGCGAAGAGGGCTGGCGGTGGAGGGCGCGGTTGGCGTTTTCAATCGGGAGGGAGTCGCAGACTCTGAGCTCCAGATACAGGCGAGTCTTTAGGGACCCAGACTCAAACGGGAGAAGCGGGACTGTCTGGCTTCCGTTTTCTCTCCGAGCTTTGCAGCGGGTGCTGGGACTCAGAGAGGCAGAGCCCCTGGAGACAGGACTGAGAGCTGCCATAACTGCTCTCTCCGGCCCACCCTGTTGATCCTGTGCGACCCGCCCCGCCCAAGCCCCACACAGAGGCATTTGCCGGATAGCCTCAGGCAAAGGCTAGATTAGCACCTCCCTAGAGGACAGAAGTTCTCTCACTGCTGACACAGCTGATTCTCATTGCCACTTGGCCTGGAGGTCAAACCCTCCCTGGTATTAGCTACAACAATCAAGATTTAACTATAAGACTGCGAACAAAGACCACTAGGGGGTGCACCAAGGAAGCATAACAAAATGTGGAGACAAAGAAACAGGACAAAATTGTCAATGGAAGATATAGAGTTCAGAACCACACTTTTAAGGTCTCTCAAGAACTGTTTAGAAGCCGCCGATAAACTTAATGAGATCTACAAGAAAACTAATGAGACCCTCGATGTTATATTGGGGAACCAACTAGAAATTAAGCATACACGGACTGAAATAACAAATATTATACAGACTCCCGACAGCAGACCAGAGGAGCGCAAGAATCAAGTCAATGATCTGAAATGTGAGGAAGCAAAAAACACCCAACCGGAAAAGCAAAATGAAAAAAGAATCCAAAAATGCGAGGATAGTGTAAGGAGCCTCTGGGACAGCTTCAAGCGTACCAACATCAGAATTATAGGGGTGCCAGAAGATGAGAGAGAGCAAGATATTGAAAACCTATTTGAAGAAATAATGACAGAAAACTTCCCCCACCTGGTGAAAGAAGTGGACTTACAGGTCCAAGAAGTGCGGAGAACCCCAAACAAAAGGAATCCAAAGAGGACCACACCAAGACACATCATAATTAAAATGCCAAGAGCAAAAGATAAAGAGAGAATCTTAAAAACAGCAAGAGAAAGTAACTCAGTTACCTACAAGGGAATACCCATACGACTGTCAGCTGATTTCTCAACAGAAACTTTGCAGGCCAGAAGGGAGTGGCAAGAAATATTCAAAGTGATGAATACCAAGAACCTACAACCAAGATTACTTTATCCAGCAAAGCTATCATTCAGAATTGAAGGTCAGATAAAGAGCTTCACAGATAAGGAAAAGCTAAAGGAGTTCATCACCACCAAACCAGGAGTATATGAAATGCTGAAAGGTATCCTTTAAGAAGAGGAAGAGGAAGAAAAAGGTAAAGATACAAATTATGAACAACAAATATGCATCTATCAACAAATGAATCTAAGAATCAAGTGAATAAATAATCTGATGAACAGAATGAACTGGTGATTATAATAGAATCAGGGACATAGAAGGGAATGGACTGACTATTCTTGGGGGGGGAAGGGGTGTGGGAGATTTGGGAAGAGACTGGACAAAAATCGTGCACCTATGGATGAGGACAGTGGGTGGGGAGTGAGGGCGGAGGGTGGGGCGGGAACTGGGAGGAGGGGAGTTATGGGGGGGGGAAAGAGGAACAAATGTAATAATCTGAACAATAAAGATTTAATTAAAAAAATGATCAAACGCAAAGATTTAAGGGGAAGAGAAAAAACAAGAGCCTGAGAAGTTGCGCCAATTCGCAACCCTCCACCTTCAAGCTCTGTGCGCAGTCTCTTCCGCACATCCTCTCTCCCCTGGCACTAAGCAGCCGGCACACTGGCAAAATCTGAGGCTGCCTTTTTGCATCCAGTCTAGCTATGGGCTTATTTTTAGTGTTCCCTTCTGCCAACAGCCCTGTGGGACCCCTTCCACACTCCTGGATCACGCTGGCCCTAACGGCCGCGGACTTTATGGGGCGCAGATTTCCCTGCGCACGTTCCTCTCACCAATCTGAATTGCAAACCACACCTTTATCTAGGCAAAATCTGACCTTTCCGTGAGGAGAAGCAGGGCTCCTCTGAGTCCATGTAGTCGTGCTGCTTGAGATCTTGTGTTTCCAGGTTAGTAGCTGATCTCTGGATGCCATGGATGCCGGGTCTTTGGATGTATGCGCTTCCAATAATAGCCACTCAAGATGGCGCAGTCTCCACGGCTGAGCCAGCGCTCCGGGAGAGATTTCAGCCGCAGTCTCCAACCGTCCCCTTTCTCCAGGAGTCCTCTGCCTTTCCCGGCTGCAAACTGTCTCCCAGCTGAATATCTTCTGCTTATTCAGGCTGGATGTTACCCGTTTCAGCTGCTCACCCTATCTGCTCTGGGACAAGGCATGGGACATGTCCGTCTATACCTCCGCCATTTTCTTCCTCCACCTTCCCCTTTACTAATTTTAAACCCACAGTTTTTGATTGACAGTGTTAATATACTTCTGTCTGTTCCCTTCTTTCCTTGTATGAATTGGTTCTGAGGCTGTGTGATATGTTGGCTGGGCTGGGGATTATAGGACTCAGATTTTCTTCTCTAATGCTTTCATTATGTTTACAGACCTCAACAGTTCCTGTATACATTGGCATGTACCACCAGTGAGGGGAGCATGACTGATAAAAACTTTTGTCTCCTAGGTGACTGGAGGAAGCAACTGTGAGCTACAGAGTGATTTAAAAAGTAAAAGAGAAACTCAAAACATTGCCACCTGATTTAATAAAAACAAAAACAAAAAACTCCCATTTAAGTGAAGATTCTGTCATTAGATGGCCTAGCTATGAAAGCAAATTCACAGTACCAAAGAGGGTAATTCCATAGAGTTCTGGAACGTCAGCATTGTAAGGATCCATAGCAGATCATTTGGGCAATAAACATTTCTAGGCATCTTGTACATGGCCAGGTACTCTTCTGGGGGCTTGGAATGAAGTGAGTAACAAATACCTTCCAGTCCAATTTCTTCTCTTGGCAGATAGGCACCTCAGTTTTCACAAAGAGAGGAAGGGAATTGCTTAAAGTTGCATAACAAGTCCCTGGTAGGACTAAGCTAGAATGCAGAGCCCCTGGCACCAGGCAGTTGCCTTTTATACCTTAACTCTGCTCTTACCCCAATTGTGCTACTGCCATGGTTACAGTCCCCCATGTGACTTGAGCAAATGGCCACAAACAAAATGGGTAATATCCTTTTAAAAATGTTTTTTATTGATTTCAGAGAGAAAGGGAGAGGGAGAGAGAGATAGAAACATCAATGATGAGAGAGAATCATTCATAGGCTGCCTCCTGCATGCCCCCTACTGGGGACTGAGCCTGCAACCCGGGCATGTTCCCTGACCGAAAATTGAACCATGACCTCCTGATTTATAGGTTGACACTCAACCACTGAACCATACTAGCCAGGCCATGGCAGGTAATATCTTAAAAGGAGAGAATAGTAAAGGACCCTGCCAGGATTAGGGTTGTATAGCTCAATGATGCTCAACAAGACTGTTTTTCTGTGCTCTGATTAACCACAGCCCAGCTTAGTAGTCGAGCCCCCTTTGAGGCACCTGGCCTGTTAATCTCCAGACTCCCCAGTGACTTGCACATGGAAAATGCTCAGTAAGTTTTGGCAGAATTGTGCTGAGCTAGTGAGAGGAGCACTGTGGAAGAAGACAATGGAATCACTGAATGAAAGGAGCTGGCAACTGAGCTTCTGAACTTGTGCCCTGTTGGCAGCTGGCTTCTGTGGCCTGGCTCCAGAAAGCTGTCACCACCCCCACCCCCATTTGCTGAGTTGTCCCTAGAAGGGATCTGCCCTGTCACATCAGACACTGAGCTGAAAGCTGTGGGGATTATGAAGCCTGCCACATTAGCACGTTTTTCTCTTTTTAGAGATAAGAGTGTCAGTCACTGTGATGGGCAGCAAGACACTGTTCATTGTTATTAATTATTAGTTGTCAACTCAGAGAATTCATGGAACTAATAAGATTGAGGCAGGTTGTAGAATTCCTCTTTTAAAGATACCACAACATTGTTTAGAGGAAATGGAATACTCCTAATTATCAAAGTCTGCTGAGACCCTTTCATATTCTCTTCTGATGCAGGCATAGGATTGTTGAGAACTCACACTGATTTACTATACAGAGTACTTGCTCATTGCATGATGGTGGGGCAAGAACTCTGTGGTCAGCAGTGTTGTCTGCTCACAGAACTCTCCCTGGGCCTACTGTCATCTCTGTTGAGCAAAGCTTACTGCCTTGAGTGTACTGCCTCCTGTGTTTTTCCTGGTCTCTTGCTTTATATCTTCTTGACCTTTTTCTCCTCATTCATCTCTTGAACAACTTTAAATGGGCTCATGTGTATCCTCAGAAGCAGCCTTTTTTTGTATTCTCTTCCTTTCCTCTCCTTTTCCTCCTTTCCATTTTATGCCAAATATTTGCTTGTTTTAAAGCTTATAAAATATCATTTTGTTAAACCATGTTTTTATTTAAGTAAGATGGCTCTCAGGCTGAAGCTATTTTATTGTGTTAGGAGTCAGAAAAATATAAAGAAAAATCCATTTTGATAATGGAATAACACAACATATTTTAGTTCCATCTTCTGGATTTTTCTCTTAATGTCATTGTAGAACTCCAAGTCTAATATTGTTCCCAACAATTCAAAACCAGTTGATTTTAAGGGGTTCTTTGGGCCCTTTGCCTGTGAGCTGAAACCTCTAGCCCCTCTAGTATACTTTTGGACAGTCTGATTTTGCTATTTTTCATCTACTTTATCCAGCTTCCAGATGTTCACAATTCAATAGTTGACAAACTGATTCAATGCTCATTGTGAACTGCCTTCCATTTGTTCTGGGAATATGAAAATCATCAAGATGTGGTTCCTGCCCTCTGAGAACTTATGACCTATCTATAGGGATGACAGACATGGGCAGTCCATTACACTATAATGTTTCCTATTCCATGATAGAAGTATGAAGCATTACTGTGAGAACTCAGAAGAGTTATTAATTCTGCCCTGAAAGGAAGAAGGCTGCTAAGTACAGCTGTTCAGGTCATGTACTGCATGGGGGTGCCAAATCTAAGTAGAAATCATCCACACTGTAGGCATCAAAATGTGTATATTTATTAATATATTTTCTAGCAGATGGAAGAATGTGTCTTGAGGAAGGGTCATATTTTTCTAATTGTCACTAAGGCACTGCATGGGTTAGCAGGTGGCCCTGGGAAGGCATATGATTGGAAAGGCTTGAAGAGGAAATAATATTGCATCTGGGCTGTATAGGGGTCATAGGAATTGGCTGGCCAGGCAAAGGACATTCTAGGCAGAGGGACCATGTGCTGTGACAAAGGGAGAAAATCACAGTGGTATGTATATGAAATGAAGAGTGGCTGGGTATGGCTGTTGCAGAGCACACATGGCAGAGCATAGTAGGCCATGGTCTGAATATACAGTTTGGAGTTAGATCAAGAAGAGACGGGAGTGTTATGTCAATAGTATGGACTTTATCCCAAATATATTATAATGCTATTAAAGGTTTTATGTTGATCTCTTTTTAAAAAAATAATGTTTTATAACTTATACCTAACTGGGATATATATATATATATATACCAGTCTTGGTACTAATAGTAGAAGTAAAAAAAAACACTGAAGGCAGAGGTCTCAAAGGCCTATGAGCCCAGACAAATAATGAGTGAAGGTAATAAGTGAACTTGGGTTTAAGACAATAAGATGGTGACCTGAAGAGCAAATGCCCCATGGAAGGGGCAGCCATACTCAGCTCTGGCTGATTGTTGCCAGGAGGGACTGCAGACCAGGTGTGGTCTCCATAATTTACATGAGAAGATAAAAAATTTCATATTAATGTATAAACCTTCTAAATTTTAAGTGTTGACATGTAATCCAGATTTTTAAAAACACTACATGCTATATAAGGCAGGCCTGCAGACCAAAGTTAGTCAGCAGGCCACTGGTTTGCAATCTCTGATAATGAGGGAAGGAAAAAAAAATTCTAGGAGTCTGAGATAAGATAACAATGAAAATTAAATTGATCTTTGAGCTTCATTGCTGGTAAAACAAATATGGACATCAATTCTGTTCTTAGTCACAGGAAAAGAAATGGAGGCCAAATGTAGTAGGCAATAGACATGGTGGGTCAAAAGTAGGTTTACAGTTGTTTATATGGAAAACAATACAATAATTAATAAATAATAATACAAGAAAAACTCATGTACTCAAAACTGTAAACCTATTTTTGCCCCATTCTGTATTATCTCTATGGATATGGAAAAATGAACTGAAATTAAATAAGATGGCCGATGAATAGGACTCATGCTAATCTTTCATCACAAGTTCTTCCTCTAAGAATATTTTTCCCTTATGATCCTTGGATGCCCTTCATCACAAAGAGAAATTTCTGATCATGAGTCAATTCCTTTTAGACTTGAAACAAAGCATGACATAGGAATTATTTTTTTATGTTGCTGGCTTACCTCTCCTTGCCATGGTGGCAGGATTATCAGCCAGCCTGAACTAGAATAAGTTTGCTTGAGAAGAGAGGCTCAAGATGAAGAGTGTACGACAATTCTCTATTACACAACTTTTCAGGATTTTGACCCTTACCTGTGGCATTAAGGGCTTGAATGCTACATTTAAGGGCTTCTATAAACATATCTAGATTCTGAGTAGGCTTTAAATATGTCTCCTATAGTACCTGGCTCACCTTTGGCCCCAGCTTAAGGTACAGTTCATGGCTAGACATATTTAATACAACCTGACTGTTTCCCACTGTAGCTAATTGAAATAGAGTGGGCAATTTTAAGGGATTACTAATCTATAAACTGGTATATAGTCTTTAATAGGATTACCTGTCTCATGCCCTTTAGCCACCATTGTTTGGTTCAGAGGTGTAGACATTATCTGAAGCTGAATGAACTCCCTTCTGTAGGAGTTTTGAACTTAACCTTAAGAGAGTAAGACCTGAAGCTGTGCTTTGTAAGGTTCGTGTGCGCACACACACACACATCCTATATAATAAAAGGCTAGTATGCAAATAGACCTAACGGCAGAATGACCGGTCACTATGATGCACACTGACCACCAGGAGGCAGACATTCAACGCATGAGCTGCCCTCTGGTGGTCAGTGTGCTCCCACAGGGGGAGCACTGCTCAACCAGAAGCCAGGCTCATGGCTGGTGAGCACAGCGGCAGTGGTGGGAGACTCTCCCCCTTCTCTGCAGCAGTGCTAAGGATGTCTGACTGCCGGCTTAGGCCTGCTCCCGAACTGCGAGAGGGTGCAGGCCGGGCTGAGGTACTCCCCCTGAGTGCATGAATTTCGTGCACTGGGCCTCTAATATATATATATATATATATATATATATATATATATATATATATATATTCATAAGTGAATGTGCATATGTTCATAGGTGAGCTAGCTGATGGTATTTGAACCCCTACTTCCTGTTGTTTCTGAAGATTCTTGTCCTTTCTAGTCTTGAGTTTTTAAATCTAAAGTATGGGTTTTTTGAGGGAAGGCTTAGAATAGATTGAATTTGGTTTCTGTCTCTTGCAATCAAAAGATTTCTGAGTAACGGAAATGGATAAGGATCAATTCTGTGACTTCTGGAAAATATTAAAATAATGAAGACTGTAACTGAATAGCTTAAGCTCAAAGAATACCTACCAACAATATTCACTGCATCAGAGTACAAGGGACCTTGATAAGCATTTTCTTGCTCATCAAGAAAGGTGTTAGATGGATAGACAGTATGTGCTAAAGGACCTCCGATCCAAGGAAAGCCAAGGTGGCCCTCTGTTAGTTTCTTCCTCTCTGAATCTTGGTTTCCTTATCTGCCCAGTGAATGGTGATAATACCTCCTGTGCAGGAATATTCTATAACTTAAATGGAGTAGCATACAGGAAATCATCTAGCATTATTTCCTCAGCTCTGTATAAACTCAATGAATATTGATTTCCCCCATCCATTATTTTCTTGATTGAATGCCATCAAGGAACCTGCACTCATGTTTCTTCAAGCACATTTGATAGGGATATTTATCTATAGAGACTAACTTCCAAATTTAACCAACTATTGGCCATCTTCTTACAGCTGTCTTGTTAGCAATCATTTGTTTCTTTCCTAGTATTTGTCCTGCCCTTCATCACAAAGAGAAATTTCTGATCATGAGTCAATTCCTTTTAGACTTGAAACAAAGCATGACATAGTAGTTATTTTTTATGTTGCTGGCTTACCTCTCCTTTCCATGGTGATCTTAGAAAGATGGCCTTAGTGATAAAAAACATTGTGGATTAAAATCATGTGTCCTGAAAAGGTGGACCAAAATGTAAGCATTTTCTGCTCTCAAGGTGGGTCTCCCTCGTTAAAATGTCTGCACCATGTTTCTCCTTCCTAGAGATGAAGGCTAAAAAAATGAATAAAACCACCAGGCATTTTTGCTTAACTATGTCATTGTAGTTTTATAGTAGTTATATTTCCTGAATGTATTTAGAAATGAGAATCCAGAGAAGGCTGTGAAATATATTCTAAAGCTTGAGGGGTAGGAGTGCACTCTGGGCTAGTTACTTGGTGTGTGTCTCAAGAAATTATCTGCCAGGCTGCAGATTCTTACAGAAGGCACTCTGCTTTTTATAGTCATGCTCTCTGAAGGGGAGGTTGAGAAGGAGAGAGGCTCTGGAAAATGTCTTGCAGAGGACAGATAAGGCTCTGCATTGCTTTCAAGAAGGTGTTTCCAAATCATTTTCTTACTATTAAAACTACCTGTAAACCAAATAAACTGAGGGAAAAGGAAATGAAATCTATTAATCTCCCAAGACAGACATTTATTGTACAAAAACCAGGGACACTTGTAACAGTGGGCTCATATTCTACAGAGGAAAAGGCTCCTATCTTGGGACTGCAGGAGCCCTGGAGCTTCTCTCTGATAGGGGACTTGCACTGGTCTCTTGAAAGAAGACTGGCCCCAGCTAGATGTTATCTCCATGAATTCCACCCCAAAGTTCCAGCTGCTGAAGTAGCTCTTGATCAAAGTGTCATGATAAATAAATATATGGCTCTGAGTAAGATCAGCATTGTGGATCTCAGAAGCCAGTCTAGTATAAGACCTCATAGGAACATCAAATATCTGGAGTACTAACTCTGGTTTGAATGAAGCCTCGAAGATTTTCAGGTTCTTCCAGGTCTAACTTTCTGTAGAGGATCTTCAGTGAGCATACAGAGTACGTGAGAGGTGAAGCCAAGTAAGGGAAAGAGCACTGGATGTGGAATCCAAGCCTATTAGTGATTTATAAATCAGAGATTGTGAAAACACCCTGTTACTCATCATAGCATAGTGGTTATGAGTAAAGATTCTATAGCTAGGTTAGCTGGGTTCAAATTCCAGCTCTACTGCTCACCAACTATGTGACCTGGAGCAAGTTATTTAACTCTCTGTGCCTTACTTAGTTTCCTCTTCTGTAACAAGATAATAACAATATCTACCTCAAAGGACTGTGATGAAAATTAAATGAATTAATATTTGAAAAACATCTAACAGTGGTTCTCAACCTTCTGGCCCTTTAAATACAGTTCCTCATGTTGTGACCCAACCATAAAATTATTTTTGTTTCTACTTCATAACTGTAATGTTGCTACTATTATGAATCGTAATGTAAATATCTGATATGCAGGATGTATTTTGGCGATCCCTGTGAAAGGGTTGTTCGACCCCCCAAGGGGTCGTGACCCACAGGTTGTGAACCGCTAGTCTAAGACAATGTCTGTCACATTGTGAGCTCTATGTTGTTAATTAAATTCCTTTCTATGTTTTTTTAATGAAATAATTTTTTAAAATATATTTTATTGATTTTTTACAGAAAGGAAGGGAGAGGGATAGAGAGTTAGAAACATCGATGAGAGAGAAATATCGATCAGCTGCCTCCTCCTTACCCCCTACTGGGGATGTGCCCGCAACCAAGGTACATGCCCTTGACTGAAATCGAACCTGCGACCTTTCAGTCCGCAGGCCAAAACTCTATCCACTGAGCCAAACCGGTTAGGGCTCCTTTCTATTTTTTATGCCAACTCTGTTTTAACCATGTTGCATATATAGATACTGGAGTTCAGAGAAGTGAAGAGAGTTTTCCAAGATCATCTGCATATCAAGGTACAGGTCATGTGCTGCACAAAGTTGCCAAATTTATGGAGGAACTATCCATAGTGGAATCCAGGCCTCTGACTTCCCCTACTGTACCCTTCCAGCTCCAGTCTGCCACCTTGCAATCCTCACCTTGTTAGCTCGAGGTTGGGATAAGCAAGCCTGAGAAAGTGTCTTGTAAGCAAAGTGGCTTTTTTTTCATATGTACAAGTCTTTTAAGACTATGTGTTTATTGGGCTGTTTCCAAATCTTAGCTATTATAAATTGTGCTGCTATGAACATAGGGGTGCATATATTCTTTCTGATTTCTTAGGATATATTCCTGGAAGTGGGATAACTGGGTCAAATGGGAGTGCCATTTTTAAACTCCAAACTGTTTTCCACAGTGGCTGTACCAGTCTGTATTCCCACCAGCAGTTCAGGAGGGTTCCTTTTTCTCCACATCCTTGCCAGCACTTGTCATTTGTTGATTTGTTGATGATAGCCATTCTGACAGGTGTAAGGTGATACCTCATTGTTGTTTTAATTTGCATCACTTAGATGATTCGTGACTTTGAGCATTTTTTCGTATGTGTCTTGGCCTTCTGTTTGTCCATTTTGGAGAAATGTCTGTTCGGGTCTTCTGCACATTTTTTTAATTGTTATTGTTAATCCTCACCCGAAGATATATTTCCATTTCATTTTTAGAAAGTGGGAGACAGAAAGACAGAACTTTCCCCAAACACACAGAACTGTTGTTAATATTACCCACTCCTGAGGTTGTTGCTTATCCTTAAACAAAATAGGAAAGGAAAAGTGGTGATGCTTGCAAAGAAAATCGGTTATTTCAAGGAATATAGAGATGTTTCACTGGAATTGGCCAGAGGCCAAATAGAAGGAGCTCTAATCTCAGAAGTCAGGTATCTGGCTGATGATTGGGGGAGGCAGCCCAGAAGTTGCTAGAACAGCCTGTGGTTAAGGTTGAACCTCCCTCCCTCTGGCTTGCTGTGTGGTGCTGATGCTTCCTAGGACAGGACATGGGGCTTGGCTTGCTAACAGTGAGTAATAGGGCAAAAAGGAAGGCTGAAATATTGCATCACAATGGCAGCCTTTGTCTCCTCAATCATTCTTTCCTAGAACCCAATTCAACTCTTCTCTGTAAGGATTGGCACTTAAGCACTCAAGGATGTTCTTGGAAGACCAAGCAGTTAATGAATAGGCTTAAACTCATCCTAAAATTAGAAGGGCTCACAGAGGTTGGTGAAGGGAGTCAAAGTTTTGAAACAAAAGAAAAAATGAGTCAGAAAGAATCTATGACTCCCATCCCTTCTTGCCTAAGAGATTCAGACAGAGAAGCCTGAATTCCCTTTAGAAAGGGAGGCTTGTCTTGATCACTTTAAGAATTTTCACCCTAGCATTAGTTAGGAAGACTTCAAGCCTGTTAGCTAGATACCCCTGTCTTTCATTGTTTCTGAATTGCCTGGCAAGATTTTTTTGCCACGTACATTCCACTCTTCCTCAACTCTCTGTAAATCACCCTTTCTCACTTCTGAAATCTAATAGCCTATTCCCTCCTTCCATTTTCTCTTTTGTCAAAAATGTCATATATGCTCAATGTTCCCTCACTGTCTTTGAAATTTTCATGCCTATTTTAATTCCTCATACACATGTACTAAAACTTTGATTTTTTTTTCAGTTAATCTGCCTCTGTTAATTTTATCATTAGCCCTGCCAGAAAAACTTAAGATGAGAGGACAAATATTAATTTTTTTAGCCCTCCCCTTAGCTTGCTCAAACTGCTCCTTATGCAAGAAGTAGAGGCCCACAAAGGGGAAGGGTCTTGCCCAGGCTCACGGTGCAACTTGGTGGCAGAACTGGGACTGTGCATTTCAGTTTTCAAGTTGATCCTCCTTATCCAAAAAGTAGCCTCCCATAGGAAATCAGAGGGTTATATACCTTTTAATTGGCTTATTGGCCTTCCTCTCTACCATGGAAGAGACAGAAATAAAATACACTGTTTGCACAGGCTTAAACATGTGCATAGCACTCTTGTGTCTATTTCATTCATTGGCAAAAGAAATGAGTTTTTCCCCAGAATAAGGCTCAGGGTTGCTGGGGAGCATCTAGGGAACAGTTGGGAACTCTGTTTAATTCATTCTTCCAGGATTCAGTTCTCTTTTGCCAAATCCTCATCTTGAAGGCTTGTGGGTCTGGGATCAAGGGCCTGGCTGGATCTTTTCTGAGGGGAAAGCTGGGGGAGTAGCAACTGCCCCAATTATTTCTCTATGGCTTTATCTTCTCATTGGGTGACTGGTTTCTTAGAGGTACAAATAATGTGTGAAGTGACTTTTGATATTTTCTAGCATAGTGCAAAGTTGTGCAAGGCTTAAGGAAATACACTGAGCAACCCTTTTCCAAATCAGGGTAGGGAGACAGTTCAGTGAGGGGCCACTGGGATGAGCAATAGGCAAGCAGCATCTCTGGGTTGGTGATCAGTACATTCATAAAATCCAGCATCTGGAGGAGTCATGCTCCTAAGACAAGAAAGAGGAACTCAGATGGAGTGTTCAAAGAGGAGGGAACTAATGTGCTCTTTCTTGACTGGTCAGAGGACTCTTGGGGTATTGAATCCAAATCTGGGTTCCAGGATTAGAAAGTCCAATTACAGTGTATTCGATGGGTTTACATCCTCTATCTGTTACCGTGTGATCTTGGGGGAATTAATTAACTTTTGCATGCCTCAGTTTTCTCCTCTGTAGAATAGGGTTTTTGTGAGAAATAAGTGACGTAATCCATGGAATATACCTAACACAAAGTGAGCACAGAGTCAGCATTCTATAAATATCAAATGCTGCTCCTCTGCTTGTCACCCACATAATGCCTGTGTTATTAGTTTAAATGTCTCAGTGCTTGTTTGTCTGTGTACTATACTCTAAGCTCTAGGAGGTGAGGGGTCACATTTGCTGTGCTCATTGTTCTATGCCAAGTATGTAATCTGTGGCTGTTACTCAGTAGGGTAGGCTCTCAAGAAGAAAATAAGTAAGAGAGAAGAGAAATGGAAGGAGGGAGATAGGGAGGAAAATAGAAAATCACTGTTTGAATGAGGAAGGGACTGGAAATTGTGTCATATGAAGAATGAAGGAAATGGGGATGCATACCCGAGAGAGAAGATTTAGAGAGGCCATGGGAGGAAACTACACATTGAAAAAGGCTCTTCTAAAAGAGAGAGATTTCTTTATCAAAACAAACAGAGCACCTAGAGTGCAGGGAGAGGGAAAGTGACTGAAAGCAATGAAGGACTTACTGAGGGCTATAAAGAGGGAGGCAGCTGCTTTAGGGAGAAGTGAGTTTCCTGACATTGAAGAAATCCAAGCAGGGACTGGATGAGCCCTGGGTCCTGCTGCTGCAGAAGGGATTCAAACAGGAGAGGGGACCATACTGCCTGATCTGAAAAATGTCTGTCCAATTTCCCCACCTGTTTCTCTAGGACTTTATGTTATTGCTCATTGGGTAGCTGGTGTTCTTGGGAGTGCAAATGATGTGTGAAGTGACTTCTGATCTTTTCTGGCACAGTGCAAAGTTGTCCAAGGCTTAGGAAAGCACTTAGCTACACTGAGCAAGCCTTTCCCAAGTCAGTGTTGGAGAAAAAAATATCTCCATTAGAAGTGCTAAATGAGGATCATAATGAGATATCCAAAGTCTTGCCAAGTGAATTTAATGCTTTCTGGTCCCAACAGCCATACAATTCAACTCTTTTTTAGCATAATTAAACAAGTGACAATGAGAATACTATTCTAAGACATGGTAATGAGATGCCGAGAGGCTTGAATTCAGCTGGAGGGGAATTCCTATTAAATATTTATTAGATATGCAAGTTCTTTAATAGCTAGAAAAAATAAAAAAGGAAATTTAGTTAAGTGAGGTCCCTTTCCTTTGAAATTAAACTGTTTAAAACAGAAGCTGCTGGGTCACTATTTGTAGGCATCTTCATCTTTCTGGCCTGAGGGCGTGGCTTAACTCTGTGGCCATAAAACTCTCTAGGTGAGCAGGAGCTAAAGAAAATGAGACTAAATTAGAGAATGATGGAGATTGCTTTCTGGGTGTTTAAGAGGAAAGAAAGACATAATAAGAGGTAGCAGGTTGGGATAGAAGGATTATGGAGTGTGAGGTCCAGACTTGTTTGAATTTCAGCTTGAAAACTACTAGGGTGTGGGTAAGTGTATGAGAGAGACCTTAGTTGAATTGCTTTATCTCTATGAACCCACAGTCTTCTGCAAAATGGGTTTATTCATATTTAGTTCACAGGGTTATTCAGAGGACAATAACAGCTGTGAAAGTACCTTAGAAACTGGAAAGCACTGTACACACTAAAGGGGCTTGGGTTATTGATTCTTTGAATCATTGCACAAAGATGTCCTGTGGTTCTAGCAGGCTCCTAGCAGAGGTCAAGCCCCTTCTCTGGTTGTAGTTTCAAGGGGAAAGCAGATTGAATTGGCTGGAGGATTGAAATTCAGCTGCACATTGAATTGTTCCTACCCTGCAAGGGATACCCTGCACATTACCAAGGAACAAAATCATGCATTTTTCCAACTGATGTTAATCAGTATTTGAATGAGCTGCAGGCTCCAGGCCTGCCTGGAAGGAAGGAGAGCTCAACCTCTGCTGAGTATCCTTGGGGACATTTTGAGCCACTATGAGCCTCACCTGTGCAAGAGGTATATGGGGGCGGGGCTTTGCTCAGGCCTCAGGCAAGCCCTGGGAGTCCTGTGAGAGCATGGATGTGTGTACTGATGTGTTTGGGGAGGGGTATGCTCCCAGCAACCCTATGTTGATTGCCTCCCTTTCTAGACTTTTCTTTGTCTAAATTTACTATAACATAGAGTGGTAACAATAATGATTTCCGCTTCTTGAGTGTCTGCTTATGATGAGTGATACTTAAAACTGGCAACAACCTGTTGGGTAAAATGTATTACCATTTTATTGCCATTTCATAGAGAGGGATACTTGAGCCCAGAGATGGGAAATAATTTGCCCAAGGTTACAAAGCTACTAACCCAGTTTTTCTGACTCTGAAGTCCCTGTGGTTTTCCATTTTCCAAGCTGCCTTTCATGGAATCATCCAAACTGAATGATCTGGGAAAGAACCATTGCTTTTGTCTGGGGGCACCTAGGAAGTCCAGTTTAGAAGGGCCTTGTTCAAGCAGCAGAGAAGAACTTCCCCTAGGCAATTTGGGGTGGGGTGGACAGCTCAGCTGCAGATATCCTTGACTTTTTCTTAGTCCTCTGAGCCCATTCAGCTCTGCTGATTCTTCCTGAGAATTTACTCCTATTGAATTCCTTTCTATGACTCTTCTGTAGCACAGGCACATACTATCTCCTTACCCCCACCTTGGATGGCTGTAGCAACTCTAATCAGAGGAAGTTTCTTGACCCTCAGGCCCATCCACCCACTGCTCCAGAGTCCTCTTCCTCAAAAAGCACATTTGTTACAGCAGGACAGTGACACCATTCTGTGAAAAGAAATCAGGCCATGTCAGACCTCTGAACTGTATAGCTAAGTTAGGGAGATAAACGTAAGTTTGTGAAAAGTGAAATGGTAAGGCAAGATTTGAGCAATAGTTCAAATAGATAAATTGCAAGGGGATAGGTCAGGAGGTAGGGTGTGATTCATTTTCCACAAGTACTACTGTTAATCATTTAGAGGCTTATATGTGGGAGGAAGAGTCCATGGTGGATTTGGGGTAGAAACAGGCTTGATCTAGGAGATGGACTCTTATCTGTGTTTCCCAGAGTAAGGATAATTTGGATGAAAAAAAAAAAGTTGCGGAGATCATCCCCATTCATTTCAGAGTAGTAAGCATGGACTGTGTGTCCTCTGTGTCCACTATAGCTGACACTGGGGGTAAGAGGCAGTTTACTCATGTTGCTTATAGACACAGCATCAGCAAGTAGAAAAATATAACATACGACCAAAGAGCAGAGAGGTTGTTTGGTTTCCTGTCCCTTAGATGATACTGATGCCTTCAGATATAGAAGTATTCAAGGCCTTCCACCACGTGAGTCCAATCTACTTCTCTGGCTTCATCCTCACCTGTTATAGAATTTTTGCTTTATAAATTTCTATGCTAGATGGTTTGGTGTGTTTAGGTTCATGACTATATTTACTTCGGGCGGATTTATCTTTTATTTATTTAAAATCTTACTCTATCCTGCTTAATTTTGTTGCTTTGAACTCCACTTTGTTAGAAATAGTACCAATACAGTTTACTTTACATTTTTAGATATATTTGCCCTTTCGTTTTATGCCTTTCTGGGTCATTTTATTTTTGAGGTGTCTTGAAGCTCTAAGCCAAGCCAGATGTGGTCCAACATCAGCTTTAAAAGTGACTTGGGGGTGGAGATCCAGCATAGCAGAGGCAATCAAAACTGATTGCTAAATGAGTAATAGTGAAGCTCAGAGGCAACAGTCAGAGCACATCCTTGGTCTAAGCAGCTTTCAAAAGCTAACCAGGATATTTGAATGTCTGCCCACTCCTCTCTCTCTTTTTTTATTATCTAAAGTTTTACATAAGTTTCCTTTTTCCCCAGTTGACCCCCGCCCCCGCCCTACCCAGCCATTTCCACCATGGGCAAGTGCCACCGCCCCAGTGACTGTGTCCATTGGTAATGCCAATATGCATGCATACAAGTCCTTTGGTTGCTCTCTAACAACCCCTCCCCCCCACCCCCCACCCCCGCCACCTGCCATTTGTCTCTAGATCTATTGTTCACCAAATTATGTTGATCATTATATCCCTTATATGAGTGAGATGATGTGATATTTATCTTTCTTCAAATGGCTTATTTCACTTACAATAATGCTCTTCAGTTCCATCCACGCTGTTGCAAATGGTAAAAGTTCCTTCTTTTTTATAGTGGTGTAGTATTCCATTGTGTACTACTAGATGTACCAAAGTTTTTTAACGCCCTCATCTGCTGATGGGCACTTAGGTTGTTTCCAAATCTTACCTATTGTAAATTGTGCTGCTATGAGCATAGGGGTGCATATATCCTTTCAGATTGGTGTTTCTGGTTTCTTGGGATATAGTCCTAGAAATGGGATTACTAGGTCAAATGGGAGTTCCATTTTTAACTTTTTGAAGAAACTCCACACTGCCTTCCACAGTGGCTGCACTAGTCTGCATTCTCACCAGCAGTACAGGAGGGTTCCTTTTTCTCCACATCCTTGCCAGCACTTGTCATTTGTTGATTTGTTGATGATATCCATTCTGACAGGTGTGATATGATACCTCATTGTTGCTTTGATTTGCATCTCTCAGATGATTAGTGACTCTGAGCATGTTTTCACATGTCTCTTGGCCTTCTGCACGTCCTTTTTTGAAAAGTATCTATTTAGGTCCTTTGCCCATTTTTTGATTGGATCCTTTATCTTCCTTTTGTTAAGTTGTATGAGTACTCTGTAAATTTTGGAGATTAAAACCTTATCTGAAATAGCATTGAAAAATATGTTCTCCCATGCAGTGGGCTTTCTTGTTGTTTTGTTGATGGTTTCTTTTGCTGTGCAGAAGCTTTTTATTTTGATGTAGTCCCATTTGTTTATTTTCTCCTTAGTCTCCATTGCCCTATAGCTGTGGGCAAACTACGGCCCGTTTGAAATGAATAAAACTAAAAAAAAAAAAGACTGTACCCTTTTATGTAATGATGTTTACTTTGAATTTATATTAGTTCACACAAACACTCCATCCATGCTTTTGTTCCGGCCCTCCGGTCCAGTTTAAGAACCCATTGTGGCCCTCAAGTCAAAAAATTTGCCCACCCCTGCCCTAGGAGCTGTGTCGGTAAAGATATTGGTCTGGCCGAACCGGTTTGGCTCAATGGATAGAGCGTCAGCCTGCGGACTGGAGGGTCCCGGATTCGATTCCGGTCAGGGGCATGTACCTTGGTTGCGGGCACATCCCCCGTAAGGGGCATGCAGGAGGCAGCTGATCGATTTCTCTCATTGATGTTTCTAACTCTCTATCCCTCTCCCTTCTTCTCTGTAAAAAATCAATAAAATATATTTTTTAAAAAAGAAAAAGATATTGGTCTGACAGATGTCTGTTATTTTAATGCTTATGAAGTATTGTAGGATTTCTATGGTTTCCCATCTTACATTTAAGTCCTTTAACCATTTTGAGTTTGTTTTTGTGTATGGTGTAAGTTGGTGATCTAGTTTCATTTTTTTTTTTTTGCATGTATCTGACCAAATTTCCCAGCATCATTTATTGAAGAGACTTCCATGACTCCATTGTATGCTCTTTCCTCCTTTGTCAAATATTAACTGAGCATAATGGCTTAGGTTGATTTCTGGGATCTCTGTTCTTTTCCATTGGTCTATATGTCTGTTCTTGTGCCAGTACCAGGCGGTTTTGAGAACCATGGCTTAGTAATATAGCTTGATATCTGGTATTGTGATCCCTACAACTTTGTTCTTCTTTCTCAGGATTTCTGTGGCTATTTGGGGTCTTTTTTTCCAGATGAATTTTTGGAGAATTCATTCTAGGTCTGTGAAATATGCCGTTGGTATTTTAATGGGTATTGCATTGAATCTGTAGATTTATTAGGGTAGTATGGACATTTTAATGATGTTGATTCTACCAAACCATGAACATGGTATGTTCTTCCATTTGTTTATATCTTCCTCTATCTCTTTTTTCAATGTCCTGTAGTTTTCTGAGTACAGGTCTTTTATGTCCTTAGTTAAGTTTATTCTTAAGCATCTTAATTTTTTTTTGGTGCGATGGTAAATGGAATTGTTTTTTTAGTTTCGCTTTCTGTGAGTTCATTATTGGTGTATGAAAAGGCCATAGATTTCTGGTTGCTAATTTTATATCCTGCAACATTGCCAAATTCATTTATTAGTTCTAGTAGTTTTTTGATGGAGTCTTTGGGTTTTTCTATATACAAAATGATGTCATCTGTGAATAAGGACAGTTTTACTTCTTTTGCAATTTGGATGCTTTTTATTTCTTCTTCTTGTCTGATCACTATGGTGAGCATTCCCAGTACTATGTCGAACAGGAGTGGTGAAAGTGGGCATCCCTTTCTTGTTCCCATTTTTAGGGCAAATGAGTTTAGTTTTTGCCCACTGAGTATGATGTTGGCTGTAGGTTTGTCATATAAGGCTTTTATTATGTTGAGATATAATCCCTCTAGTCCCAGTTTGCTGAGAGTTTTTATCAAGAAAGTGTGCTGGACTTTGTCCAATGTTTTTTCTGCATCTATTAATATGATTATGTGATTTTTGTCTCTCAACTTTTTATGTGATGTATCACAATTATTGATTTGTGGATATTGTACCATCCTTGCACCCTGAGAAAAATGCTAATTGGTCATGGTGTATTATCTTTCTAATGTAATGCTAGATCAAATTTGCTAGAATTTTTTTGAGGATTTTAGCATCTATGTTCACCAAGGATATTGGCCTGTAGTTCTCTTTTTTTTGTGGTGTCTGTATTTGGTTTTGGAATTAGGGTAATGCTGGCTTCATAGAAAGAGCTTGGCGAATGGAAATGAAAAAAAAAAAAAAGCTGGGGTAGCTTGGTAGTGTGCCTCCCTCTTGAATTTTTTGGATAGGTTTTAGTTCTTTGAATGCTTGGTAGAACTCCCCTGTAAAGCCATTCGGACCAGGGCTTTTGCTTGCTGGAAGATTTTTGATCACTGCTTTAATTTCTTTGGTGGTTATCAGCCTATTCAGGTTTTTTATTCTTCCTGATTGAGTTATGAGAGCTTTTATTTTTCTAAAAATATGTCCATTTCATCTAGGTTGTCCATTTTATTGGAATAGAGTTGTTCATAGTATTTTTTCATAATTGTTCATATTTCTGTGGGATCGGTTGTTACTTCACCTCTTTCATTTCTAATTTTGTTTATTAGGGTCCTCTCTCTTTGCTTCTTGGTGAGCCAGGCTAGAGGTTCAGCAATCTTGTTTATCCTTTCAAAGAATCAGCTCTTGGTTCTATTGATCTTTTGTATTGTTTTTTTCTCTATGTCATTTATTTCCACTCTGATCTTTATTATTTCCTTCCTTCTGCTTATGCTGGGCTTTTCCCATTGGTCTCTTTCTAACTTATTATCATTTTTTATTTTTTTATTTTTTGAGGTAGACCTGTGGAGCTATGAACTTCCCTTTCAAGACTGCTTTCGCTGTGTCCCATAGTGTTTTCACTGTCATTTGTTGCCATGATGCTTTTTATTTCTTCTTTGATCTCTTTGGTAACCCAAACATTCTTTAATAGCATGCCATTTAGTCTCCAAGTGTTTGATTTTTTTCATTGTTTTTATTGTAGTTTATTTCTAATTTTATGCCATTGTGATCTGAACAGATGCTTGATATGATTTCAATCTTCTTGAATTTGAAGAGACTTTGCATGTGCCCTAATATGTGGTCTATCTTTGAAAATGTCCCATATGCACTTGAGAAGAATATATATTCTGTGGCTTTGGAGTGAAATGCTCTAAAGATGTCAATTAATTGCATCTGATCTAGTGAGTCATTTAGGATTGATGTTTTTTTGCTGATTTTTTTGTTTAGAGGATGTATCCTGTGGTGTTAGTGGGGTATTAAAGTCCCCTATTATGACTGTATTGCTGTCAATCTCTCCCTTGATATCTTCCAGAAGTTTTTTTTTTAATGTATTTGGGTGCTCCTGTATTAGGTGCACATATGTTTGCCAGAGTTATATCTTCCTTTTTAACTACTCCCTTTAGTATTATGAAGTGGCCTTTCATATCTCTTGTTATGGCCTTCACTTTGAGGTCTAATTTGTCAGATATAAGTATTGATACCCCAGCTTTTTTTTCCTTTCCATTCACCTGAAAAACCTTTTTCCATCCCTTCATAATCAGTCTGTGTGAGTTCTTTGTTCTGAGGTGGGTCTCCTGTAGACAACAGATATATGGGTCGTGTTTTCTTATCCATTCAGCTACTCTATGTCTTTTGATTGGGGGCATTTAATCCATTTACATTTAAAGTTATTATTGATAGGTACTTGTTTGTCTCCATTTTTATTCTTAATGCCTGTGTTCCGTCTTCCCTTCCTATTTCTTCTTTTAACAGCAGACCCTTTACATTTCTTGCATTGCTGGTTTGGTGGTAATAAATTCCCTTAGTCTGTTTTTGTCTGTGAAGCTCCTGATTTCACCCTCAACTTTGATTGATAGCCTTGCTGGGTACAGGATTTATGGATTCAGACCCTTGCTTTACATCATTTTGTATATTTTATTCCATTCCCTTCTGGCCTGATGTGCTTCTGTTGAGAAATCAGTCAATAGTCTGATGGGAAAGCCCTTGTAGGTAAGATTCTGTCTCACTCTGGCAGCCTTTAAGATTCTTACTTTGTCATTGGTGTTTGCCAATTTAATTATAATGTGTCTTCCTGTCGGTCTTTTAGGGTTCATCTTTTTTTTGGGACTCTGTGAGCTTCTTGGACTTGTGTGAATTTTTTCTTCCCAATATAATGGAAATTTTCTGTCATTATTTCTTCAAACAGGTTTTCTATTCCTTGCTCAGTTTACCCCCCCCCCCTTTCTGGAACCCCTATTATTCAGATGTTGTTTTGTTTTGTGTTGTCTCAAACTTCCCTTGGGCTTTCTTCTGTTTTTTTTTTTTTTTTTTTTTTTTAAGTTTATTTTCCAGTTCCTGCTCTGCTTGGGTATTTTTTCCTACTTTGTCTTCTAGCTCACTGATGGGTTCCTCCACTTGTTCTAGTCTACTGTTGATGCTTTCTATCGTGTTCTTTATTGCAGCATTGTCATTCTTCATTTCTTCTTGGTTCTTCTTCATTTTCTCTTGATTCTTACACATATTGTTGAATTTGTTTTCCATCCTTTTCAGCATCCTTATGACCATTGCTCTGAATCCTATCTCTGACAAATTTCTTGCTTCCATTTTGTTTACTTCCTTTCTGGTGATTCCTCCTTTTCTTTTGTATGGGGACTGTTTCTTTGTCTCCCCAAGTTTACTCCTGTCAGGGTGTCTGGTTATGTAGCTCTCTCTGTCCTGCGTTGACTCTCTCTAGGACAGCAGTTCTCAACCTGTGGGTTGCGACCCCTTTGGGGGTCGAACGACCCTTTCACAGGGGTAGCCTAAATACATCCTGCATATCAGATATTTACATTATGATTCATAACAGTAGCAACATTACAGTTATGAAGTAGCAAGGAAAATAATTTTATGGTTGGGGGTCACCACAACATGAGGAACTGTATTAAAGGGTCGCAGCATTAGGAAGGTTGAGAACCACTGCTCTAGGAGATCTCTGACCTTTCTGTCCATGGATTGTCTCACCAGTTGTGTTTAATTTGCTAATTCCGGGTGGGTGTTATTCAATTCAACTGTTCCTTCTATCCGTTCTGTGAGAAATTCGCAGGACCCATCTGCATATTCACCTGCCCCATTGTCTCCCCCTGGACAAAATTATTAGGTGCCCATGGCCAGGGAGGCTGGAGTCTTGGTGTTCATGGGTGTGCAGATGAGAGAGCTGGTCCATGGGCATTGTGGTTCTCGGGTCCTGGGAGGTATTTGAGGTCTCCCTGGTTGAACGTAAGGCTGGGCCTCTGATCACAGCTGCTCTCCCCTTCAAGATGGCATTGTCTCTGCATCAGACCTAGCAGCTTTGGGAGAGGTTTCAGCAGTAGTAGAGGCTGCCCGGCCAGGGGAGCCTGATCTGCCAGGACCCAATAGGCCTGTGGAATATAACTGTCCCTCACTCACAAATACAGACACTCCCTGCATGTCCATGCACTCTCCTTTCACTCTCTCACTCACACACTATCTTCCAGCTTACCATCCCATCAGTTGACATCTTGAATCGACTGCCTGCTCTTCTCTTTATGGGTAAACAGAATCCTGGGCTTCTACTGGACCTGCTACTTCTGGCTTCCTTTAACTTTTCTCACTTTTACCAGTGTTATAACTTGTGCCACACTTTGGCTATTTCTTGTGCCAGTTGTTTGCCCCAACTGTGACCAGTCCAATTTTACCTATAATCCCATCTGCCAATGACTTTGGTTGTGACACATATTTGGTCTTGTTGCCTAGACACCTTCTCAGTCCTGGATGAAACTGAAACCGGTAAGAGAAACCTAGAAAGTAACAGCACTCCTACTGTAATAACCAATCTCTGAAAATTAAGAGAGAAATCATGTATCTGTGATCCATACTAAGATTAATTTCTACTAAAAGGAACAGGAGTTTCAAGTCTATAAAATTAATTGGAATTGAAATGTGGGTAATTTTAAATCACCATCCAAGATGCTGTCAGGTGACATCATGAATGCACATAGGCTCAGGCAGACACTACCTGAAGGAGGCCATGCACTGAACTTGTGTGATCTGTCTGGACGATGGGATGCCGTAACATTCAGAGACCCCTGAAATTAGAAGCTTAATACAGTTTGGATGGGGGAAAGGGCAGTGGAAAGCATGCCAGTTCATTCTTGTGTAGTATTGTTATAGGCACCTGGAATACCAGAAAGTTGTTATCAGACAACCCCCTGAGTTGGAGGGAAAGGGCTGTTTCCTCTTTGGTTCTTGTTAGTCTCATAGGAAAGACTTCAAACAAGTGACATTGGACGGTTGTGTTGTAATAAAGTCAATTTATTAAATAAGTAAAGCAAGTACATTTATCAAAGAAGCAAGGCAAGCAAATCTATCTATATCTGGCTTATGAAGCACAGACGGGCTCTCAGCTAATCTCAGGAGCCTCGCCTGGTAGAATTTTAGCCTTTTATACTCTTCTGTCTGCAGGTTTTAAAATTCCTCTGCCAGATATCTTGGTACAGACTAGATCTCAAGGTCTCCATTTTACTTTTTTATGGCTTTCCCAGAATTTATGAGAAGCATTTGGTGATTTCATCTTGACAAGTCCCAAGACTGCTGGCTTCTCTGTTTAAGGACTGAGATAAATATTCTCTCTCTTGCACCCTTTCCCAAAATGGGTGACTTTTTTTGTTTAGTAGGTGAGATAAAACTC
This sequence comes from Myotis daubentonii, assembly GCF_963259705.1. Taxonomy (NCBI): domain Eukaryota; kingdom Metazoa; phylum Chordata; class Mammalia; order Chiroptera; family Vespertilionidae; genus Myotis; species Myotis daubentonii. Next base: position 14,971,530 of record NC_081861.1, read on the forward strand.
TCCCTTCTTTTCTTCCCCCTTTCCATCTCCTTTCCTTCATTCTTTGGTTAGGAAGGAGTGACATTAACCATTTGAAGTGTCTTTGGTTGGGAAAGATAAAGGTTGCTATTTACAAGCTGGCTACAGGCTGTCTAAACTGTTTGGCCTTGTTTAATTTTCTTGTCTCAGTTTCCCTATGCCTCCTGTCCAGGAATTCTCCTAGCTTCTTGCTATACTGTTACAGTATGTGCTGAGGGTCCTCTGTAGCAGGTACTGTGGCTATGTGTTGGCTCCCTTATGTTACTCACAGACATAGCAGACACAAGTAGGCTCTAAAAAATAAGGAGTTCTGCCTAAGTATATGGTAAAAGCTCAGTATGTCTTTATACATTAAATACTAGTAATTTGTATTTTCACATTATTGTATATTATTCACTTGTATAAAGTAGTACAGGTCTTTTATATGTGCCTTGCACTTTACTGTTTAGAAAGTATGTTCACATATTATTTAGTTTGGTTCTTAATTCTTAAAACAATTGTTTCAGTCAGGTTCATTATACCCATGTTACAGATGAAAAAACATAGGCTCACATTGATCAAGATGCTTGCCCAAGTTCACCATGACAGTAAATTGAAAAATTTAAATCTAAGACTTCTGATATCTCATTCAAGGCTTTTTCTATAAAACTACCACTGCTGTCATCTCTCAGTGTGAGCTGTAACAAATAACCATGATTGGGACATTCTCTGCAAACTATTAAAATGCCAAAGAAATATGTCTGCAAGAACATCTGCATTTTAGAATTGTGCCTCAGGCCAGAAGCATAATAAAACTATTCATTAAAATAGTTAAATCAACCGACAATTGAATAATTAAAAACTCATCGCAGCATTAAACTGTGTTTCAGATTTCTCTTCTGAGTGGAGAGGCACTTTTAGAGAAGTTTATTTTCATTGTTTAGGAATAAGGGGTTCTGCTGAAAAGCTTGAGGTCATTGAGGATGGGAATTGGAGTTGTAGAAGGACATTAAAGATCTATCAGAACAGGCTTTTCATGCCCCTGAGGATCAAATTGTAGGAGATGCCTGGAGGCAGATCCTTCTGACAGCAGCAGCCTCCTTGTTTACAGTAATATTCTATCCTGAAAAGACTTCCTCTTTGCTGCCTTCCTCTCTACCAATTAACTTCTGACAGCTCTACCTTTATTTTTAAAATATGGAAAAATAAAAATCCTATATAATAAAAGGCTAATATGCAAATTATCCCCTTGACTGGGAGTTCCACCAGGAGTTAAACCAGGAATTTGACCAGGTAGTGGGGCTGGCTTGCCAGCTTCCCATGACCCCTCCCCCCCATCTGGCCCAGCCCCATCCGCTCCAATCTGAGTGGGCCAGCCGGACCCCACCCATGCATGAATTTATACACCAGACCTCCAGTGTACAAAATAGAATAGTTTGGTAAACTACTACATATCCAATACCCAACTTCAATAATTATCAACTCAGGACCAGTATTTTTGTATCTCTGGCCAGATCTACTTCATCACTCCCATATTATTATTATTTTAATTGATTTTAGAGAGAGAAAAAGAGAGGGGGGGGAGAGAGAGAAACATCAATGTGAGAGAGAAACATATACTGGCTGCCTCCTGAATGTGCTGTGAACAGGGATGGAACCCACAATGTGGGCATGTGCCCTGACCGGGAATTGAATATGCTACACTTTTGTTTATGGGGTGTCACTCCAAGCAGCTGAGCCACACCAGCTAGGGCTCTCCTATATTATGTTAAAGGAAGTCCCAAACTTAGTATGAGGTAATCTATAAATATTTCCTTATGTATCTCTAAAGGACATGAAATTAAAATATATATTTTAGCTCTAGCTGGTTTGGCTCAGTGGCTAGAGCGTTGACCTGTGGATCAAAGGGTCCTGAGTTTGATTACAGTCAAGGGCATGTACCTTGGTTGCAGGATCCTCCCTGGCCTGGGTCCTGGTCGGGGCTTATCAATGTTTCTCTCTTTCTTTCCTTCTCTCTTCCACACTCCCTAAAAATCAATGAAAAAATATATCTTCGGGTGAGGATTAGTAACAATAACAATATATATATATATATTCTGTGTGTGTGTGTGAAATATTAACCGATTGTAATATGATCTTTATTATATATATTGTGTGTGTGTGTGTGAATCAATATATCTATATATATATATTGATATATATATATTGAATCAATCTACACTAATAAAAGAGAAAAATGGTAATTGGCGTACGATGATACCCTTTTCATTGGCTAATCAGGGCTATATGCAAATTAACTGCCAACTATGATTGGCAGTTAACTGCCAACTAAGATTGGCAGTTAACTGCCAACAAGATGGCGGCTAATTTGCATATGTAGGCACAATGCAGGGAGGCGAAAGGGAAAGCAGGAAGAAGCCCCCTGCCACTGACAGTGATTGGAAACCCAGGGGGGAGCTAAGAGCTGGGGGGCAGGGCAAAGGCAGCCCTGGGGCCGCCTTTGCCCTGCCCCCCAGCCATGATCGGAGAATCAGGCGCCTTTTCCGCCCTGGCCAGTGATAGCAGGAATTAGGGGTGGAGCCAGCGATGGGAGCTGGGCACGGTCGAAGCTGGCAGTCCTGGGAGCTAGGGGTCCCTTGCCTGGGCCTAAAGCGGAGCCCACGATCGCGGGGCCGCTGCAGCTGCGGGTCCCCGCTGCCCGGGCCGGACGCCTAGGCCAGAGGCGTTAGGCCTGGGCAGGGGCGGAGCCTGCAACCGCAGGGAGCTGGGGGTCCCCTGCCCAGGCTTGACACCTCTGCCGGAGGCCTCAGGCCTGGTCAAGGGGCCGATCCAGTGATTGGTGATCAGAGGGTGATGAGGGTCAACTCCTCTGGCTGAGGCATCAGGCCTGGGTGGGGGGCTGAGCCGGGGATTGGGGGGATATGATGGTCCCCTTGCCCAGGCCTGAAGCCTGGGTCAGAGGCGTCAGGCTTGGGCGGGGGGTGGAGCAAGCGATCAGAGGGAGATGGGGGTCCCCTGCCCAGGCATGATTCCTGGGCCAGAGGCCTCAGGCCTGGGCGGGGGTCCGAGCCAGTGATCGGGGGGAGATGGGGGTCCCCTGTCCAGGCCTGACACCTCTGGCAGAGGCGTCAGGCCTGGGCAAGGGGCCGATCAGGTGATCGGAGGGTGATGGGGGGCTGTGTCTCTGGCTGAGGCATCAGGCCTGGGCTGGGGGCAGAACCAGTGATGGGGGGAAATGAGGGTCCCCTGCCCAGGCCTGACACCTCTGTCAGAGGCGTCAGGCCTGGGCAAGGGGCCGATCCTGCGATTGGAGGGTGATGGGTGTCAACGCCTGAGGGCTCCCAGTATGTGAGAGGGGGCAGGCTGGGCTGAGGGACACTCCCCCCCACACACCCAGTGCACGAATTTCGTGCACCGGGCCCCTAGTATATCTATATATATTGATTTCAGAGAGGAAAGCAGGAGAGAGAGATAGGAAGATCAATGATGAGAGAGAATCATTGATTGTCTGCCTCCTGCATTCTCCACATTGGAGATCCTGCCGGCAACCTGGGTATGAATTCTGACCAGGAATCAAACTGTGACCTCTTGGTTCATAGGCCGATGCTCAACCACTGAGCCATGCTGGCCAGGCAAGACATTAAATATTTTTAAATCCTGACCCAAGGATATGTTTTTATAGATTTAAAGAGAGAGAAAGGGAGAGAGAGAGAAACATTGATTTGTTGCTTTCTGTACACACCCAACCTAGGATTGAACCTGCAACCTTTAAGTGTATGGATTGATACTCCAACCAACTGAGCCACCCAGCCAGGGAAGACATTAAATATTGTTATAACCACAATACCATTTTTAAATATAAGTAGAGCCATACTCTCTTAATATAATCAAATATCTGTTCAGTGTTCTAATATCCAATTACACACACACACACACACACACACACAATATTGCTTGAATCAGGATACAAATAAAGATCATATTACAATCGGTTAATATTTCTTTTGGGATTAAAAAAAAAACTATAGGAATACTCTCCTTCTTTCTTCTCCCTCATAATTTATTTGCTGAAGAAACCAAAATGTTTTCCTGTAGTTTCTCACAATATGGATTTTTCTGATTGAATACCCATGGTTTAGGTTAAAAGTTCCTTTGTCCTTTTTCTTTCTAATGAATTGGTAGTTGTATCTAGAGCAGGGGTGGGCAAACTTTTTGACTAGAGGGCCACAATGGGTTCTTAAACTGGACCAGAGGGCCGGAACAAAAGCATGGACGGAGTGTTTGTGTGAACTAATATAAATTCAAAGTAGACATCATTACATAAAAGGGTACGGTCTTTTTTTTTTTAGTTTTATTCATTTCAAACGGGCCGGATTCGGCCTGTGGGCCGTAGTTTGCCCAGGACTGATTTAGAGGCTTGATCTGATTTAGATTTAATTTGGGGGGAGCAAGAATAATATATCATAGATGATGTTGCCTACCTCCTTCAGGAGGACAGCATGTCTAGGTGCCTCTTTTTTTTGGTGATGATATCAATCATTATTGCTCAATGCCTGGACCATTAGTTCATTAGTGATTGCACATGGTGATATTCTAACTTTAATTACTTCATTTATTAACCACAATACTTCAATAAAGACAAATTTTCCTCATCTTCTATTTGGTTGCCCAGTGATATAGTCCATATAGAAATGCAAGGTTAATACCTGATTCTTTCCCTTTAATTATAAATTTCCAAAATAAAAAGTTGGTTCTTTATCATTGTGCTTAAGTAACTAATGGGATTTTATGATGAAATAACAGATTTAAACATATTGGATGTGCTCAATCCATTGCAGTCATCATTATATTTATTTAGTTAATATTTATTTTTAAATATTTTTATTGATTTCAGAGAGGAAGGGAGAGGGAGAGAGAGAGAGAAACATCAATAATGAGAGTGAATCACTGATCAGCTGCCTCCTGCACGCCCCCTACTGGGGATTGAGCGTGCACCTTTGACTGGAATCCAACCTGGGACTCTTCAGTCTGCAGGCCAACACTATCCACGGAGCAAATCAGCCAGAGCATCATTATGTTTTTTTTATACTCAGATTGTCCCATCTTTGGCCAGTGGGAGCCTCTTCAAGTTGACTCCTGACTCCTTTGGCCATAACCCCAGTAGTCTTTGATAGTTTTCTTGCTCTCTGGTAGGACAATATGCTCCAGGCTCATCTTGTACATTTCCTGTCCTAAACTTAGAATCAGGCATTTCTCCAAGAAACTCCTATTTCTTTTAGTGATAAATGATATTCCAAGACCACAATCTGCATTTTAAGGGCGCTCATTTTACTGGGTTTGTCATTTCTACAGCTTTTCAGCAGAAGAGCTAGGAAATGTATTTTTTAATATAAAAGATACCATGAGTCTATATTGATACTTCCAATTCAAATTCAGGACTAGAGGGTGTTTATGTAACATTTTTTATTTTATATCCATATCTTCTTACTCTCACACTAAGAATCCCAGTTTTTAAGCCCACTAGGGATAATAGAATTAAAACATCACACAATTACTTATTCAATTAATCTCATAATATAAGCAGAAATGTCTCAGAATAACAATACTAATGCTACCATAAAAATGATTACAGTAAATAATTTACAATTTTTCTAGTTCCTCTGTACTTAAAAGAAATCTCACTAGGGATAATCTATCAAATTACTGTTTAAAAGTCATGTGGAATAGTTTCTCTCTGCCACCAATTACATATGCAATTAGATTCATTTATTTCATTTTATGTTCAATTTTTGAGAATTGGTATTTTATAGTGTTCTTAATGTTGTTTTAGGATTATACTAGTGGCCCAGTGCATGAAATTCATGCACATTAAAAGGGGATTAATTAGAGGAAACATTTTAATATTGCTATTTGCCCCTTCTCTATAATAGAAGTGTCAGAGATGAAAGAAAATTAGTAAAATGTATATGAAAATCTTCCTTGTGTCAGAGTCTGGGGCACACCACAGGACTCACAGTCAAGTCCCCAGCCACCCACGTGTGCCTCGAAATTGCACAAAACCCAGTCCCAGCCAGCCCCCCCGTCCCCCCACATTGGGCTAGATCCAGACCCGGCCGGTCACACCCTTGTCAAGCCCCACCAGGCAGGGGGCATGGCCTGAGGTCCCCCGTCAAGCCCCGCCAAGAGGGGGCGCACAGCCTCAGGTCCCCAGGCCCAGCACTGGAATGGGAACACAGCTTCAGGTCCCCTGTCAAGCCCCACCAAGAGGGGGGCACAGCCTCAGGTCCCCCATCAAGACCCGCTTGGTGGGGGGGCGCGGCCTGAGTTCCCCTGGACTAGGGTGAGGAGAGCAGCCTGAGGTCCTCCGGCCCAGCACTAGGCTTGAGGGCGCACCTTGAGGTTCTCTGTCAAGCCCCACTGAGCTGGGGGCACGGCCTCAGGTCCCCTGGCCTAGCACCGGGGCAGGGAGTGTGGCCTGAGATCCTCCGGCCCAGCACCAGGGTTGGGGGATGCACCTTGAGGTCCACTGTTAAGCCCCGCTGGGTGGGGGACACAGCTTCAGTTCCCCCAGCCTGGTGCCAGGGTGGGGGTGAGGGCACAGCCTGAGATCCCCCCTCAAGCCCTGCTAGGTGAGGGCACAGCCTGAGGAAAAAATAGGTATTTCCTACTTGGCTGGCTCCAAATCTGAGGCCCCCTGGCCTGGTGCCAGGTTTGGGGGCATGGCCTGAGGTCCCCTGTCAAGCCCTATGGGGGCAGGGAGTGGGGGTCGCAGTTTCAGGTCCCTGCTGATTGCTCGTTAAGGCTCATTACAGGAAATTGGCCTCCACTGTGGGTGCAGCCATCTTATGTTATGGAAACCCTGCCTCTTCTGTGGGCACCACCATCTTTGTGGTGGATTGATGGTCAATTTGCATATTCCCTCTTTATTATATAGGATAATACTAGTGGTCCAGTGCACGGATCTGTGCACATTGAAAGGAAATTAATTAGAAGAAATATTTTAATATTGTTTCTCGCCCTTTCTCTATAACAGGAGTGTCAACCAAATTCATGATCAATAATGACAGATCGAAACACATGTGTATGATTAGCACCAGTGAGATCTTTATATGTACCATGCATGCGTGAGTCAACTTAGCCTTTTACATATATAGAATAAACTTGCTTAATTAGACCTGCTTTCTGATTTAGCTAAACCTTTTCTAGACCAGTGAAGCACCCCAACTTCTCTTTCAGATAATTGTCAAAAACACAGCAATAAATATCAACACAAAGCAGATTACTATTGTAGATCATGCAGGGAGAACAAAGGGTAAGATATTTAACTGCAGCAGTGTTTGACTATATTCTGCGCAGTGAGAAAACCTGAAGTCATTTTCAAGGTCCACCATTTCTTACTTCTTTTCAGTCTGGCCAAGTTTCTAAGCTTTCTACTAGTAAATTTCTGTTTTCTGGCTAATGGAAAGAAAATAGGATTCCACCAAGTCTCCTATCTACCTACTCCAGGACTTCTGTGAGGATCAAATGAGATGAAGCACAGGAAAACACTTCACAGACATTTGCTTAAAGTGTAAAATATTTCCACCTGGCTATAAAGCAAGTCATGTTCCTGGGTTGAAGAAACTCCAAGGAGGCTAGTTGCTAGGGAAAGGAAGCCAGGCGTTGCTACATGTTGTCATTATCTAGTGCCCACAACTACGGTTTCCGGGCTGGGCGGGGCTGTGGGCTGCATTTTGCACCATGGGGTCTCAGCAATTTAGTGGGGTATTGCTTCAGGGTGGTGGAGGAGCCTGTGTCCAACTTAGGGGACGCCAAGTGTTGCTTTGTGGGTGGCAGGTCCTTGGTGCCATTTCTCTGTAAATGGCCAGTGCACATCATGGCAGCTCCTGTGTTGAGCGTCTGCCCCTTGGAAGTCAGTGTGTGTTATAGTGACTGGTTAGACAGTTGGGCACTTAGCATATTAGCCATATATATATTAGAGGCCTGGTGCACAAAAATTTGTGCACTTGGGAGGGTCCCTCAGCCTAGCCTGTGCCCTCTCGCAGTCTGGGACCCCTCAGGGAATGACCACCTGCTGTGCTGGCTTAGGCCCACTCTCCATGGGATTGGGCCTAAGCTGGCAGTCAGACATCCCTCTGGCAGCCCGAGAGCTCTCAGGGGATGTCCACTTGCTAGCGGGGAACAGGCCTAGCTGCAGCCAGACATCCTTAGCACTGCAGAGGGGGCAGGAGAGGCTCCCACCACCACCGCTGTACTGGCAGCCGTCAGCTGGGCTTGTGGCTGAGCAGAGCCCCCCTGTGGGAGCACACTGACCACCAGGGGGCAGCTCCTGCATTGAGCGTCTGCCCCCTGATGGTCAGTGTGTCATAGTGACCAGTGATTCCCAGTCACTCTGCTATTAGGGTCAATTTGCATAATACCCTTTTATTATATAGGATAGAGGTGTGGTGCATGGGTGGGGGCCAGCTGGTTTGCCCTGAAGGGTGTCCTGGATCAGGGTGGGGGTCCCCGCTGGGGTGCCTGGCCAGCCTGGGTGAGGGGCTGATGGCTGTTTTCAGGCTGGCCACGGCCCCCAGCCACCCAAGCTCCCAGTGGAGGCTGGCTGGAAGCAGCAGGTATCTGGGATTTATTTAGCTTCTATAATTGAAACTTTGTTGCCTTTTGCAGGGGCCCCAGCAGGCCAGAGCAGGCGGGAAGCTTGGCTTCCTCCATCGCCGGGGCAACCAAGCCTCCTGCTTGCTCCAGCTCCGTGGCTTCCAGCCGCCATCTTGGTTGGGTTAATTTGCATATAGTCGCTCTGATTGGCTGGTGGGTGTGGCTTGGGCATAGCAAAGGTATGGTCAATTAGCATCTTTGTCTTTTATTAGTGTAGACTAGTGGCCTGGTGCATGGATTCATGCACATTGAAAGGAAATTAATTACCACAGAGTGGCAGTTAACCAAATTTGGGGCCAACAGTGCCCCAGCAACAATATAACCTATCAATGAAAGTGGAATCATGTGGCCCCACCAGGAACCGGGCTCCTTCCTCTCTGGTTCTGGTATGTGTCACCTGAGAACTGCTGCTGCTGGTTCTCAGCAGCTCCTGTGTTGAGCATCTGCTCCCTGGTGTTAAGTGTGCATCATATGCACCGGCTGGTCGACTGGTTGGATGGTCATGTAGCCTTTTATATATATACTAGAGGCCTGGTGCACAAAAATTTGTGCACTCAGGGGGGTCCCTCAGCCTGGCCTGTGCCCTCTTGCAGCCTGGGACCCCTCGGGGGATGACTACCTGCTAGCTTAGGCCCGCTCCCTGGGGGATTGGGCCTAAGCTGGCAGTCAGACATCCCTCTGACAGCCCTGGAGCCCTCGAGGGATGTTCACTTGCCAGCGGGGAGCAGGCCTAAACTGCAGTCGGACATCCTTAGCGCTGCTGAGGAGGCAGGAGAGGCTCCCACCACCACAACTGCTGTACTGGCAGCCATCAGCCTGGCTTGTGGCTGAGCAGAGCTCCCCCTGTGGGGCAGCTCCTGCATTGAGCATCTGCCCCCTGGTGGTCAGTGTGTGTTATAGTGACCAGTGATTCCCAGTCGTTCTGCTGTTAGGGTCATAAGAACAGATAGAGACCTAGTGCATGGGTGGGGGCCAGTTGGTTTGCTCTGAAGGGTGTCCTGGATCAGGGTGGGGGCCCTGTTGGGGTGCCTGGCCAGCTTGGGTTAGGGGCTGAGGGCTGTTTTCAGACTGGCCACACCCTGTTCAGGGTGGGGGGTCCTGCTGGGGTGCCTGGCAAGTCTGGGTGAGGGGCTGATGGCTGTTTGCAGGCTGGCCAAGCCCTCCAGCAGGGACCCTCACCACATGAGGGTGTGGCCAGCCTGGTGAGGGGCTGATGGCTGTTTGCAGGCTGGCTACAGCCCCTTCAGGGTGGGGGTCCCCGCTGGGGTGCCTGGCCAGCCTGGGTTAGGAGCTGATGGCTGTTTGCAGGCTGGCCATGGCCCCCAGTCACTCAAACTCCCAGTGGAGGCTGGCTGGAAGCAGGTATCTGTGATTTATTTATCTTCTATAATTGAAACTTTGTTGCCTTGAGTGGAGCACACAGTCATCCAGGCCAGGCAGGAAGCTTGGCTTCCTCCATCGCCGGGGCAACCAAGCCTCCTGCTTGCTCCAGCTCTGTGGCTGCCGGCCACCATCTTGGTTGGGTTAATTTGCATATAGTCGCTCTGATTGGCTGGTGGGCATGGCCTGGGGCATAGCAGAGGTATGGTCAATTTGCATGTTTCTCTTTTATTAGATTAGATGGTCACATGGTTCCAAAGTCAAATATATAAGTCAATATATTAAAATAAACCTAGCTTCTATCCCTGTCCTCTCCACTCTGTTTGCTCCTCACCTTAGAGGCAGCCATTTAAAACAATTTTATGGCTCATTCTTTCATATTTTAATGTTTTAACATAAGAATATTCATATGTTATTATATCCCTTTTTCTTGCATAATGATAAAATGAACAGCTCATTTTTCTGCACATTGCTTTTTCTTCACTCAACAACATATTCTGGGAATCATTTTATAGTAGCATATTGAAATCATCCTCATTTGTTTAACAGCTGCATAGTACTCCATTGTGTGGGTGCACAATAATTTGTTCAATCAATCCCCTATTGATTAACATCTGGGATATTGCTAGTCTTTTGGTTTTGCAATAGAATAGATTTGTGAATAAGTGTGGTTTATATTTAAATATCTATCTATATATAGATATATAATTTCAGAGAGGAAGGGAGACTGAAGATAGAAGCATCAATGATTAGAGAGAATCATTGTTTGGCTTCCTCCTGCATGCCCCCTACTGGGGATCGAGCCCAAAACCTAGTCATGTGCCCATGATTGGAATCCAACCTGGGACCTTTCAGCCCACAGGCTGATGCTTTATCCACTGAACAAAACTGGTCAGGGCGAGTATGGTTTGTATTTTTATCAAGTGTATCTGTGGGACAGATTCCTGGAATTGGTATTGTCAGGCCAAAAGGTAAATACACATTTATTTTTGCTAAATATTACCGAATTTCTCTCCATAGCCAGGGTACCATTTTACATTCCCACCAGCAAGGTTAATAGCATCTTCATTCTGTTTAGTGGCCATAATTTAGCCATCCATGCTTTGTTCATAGTTGAAAATCAATAACAAGTGTTGACAGTGAAAGGCAGCAGAGAGAGTACTTATATATATGCTCTGAGATCAGACTGCCTGTATCCCAACCTTAGACCTGCTACTTAGTAGCTGTGTATACTTGTGCAAATTACTCAAATGTCTGTGCCTGAATTTTCTCATCTGTAAAATGGAAATAATGAGAAAAAATTTCTAAGAGGGTTGTTCTGATGATTAATTGCTATGAGCAACTGAGTGAAGTACTTTGTGCTATGCCTAGCACATAGTACATACACACTGAGTAAATGTTACATCTAGTATCCTATATAATAAAAGGCTAATATGCAAATTGTCCCCTTGACTAGGAGTTCTACCAGGGGGCGGGGCCAGTCAGCCAAGTGCCTGCGGCCCCTTTTCCTGGCCACCCCGCCCCTGATTGGGGCCCTCCTGGCCTGACCCCACCTGTGCACGAATTTGTGCACCAGGCCTCTAGTTATTTTCATAAGTCCTTTTAAGAGCATAGTAAGGTCAGTATTATTACCAGCCCCATTGTATAGACGAGAAAACTGAAACAGAGAAAGATGAAATAATGTCTGAGGGTGTTGCTGAGGCTCAGGCCTGTCTGCCTCCAAAGCTTATGTTCTCAGCTGGGATATTACATAGACTCAGGCCTCCTCTCTAGGGCCAATCTTGGATGAATGGGGGCACAGTAGCTAGGAATACCAGATATTTCAGGTTACAACCTCCTTTCAGTGGCTGTCTTATTACCATACTCCTCTTCTAGGCCTGCTGTTCTCCCTGTCCCACACTCTGAGGCCCACTTGGCTTGGTGGTAATAAACTCACTTAGCCTGTTTTTGTCTCTGAAGCTCCTGATTTCACCTTCAATTTTGAATGATAGCCTTGCTGGGCATAGTATTCTTGGATTTAGTTCCTTGCTTTGCATCACTTTGTATATTCCATTCCATTCCCTCCGTGCTGATATGTTTCTGTTGAGAAATATGCTGATAGTCTAATGCAGGGGTCCTCAAACTTTTTAAACAGGGGCCAGTTCACTGTCCCTCAGACCATTGGAGGGCCAGACTATAGTTTTAAAAAAAAACTAGTCAGCTGCTAAGCAACAGGCAGCGGCAGCAAAAACACCCGGCGGGCTGGATAAATGTTTTCGGCGGGCCTCATGTGGCCCGCGGTCCGTAGTTTGAGGACCCCTGGTCTAATGAGAGGTCCCTTATAAATAACTTTCTGTTTTTCTCTGGCAGCCTTTAAGATTCTTACTTTTTCATTGGTGTTTGCCAATTTAGTTATGATGTGTCTTGGTATCAGTCTTTTTGGGTTCATCTTGTTTGGGACTCTGTGTGCTTCTTGAACTTGTGAATTTTTTTCTTCTCAATGTCAGGGAAATTTTGTCATTATTTCTTCAAACAAGTTTTCTATTCTTTGCTAAGTTTCCTCTCTTTCTGGCACCCCTATTATGCAGATGTTGTTTCATTTTGCATTGTCCCAAAGCTCCCTTAGACTCCCTCCTGCTTTTTAAGTTTATTTTCCAGTTGCAGCTCTACTTGGGTGTTTTTTTCCTACCTTTTCTTCTAGCTTACTGATGCGGTCCTTAGCTTCTTCAAATCTACTGTTGATGCTTTCTATTGTGTTCTTTATTGCAGCTTTGTCATTCTCTTCATTTCTTCTTGGTTATTCTTCATTTCCTCTTGATTCTTACACACGTTGTTGGATTTTTCTTCCATCCTTTCCAGTGTCCTTATGATCATTGGTCTGAAATCTTTCTCTGACAAATTGCTTGCCTCCATTATATTTACTTCCTTTTCTGGTGATTCCTCCTTTTCTTTCTTATGGGGGCTGTTTCTTTGTCTCCCATTTTTGCCCCTCTCAGGGTGTCTGGTTTTGTGGATCACTCTCTACCACATTGACTGAAAGGTACAAAATACAACTTGACAAGACATGACACAGAAGGAACAAAATATGAATATATTCAAGACACCAATAACCCAATAAAGGTGATCACCAGACAAAATTGAATTAGGAGAGAAAAAAGAACACAAAAATTATATTGAGAAAGGGAAAAAAGGTAAGAGAGAAAAGAAAAAGAAAAACAAAGAAGGGGAAAATATACATATTTCGGGAGAAAATGCCACAAAACAAACAAGTAAAACAAAAAAATGCGAACAACAAACACCCAGAGAAAAAGGGGGGAACTGAATCTGAAGAGGTAGAACTTATTTCCAGAAAGAAAGGTAAGGGAATTGAATGAATGGGGGAATGGCTATGGTTCAGTTTATTGGAGGTATAAAGAGAATGAGTGGATAAGAAAAAATCAAAACTAAAATAGTCAATAAATAAAAAATTCCTGTTCTTTTATCTATCACCTATCTATCTATCTATTCATATAATTTTGGAAAAGTAGAATAGAGTAGAGAGCAAATAGGCTTGAATTTGGTGAGTGGAACTAAGCAATTAGGAGAAGAGAGCAAATGAGGAGAAGAAAAACAAAATCTAAATAAATAAATAGGCTAATAAAGAAAGAGAAAAGAGAAGGGTGCATGGACTTCGAGCAGGGGAGAGAAAGTTAGGTAAATGAGTAAGCCAACAGAGACTACTATAATAGTAATGTGTCGATGAAGCAGATAAAAAAAGATCAATTTTTAACAAGGAATAAAAAATAAAGAGAGAGACAAACTAAAGCAGGAAGATGAGAAGAGAAACAGGATGAAAATGGGGTAAGTGAGGAAGAAAAGGTTGGCAAAATGGAAAAAGTGAAATAAAGTAAAATAATGATAAAAAATAAAATAAAATGTAGAACACAAATCAAAAAATAAAAGGTTAAAATAATAATAACAATAATAACATTAAATAAATAAAAAAGAAAAAATACTTCCCTTTCTTAAGTAAAAGATAAAAAAAAAAAGTGAAGTAATGAAGTGTCGTTGGCTTCAGCTGAGTTTTAATGTCTTATGGGGGCCGGATTAAGACCCCTCTCATTATTCTGTCTGGCACTTCTCAGTTTCCTGTTAGGTAGTCTGGACCATGTTGAAGTTCCCAGCTATCTATCACTCCCCTGTGTCTGTCTCCACAGGCTTGGATTTAGGCATGTGGGACCAATCTGCCTGCTTTGTTTGCCTGTCTGCTTTCAGTCATATTTACACAAGCATCTATTTCTGACATGGGCTCTAGGTGGCAGTGTTGCTGTATTAGTTTCTGGGATAACTAGGAAGGGCTAGGTCTTCTGGAGAAAAATGTTTAGGGTTGGAGGGACTGGGCTGTCCTCGATTCCTGGTTGCCTCTCCCTGCTTTGCTCCCCAGCCTCCACCAAACCATGTCCACCTGTACCACAGCCTTGGTGAGTGTTTGTACTGTAATTGAAAGATCCTATGTACTGGGTTTAGCGAGTGAAAGCAAGGAAAATATAAAAAGGCAGAGCAACCATGCCGCTGTGCAAAACTCTTCAACCCCCCGCGCCCCCCCCCCCCGCCCCGCCCCTGCACCCAGCACTATGGGGCCAATGCAGAACTGCAGGCTGCCTTTCTGGGCGTAGCCTCCCATAGCTGTGGAGTTGGATCTAGACTCAGTCCCCTGCTGCCAGCAGCCCTGTGGACCCCCTTCCACAGTCGAGTGTTATGCGTGTCCACATGGGATGCGGACTTGGTGCAGCGCAGTTTCCCTCTGGCCCTCTAGTCCCTATGTTTGCGCCTTTCTCTCTCCAGCCCAGATCCCTTATTCTACCGCTCTCCAGGCATCTTCTGTCCTTTCAGGTCATGGTTTGTCTCACCAGCTGTGTTTAATTTGCCAATTCCAGGTGGATGTATTCGATTCAGCTGTTTGTTCTGTCTGCTTAGTGAGAAGGAACAGGACCTGTCCTCCTATTTCGCCACCATTTTGTCTCCCACCTGGACAAACTGTTTGGGAGCCCGTGGCCGGGGAGGCTGAAGTCTCAGTGTTTGTGGGTTCACCGCCGAGGCAGCAGGTTCCTGGCCAGTGTGGCTGTAGGGTCCCAGGTGGTGTCCACGGGCTCCCAGTCATAGAAGCTCTCCCCTTTACAATGGTGTGGCCTCTGTGGCAGAGCCAGCTTCCCTGGGAGAGATTGCAGGGGTAGGAGAGGCTGCCTGGCTAGGGGAACCTAGTCTGCCAGCCCCCCAAATTCCTGTGGAATATACTAGTAACTGTCACACACACACACACACACACACACACACACACACACACACACACACACTGCCCTTTCGCTCCCTCACTCACTCACATTCTCTTTCTCACTGCCATCCTGTCAGCTGCCATCTTGGATTCCCATCACTACTTTCTTGTTCTGCAGTGGGGCCTTGACTTACGAGTGTCCCGACTAACGAGTTTTTCGAGATGAGCCGTCTCTTGGCCGATTTTTTGCTTTGAGTTGCGAGCTAAAATTCGGGTTATGAGCCAGCTTCAGATACCCCACCGCTAGTTGGTGCAGCGAACATCACAGTGAATGCCACAACATCAGCCCAGCATCACGTGTCATTGTAATGGTGAAAACTGATTTGACATACGAGTAATTTGAGGTACAAGCTCCGTCACGGAACGAATTAAACTCGTAAGTCAAGGCCCCACTGTACTTTATTAATTAAGCATCAGGGGGAAAGGCTGGGATACCTCATTGTTAAACTATGAAAAGGCTGAACAGGTTTGGGCTGCTTATTAGTGGTGATGGGGATGCTTATTGGTGGTGATGTGGGTGCTTCTACAACACAATTAGCATCATTTTTAAAGAAAAGCCAGTGTGTAACTTAGATAGGAACTACTCTTATGTTATGCCATTTGAGCTTCTGTTGACCGATTCAGATACCTTCCTAAATAGCCAGGCCAACTATGGAGCACTCTCAGTGTTTGAATTGAAAGGGATTTCCTGTTGGAATATAATGTAAATGGATGTAAAGTAAGCAGATTGTTCCACACCCAATCCAGGCCCTATTTCAATGTTCCCTCAGTTCAGTTACTCAATCCAGAATCTGAGTCATCCTTGATACCTCATTCTCCATGATTTCCTGCAGCCATCCTATCCACCAACCCTATAAATTTCATCTCCTAAGTATCTTTCTTGTATGCCCACCTCCTTTTATCCTCCATGCCAACCCTAGCACCACCATTTCCTCTCATCTGGACAACTGTCCTGGTACCCAACACATTGGCCAGCTTCTTCTCTTACCACTTTTAATCTGTTCTCCATACAATGGTAAAAGTTAATTCTTAATAATGCATATGTTATCAGGTCTCTTTCTTTTTGCTTAAAACCCTTCCAAGTTATTCTTAGGCTAAATCTTGAAATCCTTAACACCAGTTACATAGTTCCTATGGGCTACTGGAGCCTCATCTTGAGCAACTCTATACTTCATTCCCTGCCATCCAGTCACATAGGCTAACTTTAGATTTCCTCAGGAGACATATATATTTTTTCTGGCACTGGACCTTGATTTATCCATGATTCTTATTTATTTAAATCCTCACCTGAGGGTATATTTTTATTGATTTTAGAGAGAGAAGGAGAAGAAGAAGAAGAAGAAGAAGAAGAAGAAGAAGAAGAAGAAAGAGAGAGAGAGAGAGAGAAGAAACATTGATCAGTTGCCTCCCATACATACGTGTCCTGACCAGGAACCAAACCCACAACCTAGGTTTGTGCCCTAAATCTTTTCGTGTATGGTACAATGCTCCAACCAACTGAGCCACCCAGCCAGGACATGCACATGGTATTTTCATGTGGAATACCCTCCTATTCTGTTCTGTTTATATAGTGAATTCTCATTGATCCTTATATTTGTTAATCAAATGTAACTTTGTCAAGAAGCCTCTGTGACCCTCATCTAAGATAAGGTTAGTTCCAGCAGCTGTTTGTTCTCATAGCGCTCAATACTTTTTCTTTGTAACACTTCTCACCAGTGTAGCCAGGTAATTATTGGATTATTATTTGTTTAATGACACTATCTACCTCTAGATCATTGGTTCTTTGAAGGCAGAAAACATGCTGTCTTCTTTGCTATGGTAAACCCAGCAACAAGAACAAGCCTGGCATGTTGGAGTCTCATGTTGGATACTTGTCAAATGAACAAATGCGTTCTACCAGTTACTAGCTCTGTGCTCTTAGGCAAGTTACTTAACTCTTTTGTGATTCCTCACTTGTTAAATGGGCTGCTGTAAGGATTAAATGAAAACACAGGTCAAATAATTAGCACATGATGGATACTTAACAAATATTAGTCTTTTCCCAGAACAGAGAATCAGAATTCTGGGATCTGGTCACTGAAAATTCTATCAGCCTGGTCAAATATTTCAGAATCCATCCTCCTAACAAAGTACAATCTCCTTTGGACAGGCTAATAAAACTTGGAGGATAGGATTATAATGCATTCATCTAGGCTTGCAAACTCCCAGAGAAAAACTGAGCAATGCATCCATCCATCCATTTCTTTACTTAAATATTTATTGAACACTGCCTATGAGCTAAGTGCTGGGACTATAATAGTGACTAATACTGTCTCTGACCTCTTGGAGCTTACAGTTAGCTTCCTTCAATTATAGTCATACCTTGAAGATATTGCAGGTTCACTTCTAAACCACTGAAATAAAGAGTCATAACCTTTTTGCTGGTGGAAGGTCTTTCCTTCAATTTGTAAAATTGCAACATCTGTGAAGCACAATAAAGCAAAGCACAGTAAAATGATGTGTGCCAGTATCTAGTTTTCATGTCACTAAATAAATGGCTTGATTCCTCTGGTTTTGTCTTTAGACAATCACAGCTGTGGCTTGCAGCATGGCGTGGAGGAAGACTTAGCTCTCTTGGTTCAGTTAAAGCCATTTTCTTCTCTAGATAAACTTGCACTTGAATTTTTAAGTCACTATTTACAGCACTTCTTCCTAATTTAATATTTTTAGCCTGTGCTCTATATCACATCCTCTCCTGAACAGCACATGAATTGCATTATCTCATGATGTGAATGCAGAAAGGATGCTTGTCCTCATTTCTAGAACAGCAACTATGTGCAAAGTGTTGGGAAGAAAAGGTGAGTGGGAAATGTTCTCTAAGTTTATTGCAAACTATTCAGTTTGTTTTCATTCCCTATCATGTGTGTAAGCTGGTAGCATGGCATTGGTTCTGAAGTCTCTGTGCTTTTCTTAGTGATTTTAGCTCATTAAAGACACCCTTACATATTGAAATACAAGAGAAACACAACTCCAAGGAACCATAGCCAATTATCTCTCTGTGATGTTCAGGAACACTGATTCATGACAGTATGTATGGCTAAGGATACCTGGATTAAGACATACACATACAAAAAGTGCTAAGAAGAACTGCTTATGCCATCATGCTGACCCAGACCTGAAAAAACACCCTCATAGCCAAGAGTCTCTTGAAGTCATAAAATAAGGATTTGCAAAATCTGTTCTTTTATTCACATGAAGAATCATCTGATGTGGGGAAAGGAAGCAACTTGTCAGTACCTCACTTATTTATTTTGGAGAGAAGTAACAGAGCACCCATTTGTGTGTCTGGGCTTAAACTTGTTGGTTTTCAGGGGGAAACCTATTATTAGGGGAAAAGAGCTACATACTTCCTCTTTTCACAAATGCAGGGGCCTCTCATGTGACAGAGCCAGTTCCACAGCTTCGCCTTTAATGGAGTCAGCAGATTGCAGGAAGAATGGGACGCTGCTCAGTAAATTTAATGACTTTATGAAGATAAATGTTTCCCTTCTGATGCTCCTTCTTGTCAGAATACATTTAATACTGCCATTCCTTTGAGAACTAAATTCCTGTAGCACTTTGCAGCATATTAACATGTTTTTTCTCACTACATGAAATTGCACTTCAAGCAAGAAATAATAATGTTTCTGCCTCCCCTTGTACATTTTTATTACTGTCAATGAATAGGAGTAAATTAACTATTATGGTTAACATTATTCATGGGGACAAATTCCTAACTCATTTTACAGAGACTAATAAATAACTGAATAAGATGCCTTTAATTTCACAAGTGAATTATCAAAGATTCCTCAGAGTAACGGAAGAGAGTCTGTCATGTTTATACACAAAATACAAATATATAGCCAGTGTTTAACATCATGAGGTACGTCATTTAATAATAGTCACTTGCTTTTGGCTATACACATAACCATACCACTCTGGGTCCAAGTCTCTGGAGCCATATTCCCATTCATTGGTCATCCTTAGCTACATAATATACACACTAATTATGCATTCAAAGTGCTATATTTAGCTTTTACAGAATGTAGTTATAATGTTTGTCCAGGTATTTGTCACTTCATTCCATTGGCATCCTCAAGACCAGACATATATTGTTCCTGTTAATGATATTACAGGGCAAATTTCACTCTAGTAGAAACTGCCAAAGTCCTGTCCAGTGGTTCTTTCATTTGGAATAACCTTCAACAATCCAAATTCCAGTACAGTGACATAATTTGAACACCTTCTTGTAGCCTGTTCTAATGGGATTTTTGCTGCACCATAAATTGTCAAGCACCTGTAAGGTACAAATAAGCAAGATAATAGGGAACAGAACACCATACATACCCTTCTGGACTATTATTCTATTTAATGACCTTCCCAGATTTCTGTGGTTGCACTGCCACATCTGTGCCCTCCCTGTCAGATGACTATTGAGCAGAGCTTATGTTGGTGTGCAGGATATAAATCAGGGATTTCCAGTCTCCCTGAGAGAGCATATGTTGACTGATATCTTTGGTCAGCTGCCTTAATTTGGCCTTGGGCTGAATCTCTTCAAGGTGGGATAGGCCTTCAGGGAAAGAGGATCAGCGTGGTAGAGATGAGATCAAGACAAGAAGGCCTTCCAGGAAGGCACATGCCAGAAGCAAATGTGTGCATGTGGGAATGTGCCAGGAGTACTTGGGCAGGGAGTGAGGAAGAGTCCTTTCCATTTGGCTTATGTCATCTTCATGCATTAATTCAAGTCTTTCCCTAAAAACATTGACTTTTGGACTTAAGTGCAGAACTTTACACTAACTTTATGAAACTCCATCTTCATAGTTTCAGTTCAGCAGCTTTTCCTTCATATAACCATGAATTCTTATACACTTCAATATAGTTTATTTCCCTCCCAGTTTCATGATATCTGTAAATTTTATCTACAAGCCATCAATATCTGCATCCAAGGGTCTGTTGAAAATAGTTAAACTAGACCCAAGGTCCCTATCCAGCTGACACAGTTGAGTTAATTAGAATTTTGGGTGTGTAGGCAGTCAGTCATTCAATTGGTTATAAACTCTCTAAATGGTACTGTGATTTATAGAATTGGTCACCTCCTCTTTTTAGAAAATTAGAATAAAATGTTTCCTTTTCTATTCTCCCAGTGTCATCTGGTCTTATGAGAGAAATTCCTTAGGGATTGACAGACTTCAGCTATTCCCTCTCTTTGTTGTCACATTGTCTTAAAGTAGAAATCATCCAGGTCATGAGATATAAACTCATTTAGAATAACTTAAAGCTGCCTTTTGGTAAAATGTATGTATTTTCTGATTATCATGCCGCTCATCAAAATTTAGAAAATACAAAATTATAAGAAAATTTAAAAATCACTAGTTATCCTAACTTCCTTAGGTCACTTTGTTAGGATATTTTTTGTGTTCTTTCAGTATTTTTCTATGCATATGCAGATGTATGTATGAATGTATAAAGTACGTGTCTACATAAACATAAGATCAGGGACATGTTGGATGTAAAGTATTGTATCCTGTTTTTCATTTATTATATAGTAGACAATATATTTATGAAAACATAATTTTACTATTCAGTTGTATTATATCATATATATACATATACATATACATATACATATACATATACATATATATATATGATATATATATATATATATCAGAGTTTAGTTGACCAATTGGACTTTTAATATAATGTTGAATGCTCTTGATCATAAATGGGTGCATTTTTCTCATTATCCCTGTAGAATAAGTTTTTCAGTAGAAATATCGAGTCAAATAATATAGATTCTTATAGACTTTTTATATAATTTGCCAAACTGACTTTCATAAATCTTACTAGTTGGTAGTGCCAATCATGTGTATCATGATGCTTAAAATATTTTGCAGTTTTATGGACCAGAAGAATAGTGTTTCATTTGTATTTGCATATCTTGATTACCAGTCATGTTGGACATTTTAATATTTATATAATATTATATGATGTACAATGTTATAATTATTTACTTGTGTCTTTTGTCTCTTGTGTTGAATTTTTCTCTTGCTGATTTATGAGCTTTTTATATATGAAGAATACTTGTATTTACTCCTGTCATATCTATTGAAATATTTGCTTTCTCATTTGTTTCAGTTTCTTCTGTGAAATATGGATGATTCTATTGGCTTTGCAAGTCTGATTTTATGCTTAGACATACCATGAATAAAGTTCCTATCATAGTGCCTGGCACATGGTTGATGCTCAATATAGGATAGCTATTACTGTTGCCATCTATTAGACTTGTAATCCAAACTTTATGGATATGGCTGCTTGGGCATTCCCTAAACTCAGCTCTGTAGGAAGTCCTACTACTAGAACTGCCTCTGAGCAAGCAAAGGGCCCAGTCACCTGCTTGCAGGGTTACTCATCAGATCAGATGACCTTTTGAGGGATGGCTTCAGCTAGAGGACACAAATTCTAGTGCCACTAAAATGGTCTGCAGAAGTGGCACAGCACACCTATGGAATAGATGCTATCACCACTCCTAGTTTACTAATGAGGAAACTGAAGTAGAGGGCACTTGAGGAACTTGTTCAAGGTCATACAGTAAATGAAAAAAAAAAACCCACAAAAACACAACTAAGTGTGTGACATCTGAGAAATCAGCTATATGAACTTGAACAGATCTGATCTCTGGTCCGAGGATTTTCACCACAAAATAAAGAGGTTTTAGTAGACAATATCTGAGACCCTTGGAATTCCAGCAATCTGTATTTCTGTCAGAAGATCTGTGGGTGCCAAACCCTACTAGTCTAAGGGTAGTCCTGATTCATTAATCATAAAATTATATCCTTTGCAATTCTTGGTTCTATTAAGTTGTCACTGAGGAGAAGGTCCGAAGGTACAAGAGCAAGTTTTCTTACTCGTTGGACTTGATTCCTAATCAAAATCAGTTCAGCTTCTTCTCTGGCCCCAGAGTTATTCCTTCTGAAATAGCATCCTGGCTCCCCCTCATTGAATTTCTCATTGTTTGTAATTATGCATGGCATGATGGTATTATTTGCTTGATGTCTGTCTCCTGGGATTTCTGTCCATCTGAGGTGAAAAGTGATCCCTTAATATAATTGTGCAGTTTGACTTTGCCTCTCTTACAGAATGTTTCACATGATGTTATATTTGTTGGTATAGTTGTATATCTGTGGTCAAAGACTATGAGCTCTTTCAGGACAGGTCATGTTATGGACTGAATTGTGTCTCTGCAAAATTCATATGTTGAAGCTCTAAGCCCTAATGTCATGGTATTTGGATATGAGTCATTTGGGAAGGAATTAAGTTTAAATGAGATCATGAAGGCAAATCCTTATAAGAAGTATCCTTATATGAAAAGTCATCAGATAGCTTGCTTTCTATATCCATAAATACACACTAAGGACAGGTCATGTGATTATACAATGTGATTGAAGCTATCTACAAGCCAGGAAGTTGGCCCCCATCAAAACTGGTTCATGTTGGCACCCTGATCCTGGACTCTCAACCTCCAGAAATATAAGAAAATAAATTTTTGCTGAAACGGGTTTGGCTCAGTGGATAGAGCGTCGGCCTGGGGACTGAAGGGTCCCGGGTTCGATTCCGGTCAAGGGCATGTACCTGGGTTGCGGGCACATCCCCAGTGGAGGGTGTGCAGGAGGCAGCTGATCGATGTTTCTCTCTCATCGATGTTTCTAACTCTTTATCTCTCTCCCTTCCTCTCTGTAAAAAAAAAAAAATCAGTAAATTAAAAAAAAGAAAAAAAGAAAAGAAATTTCTGTTGTTTGATCCACCCAGTCTATGGTATTTTGTTATGGCAGCCTGAGCTGATTAAGATATCTTCATTATCTTTGGGCTTCCAGAGTACCAAGTAACTGCTCTGTATGTTTTAAGCTGCCATAAAATAGATGTTCAGTAAAATATAGGTGGTTGAAAAAGGCCTATCTAGCTGTCTAGCTGAGCAGCCCAGCCATTGTTGAACTCATATCTTTTTTTAAAAATATATTTTATATTGATTAAGATATTACATATGTGTCCTTATCCCCACGTTACCCCCTACCCCCCCACCGCTCATGCCCTCACCCGCCCCCCCCGTTGTCCGTGTCCATTGGTTAGGCCTATATGCTTGCATATAAGTCCTTTGGTTGATCTTCCCCCCTTACCCCCACCCTCCCCTAACTTTCCTCCAAGGCCTGACAGTCCAATCAATGCCTCTCCATCTCTGGATCAGTCCTTGTTTATCAGTTTATGTTGTTCATTATATTCCACAAATGAGTGAGATCATGTGGTATTTATCCGCTCTCCAGTTCCATCCATGCTGTGGCAAATGGTAAGAGTTCCTTTTTCTTCTTCCTCTTCTTAAAGAATACCTTTCAGCATTTCATATAATGCTGGTTTGGTGGTGATGAACTCCTTTAGCTTTTTCTTATCTGTGAAGCTCTTTATCTGACCTTCTATTCTGAATGATAGCTTTGCTGGATAAAGTAATCTTGGTTGTAGGTTCTTGCTATTCATCACTTTGAATATTTCTTGCCACTCTCTTCTGGCCTGCATGGTTTCTGTTGAGAAATCAGCTGACAGTCGTATGGGTACTCCCTTGTAGGTAACTGACTTTCTTTTTCTTGCTGCTTTTAAGATTCTCTCTTTGTCTTTTGCTCTTGGCATTTTAATTATGATGTGTCTTGGTGTGGTCCTCTTTGGGTTCCTTTTGTTTGGGTTTCTCTGCTCTTCCTGGACTTGTAAGTCTATTTCTTTCACCAGGTAGGGGAAGTGTTCCGTCATTATTTCTTCAAATAGGTTTTCAATATCTTGCCCTCTCTCTTCTTCTGGTATCCCTATAATTCTGATGTTGGTACGCTTGAAGTTGTCCCAGAGGCTCCTTACACTATCTTCATATTTTTGGAATCTTTTTTCTTTTTTTTTTTTTTTGGTTGGGTATTTTTTGTTTCTTTGTATTTCAAATCTTTGACTTGATTCTTGGGATCCTCTTCTCTGCTGTTGGATCTCTGTATATTATTCTTTATTTCAGTCAGTGGATGCTTAATTTCTAGTTGGTCCTTTTTCATATCCTCGAGTGTCTCACTAGATTTCTTGAGGGTCTCACTAAATTTATCGGTGGTTTCCATAAAATTCTTGAAAAACCTTATAAACGTGGTTTTGAACTCTATATCCAGTCATTTGCTTTCCTCCATTTCTGTCATTTGTGACCTGTTTCTTTGTCTCCGCATTTTTTATGCTTCCCTGTGTTGGTAGAGTGGTTTTGTGTGCTAGGTGTCCTGTAGGGCCCAGTGGCTCAGCCTCCCCCGTTACCTGAGGTGGACACTCTTGGTGCACCCCCTTGTGGGCTTTGTGCACAGTCTTGTTGTAGTTATGCCTTGATTGTTGTAGGATCACTGGGAGGAATTGACCTCCAGGCCAATTGGCAGTGAGAATCGGCTGTGTCTGCAGTGGGAGAACTTCTGTGCTGGAGACACCCTTCTGGGGCAAGACTTGCTTCAGTGGGGCTTTGGTGCTCACTGAGTCTGCCCCCTGGGTGTGTCCCTTATGGATCTGAGGAGTTGTAATCCGGATGGTCCCCCTCTGACCACTGGGTACACTGGCTCTTGGAGGTTACCAGCAGGAGCTATGAAGAGAACTGCAGATTCCCCTTCCTTTTTTGGAGTTTGGAGATGCCCTGATGAGGCCCAGCTGTTAAGCAATGCAAGCTACTGTGGGGCCCTGGGCCTTCTCTTGGAAGTTCTGGGTCTGTGGCCCAGCTGCAGTTTGTTAGGTAATTTTCAGGTTGAAAAGGGCCAGGGCATTCATATGCAAAAGCCTCTGCAGCAGCCTGGGTGGGGCAGGGTCTCAGGGAATCAAAGGGCAGAGCAAGGAACTATGGCGGATTGTCAGCCCTGCCCTAAGGGGCCATGCACGTCTCAGTGTCCTGATAATTTAATTGCTGCAAGCACCTCTAAGGGAAAGCAGCCCTCGAGTTACGAGTTCTGCCCGCTGCCAGACAGTCCAGTTTCTCCCCATATGAGTCCTGGGTCCCCAGAGACTTCCTGGAACCGGAGTTCAGAGCAGTCGGGAGCTTGTGACTCCCTCCCGATTCAAAAAGACAGCCGCGTCCTCAGGTACCAGCCCCTTTCCGAGCACTCTCAAGCCTCTGTACCTTTGCACTTTACTTCCGCAGCTCCTGACCCTCAATGTGCTTTTCTCTTTCCTTCTAGATATATAATTTCCACTCTGCCAGCCTTCCTGTAAGTTCTGGATGATGTCCGTTTTATCTTTTTATTGTGTTTTGAAGTTGTTGTAGAAGGCAGCAATTTCGGTGTTTCCCTATGCCGCCATCTTAGTTCCTCCTGGCTCATATCTTTTTTAAATTTATTTTTAGATATAGAGCAGAAGAGAGAGAGAGAGAGAGAGAGAGAGAGAGAGAGAGAGAGAGAGAGAATTGTTGTTCTACTTATTTATGCATTCATTGTTTTTTTTTCTTGTATGTGCCCTGACTGGAGATCGAACCCACAACCTCGGTGTATCTGGACAATGAACTAACCAACTGAGATATATAGTCAAGGCTGGAGCTCACATTTTGATACCCCTCAATACTAGCAGAACAACTGTGATCTTTTCCTCTTGGCTCATCTGTCATAGGAGATGCTGAGCAAGTTTGACTCCAGATAAATTTCCCTTCCCCAGGCTACCACTGCATAAAGGAGTGATAGAATCACTTCCCTACATGAAAACAGCCATAAAACAAAATAGATAAAAACATCAAATTCCATTAGGCTTCACACAGGTTATTGGATATCATTATTTCCTGTGGGAAGAGCCACTAGACTATCCCAAGAAGAGCTTCAGAAAAAGACACTCTGAGGAAAGACAGGGTAACCAACAATTCTTCCAGGGAATTCCCTGTCTTTGGATTCGCCCCCAAACTATGTACAACCCCTGCTAAATGTCCATCTCAGGTGAGGACATGAACCTCTCTTCTTAGTTCCTTATGGCACAGCCAAAACGGTCTGTAGTCTTGAAGAGAACAGAATACAAGAGAGTATGGCAAGGAAGCCTTGATAGATAGGCTAGAAAGTTCAGCTTCTTGAGTTCCTCTAAGCCACATGCAGGGTTATGTCCCAAATGGCTGGTTCTCCTTTGCCCTTCTGGGCCAATGTTCTTTTAGCTCCAGTATGTCATCATAGAGAGTGCCAACTGGTTTCTGACTACAATGGAATGGTGGTCTCAACAGGTATACCCTATTCTGTCCTAGCCTGAAATCTTTAATTTCTCTAAGGAGCTCTGATTCCTTTGTTTGGATAATTTAAATCAACATCTTGGGACTAGGTAAAATCATTGCTTCTAGCTACTTTTAGTGAACAGAGATAGGAAGCACACGTGTGCTCATGTGCCACCCCTCCCCATCTAATTTTTTTGCAACTTGACCTTGCCTCACATATGGGTGTTTTAATTACAGGTCAAGGTTCTTTCTCTCTTTCCTCAGTTCCATATTTGCATCTCTTTTCTTCAGAGTGAGAACTTTAATTGCCAAACTCATATGTTTACTCATTTGCTCAATATCCAAAAATCAGTTTTGGAGTTTTCACATTAATACCATTACCAACAATAAACTTACTCAGTCAACTTTCAGATTGATTGCAATAGAGGCACCACCTCATTATTTTGAGGCGAGGATGGACTTCTAGGTTTACTTCTGTGCTTTTTTTGACAACCAGGGATGGTTGAGTCTTCTTGTTACTGGTGGGTAGAGGTGGAAGTTCAGGATCCCTCCCTTCTTTACCTCTTTTTGTCCCACAGCTTCTAGGAGTGAGCAAAGCCAGTTTCTTCAATGCTGGGACAAGTGATGAGGATGTTATAGGGAATTATTCTGTCCTATGTCCTGTCAACCAATAGTAAGACTAAACAATGAGAAGCTCATTAAATTGAGG
Organism: Myotis daubentonii; assembly: GCF_963259705.1. NCBI lineage: Eukaryota > Metazoa > Chordata > Mammalia > Chiroptera > Vespertilionidae > Myotis > Myotis daubentonii. The sequence continues at coordinate 14,998,803 of NC_081861.1, forward strand.
AGGAGGATTGTCTTTGATTGAGATGAATTACAGTGGAGTGTACCTGTGTGCCAGTGCAATTTCACATGAAATTTCACATGAAGAAGGCAGGTTAAATTTTTAAATTTAATATCATTAATCATATCTAAAGGTTTTAATGAAAAATATTCTGAGCTGAAATGCCTATTAAGACTGTAAATATTATAGAGAGTCTGGTGGACATGGCCTCCAACATCAAAGAAGCCCACAACAATTCTTCAGTGTCTCAGCTTTGCTTACCTATCATTGATCTGCATTCCAAACCACAGATCCTGGCTTAGTGGTCTCCAGTCACGATTTTACAAGTCCCCAGGTGACTCTTATATACAGAGTTGGGAGACACAGAATCAACTCCAACCTCCTTAACACAGCATAGATGGGCCTTCAATGGTCTGCCTATTGCCTCCCTCTTGCCTTCTCTCTCACCTAACATTTCAGCTAGTAGGAAATATCCCTGAAATTGCCATGTTCTGAGTCTTATTTCCCATGACCTACTCCACCTGGAACAATCTTTTCTCCTCATGATGGTTGTCTACCTGGGAAACAGCCACCCAATCTGAGAACCATTCCCCCTTCATTAGAACTTACCCCCTTGGAGTCCCATGCAGACTTTTCCCTAGTGTTTTCTCCACTTTTGTTTTTTTAAGTATTTCAGAGGAATGTTCTTTGAGGACAGGGGTTGTGACTGATTTGTCATTAGAGTCTAGTGCCTGACATGAGATGTGATAAAGTGCATGAATACAGGATGCTTATCTTTGGAGATTTGAGAAGGAAAACAAAAAGAATCACATGATATATTATCAGTAGTTTTTGTCAGTACAATTTTCTTTTGCTAAGTGTAGTTTCAGACTATAAAACATCAACAATAAATGTCATTTGAATCAGCAGGATTGACCCACCATGAACAAAACTGGTTGGTTTCCCTCTTTTTCAGAGAAATCTTTCTAAGTATAGCTGCTTGGGGGACTTAGGCATTTCCTCAAGAGATCAACATATCACAAATTTTGTATTGTAGAGCAGTGTCAGACACTTTTCAACAGCTTTCACTATTGTTATCAGATCTTCGCAGGCTAGGTTTTTATTTTTCTGCAGTACTGTAGGTCCTCCTCTTAAACTTAAGGCAGCCATATCTTCTTTTTCCTTACATGTTTTTCTTTTCTTTCTGACTAGTGTGTTGAAAGTGTGAATAAAAAGAAATCTATTTGAAAGGCTACATTCACCAAATGTGGCCAGTCTTTTGATTGGTGTGATACAATTTCCTTTATCAGACACAATCTTCTTTTTCACCATCTGACCTTGGCATCCCTTTGACCTGTACTCATTCACATGCTTCCTATTCCCAAGGTATCTTTTATTGCATAGCAGCTACACTATCACTTTTGGACTAAGCAGGATCTTTTCAAATTGATCTACTACCCAGGAAAAGGTTCTGCATGAGAATGGGGGCCTACTGTGGTATGACTGCCTTGCCCAAACTGTACTCCAGGAGAACTATTTATTCAAAGAATCTTTTGAGACTACCTGGTTTCCCATTCCTTTTCTTACTTCAAAAACTACTGCTTATGCCAGACTTATAGTCCTACCTAGGGCATTTCTTCTTTTTTACTTGGCATATAAAACCAAGAAGTTATTCATTCATTTCACAAATATTTATTAAGTACTTACTATGTGCTGGACTCTATACTAAATATTAGGTTATGGGCTCAGAGTATTTTATTTCTTTTCCAGTTTTATTGAGAAACAATTGATGTATATCACCACATACTTTAAGGCACACAGCATAATGGTTTCATTTACATATATTGTTAAATTATTATCACAATAAGTTCTGCTAACATTCATCATCTTATGTAGATACAATAAAAAGACAAAAAAGAAAAAAATTCTAGTGGTGAGAACGCTAGGATTTACTCCCTTAATGTTCCTTATACAATACAGCAGTTTTAACTATAGTCCTCATGTTGTGCATTACATACCTGGTACTTATTTATGTTATAACTGGAGTTTATACCTTCTTTCATGCTCTGCTTCTGATAACCACAAGTATGATTTTTTTTTCTATAAGTTTGTGTGTTTTTTTTAGATTCCCTGTATAAGTGAGATCATATAGTATTTGTCTTTCTCTGTCTGACTTATTTCACTTATATGCCCTCAAAGTCCACCCATTTGTCACAAATGGGAGGATTTCCTTGTTCTTTTTTATGGCTGAATAATATTCCATAATATTTATTATTCCATAAATACAGACAGTCCTTGGGTTATGTCAGACTTGATGTACATTGTTTCATGGTTACGTCTCCATCTCCCATTTATTTATATAAAAAAGTTTGTCATTTCGATGTATGTACATATGTGCTTTATGTTTTTTATTATTTATTTACCACAAGTAAAGGTCAGGAATTGTTCTTTCTTTTAATTTTTTTTTTTACTGTTTCACTTCATTACTCCTGTGTATGTGCTCCATGTGAGTGACCTAGGTGCTTATGTAGGTGGGTTCAGACTTACGGTGAAAATCACGTTATGTTGCGCCATAGGAACGGAACTCTGAGGTAACCCAAGGACCTACTATAATTTTTTTATCCATTCATCCATTGATGAACACTTAGATTGTGTCAGTGCCTTGGCTATTATAAATCATGCTGCTGCCCTGGCCGTGTGGTTCAGTTGGTCAGAGCATTGTCCTGTACACAAAAGGTTTTGGATTAGATCCCTGTTTAAGACACATGTGGGAGGCAACCGATCCATGTTTCTCTGTCTTTCTCTAAATTCAATAAAAACATCCTTGGGTGAAGATTTAAAAAATGCTGTTACCTTGGCTTGTGTGGTTCTGTTACATGAGTGTTGTCCCATGCACCTGAAGGTCGCTGGTTCGATTCCCAGTCAGGGCATATGCTCAGGTTGCAGGTTTGGTCCCTGGTCAGAAGTGCATATGGGCCAAAACCGGTTTGGCTCGGTGGATAGAGCTTTGGCTTGCGGACTGAAAGGTCCCAGGTTCGATTCCGGTCGAGGGCATGTACCTGGGTTGCGGGCACATCCCCGGTGGGAGATGTGCAGGAGGCAGCTGATCGATGTTCCTCTCTCATCGATGTTTCTAACTATCTCTCTCCCTTCCTCTCTGTAAAAAATCAATAAAATATATTTTTTTAAAAAAGTGCATATGGGAGGCAACTGACCAATGTTTCTCTCCCTCTCCCTCTCTCTCTCAAATCAATTAAAACCTATTTTATTTTTTTAAAATGCTGCTATGAACACAGGGGTTCAGATATCCTTTCAGGGTAGTGTTTTTGTTTCCTTTAAATATATTCACAGAAATTAAATTGCTATATCCTATGGAAGTTCTATTTTTAATATTTTGAGGATATTTCATATTGTTTTTCATAGTGGCTGAACCAATTTGCAATCCCACGAATAGTGCATAAGTCTTCTCTTTTCTTAACATCCATGCCAGCATTTGTTATCTCTTGTCTTTTTTATAATGGTAATTCTAGCAAATGTGAGGTGATATCTCATTGTGGTTTTAATTTGCTTTTTCCTAACATCTAATAATGTTGAGAATCTTTTCATGTACCTGTTGGCCTTTTTAAAAATAACTTATTTGGATAAATGTCTGTTCAGATATTTTGCCCATTTTTAATTGGGTTATTTGTTTCTATGCTACTGATTTGTATAAAAATATTTGTGTACATTTCCCAGCTTCATTGAGATATAATTGACATATTTTATTGTGTAAGTTTAAGGTGTATAACACATTGATTTGATAAGCTTATATGCACATGTTGACTTGCTATACTTACATATTGCATAATAATTACCACTGTGATGTTAGCTAATACCTCTATCATGTTACATAATTACCATTTCTTTTTTTGTGTGGTGAGAATATTTAAGATTTACTCACTTAGCAAATTTCAAGTATATAATACAGCCTTAGCTAATGCTCCATATCTTTATACAATGTTTTCCCAACAAGAAGGAACACCTTCTTCTTCACATGTCAAATACCTTAGCCCTAGGGTTCTACTTGGTCAGTATGTTTTCCTAAAATGCCTCTTACCTACTCATTTTGACTTAAAAGTCCTTTGTTTATGCCTCCCATATGCCACGTTTTCCCAGTACTGATCTGCTATCTTTTTTTAAAAAAAATTGTGCTTAAGAACCTTTAACATGAGATTTACCCTCTTAACAAAATTTTAAGTGCAAAATACAGTATTGTTAACTACAGGCAAAATGTTGTACAGCAGATCTCCAGCTCATTCATCTAACATAAGTGAAGTCTATAACTACTGAATAGGTCTGCCCCTGTCTCATCTCCAATACATGAGATCATTGTGGACAGGGATTGTGTTTTACTCACCATTGTGCCTTCAGTGCTCTGAAGAGTTTGGTACTAGATAATTGCTATCTGTCAGGATTCAACCAGAGAAGCAGAAGCAATAGTAAGCTGTGTGTGTGTGTGTGTGTGTGTGTGTGTGTGTGTGTGTTGTATTAACTATATTATATACACTATTATTTACATTATACTTATGTCATATTTATGTAATTGCAAGGAATTGGCTTATACTATTGTAGGGGCTGATTAGGCAAGTCCAGAGTCTGTAGAGCAGGCAGTCAGGAAGAGAAGGTCACAAGCAAGTTATAACCACACAGACACTGGCTGAAGTTTGTTCTTCACAGGTAGTAATCAGGGGAGAGGATCATGGGCTGACTGAAACTCTGTGAACAGGAACTGTTTGGGGGAATCTCTGCCTTAGGAAAGGCCTAACCCCTTCTTTAAGGAGCTTGTCTGATTAGGTCAGCCCACCTAAAATAAACTCACTGATTAAAGAATTTATTTTTATTTTATTTTTTTATTGCTTAAAGTATTACAAAGGGTATTACATATGTGTCCTTTATTTCCCCCCCACCCTTGACAATCCCCTGGCCTCTCCTACCCCTCAGTGTCTTATGTCCATTGATTATGCTTATATGCATGCATACAAGTCCTTCGGTTGATTAAAGAATTTAATTGCATCTGTAAAATTTCCTTTATTCTAGCATCTGTGTTAGTGTTTGATTGAATAATGGGGACTACAGTTGAGCCCAATCCAATAAAAAAAAACTTGTCAGAGTGTTCAATAGATTATTACGGAAGGAAAAGAAGACAGGCTAACAGAGATAAATCCAGGTTATTGTAGACTGAGATCAGACTGAGTATGTAGAGTATTGAATTCAGGCAGGACAGGAAAACAGGAAGGCTTTGGAGTCATTGAAGCCAACAGAAGAAAATAAAAACATATGGATTCATTTTTAAGAAGCCGCATGGCTGCCTATAGCTTTGCACTAGGAACTGTCTTGGAAACACACCCACACCCACACTCACACCCACCCTCCCTCTGAGATTCAACAGCCTGTTCCATGCTTCTAGTTCTTAGCTTTGCACTAGATCAGGTTTCTTAATATGATCTTCCTAGTTTCATTTCATCAACTGGTGTTTGAGTTGCATCTCCCATAACCAGGCCAGACTCTGGAGCTTTCTGAACTAGTCCCACATCCTCCCATCCTCCTGCCTATGCTACTTTGCTTCTGTCTGATGTTCTTCTTTTTGCCTCCTGTCTTTGCCAAGCCACATGTTCCTTTTCAGTTTTTTAAGCACTTATTTTTTGTTGTTGTTGTTGTTGTTGTTGTTGTTGTTGTTGTTGTGTGTGTGTGTGTGTGTGTGTGTGTGTGCGCCTTTTACTTTTTTTTTTTTTGGAGTATATAGACTTCTTTCTGATTGGATGAGGCTGCTGTCCTCAAGAGAACCCTGTCCTACAGCATTAGTCCTGTAGCTATGTCAGCCCACAAGCACATTCTGTCTCTTGTTTATTCGTGGCTTGTCTTCTTATCATATTAGACGGTGAGCTCTGGGAAGGTGGGTACAGTGCCCTCTTCTCTGCATTTCCCTCAGCAGGCCTATACAGAGCAGCTACTTGACAAATCCTGAAAATTTTGAGTTAAAACAGAGTTTCAAATAAGTCATTTTTATTTCTTAAGCTGCTGGATTCTGTATCATATGGTCAAATGGAAGACAGTTTGTCTTCTAATTAGGTTTTAATGAATTGCACTTGAACTTTGAGCTATTTTCAACCTTGAGACCAGGCAGTTAATTTGAAGGCTTGATTTAATAATAAAAAACACTTCCATTAGTCTAGAACTTTACAGTCTTTTCTTCTACCATACAAGTTTATGGGGTAGGTGAAGATCCAAACCACTTCACAGATGAAGAAACTGAGAATCAGAGATGTCAAGGCCTCTGCCCAAGATCACTCTACTTTTAGGAAGAAAACCAAGGACTGCAACCAGGATCTCTTAACTCCTGATCCAGTGTACTTTTTTCAAAGAGAATGGTGAGCACACCAGTTAGGAAGGCAAAACTAAGCACACATTATTAAAGGCAGTGGGAATTTTGGTTATGGGATTTCCTGTAGTGAGGAAGTGAGCTCCATTTCCCTGCTCTTTGCTCTACCTCCTCAACCTGTTGCTAACCCTGCTGCCCCTACTGTCAGCAGGGCCTCTTTGGAAGCATTTCCAGTGCCCACTGGGACGCTAAAAGACATTCCCCAATATTTTCCCAAACCAATCTACATGTGTTTTCTGACAATAGTGGCTCTAATGTACCTATGGCAACTTTCCTTCCAGTTCTTGGCTCTTGTCATAAATTATTTGACATATCTCCTTAAAAGTAGTGAAATTGAATGTAGAGTAATTAGAGCAGTAAGAGACAAAAATGATGGCTTTGGTTACCATGTCATAGACAGCACTTCAAGATCCAGTAGCCCTGTTTGATTATTCATTTTATTTTTTTGTGTGACTTTGCTATATTTCATTTTTAAAATCTTTATTGTTGAATGTATTATATATGTCCTCTTTCCTGCTCCCCCTTGACCTCTTCTAGTGAGTATCTGTTCCCACCCCAGGCCTTCACTACCCTATTGTCTATGTCCATAGGTTATGCATATATGCATACACATTCTTTGGTTGTTCTCTTCTAACCTACACACCCACACTCACACCCACCCTCCCTCTGAGATTCAACAGTCTGTTCCATGCTTCTATGTCTCTGGATCTATTTTGTTAAACAGTTTATTTTGTTCATTAGAGTCCACAGATGAGTGAGATCATGTGATACTTATCTTTTTTTTTACTGGCTTATTTCACTTAGCATAATACTCTCCAGGTCCACCCAAGATGTTGCAAATGGTAAGAGTTCTTTCTTTTTTACAGCCGTGTACTATTCCATTGTGTAAATGTACCACAGCTTTTTTATCCACTCATTTGCTGATGGGTACTTGAGCTGTTTCCAAATCTTAGCGATTGTAAATTACACTGCTATGAACATAGAGGTCAGGACAGAAATGGTAATTTGGTCTCTTCACTTGACTCGTCTTTTGTATTGATACTACCTGAGCCTTACATCACACCTTTCACTCAATTATTCTAAATATCACCAGAGAAAAAGGCATTGGTTGGCTGTTTAAGAGAGTATAATCCACTTAATATATTGCTTGCATTTCTGCGTAATGCTCAGGTCATAGTTCTGTGAAATGTTTAACATATTTCAGCATTGATTCCTTTTAAATGAAAAAGTGAGCTTTACCAGAGAAGTGACCAAGAGTGACTCAATATTGCCCCTTCTTCTTAAAAATGTGTTTTTATTGATTTTAGAGATAGAGGAAGGGAAAAGGAGGGATAGAAACATCGATGAGTGAGAAACATCAACATTCATCAGCTGCCTCCTGCATGCCCCTTGCTGGGGATCAAACCTGCAATCCACAAACAGGAACATGTACCCTAACTGGAAATGAAACCCGTGACCTCTTGGTTCATGGGTCGATGTTCAACCACTGAGCAACACCGGCCGTGTGATATTGCCCCTTCTTGAATCTGTTGCCCTGAGAACAATTAAACACAGTCCTTCTAACCAAACTTGTATCCATGCTGGCAGCACAGGAGGGTTTACTGGAAGCGATCTAGTCCAATCAATTCATTTTGAGGTGTGTATATTAGATAGGGAGTTGGGTGGGCTACTGGAGGAAGAAAGTTGTGTGGATAATTCATAGAGGCCCCAGAGCCAGATTTAGGTCATCTTGTGTCTCTTGGCCCTTGGTAACACCAAGCAAGAGTGAGTATGGGAAGCAACCAAGGGTACTCAGGGCCAAGATTTTCCTCGCTGGAAGGTAAGGAACGAATCTGTGTTTTCTTAAGTAATGAATAGTTGTTCCTCTTTCCTCTGCATCACTCCAACTCCTATACCACGCCAGAACATTCAGACATTAGAACTGTGAATAAGTAAATCTTCTGGGAGGAAAATCCCTCTGTAATCCCTCTGTCCAGATGAATTGGCTCTAATGTGACCTGGTCTTATGATGACTCTCACTCTAGAGAATGCCACTTTCATAGATTTTTGTGGAAAAGCTTTGATGACTGGTAGAAGGAAATCAGGAAATTTGGCACAGCAAATATTTGCATCTGCTGCATTTGTCACACACATTATGGGGCCTTTATGTCTAAAGGAAGATCAGAACCATGTTTACAGAATGACTGTCAAGGAAAGGGATGATTTAACCAGACAACTGGTTAATTTTATGTTTAGTGTTTTTCTGTAAGATTTGTAGTCATTGGGAATGATCAGCATGCCAAAGCCCAGGAAAGGAAGAGAAAGTCTCCATATCTCCAGAGAATATGAAAAGGATGGCAAAAGGCAGCTGTCATAGGGTGTGCAGGCTCCATCTGGAGTTCATGGGGGTAATGATGATGCTAATCATCACTACCATCATGAGCACTTACTGTATGTTGGGTTCTGTGCTAAGCACTTCACATATATAATCTAATTTAGTCTTCAGCTCAGTGAAGTGGTCATGCCAACTTTTCCTTCTTATAGATAAGGAATCTGAGGTAGAGAGATGTTAAATAATTTCCCCCAGAATACCTAAGTGGTAAGAGACAGAGCTGGGCTTCAAAATCCTAAATATGAAAGTGGTTGGATACATCTGTATTCTTGTTCAGTTTCATTAACCTGACTCTCTTGGCAATGTGGAGTAGTGGGGATCTGAAACTTACTTCTCCTAAATAGAAGCTGTGTGGTGTTGGGCAGGTGGCTTAACTAACCTGTCTGAGTTCCAGGCTCTTCACCTATAAACTGGAAGTAAAAACTTCTGCCTTCCCCTTTACAGAATGAGTGTAAGTCTACAATGGAGCAAATTAAAGGCATTTGGGATTAGGCATATACCACCATAAGCGTGTCAAGTAGAAGAGTTGATTATAGACTTAGGGCTCTGTAAAATCCTGAGGAGGAGGTGCAAGACAGGATTTCAGGAGCCTATGCCCTGTCCTGGCAGCGTTAATGCATATCATGGTCTGTCAGATGTGGAAGGGATCCTGAGAGACTATGTTGTCTTATTCTCCATTGTACAGATGAGGCCAACAAGGTCCAGGAAGAGGAAGGGCTTTGCTTAAGATCATACAGCAGGAAATCTTTTATTTACTTCTCTCCAATACAAAGTCTTTCACTTCAGCCTGGCATTGCACAGTTCCCATCTCACTGAACTGCATGCTTGCATGATAATCAGTTTGGAAAATTATTACAGTACAAACTGAAAGATAAATGGTCATGGCATTTGTTATTACTGTAAACACCATTTGTTGGCAAATGATAAGCTTTATTGATACCTCTAATGTATGTATTAGTAAGAACAATGCACCACAAAATGTTAACATCTGCCAATGCAGTGCAAACAATTATAAGTAACTTTCATTTAATGCAAAAATTATGCAATAACAAAAGGTATGGCTGCAAATTAATGTGACATGGAAACAGGTTTATGCATTTGCAGATATAAACAATAATTTTATATAGAAAGCAAGCAAATTTTTTTTTAAGTGTCTCTTTGTCAAAAATGACTCTTTGACACCAAATGCAGGGGAAAGTTGGGGAATTGAGATGGTTATTAAATATGACCTTGATCAGATTTTTATTATGTTAGAAAAAAATGGTTCTTAAGAGAGAGAGTTGTCATGGGATTAGAGTCCATATACAGTGGGATGTTTCCATGGCAACAAATCAAACACCATTTCCTCTGACTTCAGTCTCCTGCTTCAGAAGTATGAACTTAGCATCGAATAATTAGAGTGAGACACAGTAATGTTGTGTAAAGGCAAAAAAACAGAAGAATCAATCTGGAGGCAGTGAATTATTTTAAAATTGCAATTAACTCCATCAAAGTGACCATCTGCAGCTCATACTGGCCTTGACAGGACTCATGTAGGTATTTGGTTTTTACAAATTGAAAGCATAATTTTTTTTGTCATACACAACCTTTTAAAAAATTGAAAGCCAAACCATAATTCTACCAAAATTAATGAAGTCTGAAAACTATGGGTAAGGCTGTAATATAAATTCAGAGCTGTGTCCGAATCTGCAGTAGGTAGTAACATACGATACTCTACCTGAATTCGCCTCATGTTTGAGGAATCTAAAAACATACTTGATACTGATGCATGCTTAGTGTCCCACAACCAATAAGCTATCTAAATTCATAGGCTCCAATGTCACACTCCTAAAATCTTGGTGGAAAGTTAAACTGGTGCACACAAAGCCACTCAGTATTTAAGAAGATACCTAAGCCTTTTAGCTCCTGGCTTGCAGTATGAGATTTAATTGCATTAAGGGCACACTGTTCTTCCTCAGAAAATGTATCTCAGGAGCTAATCTGGTAGATGGCAACTGAGGTTCACTTCAGGGCTGTGTTTTTCTCCAGATGTTTTTCATTTCTTTTGGAAATGTTTCCAACCCACAGAGAGATAAAATTTAAGATCTGCATTCAAGCTAGGAGAATATGTTATCTAGCCCATGTTCCCCAAGTTTTAATGAGTGAACTCATCAACACAGCAAGTCTATTCCAAATAAGTCTGTTTCTATAAAGGGACTAATGGCTGGGCGTGCTGGACGCTTCTGAAAACACACTTTGATTCGTTCCCAAAACTCTTTCATCCCATTTAGGTCTCACCCAGCTACTTGTCAGGGCCTCCTCCCCTGCAGCATTGCCTCTATCTCCCAAGGTGTTAACCCAGAGAAGGGTATGAGTCACATAGCCAGGATAGCCAAGCAAAGCATTTTAGGTCTCCATTTGGATGGTGATGCAGATTAATTCTCATAAATTAATATTCCTACCCTACATGTCTCAGTGGATGTAGGTGTTGTGCTGGCTTGTCAATGAAACTAGATATAATTGGTATGGGAGGAAAATTTCACAATTTACATGGCTTAGAAGACTGGCCCCTCATCTACAGCAGAGCTAATGAAAAGAACCTTGGCCAAGTGATTCCTCTGAATGGTCTCTGTAAAGCCACATGGCTACTATTGGTTGATTATTGTACAAATATTAGCACAGCTATCAATTCAAATCCTGCCTCTCTCTCACCCACCATGTGACCTGAAGCAAGTTACTTCACTTCCTTGAGCATCACCTGCCACAGTTGTAAATTATTAATATCTGCTTCACTGGGTTGTTGCCAAGAGCACAGGAGATAAAATATAAGGTGCCCAGTATGAGACCTGCCATAGAGCTTAATACCTGTTAATAGAATGCCGGTGAATTGGTTGTCAGCTCCATTTTCTGGTTAGACCTTAAAATAAAGATGACCCTGAGGTATTTCAGATGATGGATTTAGGAGAGGTATTATTTAAAAGCCCTAGTGTATAGCCCTAGCCAGTTTGGCTCACTGGATAGAGCGTGGGCCTGGGGACTGAAGAGTTCCGGGTTCGATTCCAGTCAAGGGCATGTACCTTGGTTGCAGGCACATCCCCAGTAGGGACTGTGCAGGAGGCAGCTTATTGATGATTCTCTCTCATCGATGTTTCTAACTCTCTAGACCTCTCACTTCCTCTCTGTAAAAAATCAATAAAATATATTTAAAAAAATAAAAATAAAAGCCAGTGTATAAAATTCTTAGATTACAAAAATGCATTGTGCAAGTATGACATTTCAGTTCTTTAGTACATTTTGTGGCTTAGAAAGGTAAGACAAACATTATTCCCACCTTCATTTTTCAATTACTTTTATTGCATGAAATCTCTTACATGCAAATTGTTAGATACTTCAAAAAATGGAATAGCCACTCACTTAGGTGCTTGACCTCATACATTTAAATGGTCTTATGATTTCTTTTATCCAAGGACAACTGAAAAGCCATTTCTCTGTTAATGGTGAAATAGTTACTCTAGGTCTATTCTAATGCTTTTAATAATAGTTGGCATTTAGAAAGGTGACAAATGCAAGTGTCCCCAGACAAATTGTGTGTTGCAGGTCTTGCCAAGGAAACATTTACAAAGGTTGCCTTTTAGTCAAATGGTTAACTGACAAGCTTTTTGGCACAGGGGTCAGTGACTGCATCAAATAAGAGGACATACTTCTGGAGAACACACTATTCTTTCAGTCTGTTAGTGAGAGCCAAGTGTCTGACTACCCATTCTCCTGATAACAAGCAGTTTCTGTTACTTTGCTGTGCCCTGGCTCTCAGCATCTAAAGGGTTTGGACACTGTCCTGTATGGAACCTTTCTCCCTTACCTTATAGGGTCCCTAACTCAGCTATCCTGTTAAGTATCCAATCAAGAATGAGAAAAGATAAACACCCCTTAACCACCCCCTTCCATTCCAGCAGCTGCAGTAGTAGCTGGTACACATGGATTTCATTCAGAACTCTCTCCTACAATCTCCACAGTATACTCTTTACTTAATATCTATTTCTTTATCTACCTAGCAGCAGAGAAGAAACAGTCTTGTGATGTGTGGTAACTTGTTTCCAAGGGCAGGCTGCCAAAAAGTAGAAAGTGACAACTTTCAGGGAAGGTATAAAGTTCATACTTCAATATAACACTGGAAATGCCTCCCCATACCTACCACCATGAGTCCATTTTTTAGAGCAAGGTAGCCCCCCTGTAGATAATACCTAGGGGCCACATAGGCTGAGAAAACCTTCTATTACCTTCCTAGCATGATCAGCAAGCTGACATGCTGGAAGGAAGGAAAAAGGTAGAAAGAACATTGAGCTTGGCCATCCCCATGATCAGGGAATTCTTATATGATGCTGGAAACTGAGGAATTAGCTCTGGATTTGTCTCTAACACTCTTTGTGACGTTGGGTAAATCCCTTCTCTCTGGGCCACAGGTTCTTCATGTAGACAATTGCATAAAACGCGCAACCAGATTTTAAAAGCATTCAATTGCTATTATTCTGTGGACAACCACGAACCTATAGAAGGTGAGAACTGCAAGTTCTGCTGGCCTATTGAAGGGCAACTGGACTCCTCTAGTGCAAAGAGGAAAGACTTTATGAAGTTAATATCTTTGGCGTGGTTTCTGGTTTCATGTTCCTGGCCATGCAGTTGTGTCTGTTGATGGACATTTGGGGGAATGGGGTAGTGGGGCATGAAGAGTGAATGGCATATGCCACCACTGGTGCCTTAATAACTCTAGTCATGTGTTCTTTCCTATGAGGAAAAAAAACATTCCCCTCCCCAACAACCCAGAAAGGCAGGGGCAAGGTAACCTTCTTTACCCTCTTTCCAGCATCCCATTCTTCAACCTCACTGCTCATTGTTGACCTCTGGCCTTTGAGTATACTTGCTGTTATGGGTTGAATAATGTCCTCCTTAAATTTACATGTTAGAGCCCTAACCCTTTATATCTAAGTAGAGACTTTACAGATATAGTCACATTTAAATAAGGTCATTAGGGTGGACCCCAACCCAATATGACTTGTGTCCTTATGAAAAGAGGAAATTTGGAAACATGGATAGGCTCACATATAAGAAGAATGCCATGTGAAAATGGAAGTAGAGATTGGAATAATCTCTGCTGACACCTTGATCTTAGACTTTTGGCCTCCAGAACTGAGACAATAAATTTCTGTTGTTTAAGCCCCCTGGTTTATGACACTTCGTTACAGCAGCCCCAAGAAATGAATCCCACTTTACTTCTTATTTCTGCCACTCAAGAGGTCATATCTTTTAACAGAGATCTCTCAAAGGATGGGTTAGGCTTTTGTCATTGTGCTTTGAAAGTGTGGTTCAGAAAGAACATGTTTTAGTCTGGGCTTTGCTATGACCTAGCTGTGAGAGCAATGACCTTTCTTCTCTGAAAGTCAGTTGTTATTGTTTTTTAAAATATTTTTATTGAGAGAAAAAGGAACCCTCTTGCACTGCTGGTGGGAATGCAGACTGGTGCAGCCACTATGGAAGACAATATGGAGTTTCCTCAAAAAGTTAAAAATGGAACTCCCATTTGACCCAGTGATCCCACTTCTAGGAATATATCCCAAGAAACCAGAGACACCAATCGGAAAGGATATATGCACCCATATGTTCATAGCAGCACAATTTACCATAGCTAAGATTTGGAAACAGCCTAAGTGCCCATCAACAGATGAATGGATTAGAAAACTGTGGTACAGCTACACAATGGAATACTACGCTGCTGTAAAAAGAAGGAATTCTTACCATTTGCCACAGCATGGATGAAACTGGAGAACATTATGATAAGTGAAATAAGCCAGTCAATGAAAGAAAAATACCACATGATCTCACTCATATATGGATAATAAAGAACATTATAAACTGATGAACAAAAATAGATATAGAGGCAGAACAGCATCAAACAGACTGTCAAACTACAGCGGGAAGGCCAGGGAGGGTTGCGGGGGAGTGGTAAGAGATCAACCAAAGGACTTGTATGCATGCATATAAGCATAACCAATGGACACAAGACACTGGTGGGTAGGGGAAGCTTGGGGAAGGTCAAGGGGAAAAAAAGGAGACATATTCACTACTCTTTGTAATGCTTTAAGAAATAAAACAAAATTATTATTTTTTTTTATTTCAGAGAGGAAGGGAGAGGGAAAGAGAGATAGAAACATCAACTATGAGAGTGAATCATTGATCAGCTGCCTCCTGCACATCCCACACCGGGGATCAAGCCCGCAACCCAGCATGTGCCCTGACCTGGAATCGAACCCTGACCTCCTGGTTCATAAGTCAACTCTCAACCACTGAGCCATGCCAGCTGGCGGTCAGTTGTTATTTTGATTGGTAAAATATTTACCCTTATTATTTTCAGGGGGTGGAATTTTTCTTTTTTCCCCCAAAGCTAACTTTTTGTGGAATCCCAATAGATAAAGATCTGGGGCCAGAGATTCCAGTGCCTTATGATCTCAGCCATCCTCTTCCCTCTGGTTCAGCCCACCCCCCACTCTAGAACCTACAATACAGATAAGATGTTCTCCAATGTTTCTTCCATTTGTGAAAATCAGAGTACTCTTTGAGAGCATATGTTACTGCTATCTCCTGTGGAGGCAGGCACGGGGTTATGTTTATTGGTCTAGTCTATTGAATTAATTGGCATTCCAGTCACTACCCAGGGTTCTCAGGGGTGGAAGGTGTATCAGCTGTGGTGATGCATAGTGATGTCACTCATACTGGAAGCAGAGGTGAGTCCATAGCCTCTCTGTCATGGAGCTGTCAGGAGATGGGCCTGGAATAAGATCCTCATATCAATGCAGTCACTGGGCTGTCTTGGGTGGTACTTAAGGAAAATCCCAGTCTGCTCTTCTTAGTAACTGGAGCCAGACTCTGCTTCTCTGGCTTGGTCAGAGTTGTGGGCCATACTGTGGGAAAGCTGACCCAGAGTTTTTCACTAGGTTTGGGGAGCAAAACTGAAGCAAATCTCAGAGCGTCAGGTCCTTTGAGCAAATCTTCCATAGGCTGGTAAGAGAACAATGACAATGAGACCTGTCTGCAGGCCCAGCCCTCCATTCAGTGCCACTCTCTAAGGAGTCTGAGTCATGCTCCTCAGGAGGAAGGCCTTGGACTTTGGAATTGGACAACCCCAGGTATGTACATTTGTTGAATCAAGGGACTCTTTCCTGAGAGTCTGTACAAGGGCAGGCTCTGTGCTGGGCTCTGGGGGTTCCAAGGAATGGAAAGTGATGCCTGATTTTAAAAAGTAGGTCCAGGGTATGGGCCCAATGAAGTGCCCCAAGATGTTAGCTGTTACCTAGTAGAGGTTTGTATATCTGTAAATAGGGTGGAGGGTGTCATGTGCCAAGTACATAGAGAGATACGAAGTAGAGTGAGCACATTTCCTGGCATGCAAATGTTTAGTCTATGATGGCTGTTAACACCCCCCGTCCCCACTCCACCTGTCTTGAAAACTTTATCTCTTTAGGGAAGGTGTACCGGTTAATAATGCGGATTTTTTTCAATAGATGGAGTTACACATATGTGGACATATATAAGATTTGATATGTATGCTATTTTGTTGTATTGACAACAAACTTCAAAACTTCATATGTCAAATTTTCTGAAGGTGTTAACATCATAGATATTTTTACACTTACAAATGTTGAATTTCGTGCCAAAAAAAGAGCATTTGTGGGAAGTTTTAATTCATTACTTTGTTTTGAAGAAAAAGTTATTGTATACTTCGGGAAGCTTATGGTGAACATGCTCCATCTCAAGATACTTGTGAATGCTGGTTTAAACGCTTTAAAAGTGATGATTTCTATGTGAAGGACAAAGAATGTCCAGGTCAACTGAAAAAATTTGAAGACCAACTATTACAAGTATTATTGGATGAAGATACATGTCAAACTCAAAAACAACTTGCAGAAAGATTAAACATTGCTCAGCAAACAATTTCTGATCGTTTACAAGCAATGGGAAAGATTTTAAAGGAAGGAAAATGGGTGCCACGTCAACTGAATGAAAGACAAATGGAAAACCAAAAAGTCATCAGTAAAATGTTGCTTCAACGGCATGAAAGAAAGTCTTTTTTGCATCAAATTGTGACTAGTGATGAAAAGTGGACTTATTTTGAGAATCCCAAACACACAAAATCATGGGTTGATCCAAGTTAACCATGAACATTGATTGCAAGGCCAAATCGCTTTGGAATAAAGACAATGCTCTGCGTTTGGTGGGATCAGGAAGGTGTGGTGTACTATGAGCTTCTAAAATCAGGTGAAACCATTAATACTGATCGCTACCTACAACAAGTAATCACCTTGAACCATGCTTTGATTGTAAAACGACCAGAATGGGCCAGACACGGAAAAGTAATTTTGCTTTATGATGATGCACCATCACACACTTCAAAACCAGTTAAAGACACGTTAAAAGATCTTGCTTGGGAAGTATTAACCCACCCGCTGTATTCACCAGACCTTGCTCCTTCAGATTACCACTTGTTTGGATCAATGGCACACGCACTTTCTGAGCAGCACTTCAAAACGTACGAAGAAGTGGAAAATTGGGTCTCTGAATGGTTTGCCTACAAACAAGAAAAGTTCTATTGGGACGATATCCACAAATTACCTGAAAGATGGGGGAAATGTGTAGCTAGTGATGGACATTACTTTGAATAAAGCACTTTTGATGTTTCCCTTGAAATTATTGTGTTTTCTTTGGTTACAAAATCTACATTATTAACCAACATGGTCCAGATACTGCCTCAGCATCCTTCTCAAAACAGCACTCCAGGCAGATACTCCCAATTATTCAGAATTGGAAGGTGAGATGAATCCCATTTGCTATTCCTGATATAGTTGAATAACTAGGCTGCCCACTAGCCTAAACAAGTTTTGACTCCTGGTTGGTGTTGTCCTAGGATGTCAGGCCACAGAGCCTCTGGCCCTTGCTAAGCCACCTGAGACCTCCATGGACCCCTTTTCCAACCTGCAGGGGTGGGACCTGTGGGACATGTAGCCGATGAACAGGCTTATGAGAGAGTGTGATGTGACAGGCTGCTCCCACTACCCACCCCTCTTTTGAGAAGAGCCAACCAGAAAGATGATCTCATCAAATTAAAGAGAAAAATCCCTATATTATCCTTTAACTGGTGTTTATATAATTTTGGGTAATGAGAGCAATGATGATTATATTGTTCAAATAATAAAAAATTGAGGAGTGTTGTGCATTTGAGCTGACCATATGGGAAGCATCAGGCCTGGCAGCAGGGACACTGAGCAGAGAGATGCTGCATGGCAAAGACTGTTATGGTAGATAAGTCTCATTTTCTTTGGGGACCACTCTGGTTCTGCCTTTTTTGGGGGGCCCTTGCTACTTCACTATTTCTTCTTAGAGCAAAAAAACAGGACAGAGGCTGTTGATTACCACATCCTAATGTGCATCTGAATTGGCACAACCCTGGGACTGCCTTCGGAGTCTGTGACACCACCATAGAAGAGAAAGCTAAGGATACAGGATGCTACAATTACCAGCTGGCCCCATTGTTGGGTTGAGCCTCCAAGAAGACCTATTCTGGTCTGTTCCTTTTCCAATCATAGTGGGCTCCTACCAAAGAAGAGAGCCTACTGATGATGGGAGGTCCTTCTGTACATCCTGTGCTCTGTTAAAAACTATATTATTCACAGCGAATTCCATGCTTTCCTGCCTCCAGACCTTTGCTGATACTGTGTTTTCTGATAGGCTCCCCATCCCAACGTCCTTATTGCTTTCTATCAAAATCTAACTTGGCTGCAAGACTCATCGCAAGTGACATTTTTTTCTGAGGAATCCATTCTGACACTATCTCTCTCCACCTCCCAGCCCTGTATAAATTAATCTCTCTCTGTATTTTTAAATTCTCTTTAAGAACCCAGTAATTCTATTTGGACATTCATAACTATGCTGTGGGCCCATTTCCTTTACTAGACTGTAGGCTCCTTGGGGACAAACACTCTACTTGCTTGTCTCTGGAGTTCTCTAGGGGCTGACCTAGCCTGGTCTGGAGTGGGGCTTAGAAGGTGTGCTGAGTTGTATTTTGAATTCAGTAACCCAATCCCAGGCTTGCTGAAATGGGCTGAGCTGTAGCCCTTGATGGCATTGCACTTCCCACTCCTTTCTGGCACTCCTAGTGAGCATACAGCAAAGCCAAACCCTCTTTAGCTAAAGCAGCCCTCTGTGAGTTGCCTTCCGGCATATGATTACTGATGCTTCACCCTAGTTCCTGGGTTAGCAACAACCTGTCATGTAGTCTGTGCCATCCTCTCTCCTGCATAAATGATGACAGTGTGAGCCCATTCAGATGATCTCGAGTTGGACAGAACCTTCCATCTATTTCCCGATCACTCAGTCAGCAAGCTATAGCCAGGGATGCATGTACACTAAGGGTGGGTATGTCTAGTAAAGGGGCTTAGCAATTGCTGTGTTTCCCATATATAATTTTTAGAAAGAAATTTATCACGATTCATAATTGATTAATGATAATGCCCTTTAAAAATGTGAAGCAAAATTGCTGTAAAAATTCACTAGATTCCACATTTGATTGAGTATGTAAATTGTTAAAGCAGTTGCAATTCAGAGATTCCAGAGCAGAATGTCAGAAACCTCTTGGTAGAAATTATCTGTATGATGATTGTCACTGTTGATGATAGTGTGGTAAGACTGACATACTGGAATGTTCTAGGGATTGTGCATATAGAAGCAACTGCATGTCATTCACTGACAATTGGCTCACTCATTAACTCTTTCATTTATTTATTCATCCACTATGCATTTGTTGAGCTCTGACTCCAGCCAGGCCACTGTATCCTTTCAAGTCTTGCTTCCTTTAAGTCAGGAGTGGGATTTGGTTGCCCCAGTTTTCCCTATATAGTCCCTGGAAAAGACACAGTTCTATAATCAAAAGTGGCCTCTGCAGCATTATTTGTAAAAGTAGTATATGGAAGCTATAAATAAGACTGCTAAAATCAGGGCCCATCGCTGGTATGTGATGTAGCAATTAAAAGAGCTGGATAAAGAGACATGTGAAAGTTTATAAAATGCTTATGATCAGAAAAACACAACAGCACACCTGCCTTCTACAAAGCACAATTGCCTAGAACACCATTATATCCATATAAAACTGTGTACAGACGCTGGAGAGGGATTCCTCAAATGAAAGTAATGGCTTTGTTGTGGGGACATAGTGGTGAGTCCTTCTCCTGCTTTCTCAATTTTATATAATGTTGCTTGATTGATTTTATTCATTAACTTCAAGGGAAACAAAGCCCAATGTCCTCAGTCAAGGCAATGCGATGCAGTTTGGGTCTTCTGCCAGTAGATGGAGATGCCCTGCTTTCTGGCAATCATACTACCAGCTGAAAGCCTTGATTTCAGCCTAAAGATCCTGCAGATTCTCTGCATTTTGATTTAAATGTATAACCATGACTGCTCTAGCCCTGATGAGCCTTGGAAGTTATTTCTGATCAAGCCACTTGGCTATTAAGGAGGAGATCCAGATTTAATAGGACTTGGAGCTTATACAATTTTGGGAACCTCTTTGAGAAAAATTATTCAAAATTACAAATACTAAATTAACTGCAGAGTCTTGAGAGTGGGTCTCTGAAAATAAGGACTGTTTAACTGAATCTTTATTCGCTTTCCAATAAATCCACCAGAGAATGCTGCTTTTCCATAGCCTGTCTGGCCTGGATAGTAAGGGTTCTGCCAAGGGAAGACTATGGGCTCCTTGAGGGAGGGCTCACGTCTTCATTCTCACCAGGCATTGGTAAAGGGTCATTGTTTTTCCTGTTTTTATTAGTATGATGTTTTGTGTCTGGTAGATACTCAGTGACTGGGGGTTAAGTGAAAAGGAGGTGAAATAGGGGCTAGGAGGAAGTCTGAAACTCAAACCCATTTTGTGGGGAAGGAGAAGCTTGAAAATGATGCCTCTTTATTCCATTCTTCTGAGGATGTGAGCTGGCTGGTTGGCAATGGCCAGAATGGCTGCTCTTAGTTAAACAGCTAGAAGGCTCCTTCAGTATGAAATAAGTAAGGGACATTTTTCCTTTTAATTCTTCTATGGGAAAATAGTTATATCCATGATTCACCTTGATTGCCTGTCTTATTTTCATACTGTTTTTATATATAGGTAGGTTACAGTCTTCTATAATACAAGGATTCCAATGGTAGGCTACTTTACTCTTACCTTTCTTCCCATAACAATGATCAGTCCCCCACTTATAGCTATCACACCTCTATCCGGTATCCTATCGCTGCTTATTCTTGTTAATGTTGAGTCAACCGGCATTTGTTCTTATAACTTTTATAACTTGTCCTTAAGGATAATGACACACTGAATGCGCTTCCAAATTGTCTTGCCTCCATCGCTATATTATTTTGGTTATTCTAGACTGCAGAAATAAATAAACACATCTAATGACTGAATACATAAGTTTATTTCTTGCTTGTGTAACAATCCAGGATGGTCCCAACTTGCCAGGGAGCTCCGTTTTATACAATCATTCAGTGGCCCAGACCTAAGGAGGCTCTTCTTTAGCATATGGCTTTCAGTGTCATGGTGGTTATCTTCAACCAGGCAAAAAGGGGGGAAAGCATAGAAGAGTGCATAATGGGGTGTTTTACTGGGTAAGGCTTAGACTTAGCATACCTTGCTTCTGCTTAAAGTCCATTGGCTAAATCTCGATCACATGGTCACATATACATGCAATAGAGGTTGAGAAATGTAGTCTTTTTGTGAATTCATAAAAAGGAGGAAATAGATTCTGGTATACAGCACACCAGACACAAGTGAGCTGTCTACATTCTTCCGAGACATTAATTTTAAGATATTGCAGTAAATGTCTTTATTTCTCTCTGAAACCAAATTATAAAAACAGAAAGCAAATGAGAAAAATAAAAATTTGATTTTTGTTGGAACTACAAAACACCTATAATCATGAACCATAAAATTAAGATGAGATGTCACTTTCAAACATTGGACTGGAATGATAAGGATTCCAGTAGAGGACAAGTGCCTTTCCAGCTCTTAGAGAGAGCTGGCAGAAAACAAATTTCTACAAAGTAGGTGATCTATTCCGAGGCCAAATCCAACAGTCTTTAATTCGAACAATAAGATGTGGGTGCATTTTTGACTGCAGGGGTGTCCTGAACCTCTTAGATACTTTATTATTTATTTATTTTTTTATTGTCTAAAGTTTTACATATGTCTCCTTTTTCCCCAATTGACCCCCTCCCCCATCCCTTCCCAGCCTAGGCAAGCCCCCACTGCCCCAGTGTCTGTATACATTGGTTATGCTAATATGCATGCATATAAGTCCTTTCGTTGCTCTCTAACCCCCCTCCCCTACCATTTGTCTTTAGATCAATCTATTCTTGTACATCAAATTATGTTGATCATTATATCCCACATATGAGTGAGATCATGTGATATTTATCTTTCTCTGACTGGCTTATTTTGCTTAGCATAATGCTCTCCAGTTCTATCCATGCTGTTACAAATGGTAAAAGTTCCTTCTTTCTTACAGCGGCATAGTATTCCACTGTGTAGATGTACCACTGTTTTCTAATCCACTCATCTGCTGATGGGCACTTAGGCTGTTTCGAAATCCTAACTATTGTAAATTGTGCTGCTATGAACATAGGGGTGCATATGTCCTTTCTGCTTGGCGTTTCTGTTTTCTTGCAATATAGTCCTAGAAGTGGGATCACTGGGTCAAATGGGAGTTCCATTTTTAACTTTTTTAAGAAACTCCATACTGTCTTCCACAGTGGCTGCACCAGTCTGCATTCCCACCAGAAGTTCATGAGGGTTCCCTTTTCTCCACATCCTTGCCAGCACTTGTCATTTGTTGATTTTTTGATGATAGCCATTCTGACAGGTGTGAGATGGTATCTCATTGTTTTGATTTGCAACTCTCAGGTGATTAGTGATTTTGAGCATGTTTTCATATGTCTCTGGGCCTTCTGTATGTACTCTTTCAAAAAGTGTCTATTTAGATCCTTTGACCATTTTTTGATTGGATCGTTTATCTTCCTTTTGTTAATTTGTATGAGTTCTCTGTAAATTTTGGAGATTAAACCCTTATCAGAAATATCATTGGCAAATATGTTCTCCCATGCAGAGGGCTTTCTTGTTGTTTTGTTGATGATTTCTTTTGCTGTGCAGAAGCTTTTTATTTTGATGTAGTCCCATTTGCTTATTTTCTCCTTACTCTCTATGGCCCCAGGGGCTGTGTCTGTAAAGATATTGCTACAACATATGTCTGCTATTTTGCTACCTATGGAATCTTGTAGGATTTTTATGGTTTCCTATCTAATATTCAAGTCCTTTAACCATTTTGAGTTTGTTTTTGTGTATGGTGTAAGTTGGTGGTCTAGTTTTATTTTTTTTTTTGCATGTATCTGTCCAAATTTCCTAACACCATTTACTAAAGAGACTGTTTTGACTCCATTGTAAGTTCTTGCCTCCTTTGTCAAATATTAATTGAGCATAATGGTTTGGGTTGATTTCTGGGTTCTCTGTTCTGTTCCATTGGTGTATATGTCTGTTCTTGTGCCAGTACTAGGCAGTTTTGAGAACCGTGGCTTGGTAATATAGCTTTATATCTGGTAATGTGATCCCTCCAACTTTGTTCTTTCTCAGGATCGCTGTGGCTATTTGGGGTCTTTTTTTTCCAGATGAATTTTTGGAGAGTTTGTTCTAGATCTTTGAAATGTGCAGTTGGTACATTAATGGGGATTGCATTGAATCTATAGGTAGCTTTAGGTAGTATGGACATTTTAATGATGTTGATTCTACCAATCCATGAACATGGTATATTCTTCCATTTGTTTATGTTTTCCTCTATCTCTTTTTTCAGTGTCCTGAAGTTTTCCGAGTACAGGTCTTTTATGTCCTTAGTTAAGTTTATTCCTAGGTTTATTAATGTTTTTGGTGCTATGGTAAATGGGATTTTTTTTCATTTCTCTTTCTGTGCATTCATTATTGGTTTATAAAAAGGCCACATATTTCTGGGTATTAATTTTGTATCCTGCTACATTGCCAAATTCATTTATTAGGTCTAGTAGTTTTCTGATGGAGTCTTTGGGGTTTTCTATGTATAGTAGCATGTCATCTGTGAAAAAGGACAGTTTTACTTCTTCTTTTCCAATTTGGATGCCTTTTATATCTTCTTCTTGTGTGATTGCTATGGCTAGCGCTTCCAGTACTATATGGAACAGGAGTGGTGAAAGTGGGCATTCCTGTCTTGTTCCTGTTCTTAGGGGAAATGAGTTTAGTTTTTGGCCATTGAGTATGATGTTGGCTGTAGGTTTGTCATATAAGGCTTTTATTATGTTGAGGTATGATCCTTCTATTCCCACTTTGCTAAGAGTTTTTATCAAGAAAGGGTGTTGGATTTTGTCAAATGCTTTTTCTGCATTGATTGATATGATTGTTATTTTTGTCTCTTAGTTTGTTTATGTGATGTATCACATTAATTGATTTGCAGATATAGTACCATCCTTGCATCCCCGGAATAAATCCCACTTGGTCATGGTGTATGATCTTTCTAATATAATGCTGAATTCGATTTGCTAGAATTTTGTTGAGAATTTTAGTATCTATGTTCATCAAGGATATTGGCCTGTAGTTCTATTTTTTTGTGTGGTGTTTTAATCTGGTATTGGAATGAGGGTAATGCTGTCTTCCTAGAAAGAGCTTGGAAGTGTGCCTTCCTTTTGAATTTTTTGGAATAGTCTGAGGAGGATAGGTTTTATTTCTTCTTTGAACACCAGGTAGAACTCCCCTGTAAAGCTGTCGGGACCATGGCTTTTGTTTGCTGGAAGATTGTTGATCGCTGCTCCAATTTCTTTGGTATTTATTGGCCTATTCAGATTTTTTGATTCTTCTTGATTGAGTTTTGGGAGCTTGTATTTTTCTAAGAATATGTCCATTTCATCTAGGTCAGTGGTCGGCAAACTGTGGCTCGCGAGCCACATGTGACTCTTTGGCCCCTTGAGTCTGGCTCTTCCTAAGCCTTAGGAGTACCCTAATTAAGTTAATAACAATGTAACTACCTATATAGTTTAAGTTTAAAAAATTTGGCTCTCAAAAGAAATTTCAATCGTTGTACTGTTGATATTTGGTTCTGTTGACTAATGAGTTGCCGACCACTGATCTAGGTTGTCCATTTTGTTTGAATAGAGTTGCTTATACTATTTTTTCATAATCATTCATATTTCTGTGGTATCAGTTGTTACTTCACCTCTTTCATTTCTGATTTTGTTTATTAGGGTCCTCTCCCTTTGCTTTTTGGTGAGCCTGGCTAGAGGTTCATCAATCTTGTTTATCCTTTCAAAGAACCAGCTCTTGGTTTTGTTGATCTTTTGTATTATGTGTTATTTTTTTTTTGTCTTTATGTCGTTTATTTCCGCTATTATCTTTATTATTTTCTTCCTTCTGCTTACTCTGGGCTTTTCTTGGTGCTCTCTAACTCTCTGAGTTGTAGGGTTAGATAATTCATTACCATTGTTTCTTTTTTTAAATATATCTTTGTTGATTTCAGAGAGGAAGGGAGAGGGAAAGAGAGATAGAAACATCAATGATGAGAGAGAATCATTGATTGGCTGCCTCCTGCAAATCCCCTACTCGGGATGGATCAAGCCTGCAACCCAGGCATGTGCCCTTGACCGGAATTGAACCTGGGACTCTTCAGTCCACAGGCTGATGCTCTATCCACTGAGCCAAACCAGCAAGGGCTGTTTCTTGTTTTTTGAGATAGGCAGGTAGAGCTATGAGCTTCCTTCTCAAGGCTGCTTTCACTATGTCTCATAAATTTTGGATTGTTGTGTTTGCATTGTCGTTTGTTGCCATGATGCTTTTTATTTCTTCTTTGATCTCTCTGTTAACCCAGTCATTGTTTAATAGCATGCTATTTAGCCTCCAGTTGTTTGATTTTGTTATTGTTTTTATTGTAGTTGATTTCTAGTTTTATGCCATTGTGATCTGAGAAGATGCTTGAAATGATTTCTATCTTCTTGAATTTGAAGAGACTTTGCCTGTCTCCCAATATTTGGTCTATCTTTGATAATGACCCATGTGCACTTCAGAAGAATGTATATTCTGTGGCTTTGGGGTGAAATGTTCTGAAAATATCAATTAATTCCATCTGATCTAGTGAGTCACTTAGAATTGCTGATTCTTTGCTGATTTTTTGTTTAGAGGATTTGTCCAGTGGTGTCAGTGGGGTATTAAAGTCCCCTGCTATTACTGTATTGCTGTCAATCTCTCCCTTGATATCTTCCAGAAGTTTGCTTTATGTTTTTGGGGGCTCCTGTATTGGGTGCATATATGTTTACCAGAGTTATATCTTCTTCTTGAATTGCTTCCTTTAGTATTATGAAGTGGCCTTCCTTATCTCTTGTTACGCCCTTCACTTTGAGGTCTAATTTGTCAGCTATAAGTATTGCTACCCCAGGTTTTTGTTCTTTCCATTCACCTGAAAAACCTTTTTCCATCCCTTCATAATCAGTCTGTGTGAGTCCTTTGTTCTGAGGTGGGTTTCCTGTAGACAACAGATATATGGGTCGTGCTTTCTTATCCATTAAGCTACCCTATGTCTTTTGCTAGGGGCATTTAACCCATTTACATTTAAAGATGTTATTTATAGGTACTTCTTTTTTGCCATTTTTATTCTGTATTCCTGTGTTCCTTCTTCCCTTTCTATCAACACTAATAAAAGAGAAAAATGGTAATTGGCGTACGAGCTACCTTTTTCATTGGCTAATCAGGGCTATATGCAAATTAACTGCCAGCCTGCTCACCCTCAACTGCCACCCTCTGCTGGCCTGCTTGCCCCCACCTTCCCTCCCCACTGGCCTGCTTGCCCCCAACTGCCCCCCTGCTGGCCTGCTCACTCCAAACTGCACCCCTGATGTCCTGATCACCTCCAACTGACCCCTCCTGATGGCCTGTTTGCCCCCAACTGGCCCCCCTGCTGGTCTGCTTACCCCCAATGTCTCCGCCCCCCACCAGCCTGATCACCCACAACTGCCCTCCCCTCTTGGCTCTGCCACCATGGCTTTGTCCAGAAGAATGTCTGGAAAGTCTCCTGGAAGGTCTCTCAGTCTAATTAGCATATTACCCTTTTATTAGTATAGATAGAGGCCTGGTGCATGGGTGGGGCTGGCTGGTTTGCCCTGAAGGGTGTCCCAGATCAGGGTGGGGCTTCCCTTGGGGCATGAGTCAGCATGGGAGAGGGGTCTGTGGTGGTTTGCAGGCCAGCCACACCCCCATGGGGTGAGGATCCCCGCTGGGCATATGTGGCCAGCATGGGTGAGGGGCTAAGGGCTGTTTTCAAGCTGGCCACACCCCCTTCAGGGTGGGGGTCCCCATTGGGGTGCCTGGCCTGCCTTGGTGAGGGGCTGATGACTGTTTGCAGGATGGCTAAGCCCACAGCGGGGACCCTCACCCCATGAGGGTCTGGCCAGCCTGAGTGAGGGGCTAATGGCTGTTTGCAGGCTGGCCACAGCCCCCAGCAACCCAAGCTCCCAGCCCCTCTTTTTTTCTTCTTTTTTCAGTGCCTCTTTGAGCGGAGGGAAGCAGGTATCTGGGATTTATTTATCTTCTATAATTGAAACTTTGTAGCCTTTAGTGGAGGCCAGGGCTGGCCGGGGCGGGAGGGAAGCTTGGCTTTCTCCATCGCCAGTGGAAACCCAAACCTCCTGCTCACTCCAGCTCCATGGCTGCCACCATCTTGTTTGGATTAATCTGCATACTCACTCCTGGTTGGCTGGTGGGCGTGGCTTGTGGGTGTAGTGGATTAGTGTAGATGTAGTCAACTCTACACGGAGAAATACTAAAATAACCAACAAAAGTTAGGGCATAAAAGGGGAGAGAAAGATTGTGAATGCAATTTGGATCTATTATTTTTCATTGTAAGTAGGGGTTGTGAAAATATATTTTAATGGTGCCAGCTAAAATTTAAAAGGTATAAATATATTTAAATATATAAAGTTAACCACTGAAAGAACTAGAAGAACTAAGACTAACAGCATATTTCACAAAATTAAAAGGAGGAGGGAAGAAGAAGTTAGAAATAGGGTTATATTCATTTAGTTACTTATATTGAAGAGTCAATCAATACTAGCTAAATAGAGGATTTATACAATATATAAAATTATTATTACAAAGACATCTACTAGAATTAAAAAATAGACCATTCACCTTTTAAAATAACAGAATGGAACACCATAGAAAGAAATAGCATATCAAGGTTTTAGTCCTCAGGCCAACACTCTAACCACTGAGCCAAACCCACTAGGGCCCGCATATCAACATTTTAAACATGTAACACTCATACTAAACAGATCTACTATATTAGTACATGGATAAAAGAGACTCTTATATTAAATCAATAAAGCAAAACTCAAATACTAACTATAAAGTTACTTATTTAGAATTGAATGACTCAGAAAAATTGACAGCAAAAGAATTTGCAAAGACATATAAGGCAAATGTAAATAAAAAGAAAGCAGATATCTGAATATTATTATTAAAAAAGATTGGATTCAAGAAAAAAATGAGCTCTAGCTAGTTTGACTCAGTGGATAGAACATCAGCCTGTGGACTGAAGGGTCCAGAGTTTGATTCTGGTCAAGGGCACATGCCTGGATTGCAGGCTCAATCCCCAGTAGAGGGCATTTAGAAAGCAGCTGATCAATGATTCTCTCTCATTATTGATGTTTCTATCTTTCTCTCCCTCTCCCTTCCTCTCTAAAATAAAATATATTTTTTTAAAAAAGAAAGAGAAAATGGGATGAAGAAGGGCAGGGTACAATACATTATGAAAGTCTAAAGCAGTGGTTCTCAACCTTCCTAATACTGTGACCCTTTAATACAGTTCTTCATGTTGTGGTGACCCCCAACCATAAAATTATTTTCGTTGCTACTTCATAACTGTAATTTTGCTACTGTTATGAATCGTAATGTAAATAGCTGATATGCTATATGTGTTTTCCGATGGTCGCGACCCACAAGTTGAGAACCGCTGGTCTAAAGCAATGAATATCTGTGCTTTAAGTAACATCATCAAAATTTATAAAACAATATATTAACGACTTAAATATATAAAACAATATTTATAAAAGAATATATTAAAGACACAAAACTATAACAATCTTAAAAGAAATCATAGGCAGTAAAATCTCAGACATTTCTCATAATAATATTTTTTTCTGAGATATCTCCTTGGGCAAGGGAAACAAGAGAAAAAATAAACAAATGGAATTACATCAACAAAAGTTTTTGCACAGCAAAGGAAACCATCAACAAAATAAAAATACGACCCACTGAACATATTTGCCAATGATACATCTGATAAGGGGTTAATATACAAAATTTATAAAAAAGTTAGAAAACTCAACACCAAAAACAAAACAAAACAAAAAAACCACAACCCAAACAATCAAATTAAAAAGCAGGCAAAGGATCTGAATAGACACTTCTTCAAATATTTCATACGATGGCCAACAGACAGATGAAACCAAGGTGTTCAACATCACTAATCATCAGAGAAATGCAGATTAAAGCCACAATGAGATATTAGCTCACACCTGTCACAGTGGCTATCATCAACAAATCAACAAGTGTGCGCACAAATGTGGAGAAAAGGGAACCCTCGTGCACTGTTGGTTGGAATTCAGATTGGTGCAGCCACTGTGGAAAAAAAGTATGGAGTTTCCTTAAAAAACTAAAAATGGATCTGCCTTATGACTCAGTGATTCCAGTTATGGGAATATATCCGCAGAAACCAGAAATGCTAATTCAAAAGAATATATACACCCCTATATCCATAGCAACATTATTTAGGATAGCCAATATTTGGAAGCAGCCCACATTTTCATCAGTAGATGAGTGGATAAAAAACAGTGGTACATTTATACAATGGAATATTACTCAGCCATGGAAAAGAAGGAAGTCTTACCCTTTGTGCCAGCATGGATGAACCTCCAGAATATTATGCTAAATTAAATAAGCCAGTCAGAGAAAGACAAGTACCATATAATTTCATTTACATGTGGAATCTAATGAACAAAATAAACAAACAGACGAAGTAGAAACAGACTCATAGATACAGAAAACAGAAAGACAGCTATCAGAGGGGAAGGGTGTTGTATGGCTGGGTGAAAAAAGTGAAGGGATTATGAAAAAAAAATGATCCCCATAGACACAGACAACAATACAGTGATTACAAGAGGGAAAGGGAGGTAGGGGAGGTAGAAGAGGGTAAAAGGGGATAAATGGTGATGGAAGGAAACTTGATCTTAGATGGTGAACACACAATACAATATATGGATGATGTATTATAGAATTGTACACTTGAAAACTATATAATTTTATTAACCAACTAAAGGCCCGGTGCATGAAATTCATGCACTCAGGGGGAGGGGGTGTCCCACAGCTAGCCGGTGCCTTCTCACAGTGCAGGAGCCCCGTGATAGATTGCCCCAAAGAGGTAGGCCCTGCCCACCCATCCAGGGCTCCTTGATGTATTGCCCCAAAGAGGTAGGCTGGAGCCAGGGGTCCTGCCTCTGCACTGTTCAGAGCTGTGGGACCCCCAGGCCTCTCTGTGCAGAGCCACTGGGACCCCTGGCGTTGCCGGACAGAGCTGCTGGGACCCGCCTGCACGCTGTGCACGCAGTGTCAAGTCCACACTCACCCACGGGCACCTCACCACGCACACAGACCTGCCCACCCATGCGTGCCTGCTGCGCATGCAGCCTCCTGGTGATGGATTGTGACAGCGTGAGGGTATGGCACTCATTTTCATATTAGCTCTTTATTATATAGGATGTCACTCCAATAAATTCAATAAAAATTATAAAATAAAATTTAGAATAGAAAGAGAATTGGAAATACAGAGTAGAAATTCTTAATTTAGCACCATTGTTCCATGATAAAAAGGTAAATAAGTAAGTAATTGTAGTGGACTTATATAAACAAAGTTATTTAATATTTAATAAGGTATGTTATTAAACAATTTTTAAATATACTTTATGAATACCTAGTCAATAAGTCATATTGGTTCTATATTCTGAAATTAGAGAATACATTTTCTTTTCAAGGGCCCATGGAATAATTAGAAAAACTGATTATATATTCAGAGCACAAAAGAAACATCAGTGCCAAAGCTTTTAAAAGATGCTAGATTGTCAACTTAGCATCACCCCCCATCACTTGGAGAAAAAAGTGGACTGCCTTTCCCAGAATCCTCTACCCTGTAAGTGTTCTGGTTTATAGCTGGCCAAGTGAGAAGATCTCTCATGATTTTTAAGAGGCAGAAGGGAAACAGAAATCATTTGTCTCTAGATGTATTGCAATCAAACATAGGGACAGATGAGATATTCATGATGGCTTCTTCTTGATAGCCTGAGAACCACTGCTTTGTTGTTGCAGAATGGGAGCATTCTCAGAAGTTCTTCAGAATTTCAGACATTTCCAAATAGGAATTTGAGGACCCCCTAATTCCATGCTTCAGACTTGAATCTTCAGTAACTGCTTCTTGGCCCTTCCAATTGGCATCTCTCCTGGTATTATGCAGTGATTCTGCTGAGCTGCTCCACCAGCTTTCCCAGCCTGAATTTCTATATTAATTCAAATAGTTAAAATTAATTTTTAGTCAAATGTGTTGGTCTTTTGCATAATGGATAGTTGTTGTTGGCCTATCTAGAATTAATTTTTACTTCATACAGTAACAGGCTGTAATTTTTATTAGGAATCCACCCCTACTCACTTACAGTATTATTGCAGTAATAATTCAAATAATTAAAAATTAAAACAAGCCCAGATTTCTATAGTAACACTCCTGGGATACTTAAGTGGTTCTGTTTTTCTGAGTGAACAGAGATTGATGAGCACAAAAGAAAATTACAGTTAGTTTCTCATGGAAATATAGATATAAACATTTTCAATAAAACATTGGTAATAGAATTATTAATATTTCCAGATGCTGTACCTGGAAAACTAAAGAGAAACACTGCAAAACTATTAAAATAAAAACAGTAAGGTAGCTGATAAAATTAATATACTATTTTCATTATTCAAATAACCAGATTTAAAATATAGAGCAGAATTCAGCAGACTTTCTTATATACATGGCCAGACAGTTAATATTATTGGCTTTGAAAGCCATTTGGTCTCTGATATGACTATTCAATTCTGCCACTGTAGTGCAAAAGCAGCCATAGACAACATATCAATGAATAGGTATGGTCATTTACATTTTATTACAAAAATTTATTTGCAAAAACAGCCAGTTGGCTGGATTTACCCCAAAGGCCATAACTTGCCTATCCCTGATGTAGAAGAAGGGAAGAAAAGGCCACATTTAAAATCGTCAAGAAAAAGTATATTTAAAAAGCAATAATAAACTTAAGAAATATGTAATATTTATATGAAGAAAACTGATGTGCCGGGAGCCGGTCCATGCTTGCTGTTTCAAGGGACCTGGCATATATGGCATACTTTTCTTAATATGTTTGCTCACCTTCTTGGCACTATGTGTTTTAACCAAGGTCACCTCTGAGAAAGGTTGTTTCCCCAGGTAGGGATTTTCCCCTGAAGTTAGGGAGGGAATAAAACCCCTTAACTAAGTGCCAGGCGGGTAATTAATCATTTTAACTACGAACAATCATGCTTAAGCTACATAATCGTTACTCCCTGGAATGGAGATAAGAAACGCCCTAACCTTTGGAATAGAGATTGATGGGATTGAATCAACTGGTATAAATACAGATGTAACAAGACAGAAAGAGACAGAACTTAGAACACAGAATTCAGAAGACAGAGCCTACACGGAGCCTGGAGACAGAAGAGCTTCGCTGGAGAGAACATGGCAAGGGATCCTGGACTGAACCTGACTGCAGAGGTTGGCAAGAGAGCCTGACTAGAACCTGGTGACGGAACTTGGCTGGAGAACCTAGCAAGGGAACATGGCGACCAAACCTGGCTGGAGAAGTCCCTGTGTCATTCCTTCTTCGCCGACTCCGTCCACACCTTTGGGGACCCCTGGACCTGCTGGGGTTGGACCCCGGCACTGATGAAGGACATAGCAGAAGATTAGAATATATGGAAAAACATATCCTGGTCTTGGATAAGATGACTAAACACGACAACAATTACCTTACATTAACATATAGATTCAATGCAATTTTTGATATGTAAAATAAATTTTAAAATACTTTTAATATTTTATAGTGTTTTAGAAGAAAGTAGAGACGACAAAATATAACATGAAAAAACCCGGTCTCTGACAAAAAGCAAATAAAATTACAAAGGCGTTGGGGAAAAAAAATCAGGTTGGCAAAACAACTTATCCCAGCAAGATAGAATAGAAAAGTAACGTCTAACTTTTCATATAACCATATAAATGTAATGCATTTTCACACATTAGTTGGAAAAACAGTTATGTTAGGTTTACCATCAAAGAAAGACTACTCTGTGGCTTAAAAGGTCACCCAAGACACTGACCCACTCTCCAAATTAAAATGGCATAATAAAAGAAACCAGAAACATCAACCTTATATAGTCTTGGAAGAGGAAACACTGTAAGTTCATCCTAAGGGAGGTAATAATAAAGATAGCTCAATAGCATTTATTGAGAACTTGTTGATTTGGGTATAAATAATGTAGATGATGGATCACAAATTTGCCCATCTCTATTGTTCATATATGAAATAAGTATAGAATGGAGAAAGGCAGAATCTCAGTTCCCCAGATACCCTGTAGGCAGCTGGGCACAGGGTAATTTAGGCAGCTTGCTATGGAATTTGATCTGTTCAGAGGAGGACATGAAAATGGAAGAAGTTAAGAGCTAGGCCCAGGGAGCAGCTAAGGTCTCATGTCTGCCACAAGTTACTCACTGCTGTGGAAAAAGCAGGTGCTAGGGAATGTAATGTTTAGCATCTCTAGACCCAATTTTCCTGGAAGGTTTCAGTCTCCTAGCCATGCATACTGTGAGGGGTGGGGAAGGGGTGAATTCAAAATTAAAATTGTAGTCTATTACTGGATGAAGCAAAATTAATTCTGGGTAAGCCAACAATAATTATCCATGATGCAAAAGAATGATAAATTTGAGTAAGTAAATATTAACAAGTTTTATATAGAAAAATATAAAGTTGAAACAAAAATGACAAATAGAGAATTATAAATTTCAAAATATATGGCTGATGAATAAGTAATCTCCTGACTATATAAAGAGCTCCTTCAAATCAATAAAATAAATCTGTCCCTCTTCTGCTGAAGCTCCCTAATCAGCCCCCATCTCAGAGTCAAAATCAAAGTCCTTACAATAAGTAAGCTACAAGAAAGCCCTACATGATCTGTCATCTGCCCCCATTCATCTCCTACTGTTCATCACCACTTACTCATTATGCTCCAGCCACACTGGTCTCTTCATCCTTTTCCAACAGCTCCTACCTCAGGTTCTTGCTGTTCCTGTACTATAATGCTTGTCTCCCAGCTTTATGTGGTGGCTTACTCCTACACTTCTTTAAGTCTTTACTCAAATGTCACCTTTTTGGTAAATCCTCCCCTATCCACTCTATTTAAAATTATGTCCCTCCAATTCTACATTCACAACTTTTCTTACCTGCTCTATGTCTTTCTATGGCTCTTATAACTCATCAGACAATGTGTTGCTAATTCTTTGTTTATTGTTTCCTCCCACTAGATATTACTGCTGTGTCCTCAGTGTCTAGAACAGTGCTTGGCATGCAATAGGAACTCAAAAAATACTTATCAAATGGAAAGATATAAACAGGCAGTCCACAGAAAAGGAAAGGCAAGTGAATTTTAAATTTAAATATGTATGTAAAACTATTTTGTTGTTTCTAATAGTGCCATGGATTTCCACTGGGAAGATGTGCTAGCATTTATTTATCTGGTTCCCTATTGATGAATATTTATGTTGTTTCCTATAGTATTCTATTACAAATACTGCTGCATTCATGGAGAAAAAATAATCATTTTGATAATGGTGTTGGAACAATTGGATATTCAAATGCCAAATAACTGAACCTTTACTACTAACTCACAGCAATGAGAAATTTGCTGAAAATGGATTACAGACATAAATATCAAACCTACAACTGTAAGACTTCTACAAGAATACATAGGGGGATATCTTTGTGACCTTGGCTTAGGCAAAGATTATTTTAGATATGACACCAAAAGTATAAGCCATGAAAGAACCAAATGATAAACTGGACTACATAAAAATTTCATCTCTTCAAAGGACATTATTAAAAGAATGAAAAGACAGGCCACATTAAATATTTGTAAAGCACATTTCTGACAAAAGACTTCTATCCAGAATATATAAAGAACTCTCAAAAGTGTATAGTAATAAAACAGCCTTCTCCAGGCAACCTAATATCTTAAGGGGCTGTGGCTTATGTTATCCCAGAGACCTGTTGCAAACAGTCATGCCATTCATGTATACAACAGATATTTGTTGAATATATATACTCTGGGACAGACTTTATTCAGGCACTAGGGACATAGCAGTAGGCAAAACAATTATGGAGCACTCATTCTTATAAGAGGAGATGGGCAAAAATAAATTAACAGATTTATATATCATTGTCATCTACATAGATTTAAGTTGCCCAGACTCATGTCTTTAACATTTTCCATGGCCACTGTAAAGAGA
Source organism: Myotis daubentonii (assembly GCF_963259705.1). Lineage (NCBI taxonomy): Eukaryota > Metazoa > Chordata > Mammalia > Chiroptera > Vespertilionidae > Myotis > Myotis daubentonii. The sequence continues at coordinate 15,034,309 of NC_081861.1, forward strand.
TAGGAGCCTTTGAACTTTGTAGATACCCATGGGCATATGAAGTAAATCTTTTTTCCATCCTCACTTATCAGAGGTATTGGATAATACCCAACCCTCGCCCTCGAGTCTTGTCCTCAGAACCACTGACTGTTAAGCAAAGAAAAATATTAAGCACCTTGAATTTAGGGAACAACATGTGAGTCTACTTTAGCACATTCAGAAATCATATGTGTAAAGTGGTCTACAGACATCCATATTTTGCCAGATTTCTTCCACATAGCACAATCAAGGATGAATAGCAGGTCACAGCAGTTGGGGTTTAAATCCTTAATTTGGAACTCTTTAATGTAGCCTCACATGTTTTTGATATTGGTCAGTACCATATTCTACTAGACCACTGTTAAAGAGATCAAGGTCCATTCAGTTCAGTACTCTTTTACTCACCTTGAGCCCAACCTATGTGTCATTCATGGAAGCAGAAACATCTATTATTTGTCCTACCATTTATCAGAAGCCAGGAGATCCTCAAGGGAAATATGTTACCCCAAAGGAAAATAAATAATAATGGCCTCTGTTTTTTCTGTAGGCATTGGCACATGTTACTTGGATAGGAAAACCACTTGGGTATTTAAAGTCTATGGTTCAAACAGCACCCAGCTAGCACTTTTTATTTTTTATTTATTTTTATTTTCTAAAAATTTCTTTATTGATTAAGGTATTACATATGTGTCCTTATCCCCCCATTGCTCCTCACCCCCCACTCATGCCCTTACCACCCTGTTGTCTGTGTCCATTGGTTAGGCTTATATGCATGCATACAAGTCCTTTGGTTGATCTCTCCCCCTTACCCCCAACCTCCCCTACCTTCCCTCTGAGGTTTGACGGTCTGATCAATGCTTCTCTGTCTCTGGATCTGTTTTTGTTCATCAGTTTATGTTGTTCATTATATTCCATAAATGAGTGAGACCATGTGATATTTATCTTTCTCTGACTGGCTTATTTCACTTAGCATAATGCTCTCCAGTTCCATCCATGCTGTTGCAAATGGTAAGAATTCCTTCTTTTTTACTGCAGCATAGTGTTCCATTGTGTAGATGTACCACAGTTTTTTAATCCACTTATCTGCTGATGAGCACTTAGGCTGTTTCCAAATCTTAGCTATGGTGACTTGTGCCAATATGAACATAGGGGTGTACATATCCTTTCTGATTGGTGTTTCTAGTTTCTTGGGATATATTCCTAGAAGTGTGACCACTGGGTCAAATGGAAGTTCCATTTTTAGTTTTTTGAGGAAACTCCATACTGTTCTCCACAGTGGCTGCACCAGTCTGCATTCCCACCAGTAGTGCATGAGGGTTCCTTTTTATCTGTATCCTCTCCAGCACTTGTTGTTTGTTGATTTGCTGATGATAGCCATTCTGACAGGTGTGAGATGGTACCGCGTTGTCGTTTTGATTTGCGTCTCTCAGATAATTAGTGACTGAACATGTTTTAATATATCTCTTGGCTTTCCTTCTGTCTTCTTTTGAAAAGTATCTATTTAGGTCCATTGCCCATTTTTTGATTGGGTTATTTATCTTCCTTTTGTTAAGTTGTATGAGTTCCCTGTAAATGATGGAGATTTAACACTTATCGGTGATAACATTGGCAAATATGTTTTCACATGCAGTGGGCATTCTTGTTGTTTTGTTGATGGTTTCTTTTGCTGTGCAGAAGCTTTTTATTTTGATGTAGTCCCATTTGTTTATTTTCTCTTTAGTTCCCATTGCCTAGAGACCGTGGTCGGCAAACTGTGGCTCTTTGAACCCTTGAGTGTGGCTCTTCCTAAGCCTTAGGAGTACCCTAATTAAGTTAATAACAATGTACCTACCTATATAAAGTTTTAAAAATTTGGCTCTTAAAAGAAATTTCAATCGTTGTACTGTTGATATTTGGCTCTGTTGACTAATGAGTTTGCCGACCACTTCCGACCACTGAGCAGTATTAGTGAAGAAATTGCTTTGGCGTATATCTGAGATTTTGCTGCCAGCTAGCATTTTTAAAAAGTTATCATAAGCTCTCCTTGGGGCTTATGCATGCCTCCTGAATCTGGGTATCCAATAACGGGGTATCCTCTTTCCTGTTGACTTCCACTGCCTCCTTGGGAAATACCAATCTAATGGACACACAGAAGTTATATGAGAAGATTCCACACTTAAAATAAGCCACATGGGTCCAACCCATATAATCTCTGCAAGGAAGTTTTCTTATCCCAGAGAGGACTGGGAGTGGAGATGCAATCAGAAGATAGTGGAGTTCCTTGGTAGTCAACGAATACTTACCCCTCCATATGGTCTGGAAATCTGTATGATATATAGGGCCACTTCATTGGGTTTGTGCAACTGTCTGTGTATGTCACTCTCTCATTGGATTGGTATATCTCTGTGTTTCAAGGGAGCTACCTAGTATTTAAATAGCATCTTCTCTTAGCACTTTCATCCCGTTATTCTTTTTTTTTATTTATAGTATGTCTTACCACCTGACATATTGTTTATTCATTTATGTATAAATATCTCTCCTCACTAGGAGCTCAACTCCTTAGAAGCAGGGACTTTTATTTGCTCACTGATGTCCTTCCACTACTTAGTATAGTGCCTGGCATATAGTAAGTGTGCAGTAAATATCCTAGAAGGAAGAAAGGATGGAGAGAGAGAGAGAGAGAGAGAGAGAGAGAGAGAGAGAGAGAGAATGAATGAGAATGATGAAGGCAAAGAGAGAAGGATGGAGGGATTCTTTTAACTAAGACGTATTGCTGCTGTACTATGCAGATGAGGAAAACTATGTGTCATATCCTAAAAGAGAACATCACTATTTCTTGACATTATTGTAAATGACTCCCCAGTTGATATAAAGGCAAGAATGCCCAACTTTCTAGAAAACTATGACTTTCCCATGCTGCATTTCTTCCCTATTACATCTCTAATTTTGTGAGTTGGGACTACCACCACCGAGAGCTCTCAAAAGATGTTGACTGACTAGCTAAATTATGCTATTAATGTGGCTTAATTAATACTAATGACTTATCATGAGAATTACAGATATGTACCCATGTCTAGGAACTGTCAGTGACAATATAATGAAGGTATCAGTTTTCACAGAACATGAGCAAATAAACTCCTAAGGGTAATTGGAAATAGTTACCTTCTCCCCATCAAAAAATGCCCCTTGAAATATATTGGCACATGCTTGCGCTTCTTGAATTTATAGTATTATCAGGTTTGAACTGTGCATGGTAATATTAAAATCCCACATTCCACACTACCACACAGTTCTCAGAAAGAGGATAACAAGAAGGATGTGGATGGCTGGTCTCCCGGAAGGTCTTACACACAATTAACACAGGTGGCAAAAGTGCCTGTGTTCAGGAATGTTTTGAGCAGTGCTGTGAAACAGTTGGTGGTGTGACAAGGCATCCTGGTTAACATATATCCAGGCAGATGAATGTATAAATTAGCATCTTGGGTTTAATTTCATCCTGCAAATAATTAACATGTCCTTATTTTGGACACAAATGCGTCTTCAGTTAAAATAAATGTATTTAATCAGTAGAGACATTTAGTTCTGAAGTGGGAAGTGATTGTGCTAATGGAATAAATGGTTGTATAAACATTTTATATTCCAAACCTGAGTTAAATGCATCTCCTTCAAGTCATACATACTGGAGGTGGATCTTAAGTTGGGAGAACTCATTACTATCAGGCTTCATGGCACATGCCTTGTGTCATGTTGCAGTCCAGGATTGCCCAATTGTTTCGGCTTGTGTGTTCTGGGCCAGTGAAGTTGGCCTGGCCTGGCTTGAGTGTTGAGTCATTTCATGAGGTCAATGTCACATTTCTTCCTCCAAAGCTGACCTCTCTTTCCAACTGCCTGCTAGGTATTTGTCTCAGCTGGTTGCTGAAACCTCCAGTTCAAACTGGTCAAAGACAGGCCTCTGACTCCTATTGTCCAAGCTCCTCTAACCACACAAATACCCCTTTGCAGCTCTCCTGTTCATCATTTCTGTTTCTTGACTGTTTATAAAGCTTGAGTCATTTCTGACAGGACTCTTGCCTCCCACAGTCAAGTCTTCCTTCAAATCAAGCCCATCTTGGGGAACAGGGGAGGGAGTAGGTTGGGAGGAAAAAAAATCAAGCCCATCTTCCACAATTCCCCATCATCTCCTTGACATAAATATAAATTCTCTTATATCATACAATATGCCAAACACATGCATACAGAGGTACCTATACAGGGATCGACAAAAGTAAGTTTACAATTGTGAATATGTGAAACAGTTCATTCTTGTATTTTTTATTAATTATTGTATTATTTATTTGTATTAGAACTGTAAATATACTTTTGCTCACCTCTGTATAGCTATTCACAATACACTCACAAACACATTGCTACACTAATTTGCATAAATTTAAAAATATAGGGACCCCCTGGACAATATATTCACTCATGCACAAATGTAAATATACAAAATATCAAAGCATTCACATAAACACTTATATATACCTTCTTCAAGCATATGTTTACACAAATGTACATATACATTCTCCTTACCTATATAAATACCTCTATGTAAACCCTTGAGGCATATATTCACTTGCATTCATCCATACACACAAAGACACTTATATATACATACCCTTCATTAATATAGTCACACACATACTTCAAACACTCATATTCATATACATTTATTGTCACTTACATTCATAACACACATAAACCGTACATGTTCCTTGAAATACACTAAAAGAAATAGATAAAGAGTCCACCTCACAAACACAGACACATGCATATAGATCCTCTCACCCATGCCCATACACAGACATACATGTACATGTATGCCCATCAACCATGCATTCATATTAATAACTTCACATATATGCTCACATATACACACACATATATAACATATTCACCCATATACCACACAAATGTAAATATACATCTTTGCTCATAAACATACTCACACATTTGCACTCTATAAACACCACTTACTTATGGAGTTACAGGAAAACATACACATCTGCCATACAAGCATGCATATGTACTTATACGAAGCTTTCACTCTATATACTCATATATACACACAATTACACACATATTCATTCCTCAATCCTCTCTCTCTCTCTCTCTTTCTCTCTCTCTCTGTCTCTCTCTCTCACAGACATATACCTATACACCTCCTCACCCATACACTCATATACATATCTATACTGATAAAAGGGTAAGATGCTAATTAGAGCAGGAGACCTTCTGGGAGACCAGCCAGGGAGGGCAATTGGGGGCCATGAGGCCAGCAGGAGAGGGCAGTTGGGGGCCATGAGGCTGACATGGGAAGGCAGTTTGGGACCATGAGGGAAGCAAGGGAGGGCAGTTGGGGGCCATGAGGCCAGCCAGAGAGGGCTGTTGGGGGCAATCAGGCCAGCAGGGGGGCAGTTGGGGGCAAGAAGGCCATCGGGGAGGGGAAGTTGGGGATAGAAGGCCAGCATGCAGAGTGGTTAGGGGCAATCGGGCAGGCAGGCAAGTGAGTGGTTAGGAACCAGTGGTCCTGGATTGTGAGAGGGATGTCTGACTGCTGGTTGTGGGATTGGACCTAAACCAGCAGTCAGACATCCCCCGAGGGGTCCCAGATTGGAAAGGGTGCAGACCGGGCTGAAGGATAACCCCCCCCCACTGTGCATGAATTTTGTGCACCAGGCCACTAGTCTACACTAATAAAAGACAAAGATGCTAATTGACCATACCTTCGCTACACCCTAAGACACACCCACCAGCCAATCAGAGTGACTGTATGCAAATTAACCCAACCAAGATAGAGGCCGGCAGCCATGGAGCTGGAGCAAGCACGAGGCTTGGTTGCCCGGATGATGGAGGAAGCCAAGCTTCCCCCCTGCCCTGAGCCAGCTGTGGCCTCTGCTCATGGCAATAAAGTTTCAATTTATAGAAGACAAATAAATCCCAGATACCTGCTTCCAGCCAGCCTCCACTTGGGTGGCTGGGGGTTGTGGCCAGACTGCAAACAGCCATCAGCCACTCACCCGGGCTGGCCAGGCACTCCTATATAATAAAAGGGTAATATGCAAATTGACCCAAACAGAAGAACGACTGGGAATGATTGGTCACTATGACACACATTGATCACCAGGGGGCAGATGCTCAATACAGGAGTTGCCCCACAAGGGGACTCTGCTCAGCCACAAACCAGGCTGACTGCTGCCAGTACAGCTGTTGTGGTGGTGGGAGCCTCTCCCGCCTCCTCAGCAGTGCTAAGGATGTCCGACTGCCACTTAGGCCCAATACCCCTGGAAGCGGGCCTAAGCCAGCAGGTGGTCATACCCCGAGGGGTCCTAGACTGGGAGAGGGCACAGGCCGGGTTGAGGGACACCCCCACCCCCGAGTGTACAAATTTTTGTGACCTGGCCTCTAGTCCTATATTATAATAAAAGCCTAATATGCTAACTGTCCAGTCATCTGGTTGGCCGCTCAACCAATCAAAGCATAAATATGCTAATGATATGTTAAGGCAGCTCAATCGCTCACTATGACATGTAATGACCATCAGGGGGCAGACAGTTGACTGGTTGACCAGTTGCTATGACATGCACTGGTCACCAGGGGGCAGATGCTCTCACCAATAGGTTAGCTTGCTGCTGGGGTCTGGCCGATTGGGACTGAGTGAGACAACCTCACCAGCTGGCCAACCTCCTGTGTCCATCCCTGGCCCTGATCATGCACCAGTGGGGTCCCTTGGCCTGGTCTGCACCCTCTCACAATCCAGGACCTCTTGGGGGATATTGGAGAGCTGGCCCAATATCACAGGCCAATACAAATTTGTGCACTGGTCCTCTAGTATATCCATAAACAAGCATTCACCTATAAACTCACATAAATGTACATATACAGTTCTCCACTCATATATTTATAAGCAATGTGCCTATACTACTTCCACCACATAATCACCTCAAGCACAAATACATTATTCCTCCCCAAAACTCTCAAACACACAATGCACATACACTATCTTAGTCATGAACTCAAACACACACATACAATTTAATATCTTAGCCATATATACTCAAATGCTCATATAAAACTTACAACCATACACTCAAACACAAAAAGATTCATATATACATGAATATATGAAATATATATGTGCCTCAGTCATACATTAACACACCCATACATAAATGCTTCCCTTCCTTATACACTCAAGCACACACAGAAGCACACACACACACATCTCTAACTCATACTCTTGTATACACACAAACTTCTCTGTTATATGTGCATACATATGCCACCATCCATGCACTCAAGTGTGCGCACACGCACGTATATACAGAAGAGTGTATTTTCTTCATCTTACACTCACACACATATTCATATATACCTCATGTATTCATATATTCATATATACATTATTTATATACACACACATAGGGACACATATTGCCTCATACCTACACTGACAGAGAGGTACATATATCCTAATTTCATATATATATATATATATATATATATATATATATATATATATATACATATATATATATATATATATATATATATATATATATATATATATATATATTAGAGGCCCGGTGCACAAAAATTTGTGCACTCGGGGGGAAGAGGGGGTCCCTCAGCCTGGCCTGTGCCCTCTCACAGTCTGGGACGCCTCGGGAGATAACGCCCTGCTGGCTTAGGCCTGCTCCCGGGTGGCAGAGGGCAGGCCCAATAATTAGGTGCAGCCCCTGGTCGGGCTCAGAGCAGGGCCAATTGGGGAGTTGGGGCGCTGCCCCTGTTATGCACAGAGCAGAGCAGATTGGGAGTTTGGGATGCCAGCCTCAGTCACGCTCAGGGTAGGGCCGATTGGGGGGTTGGGGCACCGCTCCCTGTCACACTCAAGGCAGGGTCGATGGGGAGGTTGCGGTGCCACCCCCTGCCATGCACAGAGCAGGGCCAATCCGGGGATTGGGGCACTGCCCCCTGTCATGCACAGAGCAGGGCCCATCAGGGGGGTTGGGGAGCTCCCCCCTGTCACACACAGAGCTGGGCCCATCAGGGGGGTTGGAGAGCTTCCCCCTGTCATGCACAGAGCAGGGTCCATCAGGGGGTTGGGGAGCTCCCCCGTATCAGGCACAGAGCAGGGCTGATCAGGAGGTTGGGGCGCCTTCCCCTGTCACAAACAGAGCAGGGCGGATAGGGAGGTTGTGGCCCTGCCCCCTGTCACACACAGAGCTGCAGGGTGATCAGGGGGTTTGGGCGCTGCCCCCTGTCACGCTGATCCCGGTGCTGGGAGGCCTCGAGGCTCCACTGATCCCGGTGCTGGGGGGCATATTACCCTTTTACTATATAGGATAGAGGCCTGGTGCATGGGTGGGGCCGCCTGGTTTGCCCTGAAGGGTGTCCTGGATCAGGATGGGGGTCTCCACTGGGGTGCCTGGCCAGCCTGGGTGAGGGGATGATGGCTGTTTGCAGCTGGTCACACACCCTTCAGGGTGGGGGTCCCCACTGGGGTGCCTGGCCAGTCTGGGTGAGGGGATGATGGCTGTTTGCAGCTGGTCACACACCCTTCAGGGTGGGGGTCCCCACTGGGGTGCCTGGCCAGTCTGGGTGAGGGGCTGAGGGCTGAAGCTCCCAACTGCTCCTTTTTTTCTTTTTTTTTTTTTTATTCTGGGCCAGCTTTAGCTCTGGCTCCAGCTCTGAGGCCTCTGCTCCTGAAAGCAGGTATGTGGTTTGTTTGGGTTCTATATTTCGAAACAATGTATAACTCCAGCTCTGAGATCCCGGATTGCTGAAAGCAGGTTTCTGGGGTTTTGTTTAGCTTCTATATTTGTTACAATGTTTCAAACTGCAGGCTCAGAGGCCGGCAAGGCAGGCGGGGAATGTTGGTTTCTTCCGTCACTGAAGCAAGCAAGCCTCATGTTTGTTTCAAGCTGCCTGGCTGCCAGCCGCCATCTTGGCTGGCAGTTAATTTGCATATCGCCCTGAATAGCCAATGGGATGGGTAGCGGTTGTATGCTAATTACCATGTTTCTCTTTTATTAGATAGGATATATATATATATATATCCCACGTTCAAAGGCTGTTAAATCATGTTGTTTACCCATATCTTCAGGAAAAAATCATTTCTACTGTCGTGGTAAACAACCTGCTTCCCTATTTATAATGGTCTGGCCCTCTAGAAACTTCAGCGTGAAATTATAGCTAATTTGTCTACAAACATTAGGTGGTCAAAATAATCTGGCTACTCAGTATATATATATATATATATATATATATATATATATATATATATATATATATTTAAATTCTTTATTGTTTAAAGTATTACATAAGTCTTCCTTTCCCCGATTGACCTCTCTCCTGCTGTACCCACCCCCCAACACATGCCCTCACCCCTCTACTGTCTGTATCCATTGGTTATGATCATATGCATGCATACAAGTCCTTTGGTTTATCTCTTGCCCCATCCTCCCCTGCCTTCCCTCTTAGGTTGGACGGTCTGTTTGATGCTTCTATGACTCTAGCTCTATTTTTGTTAATCAGTTTATGTTGTCCATTATATTCCACAATGAGTGAGATCATGTGATATTTATCTTTCTCTGACTGGCTTATTTCACTTAGCATAATGCTCTTCATGTCCATCCATGCTGTTGCAAATGGTAAAAGTTCCTTCTTTTTTATAGCAGCATAGTATTCCATTGTGTAAATGTACCACATTTTTTTATTCACTTATCTGCTGATGGGCACTTGAGCTGTTTTCAAATCTTAGCTATTGTAAATTGTGCTGCTATGAAAATAGGGGTGCATATATTCTTTCTGATTGGTGTTTCTGATTTCTTGGGATATATTCCTAGAAGTGGGATTACTAAGTCAAATGGGAGTTCCATTTTTAATTTTTGAGGAAACTCCATACTGTTTTTTCCACAGTGGCTGCACCAGTCTGCATTCCCACCAGCAGTTCAAGAGGGTTCCTTTTTCTCTGCACCTTTTCCAGCACTTGTAATTTGTTGATTTGTTGATGATAGCCATTCTAACACGTGTGAGATGGTACCTCATTGTCGTTTTGATTTGGATCTCTCAGATGATTAGTGACTTTGAGCATGTTTTCACATGTCACTCAGCCTTCTGTATGTTCTCTTTGGTAAAGTGTCCATTTAGGACCTTTGCCCATTTTTTTATTGGATTGTTTATCTTCCTTTTGATAAGTTGTATGAGTTCCCTGTAAATTTTGGAGATTAAATCTTTATTGGAGGTAACATTGGAAAAATCTCCAGGGGGATTTCTTGTTGTCTGGTTGATTTTTTTTTTCCTGTGCAGAAGCTTTTTTATTTTGATATAGTCCCATTTGTTTATTTTGTCCTTAGTTTCCATTGTCCTAAGAGCAGTATTCGTAAAGATATTGCTACAATATGTCTGATATTTTGCTGTCTATGGATTCTTCTAAAATTTTTATAGTTTCCCATCTTAAGTTTAAGTCCTTTATCCGTTTTGAGTTTATTTTTGTGTATAGTGTAAGTTCATGATCTAGTTACATTTTTTGCATGTATCTGTCCAATTTTCCCAACACCATTTATTGAAGAGACTATCTTGACTCCATTTTATGCTCCTGCCTCCTTTGTTAAATATTAATTGAGCATAATGCCTTGGGTCGATTTCTGGGTTCTCTGTTCTCTTCCATTGGTCTGTATGTATATTCTTGTGCCAGTACCAGGCAGTTTTGAGAACAGTGGATTTGTAATATAGCTTGATATCTGGTATTGGGATACCTCCAACTTTGTTATTTCTTCTCAAGATTGCTTCAACTATTCTTGCACTATTTTTATTCCATATAAATTTTTGGAGAATTTGTTCTAGGTCTGTGAAATATGCTGTTGGTATTTTAATGGAGATTGCCTTGAATCTATTGATAGCTTTAGGTAGTATGGACATTTTGATGATGTTGATTCTACCAATCCATGAACATGGTATATTCTTCCATTTGTTTGTGTCTTCCTCTATCTCTTTTTTCAATGTCCTATAGTTTTCCAAGTACAGGTCTTTTACCCCCTTAGTTAAATTTATCCCTAGGTATCTTAACTTTTTGGTGAAACGGTAAATGGGATTATTTTTGTTTTTCTTTCTCTGAATTCATTATGGGTGTCTAAAAAAGCCATATATTTCTGGGTGTTAATTTTGTACCCTGCTGCATTGCCAAATTCATTTGTTAAGTCTATGAATTTTTGATGGAGTCTTTAGGGTTTTCTATGTACAATATCATGTCATCTGTGAATAATGGCAGTTCTTTTTTTGCAATTTGGGTGCCTTTTATTTCTTCTTCTTGTCTGATTGCTATGGCTAGCACTTCCAGTACTATGTCAAACAGGAGTGGTGAGAATGAGCATCCCTGTCTTGTTCCTGTTCTTAAGGGAAATGGTTTTAGTTTTTTCCCATTGAGTATGATGTTGGCAGTAGGTTTGCCATATAAGGCTTTTATTATGTTGAGGTATGATCCCTCTACACCCACTTTGCTGACAATTTTTGTGAGGGAAGGGTGTTAGATTTTTCCAATGTTTTTTCTGCATTTATTTATATGATTATGTAATTTTTGTCTCTCAATTTGGTTATGTGATGTATAACATTTATTGATTTGTGGATATTGTACCAGACTTGCATCCCTGGAATAAATCCCATTGGACATGGTGTATGATCTTTCTAATGTAATCCTGGATCTGATTTGCTAGAATTTTGTTGAGGATTTTGGCATCTCTGTTTATCAGGGATATTGGCCTGTAATTCTGTTTCTTTGTAGGGTCTTTATCTGGTTTTGGGATTAGGGTAATGCTACCTTCATAGAAAGAGCTTGGAAGTATACCTTCCTCTTGAATTTTTTGCAATAATCTGAGAAGAATAGGTTTTAATTTTTCTTTGAATGCTTGGTAAAACTCCCCTGTGAAGATGTCCAGTCCAGGGCTTTTATTTGCTGGAAGTTATTTGATTACTGTTTCTATTTCAGTAGTTATCAGACTACTCAGTTTTTTTATTATTCATGATTGAATTTTAGAAACTTGTAATTTTGTAGGAATATGTCCATTTCGTCTAGGTTGTCCAGGTTGTTGGAATAGAGTTGTTCATAGCATTTTTTCATAATCCTTTGTATTTCCATGGGGTCGGTTGTTACTTCACCTCTTGTTTTTTTTTGGGTCCTCTTTAATTCTTGGTGAGCCTGCCTAGAGGTTCATCAATCTTGTTTATTCTTTCAAAGAACCAGCTCTTGGTTTTATTGAATTTTTGTATTGCTTTTTGGTCTCTACATCATTTATTTCTGCTCTTATTTTTATTATTTCCTTCCTTCTACTTACTCTGGAGTTTTCTTGTTGTTCTCTTTCTAATTCTTTAAGTTGCAAGGTTAGATAATTTATTACCATATTTTCTTGTTTTTTGAGGTCAGCGTGCAGAGCTATGAAATTCCCTCTCAGAACTGCTTTCACTGTGTCCCATACATTTTGGATTGTTGTGTGTTTCATTGTCATTTGTTGCCCTGATGCTTTTTATTTCTTCTTTGATCTCTCTGGTAACCCAATCATTATTTAATAGCATGGTTTTTAGCCCCCATGTGTTTGAATTTTAAAAATTTTTTTTGTAGTTGATTTCTAATTTTATGCCATTTTGATCTGAGAAAATTATTGATATTATTTCAATCTTCTTGAATTTGAAGACTTTGCCTGTGTCCTAATTTTTGGTCTATCTTTGAAAATGTCCCATGTACACTTGAGAAGAATGTATATTCTGTAGCTTTGGAGTACAATGTTCTGAAGATGTCAATTAGTTCTATCTGATCTAGTGAGTCATTTAAGATTGCTGTGTCTTTGCTGATTTTTTGTCTAGAGGATTTATCCAGTGATGTCATTGGGGTGTTAAAGTCCCCTACTATGATTTTATTGCTGTAAGTCTCTCCCTTTTATCTTCTAAAAGTTTTTTTTTATGTATTTGGGTTCTCTTGTATTGGGTGCATGTATGTTTACAAGGGTTACATCCTCTTGGTGAATTGCTCCCTTTAGTATTCTGAAGTGGCCTTTCATATCTCTTGTTATGGCCATCACATTAAGGTCTATTTTGTCAGGTATAAGTATTGCTACCTCAGCTTTTTTTCTCATTTCCATTTGCCTGAAAAATTTTTTTACATCCCTTCACTATGTGTGAGTCCTTTGTTCTGAGGTGGGTCTCTTTTAGACAGGAAATATATGGGTTATGTTTTCTTATCCATTCAGCTACCCTATGTCTTTTGATTGGAGCATTTAATCCATTTACCTTTAAAGTTATTATTGATAAGTACTTGTTTGTTGTCATTTTTATTCTTTATGCCTGTGTTCCTTCTTCCCTTTCTATTTCTTTTTTTTACAGTAGTCCCTTTAGCATTTCTTTCATTGCTGGCTTGGTGGTAATAAACTACCTTAGTCCATTTTTGTCTCTGAAGCTCCTGATTTCACCTTCAATTTTGAATGATAACCTTGTGGGGCATAGTATTTTTGGATTCAGTCACTTATTTTGTATCATTTTGTATATTCCATTCCATTCCCTTATCACCTGATGTGTTTCTGTTGATAAATCAATTGATAGTCTAATGGGAGTTCCCTTGTAGGTAACTTTCTGTCTCTCTCTGGCAGCCTTTAAGATTCTTACTTTGTCTTTGATTTTTGCCAATTTAATTATGATATGCCTTGGTGTCAGTATTTTTGGGTTCATCTTATTTGGGACTCTGTGCCCTTCTTGGACTTGTGTGGCTTTTTCTTCCCAGTGCCAGGGAAGTTTTATGTCATTATTTCTTCAAATAGTTTTTCTATTCCTTGTTCTGCTTCCTCTCCTTCTGGTACCCCTATTATGTGGATGTTGCTTTGCTTTGTGTTGTCCCATGTTCCCTTAGGTTCTCCTTCTGCTTTTAAAGTTTTCTTTCCAGTTGTTGCTGTGCTTGGGTAGTTTTTTTCTAACTTGTCTTCTAACTCACTGATGTGGTCCTAAGCTTCTAGGCTACAGTTGAAACTTTCCATTGATTTCTTTATTGCAGCTATGTAATTCTTCATTTCATCTTGATTCTTCTTCATTTCCTCTTGATTCTTACATATGTTAAATTTGTCTTCCATCCTTTTTAGTGTCCTTATAACCATTGCTCTGAATTCTTTCTCTGACAAATTGCTCGCCTCCATTTCATTTATTTCCTTTTCTGGTGATTCCTCTTTTTCGTTCGAATGAGTGTTGTTTCCTTGTCTCCCCACTTTTGCTTTTCCTTTGTGATTGTTTCTATGTATTAGATCAAACTGCTATGCCACCTAGATTTTTTGAGTTTGTCTTATATAGTAGATGTTTTTTGGGACCCAGTGGTGCAGTCTCTCAGGTCTTCTGGGCTCGATAATCTAGGGATGCCACCTACCTGGGACATTTGTGTTCTCTTGGTGTAGTTGAGTCTTGAGTGTGATTGTACCATTCATGGATGGAGTCTCCTCTCAGGATGTCTTGTTAAGGGGCTTGCTCTCTACCATTTTAACTTAACAGTACATAATGCAATTCAACAAGACATGACACAAAGGGAACAAAACATGAATGTACTCATGACAGCAATAACCCCAATATAAATGACCACCAAAGAAAAGAGAATTAGGAGAGAGAAAAGAAAGTAAAAATTATATCTAGAAAAGAAAAAATAAAGGTAATAGAGGGAAGAAAAAGAAGAAAAAGGAAGAAAAAATATATGGGGAGAAATCACCACAGAACAAATAGATAAATGAAAAAATGCAAATAACAAACAAATGCAAGTAAAATGCAAATAAAAATGCAAATGCAAATAAAAAAAATGGGGGGAGAATCTATAGAGGCAGAGCTTATATACAGATAGTACAGTTAAGGAATTGAATGAATAGAGGTAGGACCTTTATTTAGTATAGAGGAGGTAGGAAGAAAATGAGTCCATAAAAAAAAAATACTAAGATTAAATAAAATAACAATAAAAAGTAAAAACAGAATGAAGGAAAAAGAATGCAAAACAATTCAAAAACAAAGAACATAAAGAAAAAAATAAATAAAAGATAAAAAATAAAATAAAGTAAAATGAAATAAAAAAGTGAAGTGTTGCTTGTTTCAGCAAACTTTTAATGCCCTGTGGGTGCCAGTTTAAGATCCCACTTTTCTGTTCTGTCTGCCACTTTTCAGCTTCATGTTAGGTAGTCAGCACTGTGTTGATGTCCCCAGTGATCCGCCACTCCTCTGTTTGTGTCTATCTCTACAGCCTTGACTGCAAGCAGGTGGGATACATCTCCCTACTTAGGCTGTCTACCTGCTGTAAATCTTAATTTCACAAGAGGCTGTTTCTGACAAGGGTATAGGTAGGGAGGATGCTGTATTGCTTTCTGGGACTGATCAGCCTCTCTTCAACCCAGTCACTGGGGGCTCTCAGGAGCTATTCAGATTTTTTGTGTCTTTTGTACCACTTAGGGGCTCAGGGTGTAGTCTGGGTGTGGCTGTATTAGCTGCCTTGAGGCTGCTGGGAGGCACCAACTCTTAAGGAGAAAAATGGCTGCTTAGATCTGGAGAGTCAGGAATGTCCCAGTGCCGGCCTCCTGGTCACCTCTCCTTGACCAACTCTCCTTCACAATCTCTCCCCCAACTCCAAAAGTCTGCACCTCCACCTGCACCTCAACCACAGGTGAGTGTTTGTATTTGAAAGGTCCTATGAACTGGGTTTATTGAATAAAAACAGTGACCAAACAGAGGCAAAACAACCATGTGACTGCTAGTTTCTCTCCCCCTGGCACCACGTGGCTCAGGTAGTTCTTCAGACCGCCTCTCTGGGCTCAGCCTCTTGTGGCCGTAGACTTATATCTAGAATCCCCTACCATTAGCAGCCTGTTTACTTCCTTTCCACATTCGTATGTTATGTCTGTCCCAAAGGGACACAGACTTGGTGCCATGCAGCTTCCTTCTGACCTTCTTGGCTCAGTGGTTTTGTGATTCTCTCCAGCCCAGATCCCCAATCCTGCCATTCTATAGGCATCCTCTGCCCTTCCCAGCTGCAAATTGTCTCACCAGCTGTGTCTACTTCACCAATACCGGGTAGATATTATTTGATTTAGATACTACTTCTATCTACTTCAAGATAAGGTTCAGGACACATCTGCCTATTTGGTCGCCATTTTTTCATCAGGCTCACCCATATTCTTTCTTTCTTTTTTTCTTTCTTTCTTTCTTTCTTTCTTTCTTTCTTTCTTTCTTTCTTTCTTTCTTTCTTTCTTTCTTTCTCTCTCTCTCTCTCTCTCTCTCTCTCTCTCTCTCTCTCTCTCTCTCATTCTTTTACCCATATATTCTTTTAAATATATATATATATATATATGTATATATATATATATATATATATATATATATATATATATATATAATTGATTTTTTACAGAGAAGAAGGGAGAGGGCATAGAAAGTTAGAAACATCGATGAGAGAGAAACATCGATGATCTGCCTCCTGAACACCCCCTCCTGGGGATGTTCCCGCAACCAAGGTACATGCCCTTGACCAGAATCAGACCTGGGACCCTTCAGTTCACAGGCCAACACTCTATCCACTGAGAAAAACTGGTTAGGGTTACCCATATATTGTTGAACACACAGACAGACATACCCTCACCCTTATCAACACACATACTATTACCCTAAACATACTATACATTTTCCTAAACTTTATGCTCACATAAACATGTATGTATAAACTACTCATCCATATAGTCACACATAGATACATAAAAATTAGTCACTCATATACTTACACTTATATATGTACCCTTCATCCATGTACTCTCACATATGAATATACAACCCATCACACATATATGCACAAATATATGTACTCTACTTGCCTCACATACCCTTAAACACATGTCTACACTAATAAAAGAGAAACATGCAAATTGGTGTCACTCTGCTACACCCACAAGCCACGCCCACCAGCCAATCAGGAGCAAGTATGCAATTTAACTAAACCAAGATGGCGGCAGCCAGGGAACTGGAGCCAGCAGGAGGCTTGGGTTACCCCCGGCAATGGAGGAAGACAAGCTTCCTGCCCGCCCTGGCCAGCCCTGGCCTCCACTCAAGGCTACAAAGTCTCAATTATAGAAGATAAATAAACCCCAGATACCTGCTTCCCTCCGCACAAGGAGGCGCTGAAAAACAAAAAAAGGAAGGGCTGGGAACTAGGGTTGCCAGGGGGGGCCATGGCCATTCTGAAAACAGCCATCAGCCCCTCACCCAGGCTGACCAGGCACCTCAGCGGGGACCCCCACCATGAAGGGGGTGTGGCTGAAAACAGCCCTCAGCCCCTCACCTAGGCTGGCCACACCCTCATGGGGTGAGGGTCCCCGCTGGGAGGCTTAGTCAGCCTGCAAACAGCCATCAGGCCCTCACCCAGGCTGGTCAGGCACCCCCAGCAGGGACCCTCACCCCATGGGGGCATGGCTGGCCTGCAAACCACTACAGGCCCCTATCCCAGGCTGCCCCACACCCCAAGGAACCCCCCACCCTGATCTGGGACACAACTCAGGCCAAACCAGCTGGCCCCCACCCATGCACCAGGCCTCTATCTATACTAAAAAAAGGGTAATATGCTAATTAGACTGGGAGACCTTCCAGACATTCTTCTGGACAAAGCCATGGTGGCAGGGCCAAGGTAGAGGCAGTTAGAGGCGAAGAGGGGAGGGCAGTTGTGGGTGATCAGGCTGGTGGGGGTGGGGCCGTTGGGTGTAAGCAGACCATCAGTGGGGCCAGTTGGGGCAAGCAGGCCAGTGGCAGGGGGCAGTTGGGGGTGAGCAGGCTGGCAAGCAGAGTGGTTAGGGGCAATCAGGCAGGCAGGCAGGCAGGTGAACAGTTAGGAGCCAGCAGTCCCAGATTGCGAGAGGGATGTCGGACTGTCCCTGTAAACCAGCAGTAGGACATCCTTTGAGGGGTCCCAGATTGGAGAGGGTGCAGGCCGGGCTGAGGAACACCGGCACCTCCGTGCACAAATTTTGTGCACCGGGCCACTAGCATGTATATATAATCACTCATTTATATGCTGAAAAACATTCACACATACAGATACACCCCTTATACATCCAGACAGACACATGTACAAATATGTATACCATCCCTCTCCCTATCACAAAAGCATACATAGACATATACACCACTTCACATATATACTCAAACATACACACATAGACACTTTCGCAACTATAAGCTCATTATCCACATACTTACTTCTACTCCACCCATAAATTTGTGTATGGGTATACATATACATATACATATACATATACATATACATATACACACACATACACATACACATACATATACATATACATATACATATACATACTAGTATTGGTTAAGAATGTGGATTTTGCAATCAAAGAAAACGCAATAATTTCAAGGGAAACATCAAAAGTGCTTTATTCAAAGTAATGTCCATCACTAGCTACACATTTCCCCCATCTTTCAGGAAGTTTGTGGACAAAATCCCAATAAAACTTTTCCTGTTTGGATGCAAACCATTTAGAGACCCAATTTTCCACTTCTTCATATGTTTTGAAGTGCTGCTCAGAAAGTGTGTGTGTGTGTGTTATCAATTGAAACAAGTGGTAATTTGAAGGAGCAAGGTCTGGTGAGTACAGCCATTTGGTTAATACTTCCCAGGCAAGGTTTTTTAACGTGTCTTTAACTGGCTTTGAAGTGTGTGATGATGCATCATTGTGAAGCAAAATTACTTTGCCATGTCTTCTGACCCATTCTGGTCATTTCACAATCAAAGTGTGGTTCAAATTGCTTATTTGTTGTCAGTAGCGATCAGTATTAATGGTTTCACCTGATTTTAGGAGCTCATCATACACCACACCTTCCTAATCCCACCAAACTAGAGCATTGTCTTCTTTCTGAAGGGATTTGGCCTTGCAGTTGATGTGGATGGTTGACCTGGATCAACCTATGATTCTGTGCATTTGGGATTCTCAAAATAAATCCACTTTTCATTGCCAGTCACAATTTGATGCCTAAAAGACTTTCTTTCATGCCATTGAGGCAACGTTTTACTGGTGACTTTTCGTTTTTCCATTTGTCTTTCGTTCAGTTGATGTAACACCCATTTCCTTCCTTTAAAATCTTTCCCTTAGCTTGTAGATGATTGGAAATTGTTTGCTGAGCAATATTTAATCTTTATGCAAGTTTTTTTGAGTTTGACAAGCATCTTCATCCAATAATACTTGTAATTGTTGGTCTTCAAATTTTTTCGGTTGCCCTGGACATTCTTTGTCTTTCACATAGAAATCATCACTTTTAAAGCATTTAAACCAGCATTCACAAGTATCTTGAGATGGAGCATGTTCACCATAAGCTTCCTGAAGTATTCTGCAGCAATTTTCTTCAAAATAAAGTAATGAATTAAAACTTCCTGCAGATACTTTTTTTTTTTGGCACAAAATTCAACATATTTATGTGTAAAAATATCTATGATGTTAACACCTTCAAAAAATTTGACATATGAAGTTTTGAAGCTTGATATCAATAAAACAAAATAGCATACATATCAAATCACATATATATCAACATATGTGTAACTCCATCTATTGAAAAAATCTGCATTATTAACTGATACACCTAGTACATATACATACATGCATGAATACATTCATGCATGCATGAGTATATGCATACATGCATACATAACAACCATACACTCACATACATTAATAAGTACTATAAAATTCCCTCATTCATACATATACACATGGTATGTAATCATTTATCACTTAATCCATAACTCACACACACTGAAATGTACATTCCCTCACCCATATCTTCATAAAGACATACATATCCTTTCACATATACTCACACAGTGACAAATACACATTATCCACAGCCATATATATATATATATATATATATATATATATACACTAGAGGCCCAGTGCACAAAAGTTTGTGTACTCAGGGGGGTCCCTCAGCCCGGCCTGTGCCCTCTCGCAGTCTAAGACCTCTCAGGGGATGACCACCTGTTGGCTTAGGCCCGCTCCCCAGGGGATTGGGCCTAAGCTGGCAGTCAGACATCTCTCTGGCAACCTGGGAGCCCTTGGGGGATGTCAACTTGACAGCAGGGAGCCGGCCTAAACTGCAGTTGGACATCCTTAGCGCTGCTGAGGAGGCGGGAGAGGCTCCCATCACAACCACTGTGTGGGCAACCGTCAACCTGGCTTGTGGCTGAGCAGAGTTCCCCCTGTGGGAGCGCACTGACCACCAGGGGGAAGCTCCTGCATTGAGCGTCTGCCCCCTGGTGGTCAGTGTGTGTTATAGTGACCATTCATTCCCAGTTGTTCTGCTGCTGGGGTCAGTTTGCATATTACCCCTTTATTATATAGGAGAGAGGCCTGGTGCATGGGTGGGGGCTGGCTGGTTTGCCCTGAAGGATGTTCCAGATCAGGGTGGGAGTCCTGCTGGGGTGCCAGGCCAGCCTGGGTGAGGGGCTGAGGGCCATTTTCAGGCTGACCACACCCCTTCAAGTAGGGGGGTCCTACTGGAGTACCTGGCCGGCCTGAGTGAGGGGCTGATGGCTGTTTGCTGGTTGGCCACAGCCCCTTCAGGGTAGTGGTCCCCGCTGGGGTGCCGGGCCAGCCTCGGTGAGGAGCTGATGGCTGTTTGCAGGCTGGCCAAGGCCCCGAGTGGGGACCCTCACCCCATGAGGATGTGGCCAGCATGAGTGCGTGGCTGATGGCTCTTTTCAGGCTGGCCAAGCCCCCCAGCAGGAACCCTCACCCCATGAGGCTGTGGCTAGCCTGGGTGAGTGACTAATGGCTGTTTGAAGGCTGGCCACAGCCCCTTCAGGGTGGGGGTCCCCACTGGGGTGCCTGGCCAGCCTGGTGAGGGAATGATGGCTGTTTGCAGGCTGGCCACAGCTCCTTCAGGGTATGTGGTCCCCGTTGGGGTGCCTGTCCAGCCTGGGTGAGGGGCTGATGGCCATTTTCAGGCTGACCAACCCCCTTCAGGGTTGGAGGTCCTGCTGGGGTGCCTGGCCAGTCTGGATGAGGGACTGATGGCTGTTTGCGGGTTGGCCAAGCCCCCAGTGGGGACCCTCACCCCATGAGAGTGTGGCCATCCTGGGTGAGGGGTGATGGCTGTTTGCAAGCTGGCCATCGCCCCCAGCCACCCAAGCTCCCAGTGGAGGCTGACTGGAAGCAGGAATCTGGGATTTATTTATCTTCTATAATTGAAACTTTGCCTTGAGTGGAGCACACAGCCCCTGGTGGGAAGCTTGGCTTCCTCCATTGCAGGAGCAACCAAGTCTCCTGCTTGCTCCAGCTCTGTAGCTGCCGGCCGCCATCTTGGTTGGGTTAATTTGCATATAGTCACTCTGATTGGCTGGTGGGTGTGGCTTGGGGCATAGCAAAGGTACAGTCAATTAGCATCTCTGCCACAATATTTGTGCACTCGGTTGCGGGGTCACTCAGCCCGGCCTGTGGGAGTGGGCCTAAAACGTAAGTCAGACATTCTTAGCACAGAGGCAGGAAAGGCTCCCTCCACTGCCGCTCCACTTCCCAGCCATGAGCCCAGCTTCTGGCTGAGCGGCACTCCCCCTGTGGGAGCACACTGACCACCAGGGGGCAGATCCTTCATTGAGCATCTGCCTCCTAGTGGTCAGTTTGCATCATAGAGACCGGTCGTTCCACTGTCGGGCTGAAACTGGCTCTCCAACATCTCCCAAGGGGTCCCAGATTGTGAGAGGGTGCAGGCTAGGCCGAGGGACCCCACCAGTGCACGATAGGGGCTGGGGAGGGACGTGGAAGATTGGGCAGCTGGGGAGGGTCTGTGGGAGGGTTCCAGGGTGTGTCTGGCTCATCTCACTCAGTCCCGATTGGCTGGATCCCATCAGCAAGCTTACCTACTGGTTGGAGCATCTGCCCCCTGATGGTCAGTGCACGTCATAGCAACTGGTCGACCAGCCAATTGTCTGCCCCTGGTGGTCAGTGCATATCATAGTGACTGGTTGACTGGTCAACTCTCTGCCCCCTGGTGGTCAGTGGATATCATAACGAGCATTTGAGTGGCCTTAGCATATCATTAGCATATTACACTTTGATTGGTTGAATGGACAACTGGACAACTGGACACTTAGTGTATTATGCTTTTATTATATAGGAGATATATATATATATATATATATATATATATATATATATATATATATATATATATATTTTCATCTGAAAAACATACACACATCCACACACACATCTCTTACCCACACAGGTATCTATATAATATCATCACCCATGCACTCAAACACATGCACTTTTTTATTCATTAGATTTCTGGCTGTGTGTCAGGAATTTATAGGCCTTTTGAAATTCACCAATATCCCATTAATTATTTGTGGGACTCAAGTTAAGAAACCCTGTGTCAAGTGGCTTTGAGAAATGGGAGCGCCTTATCTCTCTTCCTCCTCCGCAGAAAGCATGGGCAGCATTTCTCCTAGTATGCTGAACTGCTAGGGGCTGCAGGTGTGCGGGCGCATCCTTTGACAGTTTTGGTGGGTTTGGAGGACTGCCCTCTGTATGTACACTCTGCACTTCACTTTCACCTTCTCACTTCCACTTAGAGATTGCTGAAGACCACAAGTTTCCCCTTCTATGACTCAAGATGCCATAAGAGCGCAAGTGACTTTTCTTGTTCTTTTTTTTTCTATTTTTAATTTACAACTAACTTGGGATCAGAGTGAAACATTTTAGCAATTTAATCTTAGTGTAAAATGGTGTATTTTCACTTCATTAACTAAAAAGGCAAATCAAGTGACTTATCAAAGGTTGAGCTTCACATTTGCATAGGGGTCTGGGATTCATGAAGCGGGATTTGTAACAGCTAGAGAAACACCTTTACTGTCTCTGGGGACCACTGGATTTATCATTTTGACTGCAACATCATAAAATGACATTTGGACATGAAATAAGATGGGTGTGCTTACTGCAGTCATCTTTGCTTGTTGCCTGGGCTCCTGAAGCTGGCTACATCGCTTCTCTCTTGAGTCAGAGAGAAGCAAGTGGAGGCTTCAGTTGTGCATTAGTTGTCTATTGTTGTATAACAAATACATCCACAGCTTAGTGGTTTAAAACGACAACAAAAATTTCAGTTTGTATGGGTCAGGTATCTGGGTGAAACTTAGCTAGTGACCTCTAGTTTGAGGTCTCTTACGAAGTTGCACTCTTGATGACATTTGGGGCTGTAATCATCCCAAGACTTGACGAAAGTAGTGGGAGAATCCTTTTCTCAGCTCACTCTTTTGGACCTCTTTCAATGGCTGCATCATTGTATGGCAGTTGGTTTCTTCTAGGATGAGTGATCCATGAGAGAATGAGAGAGTTATGAATAAACTAGAGTCCCGGTGCATGGATTCGTTCACTGGTGGAGTCCCTCAGTCTGGCTTGCACCCTCTCACAATCTGGGACCCCTCAGGGGATGTTGGACTGCCAGTTTCGGCCCAATTCCTTCAGGCCAGGCTGAAGCACCCCATCAGTGCACGAATTTGTGCACTGGGCCTCTAGTATGCATATAAGATCTTCAGTTAATCTCTTCTTCCCTCCCCCCTCCCCACTTCCCTCTGAGATTCATTAGTCTGTTCCATGTTTCCATGCTTGTGCATTGAATGTCTGCCCCCTGGTTGTTGGTGTGCATCATAGCTACTGGTCAAATGTTCAAATGGTCAGATGGTTGCTTAGGCTTTTGTATATATAGATGAGACCAAGGCAGAAACTGCTATGTGTGTATATATATATATATATATATATATATATATATATATATATATATACACCTGCAGCCCCTAGCAGTTCAGCATACTAGGAGAAATGCTGCCCATGCTTTCTGCGGAGGAGGAAGAGAGATAAGGCGCTCCCATTTCTCAAAGCCACTTGACACAGGGTTTCTTAACTTGAGTCCCACAAATAATTAATGGGATATTGGTGAATTTCAAAAGGCCTATAAATGATCATATATATATATGATTTCAGAGAGGAAGGGAGCAGGAGAGAGAGATAGAAACATCAATGATGAGAGAGTATCATTGATCAGCTGCCTCCTGCATGCCCCCTACTGGGGATTGAGCCTGCAACCTGAGCATGTGCCCTTGACCGGAATCAAACCTGGTACCTTCCAGTCTGAAGTCCAATGCTATTTCTACTGAGCCAAACCAGCTATGGTGAAACTGGTGTCTTTAAATAACCTAATCTCAGAAGTGACATCCTATCACTTCTGCCATATTCTATTTTGTTAGAGGTGAGTTACTAAGTCCAGACCAAATTTGGAAGGAGGGCATACCAGCATGTGGGACCACCTTATAGACCCACTTATTGCAAGATGCAAGGAGGGCTTGGAAGAGAAATTATCAAAGGTAGAGGAAAAATATGGGTTTCTGAATCCCTCTTCAGACATTTATTCAAACTCTCTACATTTTTAGGACTTTTCATCTCCAAAAGACCTGCACAGAGTATCTCATCAATTTCTAGAGGGAACAATTTATTCATTTTTTTCTGGTCTCTCTAGAAATTCTGTTTTATAGGTAGCACCTGGGGATGCAGCCATGGAAACCAAGAAAAGGAATAAATGGCTCAATATGACAACTTGTTCAGCAATTCTTAGAAAAGGAAGTCCCAGGAAAAGGGATTATTGAGAATGGAAGTACTATCAAGGCCAACTGACAGCTGCTATTTGAGTTTAGGGAGAAGGAAGAGAAAGAAGTAGGATGAGTAGTTACTAAAAACGTTTAGGTTGGAGAAATTAAAAGAAGACTTTGGGGCTATTTTGTTGCATTTTGTAGTTATATTTCCCTCATCATTCCTCTCTACCCCCTCTAATATTCTCAAAGGTTTTTTAGTAAAGTCCTGACCTACTCCTCAAAGCTTTCTGGAGTTTGGTATGTGAACTTTTTGCCAAAACACTGGGCTGAGATTAGCCTCAGAGTAAATCAGTTCTATTCATTATAGGTTGCTCTCCTTTCATGAGTAAAAGACAAGATCTTGAGGAAAAGACCGGATCTTGTCATCATTCTGTCCCCATGGTTTGGTCTAGTCTTGGCACAGAATAAGAGTCATAGAGTGGAGAATGTTTGTGAGGTCAAGCCATTTACTTATATCCAAACATTTTTGTGGAATAGTTATCATGTGCCAGGAACTATACTAGGGCATGTAGGGGTAAGCAAATCACAAAAATAGCTCTTGTCATCTAAGGATATAAGAAGGTGAAGAGAGGAGCTAAAACGTGCCAAAATAACAGAAACATACTGTAACATGGACTGAAAGGGTTAGGAAATGCTGTGAGGGTTGAACCAGAGGCAAGATCACCTGTGGGTTCTGATAAGGGAGAGTATGAGAGATTTCCTGGAGGCAGGGGTAGTGTGCTAGACTTGGGGATGGCAAGGGAGGTGGGATTCAACACCAATGGAGGGACATAGCAAGCATAAATGTATTGTGGAAAGTTGGAATCTTTAGTGTGACTTAGGCTTAGCATCTACACTCAACTGTAGTGGGAGACTAGAGAGGTGGTGGCATCATCAGATTGAACATAAGTCCAGAAAGCTTTGAAGGCCACACTAAGGGGCTTAGGGAGTCTTAAAACAGTTTTCAATAGGGGAATGCCCCGTTCTTCGGTCAGGAAAATGTCTGGCAATCGTCTGTCAAGTGGAGAACTTTGGTTGTGACCTGGATGATAAATGGGTTTCTGGATCAGGCTAATGGTCATGTAGAGAATAGGGGGGAATGGCTGGATGAGAAAATCAAAGCAGATGCTTACTCTATAGGGTTTAATGACACATTGGACAGGTGAATTTAAAAGGAGGGAGAAGACATGACTGGTAGGCTTTAAGCCTGGATTAGTGGAAGATGGTGACATTGGACAAGCAAGGGAATGACTGGAGCAGAACTAATCTAAAGGCCAGGTGGCTGATCAGCTTTGTGAGGAGAGTAATGAGAATGGCAGTTGCTATTCTAGCAAATAAAAAACAGGAGATCCAGTTAAATTTGGATTTGAGATAAAATCGGGCAAGTTTCTGACTGGCTTATTTCACTTAGCACATAAACCAGTCAGAGAAAGATAAATATCACATGATCTCACTCATTTATGGAATATAATGAACAACATAAACTGATGAACAAAAACAGATCCAGAGACAGAGAAGCATCAATCAGACCATCAAACCTCAGAAGGAAGGTAGGGGAGGGTGGGGGTAAAGGGGAGAGATCAACCAAAGGACTTATATGTAAGCATATAGGCCTAACCAATAGACACAGACAACAGGGCATTGAGGGCATGAGTGTGTGTGTGGGGGGGTGTAATGTGGGGATAAGGACACATATGTAATAACTTACTCAATAAAAAATTTAAAAAATTGGGCAAGTATTTAATATATATTAAGTATATACCATGTGATATTTGAGATAAGCATAACTATGGGACATACTTACACTAAAAGTTATTCGTTGTTCCTCTGAAATTCAAATTTAACTGGAACTAATTTTCCCCTGAAACTGAAGCTGAGTAATTCTGTCACTGGGAGTCTTAGGTTTGGCTCCCTGACACTGAAGCATTCATACTTCTTTCTGGGTAGGCAGTAGGAAAGCAGTGGTTAACTGTGTGGGCCCTGGTGTTAGACTAACTGAGTTCAAATCTAGTTTCTACTGTTTATTAGTTATATGACCATGGGAAAGTGAGTCAATCTACCTGAAAATTCATTTAGGGAGTGGAGAGAATGACTCCTGGCTTGACCACCTACCAGGGTGATTGTTGGGGCCAGATGAGACAACAGCATATAGTAGTGCTTTGAAAACTGCAGGGCACTTTGAGGCACTGTAATGATCCCTGTGTGGGTGGGATATAGATTGTAGAAGTAGGCTGAAAAAGATGAATACATTGGACTCATTAAGAAACCTGCTGGCTGGTATGGGATTTGGGGCTCTAATTAATTCTAAATATCAAATAGTAAGCTTCAGCTTTTACTCTCTTCTTTCTGGAAGCCAGGAGAAGGGAGAGGAGAGAAGCAGGCAGGCACTATCCACACATTCCTATCTCTGGGATTTCATAATATCCTACAGAGAAATATTCTCTAAATAGATTTCAGTTAATTTCCCTGAAGCCATCATGCAGCCGAGACCAGAGCTTCAGGTCCTCCCAGATACCTGTGTAATTGTCATATAGGCATTTCCCAAACTCATTCCTTCTCCACAGCTACTGAATACTGGCTGGGGGAGGAGTGGGAAGCATGAATTCTAAGCACGTCTCTCAAAAGGGGCAGGGTGTTTTATGCAGGCAGGACTGTCATATAATACAGGGACAAGACAGGCACTGGAATTGATCATAGCCTGGCATTTGAACAGTATTCTAGGGAAAGGGCATATTTATCAGAAAAAATAGAGGGATGACAGGTATAAGCCTAGAAAGTGTGTGTATAATTGTGATTTTCCTTAAAAGCTTGACAACCAAGTCAGGACAATGTGAAAGACATAGAGAAGGCAAATTATTGAAATCAAATCCCTTTTATTGCTTGAGATGTGCAGCAGCCATGGCAAAACCAACTACTAAATAATGCCACAAAGCACAGAACTCCACAGTCTGTAGTCAAATGCAAAGTTTCCCTAAATCAAAATGCTCTAAATCTAAACCTGCCAAAACATGGTGGATGGCTATGAGTGTTGAGAAAGGGGCCACTTTTTTTTTTCTTGCAATAAATTAACTGAGAAATTTTTCTTCTTTTGACAGTACTATAGTTGTTCCTGCTCTTCAGATGACTATGGGTCTCTTAGGGGCTGAATAGTGTCCCCACAAAATGCATAGGTTCAAGTCCTAATTCCCAGGACGTCAGATTATCACTGTATTTGATGATTCATCAAAAATTATTTAGTGTCCACTATATTCCAAGTACCGTACTAGGTGCTGGAGATATAATGATGAGAAAATTAGACATGGTCCCTACACTCAGAACTTTCAGTTCCATGACTACACAAATATAATTAAAATGGCAACTGTGGTAAGTGCTAGAAAGGAAAGGTATACGATGTGATGACAATGTATAGTAAGGGGATTTAACCTATCCTGTGGGAGAAGGAATTAGGGATAGCAATGGCAGCTGAGCTGAGATCTGAAGGATGTGTAGATGTTAGCTAGATAAGGAGTGGGGTGGGAGAAGAGCTTTTCAGGAAGAAGGAGCAAAGAGTGTGTGCTCCAAACTAAAAGGAGGCCAGAGGGGTTGATTCCTTGGTAATTTTTAGCTACAGTAACCTGGTCATTATTCAAAAAAGTTGCTCATTTGATTCTTTTAATAGCATCACTTCTCATCATTAGCACCAGGGCGCAGGAATGACTTCACCCACATTTCTTCTTTGCCAGAGATTATAAGACAGGCACAAACACAAATCTGGTGATAGGGAATTTTCTGATGATATCTCTTGGCATAATCAGGGTTCTGTTTCAAAGATAAACAGGACTTTCTCATTTGGAGCTATTGTAGTTTATCATATCAGTACCTAACCAACCATTATTGACAGGAAAAGCCTCAACAATGTGTCTCAATCTGTTTGGGGGTCCCTTCACTCATGGGATATTGACACCATTGGCCATAATGACTTCTTCAGAGGGGAAATAAAATAACTTCTTATTGCTGCAGCACAATAAAAATGAAATTTGTAAATTTGAAAATGTGATATAGTTTATTTTTTATACAACAGATGTTGTTTGACCTAGATTAAGGAATAATATTATAGAAATTGTGATCAGTCTGAAGGAAAAAAAGTCTATAAATAAAATACAAATAGCAGCTGCTTGAATTGTCTTCCTAATATATCAGAGTTGACAGCTTTTACTTTTGCATTTGAGTTGGGATTTGTAAGAAGGCAAATTGGATGGGAAGATTGTTTTAAGAGGGCATCCACCATGTATGGCACTTGGCCCTTTCTGACAACAAGAGGCCTTACAATCTCAGGACATCTCTGTAGGTCTGGCATTCAAACCTGAGGCAAATCTCAGTTCTGTGTGTCAGGGGTTCTCAACAACCCACATCTTTTGCCATGACATGCCCTAGCTTTCTTTTGCTTCCCTCCCCTCCTGACCACTGAATTTGAGGACACAGTGATGTGCACATGGCCCCTATTTTCTACCACAACTTTATTTCTACTTCAGTGGAGGATCTCAGTAAAAACTGTCAAGAGGGAGAAATGTAATTAAAAAACTGTTCAAAGGATTAAATCAGATTATGTGACTGGAAGGGATGGTATTAACTAGTGAAGAGCCACAATAATTTGAGAATGATGGAGAAACTTTCCAATTCATTGCTTTCTTCAATCAAACCTTGCAGCTATTTATGTACCCACACAATGATAAAATATTGCTTTGCTTTTGTCTCCTCCAACTGAATCTACTTAGGCACATCCACTTTAGGCTCTGGCTTGCTCCTGTCCCTGAGATTATCTTGATTGCAACAAACAAAATGGAAGCAGAATGGAGTAATTTTGGGTCCTGGTATTTAGTTTATAAGATCTAGCTATTCGTTGAGGACACAGTTCTTGACACCTGCCAGCTAGATCCTGCTCAATATGGTTACCCAGACCACTTCTTTCCTTGTTCCTCCTATTATGTGGGTGAAAGGAAACTTATTCCTGTGACTCCTGCTTCTAGCTTTTGCCTCCTTGGAACTACTGGTATCAGCAATCCTCTTGATCCATATTTGAACTTGATTTCCCTTCTATTTCTAGACTTCCTGATCTCTCATTTCAAACCTGGGTAATGCAGATACCCAGCCCTGTTTCTTTTCTTCCACACTAGATGTCTTGATGAATATAGCTCCTAAAATACCACTTGAATCTGTCTACTTTTTCTCTATTCTCCACTGTCTTCACCATCACCTCTTACTTGGAGTATTTCAACAATTTTCCCATGTGGGCACAGTCTCTCTTCCTTCAACCCATCTTCCACTCTGTAGTTATAATAATCTTTCCAAAATGCAAATATAGCTAGCTAATTTCTTGATTGGAACCTTTCAATAGCTTCCCATTATTGCAATGATTATTTAAACTTTTTAACATGGCTTGGTAATCAAGATCCTGCCTGTATCTCCAGCCTTATGTCTTGATTCTTCATCAGTCAGACTAAAAACTTGGCTCTCCAACTAGACTAAGCTTCTTTATATTTCCATAAAATGCCCTGTTTCTACATATTCCCAGGCCTTTGACCATGTATTTCTCTTTACCTGCAAAACCCTTTCCCCTTCATCTAGCATATTGCTACTCCTTTCTCTGATTTTATGGTAGATATCACTTCACCTAGGACCATGATGGCGAACCTTTTGAGCTCAGCGTGTCAGCATTTTGAAAAACCCTAACTTAACTCTGGTGCCGTGTCACATATAGAAATTTTTTGATATTTGCAACCATAGTAAAACAAAGACTTATATTTTTGATATTTATTTTATATATTTAAATGCCATTTAACAAAGAAAAATCAACCCAAAAAATGAATTCGCGTGTCACCTCTGACACACATGTCATAGGTTCGCCATCACTGACCCAGGAAGCCTCTCACCATGCCCTGAGACTAAGCACTTTCTCTTAGTGTTAGCACAGAATCTGTTTTATCACCTATATCACTACACTTTTATAATGAATTTTAATTGGGTTCTCTCTCTCTCTCTCTCTCTCTCTCTCTCTCTCTCTCTCTCTCTCCCCCCTTTTTTTCTCTCTTTCACTCTCTCTGACCTTGTGATCTCCTGGAAGTGAAAGCCCACAGATTCTTCCATGCTATATTCACAGGCCATAATAGGAAAACATAAGACACAATTTCTGCCCACAAGGAGATCACAGAGTTGTCTGCCACTGTGGGTACAGAAATTGTTTATAACATAAATGGAGAAATGACAAGTGAGGAGCAAGTTCTAGGTATGACAATCAGATGCTTCACTCCTGCCTCTCTAGTGCCCTGGTGCTTCCCCCCACATCTTTCTGTAGATAATAAGGATAGTCTGTAGGCAAGGCCTGCATTATAGAAATTGGAAGACCTTTTTTGCCCCACTGTTAGTTAAAGGTGTGGGGATCCTCTTGGTGTTTTTATTTTTATTTTTATTTAGGCTTATATTTCCACATACATGTCCTGTCAAACAGCCTGTGCTCCAAGGTAGTTGACATTGAGCATTTTTAGATGCCAAAACAGCTGAAATTAAGATTGCTGCAAATCAGATACAATCTATTTTTACTTTTATACAAATGTGCTAAACTTCATCCCTTTCTTCAGGCTGCCGTGTGACAGGGGGATTCATGATGTTCACTGGCTATTTATTTGTCTTTAGCTTTGCTCTTCACAGAGGACATCACATATTTGGATTGATAGCACAATTCCTGTAAAGGGTACTATTTTCAAGCAATATCAGGAGGCTTATGTAATCTGTGGCCCAGTTAAACAAAAGAGATACAGCTTTGGTGTGAGAGGGAAGAAAGCTTTGGTGATTGCTAAGCAGATTCCACAAAATTTTGTGGATATTTTCTAGGATAGAAGCCTGAAATTGGAACAGCTGGAAGGCTGCTCCCTTTGCCAGGCTCTGACCACCTTAATACCACAGGTATTTCCTAAATACCTATTACGTGTCAGCATGGTGACAGATAATGTCTCCGATGCACTCTGTTGTAAGGGAGCTCCCTACTCTTTACAATATGCCTCTTCAATCTCTCTCTGTTTCTCTCTCTCTCTCTCTCTCTCTCTCTCTCTCTCTCTCTCTCTCTCTCTCTCTCTCTTCGCTGTACCTCTAGGGAGCTGAAAACCAGAAAACTCTTCTGAGTTCTCTACAATTTGGGCCAATCACAATAGGCCACATCAATTACCTGGACCCAGAGAAGTTGATGGGAAGGTGACATTACCAGCTGCTTGGGAGCCTGTTGAGAGAATAGCAGCCACTGAACCTTTTCATGGCTGCTGGAGATCACATGCTCCCTCTCTGTAGCCACAGCCTGGGTTCATGCCTCCACCTGAGTATGAATGAGCTTCTTAGCAGAAGCTTTCAACTGTTTTTTTCCCCATATAAAAGTGCTTGCTGGCTTCTTCCTGTGTCTGTGAGTGGTAGAGAGCCCTAGCAGTTCTATATTCAGGCAGAATTATTTTCCTGAAGAGGTTCACCTCAAATTATATAAGGTTGAAGTTAAACAACAACAAAACAAACAAAAAACAAACAAACCCAGCTCTATTCTTGGCAGAATGGTTTGATTCTATTTCCTGTGTCCCTTTTTACTGTATCATACCTTATTTTGCCAATGCTATGAAATTTTAATATTTTAGCCTCTTAAAAAGTGATCAATTTCAAGGCCAGCCAATATCAAAGAAGGAAGCTGAATTGACCATTCATTCACAAATATTTGCTGAGCTCTTTTTATATGTCAGGGACAGGCAGAAGGTGAAAATAAAATCATGGTTCCTGCCCTTGAATATTATAAGGGAAATAGATAATCAAAAGTCATACTAATGCCTGGTCAGTGTGGCTCAATGGGTGAGTGTAGACTCATGAAGCAGGAGGTCACAGTTTGATTCCTGGTTAGGGCACATGTTTGCCTTGCAGACTGATCCCCAGTAGGGAGCATGCAAGAGGCAGCACACAGATGATTCTCTCTTATCACTGAGGTTACTATCTCTCCCTCTCCCTTCTTCTCTCTGAAATCAATAAAACATATTTTCAAAAAAGAAGTCATACTAGTATATACAAAATTGCATCAAGTGCTCTATGTGAAAGGTCTATAGACCACAGCCTATACATTTGGGATTTGTCCTTGCCTGAGGATCAGGAATGGCTTTCTGAGAAAATGCTCTATTCATCAAATCTTCTAGGCCCACCAGGATCTTCTAAGCAGCAGAGATTCAAATCTTGACCTCAAAGACAATTCCATGGAGAGAAGTCAGTTTTAAAAGAAAATCACTATCCTTAGCAAGCAAGGGGAATGGCCACATGGCAAGAAAATGGAGCAGTTTACAGCAATCATCAGCAGCACCTTACATATGCATTCCACATTTTACATTCCATCTGATAACAAACTTGAACCAAACCTGTGGGAGTATTCATTACCTGGAGGAATGTGAGCCTACAGGTGGTGCTCATTTCCAGGTTCAACTAGTAACAACCTTCCTAATACTATTTTTTAAAAAACATCTTTATTGTTTAAAGAATTACATATAGTATTACATATGTCTTCCTTTTTCCCCATTGACCTCTCCCCAGCCACCTCCACCTCCCAACACATGCCTTGCCCCCACCCCCCTAGTGTCTGTGTCCATTGGTTATGCTTATATGCATGCATACAAGCCCTTCGGTTGATCTCTTACTCCCCTTTCCCTGCTTCCCTCTGAAGATTGACAGTCTGTTCAATGCTTCTATGTCTCTGGCTCTATTTTTGTTCATCAGTTTAGGTTGTAAATTAATTTCCACAAATGAGTGAGATAATGTGATATTTATCTTTTTCTAACTGGCCTATTTTGCTTAGCATAATGCTCTCCATGTCCTTCCATGCTGTTGCAACTGGTAAGAGTTCTTTTTTTTTTTTTTTACAGCAGTGTAATATTCTATTGTGTAGATCAAGCATGTCAAACTCGCGAACTGTGAGTGTAGATGTACCACAGTTTTCTAATCCACTCATCTGCCAATGAGCACTTAGGCTGTTTCCAAATCTTAGCTATTGTAAATTGTGTTGCTATGAACATAGGGGTGCATACGTCTAATTGATATTTCTGGTTTCTTGGGATATATTCCTAGAAGTAGGATTACTAGGTCAAATGGGAGTTCCATTTTTAAAATTTTGAGGAAACTCCATACTGTTTCCCACAGTGGTTGCACCAACCTGAATTCCCACCAGCAGTGAACGGGGGTTCCTTTTTCTCTGCATCCTCTCCAGCACTTGTCATTTGTTGATTTGTTGATGATAGCCATTCTGACAGGTATAAGGTGGTATCCCATTGTCATTTTTATTTGCTTCTCTCTGATTAGTGACTTAGAGCATGTTTTCATATGGCCTTCTGTATGTCCACTTTTGACAGGTGTCTAAGTCCTTTGCCCATTTTTTTGATTGGATTGTTTATCTTCCTTTTGTTACGTTGTATGAGTTCCCTGTAAATTTTGGAGATTTGGCTCTTATCAGATATAACATTGGCAAATATATTCTCCCATGCAGTGGGCTTTCTTGTTTTGTTGATGGTTTCTTTTGCTGTGTAGAAGCATTTAATTTTGATGTAGTCCCATTTGTTTATTTTGTCCTTAGTTTCCATTGTCCTAGGAGCTATATCAGTTAAGATATTGCTACGATATGTCTGCTCTTTTGCAGCCTATGGATTCTTCTAAGATTTTTATGGTTTCCAGCCTTGCGTTTAAGTCCTTTATCCATTTTGAGTTTATTTTTGAGTATGGTGTAAATTGGTGGTCTAGTTTTATTTTTTCATGTGTCTGTCCAATTTTCCCAACACCATTTATTGAAGAGACTATCTTAACTCCATTGTATGCTCTTGCCTCCTTTGTCACCTTTGTCAAATATTAATTGAGCATTATGGCTTGAGTTGATTTCTGGGTTCTCTGTTCTCTTCCATTGGTCTATATGTATGTTCTTGTGCCAGTACCAGGCAGTTTTGAGAACAGTGGATTTGTAATATAGCTTGATATCTGGTATTGTGATCCCTCCAACTTTGTTCTTCTTTCTCAGGATTACTGTGGCTATTTGGGGACTATTTTTATTCCATATGAGTTTTTGGAGATTTTGTTCTAGGTCCATGAAATATGCTGTTGGTATTTTAATGGGGATTGCCTTGAATCTATAGATTGCTTTGGGTAGTGTGGACATTTTGATGATGTTGATTCTACCAATCCATGAACACGGTATGTTCTTCCATTTGTTTATATCTTCCTCTATCACTTTTGTACAATGTCCTGCAGTTTTCTAATTACAGGTCTTTTGCCTCCGTAGTTAATTTTATTCCTATGTATCTTAATTTTTTTTTGGTGTGTAATGATAAATGAGAATGTATTTGTTCTTTCTTTTTCTGTGAGTTCATTATCGGTGTATAAAAAAGCTGTAGATTTACGGGTGTAAATTTTGTGTCCTGCCACATTGTTAAAATCATTTATTAAATCTAGTAATTTTTTGATGGAGTCTTTAGGGTTTTCTATGTACAATATCATGTCATCTGCGAATAATGACAGTTTTACTACTTCATTTCCTATTTGGATGCCTTTTATATCTTCCTCTTGTCTGATTGCTATGGCTAGCACTTCCAGTACTATGTCAAACAGGAGTGGTGAGAGTGGGCATCCCTGTCTTCTTCCTGTTCTTAAGGGAAATGGTTTTAGATTTTTCCCATTGAATATGATGTTGGCTGTAGGTGTGTCATATAAGGCTTTTATTATGTTGAGGTATGATACCTCTACTCCCACTTTGCTGGGAGTTTTTATCAGGAAAAGGTGTTGGATTTTGTCCAATGCTTTTTCTGCATCAATTGATATGATTACGTGATTTTTATCTCTCAGTTTGTTTATGTGATATATCACATTTGCTGATTTGTGACTTTGTACCAGCCTTGCATACATGGAATAAATCCCACTTGGTCGTGGAGTATGATCTTTCTAATGGAATGCTGGATCTGATTTGCTGGAATTTCGTTGAGGATTTTAGCATCAATGTTCATTGGTGATATTGACCTGTAATTCTCTTACTTAGTACTGCCTTTATCTGGTTTTGGTATTAGGGTAATGATGGCTTCATAGAAAGAGTTTGGAAGTATGCCTTCCGCTTGAATTTTTTGGAATAGTCTGAGAATGAATAGGTTTTAGTTCTTCTTTGAATGTTTGATAAAACTCTCCTGTGAATTGTCTGGCCCACGGCTTTGGTTTTCTGGAAGTTTTTTTGATTACTGCTTCAATTTCCTCCAAGTTATTGGCTTATTCAGATTTTTTTGATTCTTCCTGATTGAGTTTTGGAAGGTCTTATTTTTCTAGGAATATATTTATTTCTTCTAGGTTGACCAATCTTTTGGAATAGAGCTGTTTATAGTATTTTTTTCAATCCTTTGTATTTCTATAAAGTCTGTGTTTTTTTTTTGCCTCTTTCATTTATGATTTTTTAAAATTTGGGTCCTCTCTCTTTGCTGCTTGGTGAACCTGGCTAGAGGTTCATCGATTTTCTTTATCCTTTCAAAGAACCAGCTCTTGGTTTCATTGATCTTTTGTATTTTTTTTGTCTCTATGTCATTTATTTCTGTTCTGATCTTTATTATTTCCATTCTTTTGCTCACTCTGGGTTTTTCTTTTGCTCTCTTTCTAATTATTTAAGTTGTATAGTTAGAAAATTTATTATCAGTTTGTTTTTTTTGTGTTTTTTTTTTTTTTTCCTGAGGTAGGCCTGTAATGCTATTAATTTTCCTCTCAGGACTGCTTTCATTGTGTACCATAGATTTTGGATTGTTGTGTTTTCATTGTCATTTGTTTCCAGGATGCTTTTTATTTCTTCTTTGATCTCTTTGATAACCCAATCATCCTATCTAATAAAGAGGGAATATGCTAATTGACCATTGCAATGGTGGTGGCTCCCACAGCCGATAAGGAGAGAATATGCTAATTGACTGCCCCACCCTCAAATATGGCTGCACCCACAGCCAATAATATGGGAATATACTAATTGACTGCCCCACCCTCAAAGATGGTGGTGCCAACAGCCAATAAAGAGGGAATATGCTAATTGACCATGATGCCCTCAAAGATGGCAGCACCCACAGCCACAAGATGGCTGCAAGGGAATGGCAGTTGTGGGCAAGATCAGGCCTGCAGCAGAGGGCAGTTAGGGGCTACCAGGCTGGCATAAGAGGGTAGTTAGGGGTGACTGGGCGGGCAGAGGAGGGAAGTTGGGGGGAACCAGGCCAGCAGGGGAGGGCAGTTAGGGGCAACCAGGCCACCAGGGGAGGGTAATTGGGGATGACCAAGCCGTCAGGGTAGGGAAGTTGGGAGTGACCAGGCCAGCAAGGGAGCAGTTAGGCATTGATCAGGCCGGCAGGGGGGTGTTTAGGGGGTGATCAGGCTGGCAGGCAGAAGTGGTTAGGGGCAATCAGGCAAGCAGGCAGACGAGTGGTTGGGAGCCAGCAGTCCTGGATTGTGAGAGGGATGCACGACTGCCGGTTTAGACCCGATCCCCCGAGGGGTCCCAGATTGGAGAGGGTTCAGGCTGGGCTGAGGGATACCCCCCAGTGCACTAATTTCATGCACTAGGCCTCTAGTTGTTTAATAACATGATATTTAGCCTCCAAGTGTTTGAATTTTTTTTATTTTTTATTGTCATTGATTTCTAATATTATGCCATTGTGATCTGAGAAGATGGTTGATCTGATTTCAGTCTTCTTAAATTTGAAGAGACTTTGCCTGTGCCCCAATATGTGGTCTATCTTTGAAAATGACCCATGTGCACTTGAGAAGAATGTATATTCTCTGGCTTTGGGGTGCAATGTTCTGAAGATGTCAATTAATTCCATTTGATCTAGCGAGTCATTTAGGATTGCTGTTTCTTTGATGATTTTTTGTTTAGAGGATTTGTCGAGTGGTATTAGTGGGGTATTAAAGTCCCCTACTATGACTATATTGCTGTCAATATCTCCCTTGATATCCTGCAGAAGTTTTTTTTTTTTATGTTGTTTGGTGCTCCTGTATTGGGTGCATATATGTTTACCAGAGATATCTTCTTGTTGAATTGCTCCCTTTAGTATTATGAAGTGGCCTTCCTTATCTCTTGTTATGACCTTCACTTTGAGGTCTAATTTGTCAGATATAAGTATTGATACCCCAGCTTTTTTAACATTTTCATTTGCCTGAAAAACCTTTTTCCATCCCTCCACCCTCAGTCTGTGTGAGTCCTTTGTTCCTAGGTGGGTCTCCTGTAGACAGACGATATATGGGCCATGTTTTCTTATCCACTCAGCTACTCTATGTCTTTTGATTGGGGCCTTTAAGCCATTTACATTTAATGTTATTATTGATAGGTACTTATTTGTTGCCTTTTTTTTTCTTTATGCCTGTGTTCCTTCTTCCCTTCATATTTATTATTTTTATAGCAGACCCTTTAGCATTTCTTGCATTGCTGGTTTGGTGGTAATAAACTCCCTTAGTCTTTTTTTGTCTGTGAAGCTCCTGATTTCACCCACAATTTTTATTGATAGCCTTGCTGGGTGCAGTATTCTTTTATTCAGACCTTTGCTTTGCATGGCTTTTATATTTCATTCCATTCCCTTCTGGTCTGATGGGTTTCTGTTGAGAAATCAGTCAACAGTCTGATGGGAGATCCTTTGTAGGTAACTTTCTTTCTCTCTCTGGCAGCCTTTATGATTCTTACTTTCTCATTAGTGTTTGCAGGTTTAATTATAATGTGTCTTGGTGTCGATCTTTTGGGTTTCATCTTGTTTGGGCCTCTGCAAGCTTCTTGAACTTGTGTGAGTTTTTTCTTCCCTATATCAGGGAAGTTTTCTGTCATTATTTCTTTAAACAGGTTTTCTATTCCTTGATCAGTTTCCTCTCCTTCTGGCACCCCTATTATGCGGGTGTTGTTTTGTTTTGTGTTGTCCCAATGTTCCCTTAGGCTCACTTCCTGTTTTTTAAGATTTTTTTTTCTAGATGCTGCTCTTCTTGGCTATTTGTTTTTCTATTTTGTCTTCTAGCTCACTTATGTGGTCCTCTGCTTCTTCTAGTTTACTGTTGAGTCTTCCTATTGAGTTCTTTATTGTAGTGATGTCATTTTTTATTTCTTGTTGGTTCTTCTTCATTTCCTCTTGGTTCTTATGCACATTGTTGAATTTGTCTTCCATCCTTTTCAGCGACCTTATGACCATTGCTCTGAATTCTTTCTCTGCAATATTGCTTGTATCCATTTCATTTACTTCTTTTTCTGGTGATTCCTCCTTTTCTTTCATATGTGGGCTGTTTCTTTGTCTCCCTCTGATTGATCTTCTCAGGGTTTCTGGTTATGTAGCTCTCTCTCTCCTTCATTGACTTTATTTAGGCAATGCCAACTCTGTTTAATTTGCCAGTTCCATGTCGGTGCTCTTTGATTCAGCTGTTCCTTCTGCTCTGTGAGAAGGTGCAGAGCCTATCCAAGAATTTGTCTCTCTCTGAGCAGAACTCCCAGGTGCCCATTGTTAGGGAGGTTGGAGTTCTGGCATTTGTGGATTTGCAGCTGAGGTATCTGGTCCCTGGGAGTTGTGTTTGTAAGGTCCCAGGAGGCATCTGATATCTCCCCTGTTGAAGGTAAGGCTGGGGTTCTGATTATGGTTAGTCTCAGATCACAGCCGTCTCCCCTTCAAGATGGTGCAGCCTCTGCAGCAGAGCTGGCCACTCTGGGGATATTTCAGCCACACTAGAGGCTGCTTGGTCGGGGGGGGTGGTCTGCCAGTCCCCAACAGTCCCTTAGAGTATAGCTGTCCCTCACTCACAAATACTGTCACTCCCCGCACATCCACACAGTCTCCTTTCATTCTATCACTCACACTATCTAGCAGCCTGCTGACCCGTCAGCAGCCATCTCCCTCTTCTTGCCATTTTTATTCTTTATGCTTGTGTTCCTTCTTCACTTTCTTTTTCTTCTTTTTACAACAGTCCCTGTAGCATTTCTTTCATTGCTGGCTTGGTAGTGATAAACTCCCTTAACCTTATGTGTGTGTGTGTGTGTGTGTGTGTGTGTGTGTGTGTGTCTGTGAAACTCCTTATTTCACCTTTTATTTTGAATGATAGCCTTGCTGGGTAGAGTATTTTTAAATCAGTCCCTTGCTTTGCATCACTTTGTGTAATTCCTTCCATTTCCTTCTCTGGCCTGATGTGTTTCTGTTGATAAATCATTTGATATTCTAATGGGAGATCCTTTGTAGGTAACTCTCTGTCTCTCTTTTGCAGACTTTAAGATTTTCTCCTTGTCATTAACACTTGCCATTGTAATTATGAGGTGTCTTGATGTGGCTCTTTTTTGGTTCATCTTGTTTTGGACTCTCTGTGCTTGTGTGACTTTTTTCTTCTCCAAATTAGGGAAGTTTTTGGTTATTATTTCTTCAAATATGTTTTCTAATCCTTGCTCCTCTTTTTGTCTATCTGGTGCCCCTATTATATGTATGATATTTCATTTTATGTTGTCTCAAAGCTCCCTTAGACTCTCCTGCTTTCTATTTTTTTTCTCCAATTGTTCAGATTGGGTGTTTTTTTTGCCCTATCTTGTAACTCACTAATTCTCTCTTCTTCTTCTTCTAGTTCACTGTTGAAACCTTCCATTATGTTTTTATTGTAGGTATATCATATCTGATTTCCTCTTGATTCATACATAAGTTATTGATTTTCTCATCCATCTGGTTTATGAACTGTATGAGCCTTACTCTGAATTCTTTTTCTTTTTTTCAAGTATATTTTATTGATTTTTTTTTTTTTACAGAGAGTAAGGGAGAGGGATAGAGAGTTAAAAACATCGATGAGAGAGAAATTTTGATCAGCTGCCTCCTGCACACTCCCAACTGGGAGTGTGCCCACAGCCAAGGTACATGCCCTTGACCAGAATTGAACCTGGGACCCTTCAGTCCTCAGGTTGATGCTCTATCCACTAAGCAACACTGTTTGGGGCTGAATTCTTTTTCTGGCATATTGCATGCCTCTCTTTCACTTAGTTTCTTTTCTTGAGATTCCTCATTTTCTTTCCTTTAGGTTCTTTGTTTCCCCATTTTTGCTTTCTCTTTCTGGACCTGGGCTCCCTGCTTAGGGTCCAAGGGGTTAATTTTACTACCAGTCCAATGGTCCTGGACTTGCTAGCCCCAGGGGTTGGGTCTTCCTTGAGTTTCACACCTTTATTGTCACTGCTCTGAGTTTTCCTCCTTCTTTCATGGTTCTGACCCCTCAGTTATCTGTTTCTCAGGGTTGGTGGGTATAGGTGCACAGTTCCTGTGGTGTGCAACTCTCTGTTAGGGCTAGAGCCCTCTAGCATGCAATTTTCTGTGTGGCCCAGGCCCCTAAGTCAGGATGGTGCCCTAGGTCCCTCTGGCAGTGCACTTGCAACGTGGTCCTGTGACCTGTGCCTGGGAACACTAGGTCACACCAGCAGCTCTGACTTGGGCTGGCAGTAGGGTGCATGACAGGTGACAGCTCTGTCTGTGCTGGATCCAGAGTCCACAGAGACTAAAGTTTCTGTCTGCTCTAGGGGCATAGCACATGCTGGGCTGTGGCTTTGTCTATGCTGAGGGCAGGGTTAACATCTGCCGAAGACTCTGTGTCTGCTGGGAGCATAGCACACACTAGGCTGTGGCTCTATCTGAACCTGGGGCATTATGTACATCAGCCAAAGGGTCTGTCTGTGCTGGGGGCTAAGCATGATCTGTCTATGCTGGGGGTGGGATGCACACAAGTCAAAGGGTCTGTCTGTGCTGGTAGTGGAG
Organism: Myotis daubentonii; assembly: GCF_963259705.1. Lineage (NCBI taxonomy): Eukaryota > Metazoa > Chordata > Mammalia > Chiroptera > Vespertilionidae > Myotis > Myotis daubentonii. Next base: position 15,075,805 of record NC_081861.1, read on the forward strand.
TACTCTCTGTCTGTGCCAGGGGCAGGGTGCTCCACGAGCAATGGCTCTGTCTGGGTAGGGGGTAAAGCATGCACCCAGCTGCGGTTCTGTATTGGGATCAGGGATGGAGTGAGGAGTGGGGTACCCATGGGTGGCACTCACAGCACAGGGACCTTAATCATGGGTTCTGGGATGCTGGGTTTAGGCTCTGGCTAGGAGGCACAGCTTGGGAAGTCTGTCTGGTGTGCTCTCACTGCAGATGTCTGGGACCCATTTCGCAGTACCATGCTGCTCACTGCTGGAGCATGGTGGTGGTTCTATGCAGGTTATGGCTGGCAAGTGGCTCAGATCTGGGTTTGCTGTCCAAGGTTGGTGTGGATGTTGATGTGGCAGCAATCCTGGCCTCCATTGTTCCCTTCTACAAGATGGTGTGGGTTCCATGCCAAAGCCCAGCCAGCCTGGGGATGCCCGCAGAGGTAGCAGAGGCTCCCCATCTTAGAGATCCATATCTGTCACTCCCTGGGCCTCCTGAGATATCTATCTGTCCCTCACTCACCCACACACATGCAACACACTTCCACACTTGCCCCTCTCACTTCTTTACTCTGTCACAGTCTCATGCTCCCTGCAGTCCTTTCAGCCGCCATGTTGGATCTCCCTAAATATTGTTGATTCTGATTTAGTAGGCTTTAAATTTGACCTAATCATGGAGAACATCTGACTTAGTAGAAAAAAAGTATTCTTTTAAATTAGGCCTGAATTCAGACTGTGGTTCTGAAACTTCCAAATGTTATCTTGAACAAGTTATTTAACTTCCCTGAGCCTCAGTTCCTTCATGTGTGTTTTTAAAGTATTTAATTTCATGATTTTTGGTAAGTTTACTGCGTTGCATAACTATCACGAATTCAGTTCTAGAACATTTTCATCATATTCTCCTCATCTATTAAAATGTTTTATAAAGACGAAATGACATTTTTTTTTAAATATATTCTATTGATCCCTCACAGAGAGGAAGAGAGGGAGACAGAGAGCTAGAAACATCGATGAGAGAGAAACATTGATCAGCTGCCTCCTGCACATCCACTGGGGATGTGCCCGCAACCCAGGTACATGCCCTTGACCGGAATCGAACCTGGGACCCCTCAGTCCGCAGGCCGACGCTCTATCCACTGAGCCAAACCGGCCCCGGCAACGAAATGACATATTTTTAAAGATTAATATTTCTGTACTTATAACATAGAAAATGTTTAAAAAATATGAAAGGTGATTACAGGAAAATGCCAGAATAAGAAACTCTAAATTTCTGACCCAACAGAAAAAATATAAGAATGGCAAAAACTGTCAGAATTAATTCTTTTGCAACACTGAAAGTCAAATAAAAGTTTGTGGCAATCCAGGAGATAATTAGTTTTAAAAATATACCAAAACACCTAGGGGGGCACTTATTTTTAAAAATAAGAACAGCAAACTCTATGGTGTTTTAATTTACCCTTAGTACCATCCTCGTCTACCCAGCTCAGAGGTAGCTTTGAAAATAACAGCTTCAATTCCTGATTCTGGAGGGAGTAGAGTAGATTTAATTTCCAAATAATTGCCATTATTTCATATGTTTGGTAATTTCCTGGAAGACCTACTCAAATACCTCCTCAATTTCATCTGATTCAAAAGTTTCACAGTGCTAAATGTGTTACCCTGGGGGAATGTTAAACATATTCACAGGCAAATGTTTTAGTCTCTGCTGCTTGAGGCAATATATAAAAATTGGTGCAAATTATAAACTAACCAAAATGTTTGTAGGAAAGACTGGGAAGTGAGATGTTCATGAGGGCTATATAAAGTTCCAAAATTGATATTATCACTTTCAGGAACAAGAAAGAAAAATGAATAAAGAAAAATAAACAGGACCTCAGACTCCTATGGCATGCCATCAAATTTAACAACATACATATAATGAGAATCCCAGAAGGAGAGGAGAGAGGCAAATAATCAAAAAAGAATATTGAAAGAAATAATGGCTAAAGAAATTGCCCAATTTTAGGAAAATTTTTAATCTGTGCATACAAAAAACTCAGTGAACTCTAAATAGGATAAAGTTAAAGATAATCATACATGGAAATTATATAAACAATTTTTTTGTTTATAACCCAACTTTTGAAAGACAAAGATAAAGAAATAATCATGAAAGCAGCAAGAGATAAGTGATTCATGACATCCAACTGATTGTCAATAAAATCACAGCTGATTTCTCATCAGAAACTATGTAGGACAGAAGATAGTGGGATGACATATTCAAATGGCAGAAAGAAAAGGAAACTTTCAATTTAAAAGTCTATATCCAGGAAAACTGTCCTTGAAAAATGAAAGAGATATTACACCATTCTAAGACAAACAAATCTAAGAAGACTTCATTTCTAGAAGATCTGCCCTACAAGAAATTCTTAAGTACTTTAGGCTTAAATCAGTGGTTCTCAACCTTCCTAATGCCGTGACCCTTTAATACAGTTCCTCATGTTGTAGTGACCCCCAACCATAAAATTATTTTTGTTGCTACTTCATAACTGTAATTTCGCTACTGTTATTAATTATAATGTAAATATCTGATATGCATGATGTATTTAGGCAACCCCTGTGAAAGGGTCGTTTGACCCCCAAAGGGGTTGTGACCCACAGGTTGAGAACCACTGGCTTAAATGAAAGTTCACTGGACAGTAGTAACTTGTATTCACATGAAAAAAAAAGAGCACCATTAAAGGTAACTACATAGGTAAATATAAAAGACAGTATAAATGTATATTTTATTTGTAACACTTTTTCCTATTTTAATTAGTTACTTAAAATATCTATATAGTATATATTATTGTTGACAGTATTACAGATGTCTCCCACCCCCCCCCCACCGCCCCCCGACTTGACCCTCTTCCACCCAGTTCCTAACCACTTCCAGGTCTTCCCCACCATGTTGCCTGTGTCCATGGGCTATGCATATAAGTGCATAAGTTTCTTGATTTATCTCTCCTTGTCTCCCCCCCAACTCCCAATTGGAGTATGTTGATCTGTTCCATGCCTTCCTGTTTCAGGTCTTATTTTATTGGTGAATTCATTTTGTTTATTAGAGTCCATAAAAAATGTGAGATCATGTGATATTTGTCTTTCTGAGGTTGGCTTATTTCACTTAGCATTATAATCTCCAGGTCCATCCATGCTGTTCCAAAGGGTAAGAGATCCTCATTTTTACAGCTGCATAGTATTCCATTGTGTAAATGTCCCACAGCTTTTCTATCTATTCATTTAATGATGGGCACTTGTGATGTTTCCAAATCTTAGCTATTATAAAGAACACTGCTATGAACATAGGGGTACATGTATTCTTTTTTATTGGTGTCTTAGGGTTTTTAGGATATATTTCCAGAAGTGGGATCACTGGGTCAAATGGCAGTTTCATTTTTAATTTTCTGAGGAAACGCCATACTGTTTTCCATAGTGACTACATCATTTCCTATTTGATTTAATAGATAGCTATATAAAGCAATAACTATAAATTTATGTTGATGGACACACAATGTATAAAGAGGTAATTTGTGACAATAACAGCATAACATGGGAGTTTGTAACTATATAGGTATAAAGCTTTGCATATTACTGAAGGTACATTGGTATTACTCTGAACAAGATCATTGTAAATTTAGAAGTTATTTTTAACTCCCAAGAAAAACACTAAAAATATCAGTAATATAGCTTGATATCTGGTGTTGAGATCCCAGCTACTTTGTTCTTTCTCAGGATTGCTGCAGCTATTCGGGGTCTTTTTTTATTCCAGATGAATTTTTGGAAAGTTCTTTCCAGGTCTGTGAAATATGCCATTGGTATTTTAATGGGGAGTGCATTGAATCTATAGATTGCTTTGGGTAGTATGAACATTTTGATGATGTTGAGTCTACCAATCTATGAACATGGTATGTTCTTCCATCTATTTATAGCTTCCTTTATCTCTTTTTTCAATGTCCTGTAATTTTCTGAGTAGAGGTCTTTTACCTCTTTAGTTAATTTTATTCTTAGGTATCTTAATTTTTTTGGTGCAATGGTAAATGGGATTGCTTTGTTAGTCTCTTTTTCTGAAAGTTCACTATTGGTGTATAGAAATGCCATAGATTTCTTAGTGTTAATTTTGTATCCTGCTACATTGCCAAATTCATTTATTAAGTCTAATAATTTTTTGATGGAGTCTTTAGGGTTTTCTATGTACAGTACCACGTCATCTGAAAATAAGGACAGTTTTACTTCTTTTCCAATTTGGATGCCTTTATCTCTTCTTCTTGTCTGATAGCAATGGCTAGTACTTTCAGTACTATGTCAAACAGAAGTGGTGAGAGTGGGCATCCCTGTCTTGTTCTTGTTCTTAGGAGAAATGATTTTTGTTTTTGCCCATTGAGTATGATGTTGGCTGTTGGTTTGTCATATATGGCTTTTATTATGTTGAAGTATGATCCTTCTATTCCCACCTTGCTGAGTTTTTACCAAGAAAGGGTGTTGGATTTTGTCAAATGCTTTTTCTGCGTCAATTGATATGACTATGTGATATTTATCCCTCAATTTGTTTATGTGATGTATCACGTTTATTGGTTTGCGGATATTGTACCATCCTTGCATCCCCAGGATAAATCCTACTTGGTCATGGTGTATGATCTTTCTGATGTACTGCTGGATCTGATTTGCTAGAATTTTGTTGAGGATTTTGACATCTATGTTCATGAGGGATATTGGCCTGTAATTCTCTTTCATTTTGTTGCCTTTATCTGTTTTTGGTATGAGGGTGATGCTGGCTTCATAGAATGACCTTGGAAGTGTCCTTTCCTCTTGAATTTTTTGGAATAATCTGAGGAGGATAGGTTTTAGTTCTTCCTTGAATGTTTAGTAAAACTCCCCTGTGAAGCTGTCTGGCCCCAGGATTTTGTTTGCTGGAAGCTTTTTGATCACTGCTTCAATTTCTTCCATAGTTATCAGCCTATTCAGGTTTTTAGAATCTTCCTGAATGAGTTTTGGAAGGTTATATTTTTCTAGAAATATGTCCATTTCCTCCAGGTTACCTATTCTGTTAAAATAGAGTTGTTAATAGTATTTTTTAAACAATCCTTTGTATTTCTGTGAGGTCTGTTGTTATTTCTCCTCTTTCATTTCTGATTTTGTTTATTTGGGTCCTCTCTCTTTGCTTCTTGGTGAGCCTGGCTAGAGGTTCAACAATCTTGTTTATCTTTTCAAAGAACCAGTTCTTGGTTTCACTGATCTTTTGTATTTTTTTTGTCTCTATGTCATTCATTTCTGCTCTGATCTTTATTATCTCCTTCCTTCTGCTCACTCTGGGCTCATCATGTTCTTCTATTTCTATTTCTTTGAGTTGTAGAGTTAGATGATTTATTACCATTTTTTCTTGTTTTTTTTTTTGAAGCAGTCCTGTAGAGCTATAATCTTCCCTCTCAGGACTGCTTTATTTTGTCTCATAGATTTTGGATTGCTTTGTTTTTATTGTCATTAGTTTCCAAGATGTTTTTAATTTCTTCTTTGATCTCTTTGGTAACTCAATCATTGTTCAATAGCATGCTATTCAGCTTCCAAGTGTTTGAATTTTTTGGATTGTTTTTATCGTAGTTTATTTCTAACATTATGCCATTGTGGTCTGAGATAATGCTTGATATGATTTCAGTATTATTGATTTTGGGGGGACTTTAATTGTGACACAATATGTGGTTTATTTTTGAAAACGTCCCATGTGCACTAGAGAAGGACATATATTTCGTGGCTTTGGGGTGAAATGTTCTGAAGATGTCAATTAAGTCCATCTGATCTAGTGAGTCATTTAGGATTGCTGTTTCTTTGCTGATTTTTTGTCTAAAGGATTTATCCAGTGATGTCAGTGGTGTATTAAAATCCCTTACTATGATTGTATTGTTGTCGATGTTTCCTTTGATATCTTCCAAGAGGTTTTTTTTTTTATGTATTTGGGTGCTCCTGAATTGGGTGCATATATATTTATCAGGGTTATATCCTCTTGTTGTATCGATCCCTTTAGTATTATGAAGTGGCCTTCTTTATCTCTTGTTATGGCCTTCACTTTGAGGTCTATTTTTTCAGATATAAGTATTGCTACCCCAGGTTTTTTTTTTTTTTCATTTCAATTTTCCTGAAAGATATTTTTCCATCTCTTCCCTTTCAGTCAGTGTGAATCCCTTGTTATGAGGTGGGTCTCTTGTAGACAGCATATATATGTGTCATGTTTTTTTTTTTTTTTTTTTTTTTTTATCCATTCAGCCACACAATGTATTTTGATTGGAGCATTTAGTCTGTTTACATTTACAGTTACTTTGAAAGGTATTTGTTTGAAGCCATTTTTATTTTTTGTGCCTGTGTTTCTTCTTCCCTTGTTATTTCTTCTTTTTACACCAGTCCCTTTAGCATTTCTTGCATTGCTGACTTGGTAGTGATAAACTCCCTTAGCCTTTTTTTGTCTGTGAAGCTACTTATTTCCACTTCAATTTTGAATGATAGTCTTGCTGGGTAGAGTATTCTTGGATTCAGTCCCTTGCTTTGCATCACTTTGTAAATTTTCTTCCATTCTTTTCTGCCCCAGTGTGATTCTGTTGAGAAATCATTTGATAACCTAGTGGAAGATCCCTTTTATGTAACTTTCTGTCTCTCTCTTGCAGCCTTTAAGATTCTCTCTTTGTCCTTACCATTTGCCAATGTAATTATGATGTGTTTTGGTGTGGGTCTTTTCAGGTTCATCTTGTTTGGGACTCTCTGTGCTTGTGTGACTTTTTTCTTCCCCACATCAGGGAAGTTTTCTGACATTATTTCTTCAAATATGTTTTCTAACCCTTGTTCCTATTCCTGTTGTTCTGGCACCCCTATTACTTGTATGTTGCTTCATTTAATGTTGTCCCATAGCTCCCGTTGGCTCTCTTCCTGTCTTTTAATTTTTTTCTCCAATTGCAGTTCAGTTTGGGTGAATTTTGCTTCCCTGTCTTCTAATTCGCTAATTTGGTGCTCCGCTTCTTCTAGTCTACTGTTGAAACTTTCCATGGTGTTTTTTATTGCAACTATATCAGTCTTAATTTCTTCTTGATTCTTACATAAGTTGTTGATTTTTTTCATCCGTTTCTTCTTGATTCTTCCATAAGTTGTTGATTTTTTTCATTCATCCAGTTTATGAACCCTATGACCCTTATTCTGAATTCTTTTTCTGACATTTTGCATGCCTCTGTTTCACTTTACTGCTTTTCTGGCAATTCCTCCTTTTCTTTCTTTTTGGGGTTTCTTTGTCTACCCATTTTTGGTCTCACTTACTGATCTAGATGTCTACTTGTGCAGGGCTGCTCCCTGGTAGCAGTGGCTCATCGGGCTGCGGATGCTCCTTGTGTGGTCGTGGTAGTGGCTGCTCATCTGTTGGCAGCAGCTCTTCTGGTGAGTGCTATTCGCAGCAGTGGTGTCTCCTCTGGCTGGTGGGGGAGGCTGCTTTCACAGTTGCTGATCCTTGGACAGTGGTGGACTATTTACATGGCTGCTGCTTTTTGGATTGGGCTGACTGTGTGCTGCTGCTGTTCCTCAGATGGGGTGGGCTGCTTGTGAAGCTGCCGTTCCTTGGACAGGGGCGGGTTGCTTGAAGGGGTGCTGCTCCTCGTATGATTGTGGGCTGCTTGCACAGCTGCTGCTCCTCAGACAGAGGTGGTCTGCTCATGCAGCTGTTGCTACTCGGACGGAGGACGGGCTGCTTGCACGGCTACTGCTCCTCTGGCATGAGTGAGGTGTATGTGTGGCTGCAGCTCCTCGGACCAGTGCAGACTGCACAGTGCTACAGCTCCTCAGATGTGGGTGGTCTGCTCATGTGACTACTGCTACTCGGACCAGGGCAGGCTGCTTTGTCAGCTGTTGCCGCTTGGACAGGGGCGGGCTGCTCACACAGCTACTGCTCCTTGAAAGGGGACAGGCTGCTCATGTGGTTGCTGCTCCTCATATGGGGGAGCGGGCCACTCACACAGCTGTTGCTCCTTGGACAGATGCAGGCCACGTGTGGCTGCTGCTATTAGGCCTGGGACCAGCTGCTCGTGGAGCTGCTGCTCCTTGGACAGGAGTGGGCTGCTTATGTGTCTGCTGCTCACGTGGTTGCAGTGCCCTGGTCTTTTGCCAGGGGTCCTCTGCCCATCCCAGCTGCAAACTGTCTCAGCAGCTCAGTCTCTTTTGCCAATTTGGGTTGGAAGTTATTCGTTTCAGCTGCTCATTCTATTTGCTCCGGGACAAGGCTCGGGACATATCCATCTATTCTGCCGCCATTTTGTCTCTCTTCTGGGTGGAATTTTAATTGGAATTGCATTAAGTCTGCAAAACAAGTTTGAGAGAATTAAAATGGTCAGTATGCTGAATCTTTCAATCCATAAACACAGTTTGTCTCTCCATTTATCTAGGTTGTCTTTTACTGTTTCTATCAGTGTTTTATAATTTTCTGTATACCCATCCTGTACATGTTTTGTTAGGTTTATACCTAAGTATTTCATTTTTGAGCTATTGTAAATGGTCTAGATTTAGAATTTTGGTTTCTTAATGTTCATTGCTAGTATGTAGAAATATGGTAGATTTTTGTGTGTTAACTTTGTATTCTGTGCCCTTTATAAACTCATAAGATCTAGGGGGTTATTTGTTGTTGTTTTTGTTTATTATTTTTTGTAGATTACTTGGATTTTCTACATAGGCAATTGTGCCATCTGTAAATAGGGACAATTTTAATTTGTTTTTTCCTTCTGTATGCCTTTTAGTTATTTTTCTTTATTTATTGTACTATGGCTTTCAGTATAATGTTTGATAGTAATGGCGAGTGAGGACATTCTTGCCTTATTTTCAATCTTAAAGAAAAAGCATTCAGTGTTTCACCATTGTGTGATGTTAAATGTAGGAAGCTTTTGTCATACATGTATATTGGAGTGTGTTAATTGGTTTTTCTGAAACTATTGAAAGGATCATGTGTTTGTTTCTAGACAGTTAATATTGTCGATTTTATCCATTAATTATTGAATATTGGGCCAACTTTGCGATTCCAGGATAAACCCCACTTGGTTATGACATTATTATTTTTACATACTCCCAAACTTGATTTGCTAATATTTTATTGGGGAACTTAGCATTAATGAGTTTTCTTGCAATTACTTTGTCTGATTTGGTATCATGATATAATGGCCTCATAAAATGAGTGGGGAAGTAGTCCTTTTCTAATTTCAGGAAGACATTATGTAAAATGGGTCTCTTATAAATGTTTAGTATAGTTCACTAATAAATTCATCTAGGAGCACTGGTTTCTTTTTTGGGAGTTTAATAAATACAGATGAAATTTATTTAATAGTTCTAGGGTTATTTAGATTATGTATTTAATATTTGATGAGTTTTGGTAAATTGTGATATTCAAGGAATCAGTCCATTTAAAAAATGTAAATTCTTTATTGTTTAAAGTATTACATAAGTCTCCTTTTTCTCCCCATTGACCTCTCCCCAGACGCCCCCACTCCCTAGCACATTCCCTCACCCCTCCACCCTGTCTGTGTCCATTGGTTATGCTCATATGCATGCATACAAGTCCTTTGGTTGATCTCTTATCCCCTCACCCCCCACCTTCCCTCATAGGTTGGACAATCTGTTCGATGCTGCTATGACTCGGGTTCTATTTTTGTTTATCAGTTTATGTTCATTATATCCCACAAATGAGTGAGGTCATGTGATATTTGTCTTTCTCTGGCTAGCTTATTTCACTTAGCATAATGCTCTCTAGTTCCATCCATACTGTTGCAAATGGTAAGAATTTCTTTTTTTACAGCAGCATAGTATTCCATTGTTTAGATATACCACAATTTTCTAGGAATAGGTCCATTTTATCTAGGTTGTTGAATATATGTAAACACAGTTGTTCATACAATTCCCTTATTTTCCTTTTATTGTCTATATACCATAAAGCTATACTTCATTTAATTTTAGATATTGATAATACGTGTCTTCTCTCTTTTTTCTTTATAATTCTTACTGGGGGTTATTGATTTTATTGATCTTTTCAGTAAACTTTATATTTCATTGCTCTTCCCTATTGTTAGCTTTTAATTTCATTGGTTTCTGCTCTTATCTTCACTATTTCCTTTCTTTTGCTTGATTTTTTTTTGGTATTTTGAAATGAAAGTTTAGATTATTGATTTGAGATCTTTTTACTTTTCTACTATCAGTGGCTAGTACTATTAATTTTTCTCTTTTCAATCTTTGAGCAACATCCAACAAATTTTGATATGTTGTATTTTCATTCAGTTAAATATATGTATACACACACATATATATTACTTTGCCCACACTTCCTCTTTGATCCATGGATTATTTAAATGATGTTATTTCATTTTCAAAAGTTTGAGGATTTTCCAAATATTTTGTTATTGATTTCTCATTTAGTTTCCCATTCCTTGAACTAAAGCACTTCTTAGTGGAGAAAAAGCTTCACCTCTCTCAGGGTTTTATGTGTGTATTGTCCTCTGCTTCAGTGTTTGTAATTTGCCATTTGAATTCAAACACAGATGATTAGTTGTAAACTGGATTTGAACCCAGGTCTTTATGATTTCAAAACTTGAAATCATTATTGACTTTGTTTTTATACCTCATAGCCAGTCTGCAAACCCTACTTTTTAAATATATCTAGAATCTGAACACTTATCACCTCCATTGATACCACTCTCCTCCGAGCTGCCATCATCTCTGATTCAACTTATTGCAACAGCCTCCCTACTTCTATTCTTACCCCAGCCCTCTTCAGTCTAGTTTCAGTTTAACAGGGAGAATGAACCTTTAAAAACATATTGTTAAAATGTTCTTACAATCCAAAGCCATCTATAATTCAATGAAATCCCTATCAAAATACCAATGACATTTTTCACAGAGCTAGAACAAATAATCTTAAAATTTATATGGGATCACAAATGACCTGGCATAGCCACAGCAATCTTGAGAAAGAAGAACCAAGTTGGAAGTATCATTCTACCTGATATCAAAAAAATATACTACAAGGCTATAGTAATCAAAGCAGCATGGTACTGGCCTAAAAGCAGACACATAGATAAATAGAGCAGAATAGGGATACCAGAAATGAACCCATGCATACATGCTCAATTACAATATGACAAAGGAGGCAAAATTAAACAATGTGGTAAAGAATCTCTTCAATAAATGGAGTTGTGGCTCTAACCAGTTTCGCTCAGTGGATGGAGCGTTGGCCTGTGGACTGAAGGGTCCCAGGTTTGATTCTGGTCAAGGGCATGTACCTTGATTGCAGGCACATCCCTAGTGGGGGGTGTGCAGGAGGCAGCTGATCAATGTTTATCTCTCATCGATGTTTCTGGATCTCTATCCCTCTCTCTTCCTCTCTGTAAAAAATCAATGAACTATATTAAAAAATAAATGAAGTTGTGAAAATCGACAGCTACATATAAGAAATGAGACTTGACTACTTTCTTACACTATATACAAAAATAAAATCAAAATGAGTTAAAGACTTAAATGTAAGACCTGAAAACATAAAACCTCTAGAAGAAAACATAGGCAGTAAACTCTGACATTGCTCTTAGTAATATTTTTTTTTCCTGATATATCTCCTCAGACAAGGGAAACAAAGGAAAACAAATGGGACTGCATCAAACTAAAAAAAGGTTTTGCACAAAAAAGGACACCAACAACAAAATGAAAAGACAACCCACTGAATGGGAGAACATATTTTCCAATGATACATCCAATAATGGGTTAATATACAAAATTTATAAAGAACTCATATAACTCAGCATTTAAAAAAAAAACATATAAACTGCAATTAAAAACTGGGCATAAGACCTAAATAGACATTTCCCCAAAGAGGACATACATCTGGCCAACAGACATGAAAAGATGCTCAATGTCACTAATCATCAGAGAAATGCAAATTAAAATCACAATGAGATAACACTTGACATATGTTAGAATGGCTATCGTCAATAAATCCACAAACTACAAGTGTTGGCAAGGATGTGGAGATAAGGGGACCCTTGTGAACTATTGGTGTCATTGCAAATTGATGCAGCTGTTATGGAAAACAGTATGGATGTTCCTAAAAAATTAAAAATAGAGCTACCTTATGATCCAGTTATTCTACTTTTGAGAATATATCCAAAGAAACTCAAAACACTAATTCAAAAATATATATTCACCTCTATGTTCATTGCAGCATTATTTACAATAGCCAAGATATGAAAGCAACTCAAGTGCCCACCAAAAGACACTTGAATAAAGAAAATGTAGTACATATATACAATGGAATATTACTTGGCTATAATAAAGAATTAAATCTTACCACTTGACAACATGGGTAGATCTAGATCACTGATGGCGAACCTCTTGAGCTCGGAATGTCAGCATTTTGAAAAACCCTAACTTAACTCTGGTGCCATGTCACATATAGAAATTTTTTGATATTTGCAACCATAGTAAAACAAAGACTTATATTTTTGATATTTATTTTATATATTTAAATGCCATTTAACAAAGAAAAATCAACCTGAGTTCGCATGTCTCTGACATGTGTCTATGATGAGTGTCTATGATGCGTGTCATAAGTTCGCCATCACTGATCTAGATGGTACTATGCTAAGAGAAAAAAAGAACTGAGAAAGACAAATACCACATGATTTCATTTACATATGAAATATAAAAAACAAAATAAATGAACAAAAAAACAAACAAACTCAGCAACAGACTCATAGATATAGTGAACAAACTGATGGGAGGAGTGGGAGGATGGGTGAAAAAGGTGAAGAGGGAAAGAAGTTAAAATTAGTAGTTACAAAATAGTTATGGGATGTAAAGTACAATATAGAGAATATAGTCAATAACATTTTAATAACTATGTATGGTGCCAGGTAGCAACTAGAATTATTAGGGGGATCACTTTGTAAATTATGTAATTGTTTAACTGTCTTACTGCACACTGAAACAAATATTTAAAAAGACACACAGACAAAAATAAAACGTGTTTTTTTTCTATCACTGAAACTTTCCCTGGCTCCTCATCTGTCTCAGAGTAAAAATTAAAGTCCTTGCATGAGTCTAGAAGGCCTTTTGGGCTCTGGTCCCTTGTTGTCTATTTGACTTCAACTGCTACCACTTTCTTCCTTACTCCCTCCACTTGAGCCACACTTGCCTCTTCTGTCTCTCAAAGAGGCTGGTAATGTTCCTGCTTCAGGGCTTTAGCAAGTCTTTTTACTGTGCCTACAATCCTAATTCTTCAGATATTTACTTGATTTCCTTCTCTTCTTCGTGTTTTTACTCTAATATCACTTCCTGAAGGATGCTTTCCCTGGCCAGCTTGTTTACAATTATAATCCCACCTTTTTCTTCTCTGCATTAGTCTTCCAAGTGGCACTTTTCACTAACTAACATACTATGCAATGACTTATTTACTACATTTATTGTCTGCCCAAGCCCTTGCTGGAAAATAAATGTCTATGAGGCAAGGATCTTTATTTTGATTATTACTCTATTCCCAATATCTATCACAATGCTGAATATTTAGTAGATGTTTGAAAAAATATACGTTGAATCATTAATATATGAATTATTTTATTACTCCTTTATACCTCAGAAAAATAATAATAGTCACTAATAAAAGCAAATATTTATTGAGGATATACCACTCAGGTGCTGTATGTTCTTTATCTCATTTAAACAACCATGTAAGATAGGCTATGTTATCTATATTTTACAGAGGAAGAAGACTGCTAATAGTAGAATACAAAATTGGGAGGAGAATAAAAACATTGTCCATTTATTGAATATGTATTTTTAAGTGCCAATTTTATCCCATGAGCTTACTATGCTCTATCTCATTTAATCCTCCTAAAACTGTAAATAAGGTGTTATTGTAATTTGCAAATGAGAAAACTGAGTCATAGAGAATTTGAATGACTTGCCCAGGATTACACAACTGGTTGATAGTAGCACTAGGATTCAAGCCCAAGCAATTGACTTCAGGGCTGAAGCTCTTCTCTATGCCCTAGATCAGTGATGGTGAACCTATGACACGTGTGTCAGAGGTGACACGCGAACTCATGTTTTTGGTTGATTTTTCTTTGTTAAATGGCATTTAAATATATAAAATAAATATCAAAAATATAAGTTTTTGTGTTACTATGTTTGCAAATATCAAAAAATTTCTATATGTGACATGGCACCAGAGTTAAGTTAGGGTTTTTCAAAATGCTGACATGCCGAGCTCAAAAGGTTCGCCATCACTGCCCTAGTGTGATATCAAGAAGTGGGAATCAATGATGATGATGCCCTTGTTTCTGTCTTGAGCAGTTGGGGAGATGTTGATGCCATTTGCTAAGGTAGACAAGACTGAGAGAGAAGTAAATTTGGAGATAGAAAATATTGAATTTAGTTTGGACCATGTAAGATTCAAGATACTTATGAGAAATCCAAGGAGAGATGTGAAGAGAGCAGTTGATTATTCAAGTTTGCAGCTCAAGGAGGAGGTCTAGACTGGAGTTATCAATTTGAAAGCCGTGAGCATAGATGTGATTATGGCCCTTGTGTGTCTGTGGTATGCACAGATGTGCTATAGCTAAATGCTGATTAGAAAAGAGAAAATACATCCCAAGTGTATGAATGAAAGTGCCCTTTGAGACAAGCATAGATCCAGTCTGCAGGTGATACTCTGGCTACTTCCATGCTGAGTTGGATATGGATCCTATTTCTGTCAACTTTGAAGAGCACCTCCCCTTCTTTTCAGCCACCTCTTGGGACTTCTAGTTTGAATTATCTGCATTATAGTTCCTGTCAAAAGCCCAGAGGAAGCCATTGATATTCAAAAGTGCCAGTTTTAGGGAATTCCTCCAAATTTTCAAGGCTTTATCCCTATATCATACCAGAGCCCCAAGAAGCTACAGACCTGGTATCTATCACTCTGTTCCCAGTGGAATTGGCTTCACAGAACTATAGCTTAATATTATACATTTGGATTTTCCCGAGGGTCCACTTAATAGATACCATATGTGGAATATCAGTGCATTTTTTGGGTAAAACTCCTGTTAAGCATACCATCCATTATGTTGTGATAGTTCCTTTAGGGCCATTGGTTCTCAACCATGGCTGCACATTAGAATCACCTGGGAATCTTTTTAAAATCCTGATTTCTGGGCCTCATCCTCTGGAAATTCTGTTTCTTTGTTACTAATGTTATGACCTCACCCCATAACAAAGA
The DNA here is from genome assembly GCF_963259705.1 of Myotis daubentonii. Lineage (NCBI taxonomy): Eukaryota > Metazoa > Chordata > Mammalia > Chiroptera > Vespertilionidae > Myotis > Myotis daubentonii. The sequence goes on from NC_081861.1 coordinate 15,091,076, forward strand.
AACAGAATTTCAAGAGGATGAGGCCCAGAAATCAAATCAGGAGTTTAAAAAGATTCCCAGGTGATTCTAATGTGCAGCCAAGGTTGAGAACCACTGCTTTAGGCAACAGATTTTTCTGAGAGTTCTGAAATAAGAAACAGGTTGTCTATCTTTTTGTGTGTGTTATTTTTAAAAATAAAATATTTATTGTTGAAAGTATTTCATATGGTCTCCCCCCCATTGACCTCCTCTAGCCTACCCCCACCTCCCACCCCAGGCCTTTGCCACCCTATTGTCTGTGTCCATGGGTGATGCATATATGCATACAAGTTCTTTGGTTGATCTCTTCCCACCCAACCAACCCCTCTCCTGCCTTTCCTCTGAGATTCCATAATATATTCCATGCTTCTATGTCTATGGATCTAATTTGTTCATCAGTTTATTTTGTTCATTAGATTCCACATATGAGTGAGATCATGTGATACTTATGTTTCTCTGACTGCCTTATTTTGCTTTGCATAATATTCTCCAGGTTCATCCATGCTGTTGCAAACGGTAGTTCTTTCCTTTTTTACAACTGTGTAGTATTCCATTATGCAAATGTACCACATATTTTTTTATTCACTCATCTGTTGATGGGCACTTGAGCTGTTTCCAAATCTTAGCTACTGTAAATTGTGCTGCTATGAACATAGAGGTGCATATATTCTTTCTGATTGGTGTTTCTGGTTTCTTGGGATATATTCCTAGAAGTGGGATCCCTGGGTCAAGTGGGAGTTCCATTTTTTATTTTTGAGGAAATCCATACTGTTTTCAACAGTGGCTGCACCAGTCTGAATTCCCACCAGCAGTGCACGAGGGTTCCCTTTTCTCCACATCCTTGCCAGCACTTGTTATTTTTTGATTTGTTGATGGTAGCCATTCTGACAGGTGTGAGGTGATACCTCATTGTCATTTTGATTTGCATTTCTCAGATGATTAGTGACTTTGGGCATTTTTCACATGTCTTGGCATTCTGTTTGTCCATTTTGGAGAAGTGTCTAGGGTCCTTTACTCATTTTTTATTGGATTATTTATTTTCCTTTTGTTAAGTTGTATGAGTTCCCTATATATTTTGGAAATTAACCCCTTATTGGATGTATAATTGGCAAATATGTTCTCCCATGCAGTGGGCTTTCTTGTCATTTTGTTGATGGTTTCTTTTGCTGTGAAGAAGCTTTTTATTTTGATGTAGTCCCATTTGTGTATTTTCTCCTTAGTTTCCTTTATCTTAGGAGATGTATCGGTAAATGTATTGCTATGAGAGAAGTCTGAGATTTTGCTTCTTATGGTTTCTTCTAATATTTTATAGCTTAAGAACTAGCCTTCAAGTCTTTTATCCATTTTGATTTTATTCTTGTGTATGGTGTAAGTTGGTGGTCCAGTTTCATTTTTTTGCATGCACCTGTCCAATTTTCACAATACCATTTATTGAAGAGACTGTCTTGACTCCATTGTATGCTGTTGCCTCCTTTGTCTAATATCAATTGAGCATATGGCTTGGGTCAATTTCTAGGTTCTCTGTTTGGTTCCATTGATCTACATGCCTGTTCTTGTGCCATTACCAGGATATTTTGAGTACAGTGGCTTTGTAGTATAACTTGATATCTGATATTGTGATTCCTCCAACTTTGTTCTTCTTTCTCAAGATTTCCGTGGCTAATAGAGGTCTTTTTTGGTTCTATATAAATTTTTGGTGTTTTTTTCTAGATCTATGAAATATGATGTTGGTATTTTAATAGGGATTGCTTTGAATCCATAGATTGCTGTGGGCAGTATGGACATTTTAATGATGTTTATTCTACCAATTCATGAACACAGTATATTCTTCCACTTCTTTATATCTTCCTTTATCTCTTTTTTTTTTTCAACATCTTGTAGTTTTCCAAGTATAGATCTTTTACCTTCTTGGTTATCATCATATGAGTAGATAATGAGTAGATAAAAAATCTGTAGTACATTTACACAGTTTTTCCTCCTCTCTACTACTTCTTATTACTTGACCCTTTTATTTTTTGCTCTTGTTTATATAATTTGGTTTCATTGTATTGCCACTAAAATATTGTATTTTCACTGCCTAATATCTTTCTGGAGAAGTAAATGGTGTATAAAGATATAAAAACATTGCTTATACCTCCATAAGCATTTGTATTTCTAAGGCTAATTATTTAGGTGTATCTGCTTGTATCACATTACAAAATGTAATTGTGTCAGAATTTGCATTAAGGCTAAGCCAGAAAGCACATTCAAAGCTCATATGTTATAGGTTGGACAGAGATCAGATGAAAATGTTGGAGCCCAATTCCTTGGGAGGATGGTAGGAAGATGTGCTAGAGTAATTTAGAAGGAAGGGCATTCTTCTTAAGGATCCGAATGTGAAGATGGAGGGTGGAGGTTAACATTTATTAGCTAGAGTAAGACCCTGTGCCTTCTGAAAAATGGTCAACTGGTAAAAATATTCCTATGTCAAGATGGGTTATCTCACTTATTCCCCCTGGACCTTTTACAACTGTTCTCAATGCTAAGCTGCATATGTAGGCTGGACCATCTGCCACTATTTTCCTCTATGGATATTTTTCTACCGTTAATGGCAAGAAAACAGAAGGATGCTGTCAAATTAGTAAACTTTGTGAAGTGGTTAGTAAATAGTATCTGGATTAGGAGACTAGCAAAGGATTTAGAATGATTTGTGAGTCATTGATATCTCCTCTTTCCAGTTACTGGGTATCAATCAGAGATTTTTTTATAACATGTGCCCCTGTTATAAATAAATAACACTTATTTCAAATAGTGTATTTTCATGTACATGCTTCACACGTGATTTTGAAGTGACTGGATCCAAGGAGTTCATTGTTGGTGGGGGCATTAGAGGTTATGTGATCCAACCCATACCTAATATCTGAGTACCTGGCAATTTTTATTCAGTTTCTGTTTGAATGTCTCAAATAATAGAGAATCACTGCCTCATTTAGTATCAATTCCATTGTTGCATATCTCTAAATGTTGAGTGTTTCTTATAATGAATTAAGAGCTGTGTGATATACTGTAAAGAGCATTAGCCTTGGGACAGGTCTGATCCTACTTCATGGGATGATCCTGAAGGTTAAATGAGACTATATATGCAAAGTGTGTGTCCATGGTATGACATGGGAAAGGAGGTCAAGAATATTTGGTTTAAAATACTTTCAATGTAGTTTTAACTCTTCCTTTGGGATTCTAGTGACTACATATAATCCCTTATTATTTTGATATCCCTATTAAAATTACTGAAAATATTGACTGTGTCACCTGGAGCCATTGCCCCACCAGCTAAAACCCTGACTGTCTTCAAAGGCTGTGAGTTCAGGCCTTTTATTTCTCTGATTGTACTTTCTTTAATTTTTCAAAGCAACCATAAAAGTATGGGGTCCAGTCAGGGTCCCTATGTGTCTTGCAGGAAAGCTTCTTCATTAGCCATTGTCTCGCAACCCAAGTCCCAGACAAAGCTTATGAGACAATCCTTTTACAAAGCCCCAATTGCCTTGTTGACAAGTTTTTTTTTAGTTGTATCATGGCCTGATAGCAAAGAAGATGGCTTGGATTCTCAAGGGATAGACCACTTTACAGCGTATATTTAATTTGAATATTTCAATTATGCTCGAGTGCCTCTTTATAGTTGCCATCACGTTCTGCTAATTTCTTGATTATTCTGCCTAGGCAGTAGTAGAAGCCAATTTTATTCTGAGTTCCAAATTTTCATATTCCTTAACTGTAATTAGCCTTTATAAGCTCCAAACATTTCTCATCAGAATCCAGTCTTCAAATTGAAGACCTGTTGAAAAATGAGGGGCCATGGTCCCAAGAAGTCCAGGATCTGGAGACCTTGTAGAAATGAGCAATTCACCAGTAGAAACCTGCCTTATTTTGTGCCAGTCAATCCTTAAAAAGGACATGAAGCTGCTGAAAAAAAATAATACTAGGGACTAGACCACTTTTCTCTGTCTTTGGCTGATTAGATAACCATAGATAAGAAACTTATCTCTCTATGCAAGTGAAGATAGCACCTGCCTTACCTGCATAAGATTTTCTTTAAAGACAATAATTAATTAAGTGATAAAGAAATGATTTGAAAAGTACAAGTTCTGTATTTATTCCAGGCTTGTATTACCATTAATAATCATTATAGCCCTAACCGGTTTGGCTCAGTGGATAGAGTGTCAGCCTGCGGACTCAAGGGTCCCAAGTTCAATTCCGGTCAAGGGCATGCACCTCGGTTGCGGGCACATCCCCAGTAGGGTGTGTGCAGGAGGCAGCTGATCGATGTTTTTCTCTCTCATTGATGTTTCTAGCTCTCTATCCCTCTCCCTTCCTCTCTGTAAAAAAAATCAATAAAATATATTTTTTAAAAAATAATCATTCTAACATGTGATGGGCTGGTTGTGAGTGTGACTAGAATCTGTGTGTAAAAATGGGCCACTAGCCATGTGGCTGGGGCATCAGGTTCTCAGTTGTTCTGGATCTGCCAGTGTTTCAGTGGATCTAGGCTTCCATGTATAGGCTCCTTGGCAAGGGCCTTCCCATTCAGCCTTCACCTTACCAGACTTCTCTCATTGGTGTGCTTAAGACAGTGACCTAAGCTCTAATCTCTCCTGTTCAAATTTTTGTTAATCTGCTACCTCAGCTCTGGATGTACTACTCTCAATGCCAGGATGCCATTTCTTTGGCTGCTCCACCAGTGGTCCAACACCTTCTTTCTTATTTCCATATGTCTTCATTCTGCATCGAATGCACCTCTCCAGCATGGTGATACACCCAGACACAGCCAGAAATATTTAAGAAGATATCTGAGCACCTCTTGGCCCAGTCTAGTTGGCAAATAGTAGCCATCATAACCCACCCCTTGTCAAGTTGGCACCCATACACTTCTTTGTAAATCATACTTATTTTCCAAATAAATATAATAACAAGGTCATAAATCCATCTAACATGACATAATTATTCTGTGTACAAGCTAAAACACATTAACCCCTTATCCAGAAAGAAAGTCCTTGAATTATGTTTATTCTTCTCTTTCATATATTGTAACTTAAATAGTATTAAATAAAATTATAATTGTGGTAACCTGTGCAATTTTAGAGCTTCCACATTATATCTGTATACTCTATTGTAATTTTTGGTCCAACAGTGTGTTTTCATGTACAGCATTTTCAAGTGTGAACATCTAGCACTCCTCAGAACTAGCCAGAATGTCAACTTCTAGAGAAGCCTTTTAGTAATGCAAATGTCTAATTATCCTTGTCTTTCGATGATAAGTTGGACAGATCCCATTAAAAAGTTTCCATAGGACCAACAAGTGCTGTGCTAAAGATTCCACAAAGCAGGAACAAGATGCATCCCAGAAATGTTTGTTATACTCATATCAAATCAGACTGATAGCAAATGGGATAGATTGAATGACCATATCAGGGTCTGGATTCAGGAGGGCTTGTATAGCTGTTTATAGATGGGAGACAGGGTGCTATACTAACAAATGAACTACAACATTCAGGTCTGTGATATACTTTCATTTCCTAACTCTGTTTCAATATTATCTGTGACTAGTTTTGCTGTTTTCATGTTTTTGTTTAGTTTGTCACAAAACTAGTTATTGTAAAATTCTCTGAGGTTAAAAAAAGTGAGAGATAAGAACCTTAGGGGAAAATGAGTCATTGGCTCAGAGAATGGATGTGTGAAGGGCATTCTATATCCTTAACTACTTTGAGTCACACAACTTGGCCTTTAATGCAGTTTTTGTGGGTGGGAAGGTACCATCTTCCACATAGGTCCTCACTGGGAATGTGGCTTATTTCCTAATTCAGAGTCTGGTTTTGGGCAGATTATGGACCTGGGTTGTCCATATCTCAGTTGAGAAGATTGGGGCTTGTGTTAATTTATGGCAGCGCTTTTAGCTGACAGAGCTTGTAAACCAGGTCTGCAATGGCTATGCTTTTATCTCAACCCAGAGGCTTATAAGCCCCATAAGGGTTTTCAGATCTCCAGGTAAAGTCGAGCATTCTTTAATACTGAAAAAAAAAAAAGAATGTTACATATTCTTTCCCAGAGCCCATTATTTATGCAAAGTAAAATTCTTGGTACAGCAGAGGGAACATGATTGTACAATATGACATTTATTTGGCCCTTGGATGGCTGGCAACATAAAATTTTTGTGTTAGCTCTGATTCACATTCTAAATTAATTTACGCATTACTGAAAACATTACAAAACATAAATCAGTTCATTTTTAAAGTGCCTATATGATATTTTGAGAACAGTCAAATTCTCTTGCTGTCTGGACTCTTTCCTACTGCCTGCCACATCTCATGGCAGGGTAAATAACTATAGAGAAAAAGCAGGTTTTTAGCTGCAGCTCAGATTACTCTGTCACCCGTCCTGCGTGGCAGGCAGATCCTTGCTGACATGGAGAATGAAGACAAGAAAATTATTTCATTATAGCATGTCCTGATCAATTACCAACATCTAGGTCTTAGGTCTGTCCATCTGCTACTCTGATCTGGCCCTGGACATAGCTGTGGGTTATGAAAACAAAGATTGTGTTGCCTTAGCCCCCAGAAATTAGCAAGGGAGAGGTTTTCAAACCCTCAGAGTTATTCATCTGCAGTATGTGTTCAAGCTAGACATCCTTAAGAAATCATCTAATTTATCCCTTCTTGTTCCAAAGGTACAGAGAGGGCAAGTGGTTTGTACAAGGACACAACATAAGTTGACAGTAGAGTCAAGTCTAAGTCCCAGAGAACCTGTTAGGCCTCAAACGAAGCCCCAAGTGATAGCAGTAATGTTTAGTTTTACTAGTAAATGCTTTTCTTCACTCTCTTCCAATATCCAGGGTTGCCCGATCCTATAGGGTTCACCTCTTTGTTAATGGTTGATCACTCTGAGGGTATAGTAACCTGGCCTCCAGGTTTATGCCAGTTGTCCCTAGGTCATTCTGTGTAACATCAAGCACCTTCTGAGCAATTTGTGTTTATTTGTTCACTTAAATTTCACAATATCCGAATGAAGTATGTGCGATTATTTTCATTGGGGTAACATACCAAAGATCATACTGATATTAGGTGGTGTAGCTTGGATTAGAATTGGGCAGTCTGGCTTCTAAGCCCATCTTTTTACTGTGCTATACATATATACCTGAAATCCATGGAACAACGTGTGCTTCAGAGATTTAAATTTTTCAAATTTTAAAAAAGATAATATATTTCAATATCATATATCACATAAAACAGGGTAGCACACATAAATCATTTTTCTACAGTGAAATATATGAATATTCACATTATGTAGGATAAGGATTATAAATCTCCTCCTACCCCCAGTTGAAGTTACTTTTGCCACAAAATGAGTTAAGGAGAAATGCTCCATGCTCAGCTCTACTTTAATTTTGACAATGCAGACAGGCAACTGAGGATTTATATTGCTGTTATCAACATAGCTCTCATATTGTTCCTGTCTTGTTTGTTCCTACAGCTGGCTGCCCGAGTTAGGGCCACAATCACTCTTCACCTGGGTATGGAAAGAATCTGTCTTTTAACAACAAAAGTGACAATGAAGAGGATTCTTGAAGATAGGAGAGATTGGCTAGCATTACAAGGGTCTCTCAGGCCTTTGTCTATATTGTCAGTCACTTACACTCAGATTTTCCCAGGTCCTAAACTTTCTTTAAAGGATAATTTTTTCTGTGTTCTGGAGTTAGTTGCTAAGCATGTGTTTCATCACTGGAAAAAATGAGACTATCATCTTATCCACTATCTCAGTGGTCGGCAAACTGCGGCTCGCAAGCCACATGTGGCTCTTTCGCCCCTTGAGTGTGGCTCTTCCACAAAATACCGACTACTGTGCATGGGCCACGAAGTTTTAATCACACTGTATGTGTGCGCCTACACGTGGTATTATGTGGAAGAGCCACACTCAAGGGGCCAAAGAGCCGCATGTGGCTCGCGAGCCGCAGTTTGCCAACCACTGCACTATCTAAGTCAGTGTGCTTTAGAGCTATTGAATTGTCATTCCCCTGCTTCAGGTGAGAAGGGATTATACCACAATTGGCTACAGAGCAAAGGAAGCTGGGTCATATTCATGTTATCAAAAACATCAAAAGTCCCTGGCTCTGTATAAGAGAAAACTTTGTAGAACTCAGAATCTGTGATCTGAGAGGGGCATCCCACATTCTGTATTTAACGGTATGGTGGTAACTTCTTTGAAGCTACTATCTTGATCTTTTGAAGTTGAAAGTTTGGTTCCTCTTGCTGATAGTATGAGTGGCATGGGTAAAAATGATTGTCCACAAGTGGGCAGCACTGTCCATAGCACAAAGACTGTCCCTTCATGGATGTGTGTAAATCTCAAAGCAGCCCTGAGATGGATATAGGCCCCAGCAACCTCTTGACAGCCTGACTGAATAGCTCTGGGTGAACTCAGATATATTTTATTATCCATAGAACAAAAAATTAAACCGTTAGAGCTAAATTATTATATTCTTCAGTGTGTACTTAAAAATTTCCCAAAGAAAACTTACTAAATTCAGAAAATTTAATTTGTATTTGAATAACAGTTACACTTTTTAATGATAGATGAAACAATGTGGAAATTAAAAGATTAAAATATTATTATAGAGATGACAAAAACATAAACATCTATAAACTAATGAAGAAAAAATGTATGCAAAATGCTTTTCTACCCAAACCAGAGTGAAAACTAATGAAAAGCTAAATACAAACTAGACAACTACCAAGAGCAAAGTATCCCTGAGCAGGCTACACATGAAGAACTATAAATCTATGAAGAAATGTATAATAGAAAGGTGGCTCAACAGGGGAAGCAGACATAATATGAAGTATTGCAACATTTAAAGTATTTTTATATATTCAAAAATAAGACTATCTACACTAATAAAAGGCAAAGATGCTAATTGACCATACCTTTGCCATGCCCTAAGCCACACCCACCAGCCAATCAAAGTGACTATATACAAATTAACCCAAACAGGATGGCGGCCGGCAGCCACGAAGCTGGAGCAAGCAGGAGGCTTGTTTTCCCGGACGATGGAGGAAGCCAAGCTTCCTGCCAGCCCTGAGCCGGCTGTGGCCTCCACTCATGGCAACAAAGTTTCAATTATAGAAGCTAAATAAATCTCAGATACCTGCTTCCAGCCAGCCTCCACTGAGAGCTTGGATGGCTGGGGGTTGTGGCCAGACTGCAAACAGCCATCAACCACTCACCCAGGCTGGCCACACACTCATGGGGTGAGTGTCCCTGATGGGGTCCTTAGCCAGCCTGAAAACAGCCCTCATCCCCTCACCCAGACTGGCTAGGCACCCCAGTGGGGACCGCCACCCTGAAGGGGCTTTGGCTAGCCTGCAAACAGCCATCAGCCCCTGACCCAAGCTGGCCAGGCACTCCTACATAATAAAAGGGTAATATGCAAATTGACCCTAACAGCAGAATGACTGGGAATGACTGGTCACTATGACACACACTGACCACCAGGGGGCAGATGCTCAATGCAGGAGCTGTCCCCTGGTGGTCAGTGCACTCCCACAGGGGGAGCTCTGCTCAGCCACAAGCCAGGCTGACAGATGCCAGTACAGTGGTGGTGGGTGGGGGCCTCTCCTGCCTCCTCAGCAGCACTAAGGATGTCTGACTGCAGCTTAGGCCTGCTCCCTGCTGGGAAGTTTTCGCCACATCCTCTCCAGTACTTGTCATTTGTTGATTTGTTGATAATAGCCAGTCGAACAGGTGTGAGAAGATAGTCTCTTCAATAAATGGTGTTGGGAAAATTGGACAGATATATGCAAGAAAATGAAACTAGACCACCAACTTACACCATACACAAGAATAAACTCAAAATGGATAAAGGACTTAAATGTACAACGGGAAACCATAAAAATTCTAGAAGAATCCAAAAGCAACAAAATCTCAGACATATGCCGAAGCAATTTCTTCACTGATACAGCTCCTAGGGCACTTGAAACTAAAGAGAAAATGAACAAATGGGACTACATCAAAATAAAAAGCTTCTGCACAGCAAAAGAAACCATCAACAAAACAACAAGAAAGCCCACTGCGCGGGAAAACATATTTGCCAATGTCATATCTGATAAGGGCCTAATCTCCAAAATTTATAGGGAACTCATACAACTTAACAAAAAGAAGATAAACAATCCAATCAAAAAATGGGCAAAGGATCTAAATAGACACCTTTCAAAAGAGGACATTCAGAAAGCCAAGAGACATATGAAAACATGCTCAAAGTCACTAATCATCCGAGAGATGCAAATCAAAATCACTATTTTTATAGGGGCCATAGCCTATGTATTCCAGATGGAAGGTAGGGGGAGGCAAATGAATTCCTTTGGTGAGCAGAAAGCTACTTTTACTGGTTCATTCATTAATTCATTTATACTCTTTACCCTTGGAGGTTCACTGGGGACCCTAGATTCTGTATAGATTTCTTCTCCCTGCTAATGACTAGCTCCAGAATTTTGAGCAGTTTAACCATGATAGAAAATACCACAATTCAAGTAAGAAGACAAACATGTATTTCCTGCTCTATTTCATGCTCTCTCTCTGAGTGGCAGTGTGGAAAAGAGTGAAAAAACACAGATTTTAGAGTAAAACTGATATGGATTCAAATTCCTGCTCCTCCAATTACTGACTGTAGGATTCAAAGTGAGTAACTGAATCTCTTCAAGCCTCAGTATTCACATGAATATAATAGGGTTAATACCAGTATTAACTTTATGGGTTTAAATGACATAAACATGAGCGAAGAACTGGGCTTAGTGCCTGGTGCAAATTTTAGGTGCTCTTATTCCTGGTATGAGCAAGGTTGTGTTGAATTTGCCCAGTCAGGCCTTAGGGCCATTGGATAAGGCTGAACTGAGTAAGCTTGTGCTTGGGTGGTATTATGGCCAAGTTAATTTCCAGCAATGTGAAATTTCTGGGTCAAAGGACATGTGAGTTTTAAATTGCTGTAGATAGTGCAAAATTGATTTTTGAAAGATGGTATCTATTTATAGTCTCACCAACACTATATGGGAGGCCTATTTCCCTCACCATCATCACCACGGGGTATAATATAGCTTTGTGTTTTGTTGAGCTGCTAAGCAGAAAATGGTACTGCATGGCTTTGATGTACATTTCTTCATTTACAAGTGATACATCATATTTTCTTATGCCTACTTTAAGAAAACCATCCATTTGGGTACTGTGATTTTAGGGTTAGTTGCATTCAGATGGTGCTCTAAGGGTTAAGTGTGGGAGATACCAGTCAAAGGTGGTCTTTGGATCACTGCATTCCCCTGTGCCTAAGGGCCTCAAAGGCCTCATAGAACTATTTCCCATCTCAGTTGCACTGAGCGTGCTGCTATCCTGTCACAGCACATTTCAGCTCCCTTACCTTTGGTTCCAGGTAGAAGGTGGGGGGAGGCAAAGGAAGGTTTACAATCATTCAGCTAAGAAGTCAAATAAATTACTTGCATTTCCAACTCTGCCATTTACTCACCATGGGAATGTGGTAAAATCACCCACACTTTCTTAACCAATCCATACATTTCTTTTTGGTGAGTCAATAAGGGGTTAGGACTTCCCATTTTAGAGTCTCACTATACTTAGGATTGTTAGATAAAATATAAGTTAAATTTGAATTTAAATAAACAATGAATATTTTTATTTTAAGTATGTCCTATGTAATATACAATTGCCCCCTAAATTTGAATACCCTAGGTTCAGTGCAGGTTCTATAGATACTTTTTGCATCCTCATATCAGTCTCTCTGAGCCTCAGTCTCCTTCTCTGGAAAATGGAGCCAATAACATCAGCCCTGAAACCCTCATAGAGCTGTTCTGGTTGTCAAATGGGATAGCGCATATGATATTGCTTGGCAAATTATGATATGCTCTTTAAATATTAAATGATAGTATCAATATTTAGATGTAGTATGCATAAAATTGGCATTAAAAAAGGGGCTCTTCAAGTGAGAACCCCTCTTCCTCTCTTTGCTCACAGCAAAAAATAGGTTGGGACTGTTGTGTCATAGAATGAGTCATCATTATCCTTTCCAACACAAATGTAACAGTGTTTCATATTTTGCACTAAATAAGCACTTGGTTTTAAATATAACTTTCTGTTAAATCAATATTTTAAAAAAATGTCTGCATGGGGTAATTATTTCCCTGAAGAGCACCAGGAATACATTGCAGCCTAGCCTCCTTCCTTCTTAACAGTGTGTAGTGATAAAAGGTCTATCACCCTCAGAATGCTTATTACGGTGACAAATCACTAGGAGAAGAAGGAAATGATTTAGTACCTGCTCAATTCCATTTATTCAGATCCTGTGAATTCCAAATATGAGACATGCAGCCCTGTTTGGAGAGCAAGTGGAAAGCAATGTTTTGGGGAATGGTACTGGCTCACTTTTCCACCTGGATATCGTTTTCAAATTGTAGCTGAGCAATTAAATTTTTTATTACTGAAGTTTGATTGCCTCCCTCCTGCTACCACCGCTCCCCAAATAGCAAATAGCAATTCTCTTGTCTTCTCATAGAAGTGAGTCATGCTATAACTTTAAGAGCATGAAAGCGAACGTGGAGAGGAGGTCAGTGTGGAGGGCACCCAGCAGGTTTGATGTGTCAGCGGATAAATGATGGGATCACATCTGGAACAGTTTGGTGAATAAATAAAACGTGAAACCTCATATATCACTGCCCACCTTCCAATCTGTAAGGGAAAGAGAAAATAAATTCTTTAATGACCTTGTAAAGCACATAAAAGATATTGAATAAACTCTAGAAATTTTGTGGCTAAAAGTGTCCATATTAAATAACAAATTTATGAGTGGGAAAATGCTTGAAATATAGGATGAGACTTCCTCATAAAGTGCTGTTTTATTTTATGTGTTATTTATTAGTCCACACTTATATAGTTTTGAATAATGTAATTTAGATTTTAACTCAGTGTTATAGAAGCACTCTTCCTTCAGATATGTTCCCAGAGGAGTTTTATATTTACATCTAGTAAAGTTTGTTCTTGATATTTATGGTTTTGCCTACTACAAGATACTGACATCTATAGCCATAATTAATTTATGCCTATTTCCATTGGCATTAACTTTAGGAAATCTTTGAGACAACATTGGTATAGGAAATTCCATCTGCCAAATATTAATTATGATTGAGGTGCAGTTCTGGGCTCTTAGGACAGGTTTGGAAGTGGGAAGGGGTGAAAGTGACATGTCTCTACTCTGTTAAGGATCCATCACACATAACATTTACTTAAAGGTGTCATCTATGTGTATTTCATATTAAACGGCAATTGGCAAGCAGGTGGTCTCCTGTCCCAGGAGACCTGAATTCTAGTTTCTGCTTTCCCCTGTCTGTATGACCTCAGATAAGCCTGTTCTCTCCCCACCTCTATTTCTTCATCTGCAAAATAAATGAGGGTGGGCCTACATGCTTGCCAAGGGACCTTCCAGCTCTGACACTTCTGAATTCTCTTATTTGCCATTTTGTATAAACAGCAACTCTCTGACCAACAGATAAGTTCGATCATGGTAATGAGAGACATGAACAAGTAAAACCCTTCCACAATTCTTTTGCTGATCACAAAAGGAAAAAAGAGATTATTTGAGCCAAATTTGAGGCTTTATTATTTTAAGCAGGCCAGCACTGCTTTGACCCATGCTCCAGGTCACCAGGTGTTAGTTTGGTCCCAAAGAGCAAAACTGAGGAGAGTGGGCGCTCCAGAGATGCCAATTCTGGTGCCCAATATATTCATGGCCCACAGCAAACCAGTGGCCTCTTCCTCTCAGACTCATAAGGCACATGCCCAAGACTCTCTGAATGGTGAATTTGGAAATACAATTTATCCTTGAACAACACGGGTTTGAACTGTATGGTACCACTTATATACGGATTTTTTTCAATAAATATGTACAATTCTATAAATGTACAAATAATTATTAATAAATAAGATAAAATAAAATATTACATGCTCCCAGACAGCTCTGTAGGTAGATCCAGCAATTCAGAACAATGGTCACATTTCAATCAGTGTGGTTCCTTGTTAATGAAGGTTGGTTGCTCTGGAGGATATGACTGAACTTTACATGTGTTGGACAAGTATTGTCTCAAATCAGGTCTGAGGACATGGCAAGCCAGCTGCTCTCCTTCTCTCTTTCCCCAGAAGAAGCTTCAATACCTTGAAGCCACTTCTCTTGCAGTAAGTGAGCTTGGTTACAGCTGTTCACGCCAGAAGCCTGGTTCAGGCTTTTGGGGAAGGACTTGCCTTGCTTTCCTCTTTTCCACCCTGTTCCTCCCTGTTCCACTAGGTTGGCCAATCTGAGAGAAAGTTTCTGACTTGTCAGTCTCTTCTTAGTGGTTGTAGAAGGATTTGATAATGTGGTAATAAGATCCCTGATTATGGCTCTGAGTGGCCTTCTCTTTTGCATGTATGGAACACATCTGCAAATAGTTAAAGATGCCATTAGGCAGTTGTTTCCCCTAATGACAGATGGTCAACTAACTCCCATAATTGCACCATCAGTTGAGTATTTACAGGTGTATTCTGGACATCTCTAGCATCAGGCTGCTGTGGGAACTACAGTTAAATTCAGAGAAGAAGTTTGGCAGGGACCTTCAAACAGCATGTCCCTTAATTACTCTACGTTATTTTCTGTGCTTCCAAGTGGGAAATTCTTAGAATCCTGTCTAATCGACTTTGCCCCTTTGAGGTCCTAATGATTGTGTGTCCAAGGAGTCTTAGAATGGAAATGAGCACTCTGTTGCTGGTTAGTGAAGTTGTGTCCAAAGAGAAAAAACCAGCTTTCTGCCTTCTGAAAGGATTTGCAGCTGGAGCAAGATCTCCTCATCTTTCAGTCTTCATTGGTTCATTAAGATGCTCCATCTGTGTTTGATTGGGAAAGGGAAGTTAAGTAAAGCTGAAATATAACAAGAGAAGAATTAATTTCCAGGTCTATCTTTGGGTATATCACTAGACAAGCATTTCGGGATTTGGAAGAGAATATCATCCATTGGTGAGACAGGACCATCGTTACTGTCCTTTTACCTTGCACTCTCTTAAGAATTAAAATAATCTGGAGCTGTTGGGCAGTATGAAGAGCCTTGAGGAATGAAGATACAAGTGCCACCTTTGCTTCTGGCTGACTTTGTGACGTTGGGTAAGGCATTTGACCTTGTCTATCTAAAGTGGAGATACTACTACCTCCCAGTCAGAGTTGCGGAGATTAATTAAAATGATGTTTGTGAAGTGCTGTGTAAACTGTGAATTACTGTTCCAGTACTTTGCACATGGCCAGTCCTTTACTTTAAGGTACTGTTGCTACATTCTGACACTGTGGATATTTCTCTCATATGAAAATTATAGTGTTTTCTATCCAGATGAGGAAATAGTGTATATAAACGCAAATCCTAGTACAATTGTGCACATAGAAATCTATGTGTTGAAAAAAATGCATGAACAAAGAATTATTTATTGGATTAAAAATGAATAGTTGAACATAAGTGGAAATCAGATAGAATGTACATTATTTTTTCAGTTTTAAGTTCATCCCAGGGCAATGCCACATATGTGTGGTATCTCTCTCAGTGTGACCAATTGCAATGTATAGAGAGTCAGCAAAGGAGCAGGGAGGGAAGTGTAAGAGATAGGGTGATGGTGCAAGTGAGAAATGTTCCAGAGTATCTAGAATTAGTTGCATTCTCCAAACCACCTTCAATGTCCAGCATTGATGGAAAGGTTTTACAGGGGATGGATTGATATATATTTGACAAGTTATTTTGATATTATGTTCTTTGTAAAAATCCAGGCCCAATAATTTCTTGCTAGAATGAAGAATCAGGACTTGCTTTGTCCTTGCTCATGGAGGGGCAGAAATCAGTCTACTTGGCTAATGATGCCACTGCCCAGGAGATCATATAGCAAACAGATTGTAAGGTTACTAAGAAGGAACTGAACTTTGGCTGAGGCTTGGTGTTGACCAATGACATGATTATAGTTTATTGAACTATTCACCCTTGGAGGTTATCCTTGCCTTGAGTGAGAGTGTCATTGATTTCAGGGTAGGAGGTCTTAATCTGGTTTGTGCCCTGGCCTCCTTGGTGTCTGCTGAAGCCTATGGGCCCATATCAGAAAAGTCTTTAAATCCATAAAATATATGAGATTACAAAAGGAACCAACAATACTGAATATAGTTATAAAATGTTTTCCCAAATTTGTGATACAGTAGCATATATACTTCTACACTTGATCTTAGCCAAAAGGCCGAGAAGCGATGCATATATACTTCTTAGCAAGAAGTTTTGAACAACTACTGTAATTTTAGAGTAGTAAGTATAAATGACATTTTGTTTTTTTTTTTTATCGAACCAGTGACCTCTTGATTCCTGCGTCAGTGCTCAACCACTGGGCCACACCTGGCTGGGCTGGGCAACTGTTTTTTTTTTTTTATTGCTTAAAGTATTACAAAGGGTATTACATATGTATCCATTTTATCCCCCCGCCCTAGACAGTCCCCTAGCCTCCCCTATCACCCAGTGTCTTATGTCCATTGGTTATGCTTATATGCGTGCATACAAGTCCTTTAGTTGATCTCTTACCCCCCTACCTCCTGCCCCCCAACCCTCCCCGGCCTTCCCGCTGCAGCTCGACAATCTGTTTGAGGCAGCTCTGCCTCTGTATCTATTATTGTTCAAAAGTTTATAATGGTCTCTATTGTCCACGAATGAGTGAGATCATGTGGTATTTTTCCTTTATTGACTGGCTTATTTCACTTAGCATAATGCTCTCCAGTTCCATCCATGACGTTGCAAATGGTAAGAGTTCCTTCCTTTTTACAGCAGCATAGTATCCCATCGTGTAGATGTACCACAGTTTTCTAATCCATTCATCTACTGATGGGCACTTAGGCTGTTTCCAGATCTTAGCTATGGTGAATTGTGCTGCTATGAACATAGGGGTGCATATATCCTTTCTGATTGGTGTTTCTGGTTTCTTGGGATATATTCCTAGAAGTGGGATCACAGGGTCAAATGGGAGTTCCATTTTCAGTTTTTTAAGGAAACTCCATACTGTCTTTCATAGTGGCTGCACCAGTCTGCATTCCCACCAGCAGTGCACAAGTGTTCCTTTTTCTCCACATCCTCTCCAGCACTTGTCGTTTGTTGATTTGTTGATGATAGCCAGTCTGACAGGTGTGAGATGGTACCTCATTGCTGTTTTGATTTGCATCTCTCGGATGATTAGTGACTTTGAGCATGTTTTCATATGTCTCTTGGCTTTCTGGATGTCCTCTTTTGAAAGGTGTCTATTTAGGTCCTTTGCCCATTTTTTGATTGGATTGTTTATCTTTCTTTTGTTAAGTTGTATGAGTTCCCTATAAATTTTGGAGATTAGGCCCTTATCAGATATGTCATTGGCAAATATGTTTTCCCACACAGTGGGTTTTCTCGTTGTTTTGTTGATGGTTTCTTTTGCTGTGCAGAAGCTTTTTATTTTGATGTAGTCCCATTTGTTCATTTTTTCTTTAGTTTCAAGTGCCCTAGGAGCTGTATCAGTGAAGAAATTGCTTCGGCATATGTCTGAGATTTTCTTGCCTTTGGATTCTTCTAGAATTTTTATGGTATCCTGTCGAACATTTAAGTCCTTTATCCATTTTGAGTTTATTTTTGTGTATGGTGTAAGTTGGTGGTCTAGTTTCATTTTCTTGCATATATCTGTCCAATTTTCCCAGCACCATTTATTGAAGAGACTATCTTGGCTCCATTGTATGTTCTTGCCTCCTTTGTCAAATATTAATTGAGCATATTGGTTCGGGCCGATTTCTGGGCTCTCTATTCTATTCCATTGATCTATATGCCTATTCTTGTGCCAGTACCAGGCAGTTTTGAGAACAGTGGCTTTGTAATACAACTTGATATCTGGTATTGAGATCCCACCTACTTTGTTCTTTTTCAGGATTGCTGCAGCTATTCGGGGTCTTTTTTTATTCCAGATGAATTTTTGGAAAGTTCGTTCTAGATCTCTGAAGTATGCTGTTGGTACTTTAATGGGAAGTGCGTTGAATTTATAGATTGTTTTGGGTAGTATGGACATTTTGATGATGTTGATTCTACCAATCCATGAACACGGTATGTTCTTCCATCTGTTTATGTCTTCCTCTATGTCTTTTTTCAACGTCCTGTAGTTTTCTGAGTAGAGGTCTTTTACCTCTTTAGTTAAGTTTATTCCTAGGTAGCTTAGTTTTTTCGGTGCAATGGTAAACGGGATTGTTTTTATAATCTCTCTTTCTGAAAGTTCACTATTGGTGTATAGAAATGCCTCAGATTTCTTGGGGTTAATTTTGTATCCTGCTACATTGCCAAATTCATGTATTAAGTCTAGTAGCTTTTTGATGGAATCTCTAGGGTTTTGTATGTATAATATCATGTCGTCTGCAAATAAGGACAGTTTTACTTCCTCTTTTCCAATTTGGATGCCTTTTATTTCTTCTTCTTGCCGAATTGCAATGGCTAACACTTCCAGTACTATGTTGAACAGGAGTGGTGAGAGGGGGCATCCCTGTCTTGTTCCTGTTCTTAGGGGAAATGGTGTTAGTTTTTGTCCGTTGAGTATGATGTTGGCTGTGGGCCTGTCATATATGGCTTTTATTATGTTGAGGTATGATCCTTCTACTCCCACCTTGCTGAGAGTTTTTATCAAAAATGGGTGTTGAATTTTGTCAAATGCTTTTTCTGCATCAATTGATATGACCATGTGGTTTTTTTCTTTCAATTTGTTTATGTGATGTATCACGTTTATTGATTTGCGGATATTGTACCATCCTTGCATCCCTGGGATAAATCCTACTTGGTCATGGTGTATGATCTTTCTGATGTACTGCTGGATCCGATTTGCTAAGATTTTGTTGAGGATTTTGGCATCTATGTTCATGAGGGATATTGGCCTGTAATTCTCTTTCATTGTGTTGTCTTTACCTGGTTTTGGTATTAGGGTGATGCTGGCTTCATAGAATGAGCTTGGAAGTGTTCCTTCCTCTTGAATTTTTTGTAGTAGTCTGAGGAGGATAGGTTTTAGTTCTTCCTTGAATGTTTGGTAAAACTCCCCTGTGAAGCCGTCTGGTCCTGGGCTTTTGTTTGATGGAAGCTTTTTGATGACTGCTTCAATTTCTTCCATAGTTATTGGCCTGTTGAGATTTTTAGATTCTTCCTGATTGAGTTTTGGAATGCTGTATTTTTCTAGGAATTTGTCCATTTCCTCCAGGTTGTCTAGTTTGTTGGAGTAAAGCTGTCCATAGTATTTTTTAACAATCATTTGTATTTCTGTGGGGTCTGTTGTTATTTCGCCTCTATCGTTTCTGATTTTATTTATTTGGGTCCTCTCTCTCTGCTTCTTGGTGAGTCTGGCTAGAGGTTTATCAATCTTGTTTATCCTTTCAAAGAACCAGCTCTTGGTTTCATTGATTTTCTGTATTGTTTTTTTGGTCTCTATGTCATTTATTTCTGCTCTAATCTTTATTATCTCCTTCCTTCTGCTCACTCTGGGGTTTTCTTGTTGCTCTCTTTCTAATTCTTTGAGTTGTAGAGTTAGATGATTTACTACCATTTTTTCTTGTTTTTTGAGATAGGCCTGTAGAGCTATAAACTTCCCTCTCAGGACTGCTTTCAATGTGTCCCATAGGTTTTGGATTGTTGTGTTTTCATTGTCATTAGTTTCCAGGATGTTTTTAATTTCTTCTTTGATCTCATTGGTAACCCAATCAATATTTAGTAGCATGCTATTCAGCTTCCAGGTGTTTGAGTATTTTGGGTTGTTTTTATTGTAGTTTATTTCTAATATTATGCCATCGTGGTCTGCGAAGACGCTTTTTATGATTTCAATCTTCTTGAATTTGGGGATACTTTGCTTGTGACCCAATATGTGGTCTATTTTTGAATATGTCCCATGAGCACCTGAGAAGAACGTATATTCTCTGGCTTTGGGGTGAAGTGTTCTGAAGATGTCTATTAAGTCCATCTGATCTAGTGAGTCATTTAGGATTGCTGTATCTTTGCTGATTGTTTGTCTATAGGACTTATCCAGTGCTGTCAATGGTGTATTAAAGTCCCCTACTATGATTGTATTGTTGTCGATCTCTCCTTTGATATTTTCCAGGAGTTTTTTTATGAATTTGGGTGCTCCTACATTGGGTGCATATATGTTTACCAGGGTTATATCTTCTTGTTGTATTGATCCCTTTAGTATTATGAAGTGGCCTTCCTTATCTCTTGTTAAGGCCTTCACTTTGAGGTCTATTTTGTCCGATATAAGTATTGCTACCCCAGCTTTCTTTTCCTTTCCATTTGCCTGAAAGATATTTTTCCATCCTTTCACTTTCAGTCTGTGTGAGTCCCTTCTAATGAGGTGGGTTTCTTGTAGACAGCAGATGTACGGGTCATGTTTTTTTATCCATTCAGCCACTCGATGTCTTTTGGTTGGAGCATTTAGTCCGTTTACGTTTAAAGTTATTATTGAAAGGTACTTGTTTGTAGCCATTTCTTTTTGTGTGTGTGTGTGGCTGTTTTCTTTCTGAGCTTTTTATTTCTTCTTTTTATACCAGTCCCTTTAGCATTCCTTGCATTGCTGGCTTGGTGGTGACAAACTCCCTTAGTCTTTTTTTGTCTGTGAAGCTTCTTATTTCCCCTTCAAGTTTGAATGATAGCCTTGCTGGATAGAGTATTCTTGGATTCAGTCCTTTGCTTTGCATCACTTTGTAAATTTCAGTCCATTCTTTTCTGGCCTGATGTGTTTCTGTTGAGAAGTCATTTGACAATCTAATGGGAGATCCCTTGTATGTAACTTTCCGTCTCTCTCTTGCAGCCTGTAAGATTCTCTCTTTGTCCTGAACATTTGCCATGGTGATTATGATGTGTCTTGGTGTGGGTCTTTTCGGGTTCACCTTGTTTGGGACTCTCTGTGCTTGTGTGACTTTTTTCTTCCCCACCTCAGGAAAGTTTTCTGATATTATTTCTTCGAGTAGGTTTTCTAATCCTTGTTCATCTTTCTGTTGTTCTGGTACTCCTATTATTCGTATGTTGTTTCGTTTCATGTTGTCCCAAAGCTCCCTTAGGCTCTCCTCCTGTCTTTTAATTTTTTTCTCCAATTGCAGTACATTTTGGGTGTGTTTTGCTTCCTTGTCTTCTAATTCACTTATTCGGTCCTCCGCTTCTCCTAGTCTACTGTTGATACTTTCAATGGAGTTTTTCATTGCAGCTATATCACTCTTCATTTCCTCTTGGGTCTTACTTAGGTTGTTGATTTTTTCATCTGTTTCTTCTAGCTTCTTCCATATGTTATCGATTTTTTCATCTGTTTCTTCTAGCTTCTTCCATATGTTATCGATTTTTTCATCTGTTTCTTCTTGCTTCTTGCAGAGGTTGTCGATTTTTTCCTCCATCCGGTTTATGCACTCTAGGATCCTTATTCTGAATTCTTTATCTGTCATGTTGCATGCCTCTGTATTACTTAGCTGCTTTTCTGGAGAGTCCTCCTTCTCTTTCCTTTGGGGGTTTCTTTGTCTACCCATGTTTGATCTCACTGACATATCTAGACGTTGAGTTGTTCAGTGGTTGCTCCCTTGGTGGCAGTGACTCCTTGGTCTGTGGTTGCTCTTCGGGCGGTTGCGGTAGCAGCTGCCCTTCAGTTGGCAGCAGCTCCTCTGGTGGGTGCTGTTCACAGCTGTGGTGGCTCTTCCGGCTGGTGGGGCGAGGTTTCACGTACAGCTGCTGTTCCTCAGCAGAGGATGAGGTGCTCAGGAGGTTGCTGTTGCTTGGATCTGCTGCGTTGATTTAAAGGCTAAATGACATTTTGAAATATCTTTAACAACTCTAATGTGATTTGCAAATATCTCTAATTTCTTTTGGTAACATGCTATGAATACCAGCTCTTAATAATACAATTGTGGCTGATTACCTACATTCATTAATTGGGGGAAATTCTATATTCTACTCACAAGTTAGTGAAATCAAACAGTGCAACTTTTGTCTAATCCCTGTTCCCAGTTTGCAGGTCAAGGGCCCCTGCTAGAGGAGGTCCAGCCCTGGGCCACATGGCAGGATCCTAGGCTGCTTATTCTGTCCTCTCCTTCTTCTGAGCAGTTTGGCCTTGGGGAGGACTGGAGGTTTCCCAGGGAGGATCCATCCTGGGCTTGCAAACTTTTGTTCTTGTTCCAGCTGCACCAAATTTCTGTGAGACTTAGTCAAATCATTTACCCAATTTGAACTTTAATGTTCTCATTTGTGTGGATTAAATAATCTCTTAAAACACCTTCTAGTTGTGATGTATCTATGATTTAATGATGCTTTTGAAAAAATTTAGTCATACTAATCCTGGGGAAAGTGGATTGTAGGAAAAACATGGAGTCTGACACCCACAGTCCTGGGATAGAAGCACAGATTTTCTAGTTACTATGTGGTCTTGTGCAAATTACTTGAACCTTCCTCAGTCTTGGTTTCCTTATCCATAAAATGGGAACAATCATAGTATTTTCTTCATAGCATCAATGTGAAGCGTTAACCAGATAATTTTTTGTTTGTTCATCAGAAGGTTCCATAAAGGACTTGCGAACGCTTGGTAATGCATACCCAGTTCACCATATAATGCATACTAGGCTCTCAGAAGAATGACTAGACAATGATGGTTGTTCCACTTGTTGCTTCAAATAGCTCCGTCAGAGGCCGCAGCATGCATTAGGCTCCCTCTATGGATAAGAGCACCATACACTGACTAATCACATTAATACCTATTTTAACAACCCCATTTTACAACAGAAACAACTGAGGCTGCGAGGCTCAAGGACTCATATCTCTGTTTTTCTCTTTTGGGCTCTAGCTAGAATGGGCACTCTGACATTTACTTTCAATTACTTCATAACGAAATGCTAAAGTTAATAATTATTATTAATTATTATTTTTAATCCTTACCTGAGGATATTTTTTCCCATTGATTTCTAGATACAGTGGAAGGGAGGGAAGAGGGGGAGAGAGAGAGAGAGAGAGAGAGAGAGAGAGAGAGAGAGAGAGAGAGAGAGAAATATCAACGTGAGAGAAACACTGATTGGTTGGCTTCTGTATATACCGGCTAGGGAAACCTGCAACCAAGGTACATGCCCTTGACCAGGAATCAAACCCGAGATCCTTCAATCCATGGGCCAGTGCTCTAACCACTGAGAAACTGGTCAGGGCTAAAGCTAATTTATTCTCTTTCATTTTCATTAAGGCCATCACAAATAATCTTTTTTTTTAAAGCACAAAATGTGAGGTTACAGTTTCACATTTTTAATGTTCTACAATCCTGTTTGAAAGCAAACAGTAAAATTTTGAACTTCCTCATAGTTTCATACTCAGGTAAAGAGTGGAAATATCTAGTAAATAAGATGAGTAGTTATTTAATTTGTGAAATTTAATCAAAGGCATCACAAAAGATTTAGTGATTAATTTTTAACAATTAAAAAATGTCCTCTAAGATCCTAATAGTTAATGATCTGCTTCATTTCCATATCCTGGCATCTTAAAAAAAGAAATGAAAAGAAAAAGCATACAAATAGAAGAAAATACAGATAATAGGGAACTTCTGATTCAGCCTTTGCAATGCCAACCTAAGGAAAGGAACCAAGGAAGGCCAAGGACCTTCTGCTTTCATGTCTTGTTGGCTTTTAAGAGTCTCAGATGGTACCTGTGAGTGCTCCCTTCCATTGCAGAGCAAGCTAGTTATAAGAGATCTACATCTGTTCTTGAAATCCTGGCTCTGGGAGCCATGAGCCAGATTGTACATTTCTTCATTTCCAGATGGATCACTAAGACTCACAGCTTATAGGTCATTCCCCACCCTCTCAGCTTGGAAGAAAGGCCCCTCTGGCCCTAGCATGACCATCCCCACCACCATCATTGAACTCTCATTGGACAATAAGCTGTAGCTCCTCTCATCTTCAGGATCAGCCCTATGCTAAATCCATCTTTCTTCTAGTAGCTGGTGGGTTTACTCTTTGGTAGAAAAAGTGGTATCTTATGGTGCTCATGAATTGTCAACACAAGGGGAGAGTGTTTCATGCACACTCACATTTCTCACAGCAGCGGGGGAATTGATAGAAATATAAGCAATCAAATCAAGTCTCTGGCTCTGTTAAAATGTGTGGCTGGGGAAGGAGAAAGATTATGCTCATGAGAATAATTCCTGTTATGTCCTAAAACAGTAGAAACGTTGTCCTGGTCAGGAGCCTGTTTCTGAAATATTCCCAGAACTTTAAATTTTGAAATAAAATAAAAAAGCAAAATAAAGTTTCCTATTATAGTCTGCCAAGGCAAACACATGGCCAGTCCCCTAGAAACTAGAAATCACAGGATCATGCAGACAGTCTCAAGGGGATCATCACAGGCCCTAAATGGAAAATGATTGCTCATGCAGAATGTGAGAATATGGAAAGCAAATGTGGTACCTTCCCCCAAAGCCTCCTAACATCCTTGATTGGGATGATTTATTAAAGCATCAAGCAGAAAAGGACAAAACTGCCTTTAGGGACCAGCTAATTTCATGTTTTACTTGCTGGTAAATAAGTCAGTCCCAGATAAATGTAACCATCGTGTGCTATGAAGGTTTCATTTGTGGAGGAACAAACACCAGTATTTTTTTAAACATTCAGGAGACTTCCATGACAAGTCCACTATTGCTCTCTGTGTCTGGGCATCTGAGGTATCTGAGGTAGTCTTTAAAATGTAGGGCCTCTTTGAAATGACTTTGAGAAAGTCTTGCCTGAGAAGACCTGCTCAAGTACTTATCATTCACAAAGGGGCCATTACAGAAAGGCATTTGTTTTCTACCACCTGTAGCAATTGAGCCATTTAGTTAATCCTGTCCCCAATCCCACATCCAACTTTGGTCTCTGATTAGAGCAGGGGTGGGCAACCCCTGACACACGTGCCAAACATGGCAGGCCAGTAACTTTTGCTGGCACATGAAACCCTCTCTTATAATCTTCCATTTACAATTGTTTTCTTAATATCGACTTTTTTATTTTTCAGATAAATTCAGTGTAGGTGCATCTTAGGTAAATAAATAATTTTACATAACAAGTTATCTTAAAGACCATAGATATGGATTAACGAGAGAAGGGAAGAGCAATTTCAATAGTGTTGAAAACGAACTATTGAGGACTTGAAATGCCATTCCAGAAAATTTTTTCTGTTTAAAAAACTTTGCAACAGCGTTACTCTCCATGTTTTCATCCACATACGCTTGTGAATCTTTGTTCTCAGTGATGAATTTTGTTAAGTCTCATAATAGGAGTAGCCTGACGGATGAAAGTAGTAGCTCGTGCATATCTCTGAAGGTCACAAAATATAAACCTGATATAAAATCTCTGTCATCAGTGATGCAGCAGCAAAAGTCCCACTGATAATATCAAATGGAGTCATAAAGTTTTCTGTCGGACTATCAGTGTACATGTATACATTAAAAAATAAATGTATTTTTCATCATCATATACTGTGTTTTTGTCGCTTGAATGAATTTTATTATTGCTTCAAGGTTCTTCACATTCGTACACCTTAAGAGATATCAAGTAGGCATAATATGTTCTTAAATTACGGTTGGCACGCAGAAGAATTTTGAGTCAGAGATTTTGCTGGTTTTGGCACGCACTCACAAAAAGGTTGCCCACCCCTGGACTAGAGTCATCTTGGAAAATTTTGCTCAGCACATGAAGGAGAGATATCTTCAGGACAGCCACCATTACTGTTGATGGGAGCCATTCTAGTTATTGTTTAATGGCAGACTCTTCTAATCTACTTTGCTCATCTCACAGGCCATTACTTTCTTGCTGGTCCTGGATCATAAGATATGCCCCACTGGGCCAGACTGATGACCTTCCAAGCCCCTGTTTTATTTTAATGGATTAAGTATTTATTTTTTCTTATTAATTGATTGAATTTTTTTCCATTATTATTTATCCCTTCTATGCCCTCTTTTCCCTTTTCCACTGAATGAGATAATGTATTCCCAAATGATACATTTGATAAGGGGTTAACATCCAAAATTATATTATAAAGAATTTATAATCCTATCCTATCTAATAAAAGAGAAACATGGTAATTGGTGTATGACCGCTACCCTTCCCATTGGCTAATCAGCGATATATGCAAATTAACTGCTAGCCAAGATGGCGGCCAGCAGCCAGGCAGCTTGAAACTAACATGAGGCTTGCTTGCTTCAGTGACAGAGGACTCCAACATTCCCCGCCTGCCTTGCCGGCCTCTGAGCTTGCAGTTTAAGAAACATTGCAACAAATATAGAAGCTAAACAAAACCCCAGAAACCTGCTTTCAGCAAGCCCGGGATCTCAGAGCTGTAGTTATATGTTGTTTCGATTATAGAACCGAAACAAACCAGATACCTTCTTTCAGCAGCAGAGGCCTCAGAGCTGGAGCCAGAGCTAAACCTGGCCCAGAATAAAAAAAGCAAAAGAAAAAAAGGAGCAGTTGGGAGCTTCAGTTGGTCTGAAAACAGCCCTCAGTCCCTCACCCAGGCTGGCCAGGAACCCCAGTGGGGACCCCCACCCTGATCCAGGACACCCTTCAGGGCAAACCAGCCAGCCCCACCCATGCACCAGGCCTCTATCCTATATAGTAAAAGGGTAATATGCCTCCCAGCACCGGGATCAGCGGAGCCGAGAGGCCTCCCGGCACTGGGATCAGCATGACAGGGGGCAGCGCCCAAACCCCATGATCGCTCTGTGGCTCTGTGTGTGACGGGGGGCGGGGCCACAACCTCCCTATCCGCCCTGCTCTGTTCGTGACAGGGGAAGGTGCCCCAACCCCCTGATCAGCCCTGCTCTGTGCCTGATAGGGGGGAGCTCCCCAACCCCCTGATCGCCCTGTGGCTCTGTGTGTGACAGGGGGCAGCGCCCCAACCCCCTGATTGGCCCTGCTCTGTGCATGACAGGGGGTGGCATCACAACCTCCCAATCTTCCCTGCTCTGTGCATGACAGGGGAAGGCGCCCCAACTCCCCAATCATCCCTGCTCTGTGCCCGACCAGGGGCTGCACCTAGGGATTGGGCCTGCCCTCTGCCACCCTGGGGAAGGCCTAAGCCAGCAGGTCGTTATCTCCCGAGGGGTCCCAGACTGCAAGAGGGCACAGGCCGGGCTGAGGGACCCCCCCTCCCCCCTGAGTGCACAAATTTTTGTGCACTGGGCCTCTAGTATATTAATAAATATGCAATATTTTAATATGCAAATTGTCCCCTTGACTAGGAATTTGACTGCTCGCTATGATGTGCGCTGACCACCAGAGGGCGACACAGAACATGGATGCGGCGCTGGCAATGGGTGGCAGTGGAAGTACTGCCAGGCCTGATGGGCCCAGATGAGAGTGGGACTGCAACGGGATGGTGGAACAAGCGAGCAGGCAACACCAGGCCAAGGCAGGTACATGCTGGGTCCAGCAGTGGTGGTGGGGGACAGGGTCACCACCCAGCTCCCAGGCGCTGAGGTAGCCAGGCCACAGGGGGGAGGTCGTGGCTCCCTGACTGATTGCCTTGCAGATGACGACCAGAATCCCGCAGGCTCTGATAGCCTGATTGGGGTGGCCCTGGGCTGCGATGGGGAACTGGGGGTGGGTGGCAGTGACCAATCTCCCATGGCTCCCAGACAGGGGACTGCAACCTCTCACCAGCTACCTGGGTGTGGGGGTGACAGGGACGGAGGTACGGAGGTACGGTGAGAATACAAGGTGTCCTCTGAGCTTGCTCTCTCTCTCCCTGCTATCCTCCCCCAGGACGCCAGGGCTCATGCACCTGGGAAATCCCCACACTCAGGTGCCAGGAGCCTATGAGGAGCCCACCCCACAGCTGCGAGGCCTCTTCTGGGTAAGCTGGGCCACAACACCTGGGACTGCAAGGGCCAGTTAGGCTCCTGGTGGGTTTGCACAGGAGCTGGTCTGCGAGGCCAGCCAGAAGAGAGCCTGCTGCCCATCCAACTTCCATGTGGTACTGCTGGGCAGCCCAGAGGCCCATGCTGTGCCCTGGCCCGTGGCATTTGACTGCGCTCACTGCATCTCTGCGTGGGGACTCGGGCTCCATGATTCAGGTGGAGGGGGGTGCGTAAGGGCCTGGGGGCCCAGGTGCTGCCCAGGGCCCAGAGGTCAGCTGGGACCTGCCCTTCCATGCCAGATGCTCGCACTTCAATTGCTGGCCAGGCCTAGGGACTGCACCCATGCACGAATTTGTGCACCAGGCCTCTAGTATAATTATAAAAGTTCTTTTGTTACCAAGAAACCCCCCAAACAGCCCAATTCAAAAATGGGCAAAGGACCTGAATAGACACTTCTCAAAAGCCCATATTCTGACATGAGTATTATGTGGATTTAAGGCTGCTGGGCAATTTTGTAGGTTGCACACTACACCACTCTATGGGATGCCCTTCCCTTGGTAGAAAGCAACGATTTCTATATTTCTTAGAGCAGTTTTCCAACTTATGTAAGTTAAGGCTTGAAAGTGAGAAAGAGCATCACTCATTCCAGGACCTGAGAGGAGGTGCTCTGAGTCCACACACTGAGGAATGGAAAGATATGAAACTGATAAAGTGGGCCAGGGTCAGAACATTCAGGGCCTTTTAAGCCATGTGATTGAGTCAGAATTTGTCCTAAGTGCAAAGGGGAAGCTTTGAAGTGTTTTATGCATGAAGGTGACATTCAGATTCACCTGTGATTGCTTCTGCCCTCATCACATCTTCCATGTGGCACAGATAATAGTGTCAGGACCAGTCTGGACCATCCCTGGGTTTATTTGATGGTCAGCAATTGTATCCTCTTGGACCACTTTTTGCTCCAGAAACGAACCGCTATCTGATTTTTTAAATGCCATTTCCAGGAGAGGCCACTTCCCTTCATTTTACCTGGTCTCTCTTAATGAGACAGCTTAGAAAAGCCACTTCCCCTATGGTCGGTTTTTTATTCCTCTTGCTGAACCTCACTAACTCTGCTCTCCTAATTTTTCCTTCCTCTGAGTGGCTCTTGGTCCTGGCTTCCTTTCATTATGACTGCTCCTCTGACTCTAGCCTGCCCCAGACCTGCCTCTTGGCAAAATCTCCTATGGCGCCAATTCCATCTTCAGACTCCTTGTGACTGTCAGCCTGGGCCACTTTTCTCTTTGTTCCAATATCCAATTAGAATGTTTTGAATTGTAACCTCTTTCAGCAAGGACTTTGGCTTTTGGTACTTGAAAGTTGAGTATAAATCTATTCCAATCTCTACATAAGTGCTCCCAGCAATATGCATAGCAATTCCCACAGTTACATTTGAAAAATTGATGCCCAAACCCCTCTCTGTCTTTGTTTCCTGTCTTTGCAGGGGTTCAAAGTACAATTTATGGGTCCTGAGGCACTGTCTTTGTGGTGGGACTGCTCTGGCTCATGAAAGCCTTACTGGCAGCAAGCCTGACTTTGTCCAATTATGTTCTCAGAAGAATAACTTATTTAGCCCTTATAGACCTTGAGTTTGAAGTTCCTTGTTAATGGTAAAAAAAATTATAAGCCATTAAAATTACTCATTGTTATCCATGTATCAAAGCTTCAGGAATAGATACACCACCCAACAGTGGAGAAATGGTTTGATGCATTTTGTCATAGTCACTTAAGATAGGACATTGTCCTAAAAGATGATGATAATGATGATATAGAAACAGGCAAGCAACTCCATGATAACAGCCAGAGGCAAGCAATGAACTTGTGTGTACAACTATCATAGCTGGGAAAGGTTATATGCTTATGAACAAGAGCTGGAAAAGAATATAAAAGACAAAAATAATTATAACCGAAGTACCCAGTAAATTACAGTTATGAGGTACTTTCATGCACATTATTTCATTTAATGCTCACAACTCCCTGGGAGGTCTGCACTATTATCATGCTCTTTCTTCCCATGAGCACAACTGAAGCTCAGTGAAACTGAGCAGTTGCAGACCACATTTCTAGGGAGTGGCAGATTCAGGACTCAAGAACAGGGTGGAGAGGGCCAATGGAGGTAAAAGGGGGAACATCTGTAATACTTTCAACAATAAAGATAAATTTAAAAAGCAAAAGAACTAGTCCTAGCTAGTTTGGCTCAGTGGATAGAGTGTTGGCCCATGGACTGAAGGGTTCCAGGTTCAATTCTAGTCAAGGGCACATATCTTGGTTACAGGCTTGATCCTGGGCCTTGTCAGGGTGCATGCCGGAGGCAACCAATCAGTGTGTCTGTTTTCCCCCCTCCCTTCCACTCTCCCTAAAAGTCAATGGAAAAATATACTAAGGTGAGGATTAACAAAACAAACAAATAAAAAACAAACAAACAAAAGAACTAATTGTCTTTTGACTACGGTATCTTGTTTGATTTGTTTAGCTGGTGGAATCACAAGTGAATTATTTTTTTTTTACTTCTATAATGTTATTGTCACAGAAATAATAATAACAAATGATAAGTTTAAACAACTGGAAAAATGAGATTTAGGCCATATTTTTTAAACTTTATTTATTTTTAAAAGTGTTCTTTTTAATTGACTTTAGAGAGAGAGGAAGGGAGAGGAACAGATAGAGAGAAACATCAATGTGAGAAAGAAACATTGATCGGCTGCCTCCCACATGCACCCTGACCAGGGACTGTGATTGAACCCGAAACCTGGGCATATACCTTGACCATGAATCACACCTGAGCCACATCTGCCAGGGCTATTTAATTATATTTTAAATCTTCACCCAGAGATGAAGATATGTTTTTATTGATTTTAGAGAGAGAGGAAGGGAAATGAGAGAGAGAGAGAGAGAGAGAGAGAGAGAGAGAGAGAGAGAGAGAGAAACATCAGTGTGAGTGAGAAACATCTATCAGTTGCCTCTGCATGTGCTTGGACCAGAGACTGAATCCACAATCTAGAAATGTGCCCTGATCTGGAATCAAACCCATAATCTTTTGGCTTATGGGACGACACTCCAACCAACTGAGCCACTGTCCAGAGGTAACTTTATTTTTATTGTTGACACTATTACAGATGTCCCAAAATTCACCCCCTTTTGCCCACCTCCACCCTGCCACTGCCCCACCTTCCACCTGGCCATCACTACACTATTTCCTGTGTCTATGGGTTACATATATAGGTCTTTTGGCTAATTTCTTTACCTTCTTTCATCTAGTCCTTCCCACACCTGTGCCTTCTGACAGTTGTCAGTCTGTTCCATGCATCCATGCCTCTGGATCTATTTTGTTCTTCAGTTTATTTTGTTCATGAGATTACACATATCAGTGAGATCATGTGATATTTGTCTTTTTCTGACTGGCTTATTTCATGTAGCATAATAATCTCCAGGTCCATTTATGCTATCACAATGGAGAAGAGATTTTTTTTTTAACAGCCAAATAGTATTTCATTGTGTGAATGTACCACAGATTAAAAAAAAACAAAACTTTATTGTTGAAAGTACTACATATATCCCTTTTTTTTTTCTCCCATTGAGGGAGCCCACTCCTGCTCCCTGCCTCAGATCTCCACCACCCTATTGTCTGTGTTCATGGGTGATGCATATATGCATACAAGTTCTTTGGTTGATCTCTTCCCACCCATCCACCCACCCCTCTGAGATTCAACAGTCTGTTCCATGCTTCTATGTCTCTGGATCTATTTTGTTCCATTAGGTTATTCTGTTCATTAGATTCCAAATATGAGTGAGATCATGGGATACTTGTCTTTCTCTGACTGGCTTATTTTGCTTAGCATAATACTCTCCGGGTGCCTCCATACTGTCTCAAAGGGTAACAGATTCTTTTTTTTACTACTGCATAGTATCCATGGTGTAAATGTACCACAGCTTTTTTAACCATTTATATACTGACTAGAGGCCCAGTGCATGAATTTGTGCATGGGTGGGGTCCCTTGGCCTGGCTGGTGATTGGGGCTGATCAGGCTGGCTGGCCGGGGGCAGGGGGGTGCAGGAGGATGGTTGTGGGAGCACACTGACCACCAGGGGGGCAGATGCTCAATGCAGGAGCTGCCCCTTGGTGGTCAGTGCACATCATAGCGAGTGTTCGACTGGTCGTTCCTGTCATTTGGTTGTAATGGTCACTTAGGCTTTTATATATATACTAGAGGCCCGGTGCACAAAAATTTGTGCACTCGGGGGGGGGGGGTCCCTCAGCCTGGCCTGTGCCCTCTAGCAGTCTGGGACCCCTCGGGAGATAACGACCTGCTGGCTTAGGCCTGCTCCCGGGTGGCAGAGGGCAGGCCCAATCCCTAGGTGCAGCCCCTGGTCGGGCTCAGAGCAGGGCTGATTGGGGAGTTGGGGCGCCGCCCCCTGTCACACTCAAGGCAGGGTCGATGGGGAGGTTGTGGAGCAACCCCCTGTCACACACAGAGCAGGGCCAATCAGGGGGGTTGGGGCTCTGTACCCTGTCACGCACAGAGCAGGGCCCATCAGGGGGTTGGGGTGCTGCCCTCAATCACCCACAGAGCAGGGCGGATCAGGGGGTTGGGGCGCCGCCACTCTCACACTCAGGGCAGGGCCGAGGGGGAGGTTATGGCTCTACCCCGTCACACACAGAGCAGGGCCCGTGGGGGGGGGAGCTCCCCCCTATCAGGCACAGAGCAGGGTGGATAGGGAGGTTGTGGCCCCGCCCCCTGTCACACACAGAGCCACAGGGCGATCAGGGGTTTTGGGTGCTGCCCCCTGTCATGCTGATTCCAGTGCCGGGAGGCCTCACGGCTCCGCTGATCCCAGTGCTGGGAGGCATATTACCCTTTTACTATATAGGGTAGAGGCCTGGTGCATGGGTGGGGCCAGCTGGTTTGCCCTGAAGGGTGTCCTGGACCAGGGTGGGGGTCCCCACTGGGGTGCCTGGCCAGCCTGGGTGAGGGGCTGAGGGCTGTTTTCAGGCTGGGGGTGACTGAAGCTCCCAACCGCTCCTTTTTTCCTTTTTTTTTTTTTTTTTTAATTCTGTGCCAGCTTTAGCTTGAGGCTTGGCTCCAGCTCTTAGGCCTAGGCTGAAAGTAGGTTTCTGGCCTTTGCTTACAATGTTGCAAATCTGCTGGCTGAAGTTGGGCGTATTTGTTACAGAGTTTCTTAAACTGCCAGCTCAGAGGCAGCGGCAGGCGGGGAACGTTGGTTTCCTCCGTCACTGAGGCAACCAAGCCTCATGTTAGTTTCAAGCTGCCTGGCTGCCGGCCGCCATCTTGGCTGACAGTTAATTTGCATATCTCGCTGATTAGCCAATGAAAAGGGTATCGGTCGTACGCCAATTACCATGTTTCTCTTTTATTAGATAGGATAGATGATTTTTCTGAGTCTCTTGATATGATCAGGTGATGTCTATCTCTCATTTTGTTAATGTGATGTATCACATTAATTGATTTGTGAATATTGTACCAACCTTGAAACACTGGAATAAAGTCCTCTTGATCATGGTGTATTATCTTTTTAATATGTTGCTGGATCCCATTTGCTAATATTTTTTATGAGGATTTTAGCATTTATGTCCATCAGGGTTATTGGCCTATAATTTTCTTCTTGGGTAGTATCTTTATCTGGTTTTGGAATTAGGATACTGTTTAATTTGTTAAAAGAGCTTGGAAGTGTTCCTTCTTCTTGAATTTTTTGGAATAATTTGAGGAGGGTGGGTGTTAGTTTTTCTTTGAATGTTTGGTAAAATTTGCCTGTGAAGCCATCTAGTACAGGACTTTGGTTTGTTTGGAGTTTTTTGCTTACTGCTTGAATTTTATTAGTTGCTATCTGTCTATTCAGTTTTTTTTTATTCTTCCTGGTTCAGTTTTAGAACATTGTATGTTTATGGAGTTTGTCCCTTTTGCCCAGGTTGTCCACTTTGTTGGTGTATTTGTTCATTGAATTTTCTTGCAATCCTTTGTATTTCTGTGGTGTCAGTTGTTACTTCTGCACTTTCTTTTCTGATTTTATTTATTTGGGTCTGCTCTCTCTTATATTGATGAATCTGGCTAAAGGTTCATAAATCTTGTTTATCTTTTCAAAGAACCAGCTCTTGTTTTCATTGGTCTTTTGTATTGTTTATTTTAGTCTCTGTGTCATTTATTTCCCTTCCAATCTTTATTATTTCATTCCTTCTACTTATTCTGGACTTTGTTTTTCTTTTTCCATTTCTTTTAGGTGTAGGGTTAGATAATTTATTTGACTTTTTTGATGCTATGAAAGTGATGCTATGTATGAAATTTCCTCTCATGACTGCTTTTGCTGTTTCCCATAGATTTTGGACTGTTGTGTGTTCATTTTCATTTATTTCCAGGTAATTTTTATTTCTTCCTTGATTTCCTTGGTAACCCATTCATTGTTTAATAAAATGCCTCCATGTATTTGAATGTTTTTTTTTGGTGTGTGTGTGTGTGTGTGTTTTTTTTTTTAATTGTAGCTGATATCTAGTTTTATGCCATTGTGATCTGAGCAGATTCTTGATATGATTTCAATCTTCTTGAAATTATTAAGAATTATTTTGTGTCTTAACATGTGGTCTGTCTTTTTCCTGGACTTGAACTTGGCGGGGTGGTGTCACCAGTATTTGGAGGACCAGGTTAGTGCACTTCCTTATGGTGCTATATGTATAAGAGTACTTGACCCTGGAAGATGGATCCTGAGGGTGGTGTGGGATGTTGTCTCAGAACTGGGACCTCAGTAGCCAACCCTCCAAATCTCTCTTGAGAGCCACTCAACCCAGCTCTTCTCTTTATTTCTTCCATAATCCCTGTGTCTCCTTCCATCTACCAGAGCCCTGGGTGAGTGCCCAAGTGGGAGCTCCTGTGTGTTGACCCTTTAGGGCAGTGGTTCTCAACCTCTCTAATGCCGCGACCCTTTAATACAGTTCCTCATGTTGTGGTGACTCCCAACCATAAAATTATTTTTGTTGCTACTTCATAACTGTAATTTTGCTACTGTTATGAATCATAATGTAAATATCTGATATGCAGGATGTATTTTCATTGTTACAAATTGAACATAATTAAAGCATAGTAATTAACCACAAAAACAATATGTAATCATATATGTGTTTTCTGATGGTCTTAGGTGACCCCTGTGAAAGGGTTGTTTGATCCCCAAAGGGGTCGTGACCCACAGGTTGAGAACCACTGCTTTAGGGGACCATCTAGGATCCTAACAGACTACCTTCTCTTTCCATTGAACAGAGTCCCCACTCATTTTTGCTGCCAGATTCTTTGAAGGTTCCTCTTCCCAGTTCTGGTGCTCCTGCTTAGGGGTTTCTGGTGTGAGGTTGAGACGTCACTCTCCTCAGGGGACACTTTTGCAGCTGATATATTCTTCCAGCTTCTCATCCACTGTACTTGGGTGCAGAGACCAGTCCTCTCTGAAGGCATGTACAAAAGCCTTACCAGATTCAAAAGGAGAGTAAATATACTGCACCTTTAGTAGGGAAAATGCAATGCTTTATAAGAAGATATAGTCCAAATATATCACTAAGCTATCTTGCAATCATTCTTCATGGCATCAATCTCTGGGAGCTGCTTCCTATTTAGGGAATTTGGAGGCTACTTGTCTAATTTTCCAGAGTTCTAAAAAAGCTGTGTGGTGTTACTATTATTTATTTATTTTTTCCCCATAAGCTCTAACAATATGCCTATTAGAATGTCAAGGAGAGGGACTTTACTCTTTCTGCATAAGCAATTATATTTTCTAAGGACCTATATACAAATCTACTGTCAGTGCCCATGGATTTTATACTATGTTCTGTAGACTCATAAGGTAATGTGCAAAGCAGTGTTCATAAATGTTTTGAATAAGTTTATGAACTTCCACTATAAAAGAATCCTTATTCATTTGGCAAATTCACACACCCATACTCAAACACATATTAACACACACCAATATTCTGATTGATTTGTTAAAAATAATGCTACTTCAATAGATCTGACAAAATATCAGATGTGCTCTTCCTAAATGGAGCATCAACTGATTGAAACATGAAAATGGAAATGAAAATGTTATAATTGAAATAGTTAATTGAAAAGTATTGTGTCTAATAACTTGTTAACAAAAGTATTAATGTCAAAAAGTTAATGGAATCTCATGTTATAGTAAGTAGAATTTTCAGTTGGTTGAGCGTTGTTCCATGCACCAGGAGGTAGCAGCTTCGATTCCCTGTTAGGGCACATGCCCAGATTGCAGGCTCAATCACCAGTAGATGGGGGGTGGGAGGGTGCAGGAGGCAGCTGATTGATGTTTCTCCCTCATTGATGTTTCTATCTCTCTCTCTCCTTTCCTCTCTCTGAAGTCAATAAAAATATATTGTAAAAAAAGAAATAGAGAGATGATAAGTCTGGTCTACTGTGTATAGTTTAGGCAATAAATGGAACCAGAATTAATAGACACCACAGCAAATATAAAGGGATGCCTCCTGGTATGTCTCTGCTAGCTATCAGTCTTGACTGGAATATTATGTAAGCATGAGCCCAGTTAATTGTTAGAGTAATAAGGATAAACCTGACCATGCTCAGAGGAGAGTTCTCAGGTTGGGGAGGGGTCTTAAGAACTATGTTATATGAGGAACAGTTGATGTACCTAGGGATAGTGTGGTAGATTAAATTGCTGCTCCCAATTCTTCACTCCTCTGCAATATTATGATACATTTACATACTTGTCATACCCTGTGGTGAGCAGAATATACTTTACTGTCCCTTGATTTTGGTCTTGGCCAATATGATGCTAGTATATATGATGCAAACAGAGGTTAAAGTTTGGTTACTCTCTTGAATTTCTATATTTATCCATGAGAACATGTCCACCTAGCTGCTGGCCCAAGGAGAATGAGAGACATGTAGAGCAGCCCTGGATCCAACTCACAACATAAAGCCAACTAAATCCAATGTAGAACAGCTGAACTCTAGATAACCCATAGATTTGTGAATTCAAACCAAATGCCTATTATTGCATTGTGCTAAATTTAGGGAGGAGAGTTTGGTTTGTAGCATTAATATGACAATAGCTAACTAATACAGATGGTGATCATTTACATGTTACATAGTACCATACCATATTATAATCAAGTTCCAGATGGAGTAGAAAGTACAATACATGTTCCTCTAAAGTTCTATAACCCTGATATTTTTTCAATTTAATGGAAAGATGTAAGAAGTTCTCTGAAGAGAGCAAGTGGTTTTTGATTCACTAATTTTCACAATTCTAATTCAATCAGAAAAATTCATCATTGAGTTCAATGAGTTAAAATAGATATCAGTCTTACTCCAGCTCCTCAAAATCTTTCAGGTCTCTTACAAGTTTGAAAATAACTATCTAATGCTGCTCTAGACCAACTTCATCACCTCCAAAAGTTTGGTGAAGGCTTCCAGAGGCACTGACTCAAAGGCATTGGAGCTATTATTCCGTAAAGGTCAAGAGAATGAAACTGTGCCAGTGGCCTGGTCAACTCTCTAGGTCCCAGAGGGAAGCCATTCACTAGCCATGCCTTCCTGAGCTTTAACACATGCCAGGGAGATAGTTTTCCTTTGAGTAGATTATATTCTACTCTATTAAATTCCAAAAATACACAAAGGAAGAATGGTACATTGACGTTTATTTTGATCTCTAGTTTTCATAAGGACCTTAGCCTTGAAATGTTATATATATATATATATATATATATATATATATATATATATATATATATATGTATGGCATCTCTCCAACACTTTCTAAAGGTGGAGAAAGCAACAACTTAGTAGCAAAGGTGACTTTATAATACACTACACCAATGACTCTGACTAATTTTCAGATATTAAAATATCTGTCAATCAAATATTATTTAAATAGGAATTCAATAGACTTGATTCTATGCCTCCCTTGCTCCTAACCTCCAGTTACATCCCCACCCCCACTCCAAATAGGAACATATACCCTCCTGGCTTGAGTTTTTATGCTGCCTATAATACCAGACTGAAACTGATTGGTTGAATCCTGCAAATGAATATACAAACCACACCAGCTCAACTTAAATTTTGAGAAGGCATGTCTCAAAGTGCAGGCCTAAGACTATAAACAGATCCCTGCAGGATTATCAAGTGATTTCAAGAGAGTTCCGTAGCTTTAATATAAAAGGCAATATAATTAATTTACATGCTCTTTAGATTTGAAATGTAAGATCAATTATGACTATAACAGAAAATCTTTAATGTTCTTAAGAATTATTACAGTGTTAAAGGACAATTTTTCAGCTTGTCTTACCTAATAATTCATTTACAATATGGCTCTTCACTTTCTCATTTTCATGTTATTATTTGTAGGTATTATATTTTTTGTTGTTCCTATTTTTGTGCTTGATTACAGCCTCAATTAAAATCAATAGATCAATAACTCAAAAGGATTCAATGAGGTATAAAATAGCTTAAGAAACGGTAATATAAATGCTCAGAAATTTGTAAACTTAAATTGTAAGACTCAAATATAAATATAGACTATTTGTATGTTCTAGGACAAGTGAAAGTGTGGTTGTGATAATTTCACATAAATAGTCCAAAAAAGAAAATAAAAGAAGAAAACTATGACTAGGAAATATGATGATATCTGTATTAAAAATAAAATTTTGGTTAAAGTTTGCATAAAGGTATCACAGCTTTCATGTCCTTTTCTAATAAAGCACATGACACGGTATATTTTCAAAGCAAGTGCACAATGATGCTTTACAGTAATGATTTTTTCTCTCACTAAAAACAAAGAACAGGCCAAACTGCAGGTGAATTAGTAAAGCATTTTCTTTTTTTAAAATTTCTTTATTGATTAAGTTATTACATATGTGTCCTTATCCCCACATTACCCCCTATCCCCCCCCACTCATGCCCTCACCCCCCTGGTGTCTGTGTCCATTTGTTAGGCCTATATGCTTGCATATAAATCCTTTGGTTGATATCTCTCCCTTACTCCCAACCTCCCCTACCTTCCCTCTGAGGTTTGATGGTCTGATCGATGCTTCTCTGTCTCTGGATCTGTTTTTTTTTTTTTTTTTATCAGTTTATGTTGTTCATTATATTCCATGGTTGAGTGAGATCATGTGATATTTCTCTTTCTCTGACTGGCTTATTACACTTAGCATAATGCTCTCCAGTTCCATCCATGCTGTTGCAAATGGTAAGAACTCCTTCTTTTTTACTGCAGCGTAGTATTCTATTGTGTAGATGTACCACAGTTTTTTAATCCACTCATCTGCTAATGGGAACTTAGGCAGTTTCCAAATCTTAGCTATGGTGAATTGTGCTGCTATGAACACAGGGGTGCATATATTCTTTCTAATTGGTGTTTCTAATTTCTTGGGATATATTCCTAGAAGTGGGATCACTGGGTCAAATGGGAGTTCCATTTTTAGTCTTTTGAGGAAGCTCCATACTGTTCTTCACAGTGGCTGCACCCACCAGCAGTGCACAAGGGTTCCTTTTTCTCCACATCCTCACCAGCACTTGTTGTTTGTTAATTTGTTGATGATAGCCAGTCTGACAGGTGTGAGATGGTACCACATTGTCATTTTGATTTGCATCTCTTGGATAATTAGTGACTTTGAGCATGTTTTCATATGTCTCTTGGCCTTTCTTCTGTCTAAAAGCAAAAATGCTTTTCCAGCAAAGCATTTGCTTTTTGTAGCAAAATAAGATGTTACAGAGGCTGTTAGAGGTCACCCAGGTCCATATTACCCTCTTTTTTTCAAAAACAGAAACTGATGTGTTAGTTAGAAACTCATGGCCACTCAGAATAAATATTCAATTGCTCAGCTTCTTTATACCTATGTGTGGATGTGTGACTGAATTTAATCATCCAGATGTGAGGGAAAGTGATATGTTCAGCTTTTGGAGTATGTCTTTAAATGGAAGAGACATGTGTCTTAACCCATCATCTGCTACCTGGGATATGGATGTGGTGATGAGTAATCATGGACTACACAGGTGAGGGCAATGCTTGAGAGAAGGCAGAATAAAAGCTAGAAGGAGCCTAGATCTCTAGATGAATTCTGGAGCAGAGCCTCCATGCCAATCCTGAATCTTCCTATTCCAGAATATTATGTGAAATAAAAATCAACTTCTAGTCTGTTGAGTCTCTGATAAGTTTGGTTTCTAGCTAAATACATACTCAGACTTAATACCCTTGTAAAAGCTACTTGACTCCAAGAAGATTCTGATAGCAACTGCAAATTTAATGACAAATATTCTGCTCAGAGAGAAAGAATAAAAATGTGTTAAATGACCCTGTTGGATGTTACAAAACATCAATGACAAACAAAAGGAAGAGCAATTACTATCTATCATATGTGCATGAATGCAGATATTTCACACTATAGTTAAACGAAACCACCGATGTACAAAGTATAAATCGGCTCTTAGCATATGTGTGAGGCATATATTATTGTTGCATTCAATTACTTTTATTATTGTTCTGTTTATCACTGACAGCCTAGAATACAGAAGTAGAGGGGTTTTTCTTCATTTAGTTAATGATTTACTTTGTGAGTGATGATTTTAACGGTAGGAAACAGGGCATATGGATTATTACTGACAAAGAATCTGCAATGTGTACAGTTCTGTAAAACAAAGGAGTTTAGTTCATAGAAAACAACTGGTGGTCAACAACTTGCCTCCTAAACACATCTCAGTTTTGAAAGAAATGTGACAATCATGAATATGATCAAAATATGGTCTCTGATTTCAGTTCTTCTGGCTAACACAAGAAACATCAAGCAGTGAATCCAAGCTTTTCTGTGAATTATATTGGCTGTCAAGGGACAAGATGCTACATGAGTTTTTGCAAATAAGGATGAAATCTCCTCAAGACACTGAAACAATGCCAGTAAAGATCATTCTGACTTTGAGAGACTTGCTCAAGTGGAGCATTTCAGTAATAGGCTTTTTAACTAGAAGAATCTGAATTGACCCCTTCAGGGTTAAGCTGACACAATGTTTTATGTGAAGGCTAGGATACAGAGATTTTTTAAAAACAAACCTGTTCAAGTTGCTTGATCTCCAAGAGTTGAACTCTTTCCTGATAATTTACTTTGCTGATAATTTTCATTTGTGGAAGAAGGCAACTGATGGCATATTATTGGATGTGGTGGGATTATACGTGAAGTAATGATATTTCACATACTTTCTGTCCCTACAATCCCTTTATTTGCCATAACCCTTCCCATAGCTCAAACTAGACTGGCTTCCACAGCTTCAGGGAAAGGAATGTCATAGTTAAGTTAGAATAACAAAATAAGTTTTTTATCCACTCATCTACTGATGAACATTTGGGCTGCTTCCAAATCTTGGCTATTGTAAATAATGCTGCAATGTACAGATATTCTTTCGAATTAGTGTCTCAGGTTTCTTCAGATAAATTCCCAAAAGTGGAATTGCTGGGTCATTTTGCTGAAACCAACTTAAAAAAATTAAAAAGTGACTGTAATTTGTAAGTCTTTTTTTTTCTTTTGTAAATAACTACTTTACTGAAGTATGATTAGTATGCAAAAAGTTGTACATATTTAATGCATAACACTTCATGAGTTTGAAGTGTGTATCTGAAACCATCACTACAATCTATGCTACAGATCTTGCCTTCTTAGATTCTAGCTGGTTTTACCCTTATATAGAAGGAGAGGAGACAAAATCTTTCTGTATAGGAGGAGCCCAGTGAGAGTTTGGAGAGGGGGCATTAGAATTGATTTTTGTACAGAAGCCTCATGTGTACCCCATTACCTTCTCCACCAAGCAGAGTCCCAGGAAAGGAATGACACAGTCCACTTCAAGTTTAGAGATCAGACACCTGAGCACAAATGGAAGACCACTGTGTCTAAGCATGAGAGGGTCAGGCTTAGTTTCTATAGATCAGAATAGCAGGGGAGGGAATCATAAATTCTTATATCCATAGCCACATCCCTCAGAGAAGACCCAAAACATACACTAGAGTGAGAGGCATTGTCAATTTTCTTCTATCAACCAGATCATTTGCTTCAACAAATAATATACTTGGTATGTTCAGCTTGTGAACACATTCCATCTCAAAGCAATGCCTCTGCTATGGTCGGAATGTTTGTGTCCCCCTAAAATTCTTATGTAGAAATTCTAACCCCCAAAGTTGATGGGATTAGTATGTGGGCTTGTGGGAATTGATTAGGTCTTAAGGGTGGAGCCCTTATGAATGGAATTAGTGTCCTTATTAAAGAGTTCTCATATAGCTCTCTAGCTCCTTCCACCATGTGCCAACACAGAGAGAGGTTGGCAGTCTGCAACCCAAATCCATTTTCAGAAGATGGGATTGGCTATAGTTTTTCATTTAGTGCTAAATTTGTCTTTTGTGTATTTTAAGGTAATATAGTCTTATACAACATGAAAGTAAACTATTCATATCATTATATGTTCTGAAGCAATTTACATGACATGGGAACTTTCTTGATTTTCTAAATTATTGGAATAAGACTGTATACTCTCTTATAATGTATAAAATATCCTTAATAACTTAGTTATACCTGCTTACATATTCCTAATTTGTTTTGATGTGTCTTCTTTTCTTGATATAATTGCAAATATTTGTCTATTTATGTTTTCTAAGAACCAACTTTTGCATAGAATTATTGATCAAGTCTAATTTTATATTTTATTAATGTGTGCTTTGTCTTTATTAATTAATTTCTCACTCTCTTTGATATTTTTTGCTGTTCTGTTTCTATCTTATGTAAAAACATAGACTATTTATTTTGAATATTTTCTAATAAATTATATGACATTTCCCTTTGAATTCTATATTGAATGCATGTCACAGGTTTTAGTAAACAATGTTCTCATTATTGTTTATTTCTAAATAGTTCATAAATTATAGTCATTTTTTACTTTAATCCAACAATTGTTTAGAAAAGCATTAAATATTTTTGTTCATCCTTTTATAGTCAATTTCTAATTTTATTGAATTAGGTTAAAGAATATGTCGTGTATGATCTCTATGTTTGAGAATTTCTTGAGATTTCTTTGTGGCTTAATGGATGATTAATTGCATTTTTGTTCATCCAATCTGTCTATTTCTTAGATGGGTAAGTTAAAGTTTCCCAATATGATTATGGACTATGAATTTACAGTTTATCTTTCC
This sequence comes from Myotis daubentonii, assembly GCF_963259705.1. Taxonomy (NCBI): domain Eukaryota; kingdom Metazoa; phylum Chordata; class Mammalia; order Chiroptera; family Vespertilionidae; genus Myotis; species Myotis daubentonii. Next base: position 15,134,258 of record NC_081861.1, read on the forward strand.
ATGTATAATAATTTTATAGATTTACATGCTGTCTTAATTTGGTTTCTATGTACAACAGTATTGGCTATTGTTGTTATTGGTTTTTTCTCTCCAGCCTTTTGTTTCCTCTGTTATGTTTTTCTTTTTCTATGTGTTTCTTTATCCTCTAATGGTTTGGAAATTATACTTCCCTACTTCTATTACTGAAGTGTTAGCCTTTACATTCTTTCCACATATTCAATCTTATCTTTATAAAGTCACCATCTGGAGTTGATACTAACAATGATAACAATTGACATTTATTGAGTGCCAGACACTGTTCCAATTGCTATACAAATATTAACTAGTTTGAGATTCATAGCACTTCCATGAATTATTAGTTACAATTATTATTTCCATTATACAGATGAAAAGTGTGAGGCAAAGAGAGATAAGTAAATTTCCCAAAGTCATACAGTGAGCAAATAGCAGAGATTAAGGTTTGACTGAGCCAATCTGATTCTACATTCCAGGTTCTAGGCCACCACTACTGTTCTGCATTTCTGTATTGATAGAGTCAGTTTTGATGACCTTTGGACCATAACCAGAACTTTAGCATGTGTTCATTGACTGCCATTTCCCTCTTTCATTTTTAGAGCATTTTATTTAATCCTCACCAGAGGACATGTTTTTATTGATTTTAGAGAGAGGAAGGGAGAAAGAAAGAAAAAACATAGATGTGTGAGAGAAACATCACATCCATCAGTTGCTTCTTGGACACCCTGACTGTGGATCAAATTCATAATCTAGGTATGTGCCACGATCTTGAATCAAACCTGCAACATTTTGATGCATGGGACCACACTCCAACCAATGAGCCAGGATTAGAGCATTTGATATTTAATTTCTTACTGTTATTTTTCTTTTTGCTTCTAAAAATATTATTCATTAACTATCCCTTGGACTTAACTATAAGTTTCACAGATTTCTTTGTTCAATTCTGGTTCTGGTATGATATATTTTGTTCTTGTATTTATTATTTACTAGTAGATGGTGCACAAAATTCATGCACTGGGGTAGGGGGAAGAAAGGGGCCCCTCAGTCTGGCCTTCACCCTCTCCAATCTGAGACCCCTCAGGGAATGTCCAACTGCCTGTTTGTGCCCACACTTTTAACAGATAACAGCTCCATTGTTGTTTCTTTCTTATGCTTAAAACCATTGTAATTAGTAGGTATTCAAAGTGTGTATACATTTTAGGGGGACACCCTGTATATCTCTAGTCAGCGGTGAAAGAAACCAACAGCAGATTTGGAACCCCCAGACAGGGAACCTCGCTCACTCCCCACATGTCTCCCCACTTCACTTTCCACCTTCGTGGGCAGCAGGAGAATCAACATTTTCTCTCATTAATTTGGAAAGGCACGTCTTGTCACCCACTGCCTGGCAGGAGTGCGCTAGGCCCCAAGCAAGTGAGGCTCAGTCAGGGCAGCCTTTGCTCATGGGTGCTGGCACCCAAAGTGCACATTCCTCCTCTACAGTTGCCCCGACTATCCCACTGTTTCACTGAGAGGACGGAATTCTTCTCCGCCTCTGGGTTCTTGACCTTGAACACTGACTGAAGGCACCTCAGAGAGGGCCGCCTGCGCCCACCAGGTGTGTCTATCTGCACCTGCTCCTGTCTCAACACCTGCATTAACCCCCTAGAGGTGATCTCGCAGCTGCACTGGCCTCCGTGGGAACAGGGCATCACCACTCCGCCCTCTCACTGTCATCTCACAGGCGCCCACCCTCAGCACCCAGAACACCCAGACACTCTCCAAAGGACCTGTGGGGGTGTTAGGCATGCTGGGTTGATGGAAGTGCGGTGGAGGGGCGGGGGAACTTGTGCACGCCTTGGTTTGCAACTGTTGCAGGTGTGGGAGGGTGACAGTGTGCTGGGGGATGTTCGCAAGCCAGGGGATGATGTGCACACCGGAGGTGGAGGCCTCTGGCTTTGCAGATCCGCAACCCCCCGTGGTGCGGCCAGGAGGACATCAGTCTGGCCCTCCAAGGTGGCTGTGCCTGTGACCCTGCACCTTCTGGGCCAGGAGGCAGGACTTGCACAGCCACTCCTGGGCGCTGATGGCCTGCAGGCGCTACTTCAGCTCAGCCTGCAGGCTCTGCTTGGCGCACTCACAGCTGTCACCACCGCCATGTGGGGAGTACAGGCCATCCTCTGCCGCCTTGCCTCCCGTGTCCAGAGGCTCTCTGCACTGCTCACCTGCCCAGAGTGACTGGGGCTGGGCAGAAGCCAGGCATCCTGCCCTGCCCAACCCCGGCCCATCCACCCCTGTGTGAGCTGCTGCCTCTCCGAGAAGGGTCATGGATCCAGGTCCTGGGACTATGGACAGCCTCAAGCACTGCCCCCCGCCCGGCAGGGTCACAGATCCAGGTCCCAGACTGTGGATAGCCTTGCTCGCTGCCGCCCACCTTCAGTATGCAAATTAGCTGCCATCTTATTGCTTCAGGGTGGGGGTCCCCACTGGGGTGTCTGGCCAGGCTCGGTGAGGGGCTGAGGGCCGTTTTCAGGCTGGTGGGTGACTGAAGCTCCCAACCTCTCCTTTTTTTCTTTTTTTTTTTTTATTCTGGGATTTATTTACCTTCTATGGCTGTCACTGGAGCTGAGAGCCAGCTTTAGCTCTGAGGCACGGCTGCAGCTCTGAGACCTCAGCTGCTGAAAGCAGGTATCTGCGTTTGTTTTGTAATTGAAACAATGTTGCGGTCCTGCTGGCTGAAGCCCGGCTGGCTGAAAGCAGGTTTCTGGGGATTGCTTAGCTTCTATACTTGCAACATTGTTTTTTAGACTGCAAGCTCAGAGGCTGGCAGCAGCAGGCGGGGAACCTTGGCTTCCTCCTTCACTGGAGCAAGCAAGCCTCCTGTTCGCTTCAGCTGCCTGGCTGCCGGCCGCCATCTTGTTTGGCAGTTAATTTGCATATCAACCTGATTAGCCAATGGGAAGCATGTTGGAGGTACGGTTTATTACCATGTTTGTATATTATTAGATAGGGTTCTGCTGAAATAAAATATCAAGAAATGAAACAGTGACTGAAGTTTATAAGTTTTTTGGCTCCAAATGTACCAGAAAGTTATTTTATTTCACCTTTTTGCATGAAAACTTGTTTAGTTAGGACTAGGATTAAAGGTTCAAAATTATTTTCATTTTCATGAATTCATGTTCTAACACAGCCGTGGGCAAACTATGGCCCGCGGGCTGGATCCGGCCCATTTGAAATGAATAAAACTAAAAAAAAAAAAAAAGACCATACCCTTTTATGTAATGATGTTTACTTTGAATTTATATTAGTTCACACAAACACTCCATCCATGCTTTTGTTCCGGCCCTCCGGTCTAGTTTAAGAACCCATTGTGGCCCTCGAGTCAAAAGTTTGCCCACCCCTGTTCTAACATCTAGTATTATTGATGAGAAGTTTGGTGTGAATCTTATTCTTGTTCCTTTTTATGTAATCTCTGACAGCTTTTGTTCTTTTTTTCCTTATCTTTGTGATTATGAAATTTACCCAGGATATATGTAGGTGAGTATCTTTTTATTCATTCATTCTCTTTGGCATGAGATAGTCCCTTGTATTTGTAAAGGTGTGTCTCTGGGAATTTTTCTTCTATTATTTCTTTCATTTTTTTTCCTTTATAATCTCTATCATCTCTTTTTCTGTAACACTTATGGAAAACAGTTCCCCAGTTAAATACCCTGACAGTTATCCTGGAGCCATTCCGGCTACTTGCATCTATTGCTTGTGAGCTTAAAGTGATCTCCCACATATATGTTAACCTTAGTTTTAGTACAATCTCTTTTTGATATTTTAGGGATTCCCTAACATTTATGGTCTCATGATGGTAATTTTCTTCTTTATAAGTGTTGATTTCCATTTATTATTTTTCTATAAAACATATTTTTATGTATTTTGTAATGATGTGGGACAGACGAAGTTGGAGATGTATTTCCTTAATCTGCTATCTTGAGCAAAACCTCCACATTTATTTTTATCTTATTGTAGAATATCTGATTTATGTTGTCTCATGACCTTTGGATAATTGGGCAGGATAAAAATACATAAACATAAATAAGCATTGTAGAAGTTATCAAAATATTATCTGTTCAGTTTCATACAAGCATTTACCACAAACCCCTGAAATTATGAAAGCAGCTACTCATTTTATTTTGCAGACCATTTGGGGGCTTCTTTCCTAAATCATAGGGATTTCAAAGGCAGAAATATGGTGGACTCCTCATGGTCAAAGTTTATTTTAGTTTCCTCAGACCCACAAGTGGGAAAAAGGTAGACTGTAAAACTAACCTATCAAGAGACTATGAGTATTTGTTTAATTGCTCTATTACTTGGGCCTGAACAAGTAATAGAGCAATGTTTCTCAATATATGAATAAAAAAAATACTTCATGTCCAATAAATAGGTGTCACTTATGCCCTCAGGCTTCTCCTTTTCTACTCTTATATGAATGCCAGAATGAAATTTTGACCAGTGGAATACTATGAATACAATCTCAAAGACAGACATGTTTGAAATCTTCTAACTGACCTTTCTTCAAAGAGAACATACAGAAGGTCAATAGACATATGAAAAGATTCTCAATGTTACTAATTGTCAGAGAGATGCAAATTAAAAACACAATGAGATATCACCTCACACCTGTTAGAATGACTATCAGCAATAAATCCACAAATGACAAGTCCTGGCGAGGATTTGAGGAAAAGGGAAACCTAGTGCACTTTTGGTGGGAATGCAGGTTGGTGCATGACTATGGAAAACATTATTTAGTTTCTTCAAAAGATTAAAAATGGGGCAAGGATTGGGTGGAGGCAGACAAAGGGGGGGAAATGAAACATCTGTAATACTTTCAACAATTAAATGAATGAATGAATGAATGAATACATAAATAAATAAATGCACTAGGTCCTCAGGTTACGTTGGAGATCCGTTCCTACAGCATGACATAACGTGATTTTCGCTGTAAGTCGGAACCCACCTACATAAGCACCTCCGTCACTCACATGGAACACATACACAGCAGTAATGAAGTGAAATAGTAAAAGAAATTAAAAGAAAGATAACAATTCCTGACCTTGTGGTAAATCTACACTAATAAAAGAGAAAAATGGTAATTGACGTACGAGCTACCCTTTTAATTGGCTAATCAGGGCTATATGCAAATTAACTGCCAACTAAGATTGGCAGTTAACTGCGAACTAAGATTGGCAGTTAACGGCCAACAAGATGGCGGTTAATTTTCATATGTAGGCACAATGCAGGGAGACGAAAGGGAAAGCAGGAAGAAGCCCCCTGCCACTGACAGTGATCGGAAACCCAGGGGGGAGCTAAGAGCTGGGGGGCAGGGCATAGGTGGCCCTGGGGCCGCCTTTGCCCTGCCCCCCAGCCATGATTGGAGAATCAGGTGCCTTTTCCGCCCTGGCCAGTGATAGCAGGAAGTAGGGGTGGAGCCAGCGATGGGAGCTGGGCACAGTCGAAGCTGGCAGTCCCAGGAGCTAGGGGCCCCTTGCCTGAGCCTAAAGCGAAGCCCATGATCGCGGGGCCGCTGCAGCTGCGGGTCCCCGCTGCCCGGGCCGGACGCCTCAGCCAGAGGCGTTCTGCAGGGGCAGGGGCGGAGCCCGCGCGATCGCGGCACCCCCCGCTGCCACTGCAGGTCCCCTTTGCCCGGGCCGGACGCCTAGGCCAGAGGCGTCAGGCCTGGGCAAGGGGCCGATCCTGCGATTGGAGGGTGATGGGGGTCAACGCCTGAGGGCTCCCAGTATGTGAGAGGGGGCAGGCTGGGCTGAGGGACATTCCCCACCACCACCACCCAGTGCACGAATTTCGTGCACTGGGCCCCTAGTAAATAATAAAAAACATAAAGCACATATGTACACTCATCAAAATGACAGAACATTTTTTTAAATAAATAAATGGGAGATGGCGATATAACCACGAAACGATATACGTCGAGTCCGACGTAACTAGAGGACTGTCTGTAAATAAACAAACAAAACGACCTGCCTTATGACCCAGTGATTCCACTTCTGAAGAAACCCAAAAGCCAATTCGAATGAATATATGCACCCCTATTTTTATTGCAGCCTTATTTATAATATCCAAGATATGGAAGCAGCCCATGTGCCCATCAATGGACAGTAGATTAAAAAGCAGTAATAGACCATAAAAATAATGAAATCTTCCCAATTAGGACATCATGAATGGGTCTAGAACAGGGGTGGGCAAACTTTTTGACTCGAGGGCCACAATGGGTTCTTAAACTGGACCGGAGGGCCGGAACAAAAGCATGGATGGAGTGTTTTTGTGAACTAATATAAATTCAAAGTAAACATCATTACATAAAAGGGTATGGTCTTTTTTTTTTTTTTTTTTTTTTTTTTTTTTTTTTTTTTTTAGTTTTATTCATTTCAAACGGGCTGGATCCGGCCTGCTGGCCGTAGTTTGCCCACGGCTGGCCTAGAAGATATTATGCTAAGTGAAATAAGTCAGTCAGAGAAAGACAACTACCACATGATTTCACTTATATTCAAAAATCCAAAATTGGCCCTAACCAGTTTGGCTCAGTGGATAGACCGTCAGTCTGCAGACTGAAGGGTCCTAGGTTCGATTCCGGTCAAGGGCATGTTCCTTGGTTGCGGGTGCATCCCAAGTGGGGGGTATGCAGGGGGCAGCTGATCGATGTTTCTCTCTCATCAATGTTTCTGACTCTTTATCCTTTTCCCTTCCTCTCTGTAAAAAATCAATAAAATATATTTTTTTAAAAAAACATCCAAAACTGAAGCATATTCATAGATACAGGTAGAGAACTGGTAATTGCCAGAGTGGAGGGTAGGGGGTTGGGACACTAGGTTAAAAAGGTGAAGGGATTAAGTATAAATTTGTAGCTACAAAATAGTCATGGGGAAGTAAGTAAAGCATAGGAAATATAGTAAATAATATTGTGATAATTATGTATGACACCAGTTGGGGTACTAGAAATATCAAGGGGACACCATGTAAAGTATATGATTGTCTACCTTCTAAGCTGTACACCTGAAATTAATATGTAATAAAGAAAAATGATTATATGATACCTCTATCTATTGAGTTATGGACCTCCCATTTGTGCATAAACTATATTTTTATTCTATCACACACCTCACAAAATGAGCAGTACCAATTAACAACTGTTGTAACAGTCTCTCTCCTCCCAGAGGAGATTTCTTCTCCTTTATGCTTGACAGATTCAGTGCCTTAACCCTGCAGCCCATCTCTTATGCATTTATTGTTGGCTGTGGTCATTTTTACAGGACTGTACTCATAACTTTTGTATTCATATTTTTAAATAGTAAGGTATTATATTAAGCCAATGAATTAATGCAGTATTTAGATTACAAACATTCATTTTTGGCTCCATTTTGCCATATTTCAGCCAAGTATACATATATCTATGGAATGTAATTTAGATTTTTCCTTTGCTTTTTGATGATTTTCTGTTAATTAATTTTTTCCTTTGATTTTTTTAAGGTTACCTACTGTCTGGACATTTTTAACTCTTGAGAACTGGCGTAACATATGCTCTAAGGAGCAGCATATAATCCCACAGATGGGACAGGTGATCTTGTTCAAGGACAACAATCCATTAGGAGTTAGCATAGTATGTGTGATAGGCATGGAGGGAGGGGACTGAATCCTGTAAATAAGGATACCATCATGGCTAATATTTAATAGAGGAACAACTAACTTTATACTTTAACTAGGGGACCAGTGCATGAATTCATGCACCTTGAAAGGAACTGTGGACTGCAAGGCTGCGATGGGAACAGAGGCAGGTCTTTGTCCCTCATGCTGCAGCCCCTGGTCCCCTGTCTGCCGGCAGCCCTGATCCCATTGCCGCTGCTCCCATGCACTGACAGTGCTGGCCTTGCTTGCACCCGCTGACAGCACAGAGCAATTGGGTCCCATGTCAGCAGCAGGTGTGAGCTGTGGCTGCTGCCCTGATTGCCCCTCAGGAGCAGGGGGAGTGGAGAAGCCCTCAGGGGCAATCAGGGCCAGCAGCCACTGCTCGCACCCACTGATGGTGCCAAGTGATCGGGACTGATGCTGGGCGCCAGGAGTGGATCTGAGCAGTTGCTCTGGCACCAGCTGCTGGTGTGAGCATGGCTGGCGCCGGCAGCAGGTGTGAGTGCCAAGGGAGACCAGGGTGCGTGGGAGAAAAGAATTTTCAGTAACCACCAGAGGCTCGCCTCAATGACAATGACCGGCATCCCTCCTTGGTCTGGTGCCCCAGCTCACCTGCTCCACCATCCCTCCATGGCTGACACCCTCCATGTTCCGCACCCTGCCACCTGCTGCCAATGCCCACCATGTTCCGCACATGCCCCCTGGTGGTCAGAGCACATCATATCAACTGGTTGTTCAGTTCTGCAGTTTGGTCTATTTGCATATTAGGAATTATATATATATATATATATATATATATATATATATATATATATATATATAATCTAGAAAGGGTTGTATTGTTCCTGTGCACCCTTATATTTATAGATTGAAAACTGGAGAGTGAAATGTGTCTTGCCTGGAAAATGTTAGAATAAATTTGTAACAAAAGAAATATGTATAAGGAGGCTTTTCTTTTCTTTTGAGCCTTAAATAAACTAAAGACCTGCCCTTTCTTAGATGTATTGTGTCCAGGTTTTCCCTTTAAAAAAAGAGTTAAAATTGGAGACCTCCACCTCAAATAGCAAAGGTCTCTTATATTGAGTCATGTGTATGTGGGATCAGGTTTCTTTTCTTGCAAACAGGATTCAGTTAGAAACTAGCCTCAACCCGTCACTCATCCCTACCCTGCCCTAATCTCAAAATGGAACTGAACACAAGGAAACATTTCAAAGTGTCAAATCCTAAGTGTACTGTTCCTATCCCTGGACCAAAAAAAATGGAATATTTCTAATACTATTTAAAACTAAGGCACCTCAAACTGGCTTGGATCTGTCATTGGTAGACCTAAATATATGGAGAATAGTATAAGTTAAAATTTAAAAGAAAATTTTACATAGGGACTCTTTTGGTTTTTGACTTTCATCTATATGAAGCTGACTAAAAACAATCTACATTGTAAACTAAATAGCAAATTTTATTCAGCAGGATGCGGGAAAGACAGACCTACTGTAAATGGAATCTACAAATCCTTCATGTGTGGTTGTGTGTGTGTGTATTGGGGTGTGATATGTGCATGAGAGGCCTAGTGTGATGTGTATTAAATCTTTTGCAATCATGTTAAGTTAACAACAGGATAGCATATCATGTAACAGTCTTTGATTTCAGCAGAAGCTAATTATACAGTAGACTAGAGACCCAGTGCATGGATTTGTGCACCGGTTGGGGGTCCCTCAGCCTGGAATGCACCCTCTCACAATCCAGGACCCCTCAGGGGATGTCAGACTGCCAGTTTTGGCCTGACCCCTGCAGGGATGTAGCAGTACCTGAAGTGGCAGGCGGCCAGGGAGGAGCCCGAGCCGGGCTTGGCATTCAGCGCTACTAAATGCTCACCACTTACTCCTAACCACTTGCCGATCACTCCTAACTGCTCATGCCCTACCCCTTGCCACTTGCTCCTTACTGCTCTCCACTTGCTCCTTAACACTGCTGTGGAGGTGGGAGAGGCTCCCGCCACCACCGCTGCATTTGCCAGCCATGAGCCCGGCTTCTGGCTGAGCAGCGCTCCTGCTGTGGAAATGCACTGACCATCAGGGGGCAGCTCCTGCACTGAGTGTCTTCCCCATGGTAATCATTGCACGTCATAGCGACCGGTTGTTCCGGTCATTCTGTCACAAAGGTTGCTTAGGCTTTTATATGTATAGGTTGTCTAAGGCTACACTGTCTTACCATCTTTTTTGCAAACTTTACATTCTTTTTTTTTTTAATATATTTTATTGATTTTTTACAGAGAGGAAGGGAGAGAGACAGAGAGCCAGAAACATCGATGAGAGAGAAACATCGATCAGCTGCCTCCTGCACATCCCCTACTGGGGATATGCCCGCAACCCAGGTACATGCCCTTGACCGGAATCGAACCTGGGACCCTTCAGTCCGCAGGCCGACGCTCTATCCACTGAGCCAAACCTGTTTCGGCCAAACTTTACATTCTAAACCCTTTCCAAACAACACAAAGACTGCATCTATACAGCACTTACTGCCATTCAAAAAAACACTCTCATGAGGAGTTTCCTGAGGGACACTATTGGCTACCTCCTGACTGCCCCACCTCCCACATATACATCAGACATCATGGTTACCACTTCATGTTGTCAGCATCTGGAAGGCATAAGAATATTATCCAAGATGAAAGAAGCCTTGGGGGTTTGATGTGATAACTGAATTGCTAAGTGAATTTGCCTGTTTAATTCAAGTGACTAAGATGTAGTTGCAATAAACATACAGGGGTGGGCAAAAGTAAGTTTACAGTTGTTTGTATGGAAAAAGACATGCAGGTTATAATTATTACAATAGCTTTATTAACTCCAAAGAATGTCATTCACAACTGTAGATGTACTTTTGCCCACCCCTGTATTTGTCTGCTGAGTCAGACTTTGTTCTCTGATTCACACTGCTCTTGGTGACTTCAGCATGGCTATGTGTGTTCTTGAGAAGAGAAATATGTTCTTGTTTCTGATTTTTATTAATCTGCCTTCAAAAGCTTGAATTTCATATTCAGGGCCTAGAAATCTTAACAAGAGAAGTACAAAAGGCAGTAGAAATATAAATGCATGATTTTATTGTACAGAACAAAAAGATTCATGTTGAAAACAAGCAAAAATTGGATCCTATTTGAAAGTAAATTTGCAACATTATGTAGCAGCTGCCTGTGAATGTCTGTGGGGAATTAAGTTTTTCCAAGTTCCAAATTAAAAGGGGTTGTTTGGATAAAGAAATATTTGAAGAAAAACAAACTTGAACTGCCATAAATCTGAGACAAAAATATTCAGT